>NW_026695150.1:1967529-2623372 GCF_021218885.2 Marmota monax | reverse complement strand
ATGGGCAATTGAACTAACCAGACGAATTTCAAGAGGAAAAATTGCAAGTGGCCTATAAATATATGAAAAATGTTCAACATTCTTGACAGTTGAGGAAATGCAAATCAAAATTACACTGAGATTTTATCTTACTCTGCTTAGAGCACAAGCATCAAGAATATAAATAATTTTTTTAAACACAATATGAATAATTAAAAATGCAGACAAGGATGTGTGGAGAAAGGAACACTTACACAGTCTTGGTGAGACAGCAAATTAGCACAACCGTTTGAAAGTTCTTCAAAAGACTGGGAATGGAGACACCATATGACCCAGTTATTCCACTACTTGGTATATATTTTAAAAATCTGATTAGCATAATATAGTGATACCTGCATTCTAATGCTTATAACAGCACAGTCCCAAACACCAGATGACAGAATTATCCAAGGTGCCCATCAACAGATGAATACATAAAGAAAAAAAATGGTATATATACACAATGGGATTTTACATAACCATATAGAAGAATGAAGTTATATCATTAGGAGGTAAGGCACGGGACTACACAACAAAGTGAGAAGTGAAAGAAGCCAAATACAGAAAATCAAGGGTTGAATGTTTTATATGCAGAAGCTTCAGTGAAATAAAGAGTAAAAAGAAGGGGAATCTCATGAAAATAGAGGGGAAAACAGTAAACAAAGGGAATCCAGGAGGAGAGAGGAGGGATGGGAAAGGGGAGGAGCACCATAGTGAAATTGACCAAATTTGTCTGTATGCATGTGTGGATGCCCAACAATTTCTGGGTCCTGGAGTTGAAATGATATAAGTCTCCAGGCCAATTAGCATACAGCAAAGAGCCTGGATACCTAAACCTAACACCCTCCTCCAGGAGTTCAGCATATGGGATTATCTCTCTCGCTGCTCTACCAACCCCACCCTGAGAGTGGAGGAAGCATCACACTTAAGATGACCCTAGCTAACACTGTGAGAAGGAAAGTTGATACTCTTTTGGATTCCAACAGAAACAATTCTTTAATTTTTCATAGAGTTTTTTTTCTTTTATTTGTTTAATTGTGACCTTAATGGTTCATGCACATTTATACATATTCATATTTGTTCTACTTTTTTCTCATTCCTACAATTTTTGAAGCCAATTATTTTTCATGGATCAGTATTTTGGGGACTAGGGACTGACATATTAGTATATTTCAGTTTTGTTTTGTACTCTTTTATTTTTATATTTTTTTAATTTTTACTTTGTGTATACATTTTTTTCTCTCATTTATCTGTTTTCCTTGATTCTTTCTCTTTTTTCTTCCTATAACAGCTAATCACTATTGTTCTCTCTTTCACACTTCCTTTATTCTTTTACCTCTAACTTCTCACCTCCTCCCTGATAATCATCCCATCCTACATCACTTCTGTTGTCTCCCTGTCCACCATTCAAATTTGGAATCCCTTTTGAAAACTCAGTATTTTTACTGTAGGCAATAACTGATCATATAGTTTCTGTTTATTGTGACAATAACATTGTAGATATGATAGAAGGAACTATTTGGTTTAATGTTGTTTATTGTTTGCATTGGTTGTTGTTATTATTTGTCTCCCCATAGATGGTGAGGTAATGGAAAAACCTCAGGGACACTATAAGTCCACAGGGTAGAAACTCTACTCCCTCTTCCATACTGTTAGATGTGCAGACAGACAACATGAAAACGCAAGGGAACAGATCCCCCATACAAACCAAGATACTTCAGTAATAGAATCCATTGACCCCACAGTGGAAGAAGTGTCTGAGAAGGAGTTTAGAATGTGCATAGTTAAACCAATCTACAAGGTAAAGGGCAATGTAAGGAATGAAATCAGAGAGAAAATACACAAAGTGAAAGATAACTTCAATAACGAGAGATGCTGAAAAAAACAAATCGAGCAGAAATCCTCAAAACAAAGGATTCAAATTGAAAATGCAATGGAAAGCATCACCAACAGCCCACATCACATGGCAGACAGTTTTAGGCAATGAAAAAAATATATATATAATCTTGAAAATAAAGTTGACCATGGAGAAAAGATGTTAAGAGATCATGAACAGAAATTCCAAGAAATATGGGATAACATGAAAAGGCTAAATGTAAGATTTATCAGGATAGATAAAGGCTCAGAGATATAAACTAAAAGAATGCACAAACTTTTCAATGAAATAATATCAGATTGTAAGAATGACATCACGTCCTGAGATGGCCTGGGACCTCAGTGGTGGGATGGTGATAGGTGCCCGTTGTCTACTGTGGACTGCCAGCAGAACATGAAAATGAATTGCCTTGGTCTTCCTCATGGTGATAGGAAGAAGCAATGTTTTACATTCCTGCCACAATTGACAGGAAGAAGACATAAAAAAAAATAGGTGCTCATAATGATTTCTTCCTATTCTTCTGAGTCCAAATAGGGACTTCAAGAGTAAAATAAGCTATTGCATGAACCAGGGAGTCTTCTGAAATCACTCCTGTGTGATCTATCTAAACTGCCACAGCAGGTGGGGACAAGTCACCAAGCACAGAGAGGAGAGGGCCAGGTGTTCTCCCTGCAGCATCTGCTGCAGACTGATTCACAGCTTGCAAAGCAAATTCCTCAGCTACAGAGGGCCGATTTCACCTGTGGCCAAGAAAGTGTTCTATTTCATCTGAAAGATTCTGTGAATGGGCAATAGAGTCAAGCTCTTCTCCAGCCCAAAAGTTTCAGGTAAACAAACACTATGAGGCCTGGGAGAGACTGCATGGGATTAGTGACTCCCAGGACTCTAACAACCTGGTGCCAGATTTAGCTGAAGTGGTTTCCCTGCTCTGTCTCTCAGTTGCCTTATACAGAAAATTAGAGGATTGTGTTAAACATTCTAGCCATTCTTGAGCAACATGTGAATAAATACCTGAGATTCTTTAACATTTAATAAATTGTATTCCTGAATCTAATAAATATGGAGTAAATAAGGTTATTGATCTATTAGATATTGAAATAAAAAAGAGACAATCTTTCCAAATCCAGCATTACACACTAGAAGAACATTGATAAATTTGCTCACCAGAGAAGTAAAATTACAAAAGAGAAATAAGTGGAGAAACAAAGCAAAAATAAACCATAGGGCCAAGTCTCCATGGAAACTCAGAGAGAGTAAGCATGTATGCCACACACACCATGCTGAGAAAAAAAATGTTATGAGCATATGTTTTGCTAGAATTTACAAGAATTTCAAATGCCAATTACTAAATGTTATGTAATACTACTACTCTTTAAAAACAATTGTTCTATCACATTATTATTCGATGGCTTTTTTTCAATTGTCTTCAATAAGGTCCTGTGGATTCTTGGGCATCATATATTTCTAGAAATTTGAATGGCACCTGGTCCATTCCACCCATATTCGGCATCCCAACCAGCAGGCTAGCCCCTTCCATGCCCTTCTTTTAACATGCATGAGGGTGTGGGTGTTAGAAGTTTGAGATAGTGACTTATTTGATGCACAAACAAACACACACAAAAAAAGCACTCAAAATAAGAAATAAAATGTTATCTAGTCTCAGATTTGTAATGGGATTTTCATAAGAGAAATATTCACAATCAGATTTTCATATAGTATAGAAAGCCCCCAAGATACAAAAAAAAAAAAAAAAAAGATATGGGTACCATATTCCTCTTCCTGAAGAGGAAACCCTCAGAAGAACATTTCACACTCAGGAAGCTTCTATCTCCCAGTGGACGCCACTTTGACCCTGCAGGTCAGGGAGGAACTGACGTGAGCCAGTGGTACCCCGACTTGGTGGAGCAGCATTGCTTTTTAAATGATTTTAAATGAGAAGAAGAAACAGTTTAACACTGAAATAGATGAGAGTTAACAAGAGTGGATGAAAGAACCATGCTCACCAATTTAGCTTCTTATCAGAAAGGAAGAAGAAGATGAACACTGTAGTAAAAGACATGTTGTAGGCACGGACACTGAGCAACCAATTTGTTTTGACATAGGGGCCGTGATCTCTAAAACATCAAAATGCAGGCTGTTTACCATGGTGTCCTCAATCAATTGTAAAGGACTACAGGGCTTACTTGTAAACATGCATAAGAGTTTCCTTTATTATCCTTGCCAAAACCGTTTCTCTCATCTATTCAGATATATGATACTGAGCTCCAGGTTCTCTTATTCTTTATGTGTTATGTTTAAAATCCATTTTTATTTTTTCATGCATTGAAAGAATAATTATTAAGCAGTAATCTTGTGCTGTTATAATAGTTAATACCAGGTAAATATTCTAAAATAAGAAAGAGGCTCTGCCCCAGCTTGCTTTACTAGTGGCAGAGAGAAACATAAATATAACATTCAATATATTGTTAAGGATGCTATGATAAAAGTATAACACTGTAAAATGGAGGGACACAAAGGAATGACTAGGCATGGCTGTGTATGGTATGTGTGGAGGTCAGGAGACCATTGCAGGCCTTCATCGTAGAGAGGTCAAGTGAGAGATGACTTAGGTGGTAAGAGTTGTAGCACAGGGAAGTAATATATATCAGTGCTTCTAATATTAAGTAACATATATCAGTGCTTCTAATATTAAGTGGAAAAGCCCATTCTCTGCAAGGCTTAAAAACTAAAACAAGCATTTTTATTTTCTTTTTTTCTACTGAATATTTTGCGGCTTTTGTTTTACTCTCCTTTGAGACTCCAATTCATTAGCTAGCTTGATACTGGGCCACACCTCTCTTAGACTACAGTCTTGTTTTCTTAATATGCCACTTAAGTTTGAGCAATTTATATTTGTCAATTATTTATCCTTTTTCATTATAACTTTATAGTTCCACTCAGTGGTTGGGTTCATTCTGACAACCTCATACGTGCATGGAAGTCTATTTCAGTCATGACACCCCCACTTTTATCTCCAATGCTCTCTCCTCTCTCTCATTCTCCTTCCTCTACTCCACTGGACATCCCTCACTCATGAAGAATGAGCAGTATGCTATAGAAAACTATCCCTAAAATCAAGAGAGAATCATTTCTATCACCCCCAAAAGCTTCTTACTGACCTTTGGTGTCACTTCTTCCACTAAATCTCAGGTAACAGCTCATGATTTCTGTAACAACAGGTTAATTTCAGTTTCAGAAATTATATGCAAGTGGAATCATGTAGTACTTAGTCAAGTTTTTTTTTCTCTGATTGGAATAATCATTTTGAAATGCATCTGTATTTGTCAATTTTTTTTCTTTATTTATACAGACATAAATCATTTTGTTTACCCATTTATCTGATTATGGACACTTAGACTAATACCAGTTTGGGAGTATTAGAAATAAATTTTGTATGCATTTTGATATATACATCTTTTATGCATATTTTCATAAATTATGGGTTAACCAAAAAGTCATAGCATATAATGTTTAAGCAAAAAGTATTTCCCAGGGACGTTATACCATTTACATTCCCACAAGTGGTATCTGAGAGCTCCCATTGCCACAGTCTTGATAAGAAAGTTATGTTAGCACTTTTGTAAATTAATCTCATCACTCTAATTTTATGTAGTGCTATGTCCTGATATTTAAACTTGTAACTTCTCTCACAAGCAATTACATTACACTTTTCATAGATTCTTTGACAATTTGTATTCTTCTTTTATGAAGCATCTTGTCCATTTTTTAAAATCATGGCTTGAGATCTTACTATTGAATTGTAACATATCTTTGTATATCTATGTGCACATTTTTGATGTATGTCTTATGTAAATATTTTACCCAAACCTACAGCATTCTACTGTCATATATAACTAATTAGAACAACAACAAAAAAAAAGGTTACCCAACTGATCCATCACGTTTTGTTGATTTTTGCCACTGATTTACCTGAAACCTTTTATCAACGATCAATCAACCAGTATTCCAGACTCACTTCAAAGATGGGCATAACTACATAGAATGTTGATTACTCTCTTAATAAAAGAAACTAGAAATTAACAACTTTTTTCTTAACCTTCAGGAAATTTGGTATGGCAGACATTTAATGATTATGAAAGGGCTCACAGGAGAATTGCTGAAGTTATGGAACTATCCTCCATGGTACTGAAGTGTTGTGTATACAGTTCCATGCATTTTTAAAGACTGGTAGAGAATAAGCAGCTTTATTTGGAAAATTTTACAAATCAACCAAAATGTCAAGGGCTTTCAACACAGAACAGATTGTGAATATGAATCTAAATGTATTACAAATATTTGTCATGACTTCAATGAAGAGAGTACAGGATAAAAAAAAAGGACTGAGCACGTGAACCTAGGAAAACAGTGCTTTTACTGATACAGTGAGGCTGCAGACCAAATGAGCCATACTACAGGTGCTAAATTGGTGTCTCACAATTGAGGGATTCTCAGGATATTTTACATGTATGTTTGTGTTTAAAACTTAGTGGGTAAATTATAGATAGCTGAAGGTAGATTTTTCTCTGGAAAATAAAAAAGCTGCAAATAAGCAAGAAGGAAGTCCTACAATGAGCCCATGGTACTGGATAATAATCCATGATATCAGTATGAACCTACAGTTGTTGGGGGGGGGGCACATGAATACACATTTTATATGTGTGCATATGCCTAGTTTGATATAGACACCTATTTCCTAACTCTCCATTGAGACAGCTTATACATATATGTGTACACACACACACACACACACACATCCAACACTCAGATTTTGATTTCCAAATACCATTGTCTAATAAGTATATCCAAAGCCACTACAAAAATGGAAAGGAAAACAAAGCAGTGGACATCATGGACACCAAAGCCAATGAAAAGAATCCCCAATGCACATGAATGCACATGGCTGAACCAGTTGGAGCCTAAAATAATTAATAACTGCATTGAGTTATTACAACTCAGGTAATAAATGGATGCACATGAGTCTGTATCAATATAAATAAATGCTTCAGTAAATAAACAAGGAAAAAGAAGCTAACCTTGCTTAACAGAGAATTCCAAGTAATTCAAGAAAACTCTCCCTCTTCCAGGTGGTACAGTTTAGTTCCCCTTTTCTTGGGCATAGACTGGAATTGACAACTTATTCATAAAATGTAGGGTATTTTGAGGGAAAATTAGAAACTACAAAGGAGGAGCCTGGCAGACAGCTAGTAAACAGTGATCAAGGTCAATATCACTGGTCATCCCTCATGTTGACCTTGGACACCTCCTGATACCAGACACTGAGAAGCTGTATCCATCCAGATTCTTCAGAGAAACTCAGAAGCAACAGTAGTTGCAGAGACAGACAAGAAGATAGACAGGGTGACAGCCACATTTATCTTAAGGAATTAGCTCTTGTGAGTCTACAAAACACCTGACTGATAGTATTCAGACGTTTCAGTCACAAAAAAAGCAGGAAAACTCAGAGAAACTGACAAAGTGAAGGAGACTGAAGAAATATCAAAACTAGATGAAATAAAGTGTTCTGAGTTGAATTCTGAAATAGAAAGTGTATTTGTTGGAAAAATCATGAAGTCATAATTATTTTCATTTAGCTAATAGCATTGCACAAATGTGAATATTTAAATTCTTATATGATTCTATCAAGCATTTAAATTAGAGAAAGTTAGGCAAAATGTATATAGGGCACTATGTACTAGCAAATTTTATGAAAATCTAAAGTCATCCTAAAAATGGTCATGAGACCAAGCAAAAGTTCAACTGGAAAAAAATTTCAACATATTACAGCTAAAATCAATGTTAATGTATTACATAAAAACCAATTGGTGTTATTAAAAATAGGCAAAAAAATAACCAATTATTTTTAAAAAATCATTTAAATCTGCTTTCAATTGGATAACATTCAGGGGTTACTAAATTTCCACTGTGTTTTGTTTGTTAGGTTGCAGTACTGGGAACTGAACCCAGGTCCTGGACATGCTAGGCAAGCACTTTGCCATTGAGCTCCACTCCAACTCCAGGGTTTTTCTATAAATCATTCCCCTCATGGAGTTATACATACTGTCTAGGGTGTATCGATTGGAACAATATTTCTAGAGGAATATTTGACAATCTATATGAAAATGAAAACATCATCCATGTGACCAGGAGCTAAGTTGGGAACTTAGACTATGGGGAAAGATAGTTGCTTTTTGTTGTTTTCCAGATTTATGCACATCTGTGTTTTTTTTTAAAAAAAAATGACTGAAATCTCATTTTCTGTGGAATAGGAATTCAGTCATTTGAGGATTCTTCTCCCCTCTCTTGGATTGATCTAAGTTCTCAGAGAGCTTATGTGGTCACTCTGGGGAGGACACTCAGGTCTGAGCAGGGTTCTCCCTGTCTTTGATACACAAGATCTGCCTCAGTCACCTCTGAGCTTCTTCAGGGGTGCCCATGGTGAATTTGTACACATTCCTTCAAATGATGTCAGGACTGGGAGCTGGAGGGGGCTTCATCCAAATAGCATTCAGCCATTTTTGCTCTGCTTGTCAGGCATCATATCCGCACAGGAGTTTCTCCATGAACATCACCAGCTCCCTGCTCTGTGGTGAGGGAGGGAAGAAAACAAAACATTGCCGTCCCATTAGAGTTAGTAGCATTCCTTTTGGGATGGAAAAAATGCACATACATAAAGAAAGAATGAATATTTATATACCCAAATGTGCACAGAATTTGCCTGTAGATATCAACTCTTAGACAAATTATATGTGTGTTTAATGTTCCAAACTTTTAAAAATGAAAATACTTATTTTTAATACTTTTCCATAGGGAAATGCAATTCTTAGTCCCACCCTTCAAAGTACAGTTCTTTTACTTTCCGATAATTTTCCATCCGGGAAAAGTTCAAGATTTATTCCAGAGCTGTTATAAGTTTTATAATTGTCTTAGAGTTGATTGCTGCATGAAATAGGCTTATGTGTTCTGACAGTGTGTTAATATAATAGACGGAATTTTTAGTAGCAAAAGAGTCACAATTTTTCATTGGTTGTAATAAGTTTTTTCCTCCTTTTCATTGCTGTCTCTTTGTAGATAAAATGGAATTTCATAAGCTCTTGTTTTTCAACATCAGTTTCTAGGAAATTTTTTCATCAGAATGCCTTGTTCAAGGCTAAATACAGCTCAGAGAAAAACACATCCAAAAAAGTCTTAAAAAGATTTATTGTGTTGTACTTAATGGGAAATATTGTTACTGTAAAAATACATTGTAAGTTGTAACCTTGACTGTTTGTTTACTAGGATACTTGAAAGTAAATGTAATAGCCTTATTTTTCAAAGCAGATAAACTGCTTTTCCTCTGGTATCTATGTGATATTTTCTAAACCATTTTCTCAGGAATAATGTATCTGTTTTAGCATTAGTAAAATATGTTTAATTTATTTATGTTTATCATTCAAATGTAAGCTATATGGTGCGGAATATTTATTCCCTAGTACTAGAAAGGCTTTTATTACTCGTATATGAATTACAGCATTTTTACATTGCCAGACTGACTGGAACTTGTTTCTTCCTCACTTTTGGTATTATTTTAACTAAAGAACATTATTATTTTGCAACACTGATAGATATATGAATGCTTGTACCAAAAGACTCTGTAGGCAGCCTGGCTCTCACACCAGGTACTGGCAGTGGCTTATTTAATGCCTCTTTGAACTGGTAAAAACAAAAACACAGGAAGAAAGTGGAATGGAATCCATATGGCAAATGAAGGCTTTCAACATATGGCCATTTTCTTTGCCTTTAGAAGACAGTAAAGAAATGGGAGGGATTGTGCCTCATTCTGACCTTTCTAATAATTAGCAGCTGATGAATAAAACCTAGTCTGGGGTAGGACTGCACAGGATGTTAAGTGTCCCAAGTTCCATTTCCTCCTGCACAAGGACTGACTGGGTGACTGAACTGGCAAGACATTTGCCCAATAAAGTCGTGCTTCCTGATCAATGGCATTGGGCTTCTCAGGGACTTTCCCTTAACAATTCCAGCCAGTGCCAGTCACCAAGATAGGCACTGGGTGAATAACAAAATCACATCTGGCCTGGGCCGTGTGGATCACATGGTCTACTTTATCAATAAATACTTCAATGTGGCCTACTTTGACAGCAAATACTGTTTTAAATGAGCATTTATTAATGAGTAACAATTAATATAAGGACCACTGCTAATCATATAATTGACGGTCATAATTTAACGGTAATTATTAATTGATTGAGTCATCTGTAATGTTGGGAGCATTTCAGAGGACTTTATATTTAACTCCTTCAGTGATCAGGTAAATCTCCGGTAAGTACCATCATTATATTTTCCTCCCACAGAATCCAGATCACATGTAGTTCCAGTAGCATTGCCAATCTTTGACAGCTGGGATTCAAACCCAGCGTGTCACATCGCCTTTCATTGAGAACATAAATGTGTATGTATTGTAGCTTGAGATTGGTTCTTTAAAAGAAACGAATGGGGTACAGTGGAAGGGGTCTGTAAGGATGGGGTGTTCTGAAGGCTGAGAAGAAAGAAGAACAGCAGGAAGGTGCTTACGGTAGAAAAAATTGCAGATGAAAAGTTTCTGAGGGAGGAGAAAATATGCCTGTAAGAAAAAATAGAAATGAGGCAGGTCTGGCCCTGAGAAAATGGGCGTGAGAAAGGAGGATTACACTGAGTCCGCATCGGGCAGCGCGGGCAGGGGCAGGTCCTGGGCCTGTTTTCTTCACACTCACCAAACCCCATTCAGAGTGTCCTGAGAACTCATTAGATACGCTCTTTTGTTGAAAGCACTTCACTTACATGAATCATGTGGAGCAAAATAAAATCTGAGTGTATTCACCGTGGTTAGCACATAGCATTTATGAGATTGTTTCAAGTTCTCAAATTTTGAGAAACTTAAATATTTCCATGATAATTTACTGATTCTATTCGTGCTCTGCAGCAGGAAAGTCTCATCATACCTCAGGTCAAAGAGAAGAGAACAGACTGCTTTGGAAGGCGTGGCTGAAAATATCAGACCCTTCTAATCCGACTCCACAGGCAGCTGAGACAGAATATCACAGAAGGGGGGGTTTGAGTAGCAAATGTGTTTTCTTGCTGTTATGCTGGCTGCGGGTCCAAGATCAGGGTGCCAGCCAAGTAGGTTTGGGGTGAGGCCTCTTCCCGGCTTGCAGGCAGCATTCCTTCCATCTTCCTGTGACTTCCCCCTGTGCCCTCCCTGGGCACACTCCTGATACCACTTCCTTTTCTTCTTTTACCTCTTCCTTTTCTTCTCTCTCTTTTCCAGTCCTGTGGGATTCAGGCCCCACTCATAAGACTTCATTAACTTAATTACCCATTCAAAGACTCCATCTCCAAATAAAAATCACACTGGGCATTTAGGTCTTCTGCATATAAACAATTCAGTCTATAACAGCTTCTGAGAGGGAAATAAAAGTTTAAAAATAATGAATTGGGTGATGCCGCCACCGATTATCTGTGACCTGGGAGAGAAAACAACATAACATATTGTAAGACAAGATTGGAATCAGAGAGACCTGAATCGGGACCCTGTGTTCTTTGGCTTAGTAATAACCTCTCTATGCCTTGATTCCTAACTTATAAAAGAAGGAAAAGAACTTATTTCAGTATGAGATAACATATTTCTTACAGAGCGTGTACCAGAGTGCCTGGTGTATAGAGCTTAATAGGCTGCATTTACAATTCCTGTTTTCTTGGTAAAACCATATCACGGCAATACCACGGTGCTGTAAAGCAAATGGGAAGGGATGAATGCATTCAAGAGTACCCCAGTACTCCATAGGTTGATACCTGGGAAGGGCTCCTTCCTGTCTTACAGACCATGGCTTTCTTTCTGGACCCTCTGTGCACATGAGGAAAAAGACACAGAGACCGATGAGGAGGTACATCTGGTGTTCAGTTTCTCATAAGGAGATCAGTGCTATTGAATTAGGGGCCCCTTATGACCTCATTTATCTTTTTCTCCTAAAGGTCCTTTCTCTGAACATGGGTGGGCTTTGGGTTAAGATGTCAAAACGTGAACCTGGAGAGATTCAAATAAGTCCACATTAAGCAATGTCTGCACAATGTAGGTATTTTCTCATCAAAATGTGTCACCAGCCCTTCCGTCCTTGAAAAGGCCCCCTGTAGTGACTTGCTGCCAAGTAACTGATGGGTCTCCTAGAAGAGTGGCTGCATCGGGGACTCAGTGTGGATCTCTGTAGCTGGAGTATGGTCATTTAGAGCAGCAGCAACCAGGTGTGACCTGACATCTGTGTTGCCCCGGCCACAACAGTCACATTGCACAGGAATTCAATATTCCAGTAAAGGAAGTGGTCACAGCACAGCAGGAGGGCCTCAGCAGGTCCACACATTCTGTCTCTGGGGTTGTTTATCATCTTGCCCATGAATGTTCTCTGATTAGCTGTAATGATGATTCAAAGACCTCATCACCTTATTGTTCTCAGAAGGAACTGATGGAGTCCGCATGGAATGCTGGCCAGCTATCATGTGAGATAGTTCTTCTAAAAGACTGGGCCTCACCTCTGAATTGCTCATTGGCTTCCTGAATCCCCACATGATTTCACCCTGTTGCATGTGCACCAGCCATTGCAAAGCCATCCAACTTAATACCATCACAAGCTCAGCCAAGCTAGCACCATGCCCTTGAACCTCAGGAGAACTGACAGATTGGTTTTAACAAACTTATAATGTTCTATTCTAAGTGCTTAGAATATTAAAACGTTATAGAACAGCTATAGGGTCCACTCTTAAGAATGTAGCAGTATATGAGAAAGAACACGTTAGAAGTATTATAAAACCTAAAAGAACAGCAGACACCCTGTTCAACATGAGTACTACATGGAAACCACGTAGAAATGGAGAAGAACAATAATGGAGAGACTACTTTAGATAGTAATTGGGTTGTTTTTCTAGATGAATTAAAACCATAGTAAGCAGTACTCAGGGCAAGCTGCCTCTGGGTCCATGAGTTTTAGAATTAGTGTGATTGTTTGGATGGGTGGATCTAGTTGAGGGAAGTTGGTAGTGTTCCTGTTAGCCTTCTTCCAGAGGGGTTCATATCCCGCCAACCACACCAAACAGTGAAAGGAGACTTGTAGTAACCAGATCCAAGCGTGTGTAGTTCTACATTGTTACCTCGTAGGAAAAATTAAAACATAGACAGAAATACATACATGTGTTTATGCACATATGTATAAAACACAGTGTGAATTTAAATGAATACACATATATGAGGACAATTATGTATATGTATGTGGCAGTAAACCCATAGAAACAGGCTGGATGGATACACACCAGATTTTAACTACTGGTTTTTCTAGAGTGAAGAGTGACTTTATGAGACAGAAGGAAAGGTTCTTTTGTGCTTTATGAACTTTTGAATTATAAATAACTAAACTATGATGCAAAAATTAATTATAACTAATTTCGATGGTTATCATCTTTTATGCAGTTTTGATACATAGATTTTTAGCAAATATTTATTAAAAGAATATCAAAATGCATGTTTTTGTCATATGTGTATCATACTTTTATGTCATCTATACTTTCCTGACTTTGTGATTGCTTGACCTCTGTCTTCTTAGAGTTATTAGGTCAAACTGAATCCAGCAAAATCCCATTGAGTGCTGTTACAGGAAAGGAAATGTTAAGACACAGCTCAGTATTCCCAAAGAGTACAGCTTAGTTGTGAGCTCAGTTTGACAAGTCAAACAGACACAGGTTAAACTCTTCTTTCTAAATTTTATTTATTTTTTATTTAATTCTGGAAAACTATTTAAATACTCGTTAAGATATTTATTTTCTAAACAAAGAAAAATAACTAATATGTATTGTGTAAAGTATTACGAGAAATACGTTTTTCCACATAAAACTCTTTTGCTGAGTCACTGATGCTTGCCAAATGCTTAATAGAGATCACTGGAAGTCCTTCCTTGATATCATCCACCCATACTCTTCTCTAAAATCCACCCATCACATTTCCTTCCTCTTATTATTTTCCTTCCTTTTTTAAAAACATGAATATAGTAAATTTCACAATGTTAAGAAAATGACTTGACAAAACATAATGTCTATTATTTGATCCCTATAATGGAATTTGGCAAAGCTTTTATTATATTTTTCACCACATAAAATATTCATGAGAAGGCAATTTATTGTTTCTATATACAAACTCTTTTTGCTAGTGCCATTTATAATTCGTAAATGAAATGAATTTTGAAAGTACTTAGATAAAAGAAGACAGTTTTTGAATAAGTTTCATTTATTAAATTGTAAGTAAACATTTAATAAAGCATCTAAATGAATGTAATGGAAATATATATATATATATATATATATATATATATATATATATATATATACATATATATATAATTATAAGTGATTAGAATTAAAATCAAACCCCCAAATCACAATACTCAAAACTTAATATCTAAGATACAAGTTTTGAAAGTACAATAACATAATACATATAATATAAAAGATTGATAGTCCTATGCATGTTAGACATGTTTGCGAATCATTACAGTAAAACAATTCGTGAGAGCGTTCAGAGACCAATTATTACAAAATAGACCAGGGAAATATAGATAATTTTTGATAATTTTCAAGATAATTTTTTGATTATTTTTGATAATTTTCAAGATAATTTTTGATAATTTTCAAGAAATTTGATAATTTCTTGAAAATAACCAGAGATAAATGCTGATATTTTATAGTAGAACATACTATAATTTATTATTTATAAGTTATTATGAATTTACTTTGTTTCTAATCAAAGGAAATAATTGCTATGAATGAAATAAAATGTCTTAAATTAGATATGTCAAATAGAAGAAAAAATTACAGAAACTGAGAATGCTTTTAATAAATTCAAATATAAATAAAACAATTATATTTGGTCAAAGGCAGGTAGGTAGATGGTTTCAGGGGGTTTGTATATAGTCCACTTGTTTAGAGGATATGAAGTAATACCTATGCTATTTAGCATGTATCCATAATTTACTTGAAGACTTTTAGAAAATTTTCAATATGGCATCTTGTTTCTTTTTTAGTTGAATATTTAAATTTATTTTCTTTTTTGGTACCAAGGATTGAACTCAGGGGCACTTGACCACTGAGCCACATCTCCAGCCCATTTTTGTATTACATTTAGGGGATAGGGTCTAGCTGAGTTGCTTAGGGACTCACTAAGTTGCTGAGGCTGGCTTTGAACTAGTGATGCTCCTACCTCAACCTACCGTGCACTGTCTCCCTTAAGCTTCTAACGCTACAAATGCAAGTCTTTCATATGAATCAAAAGTCAGCAAAATACATTTCTAGAACAGTATTGCCATGCTCTAGCTTTTGGATTCTTTATAAGTAATATTAGGCCCTGAGATTTTACAATTTTATAAGAAGTAAAAGATTATTTTGTCTAGATGTGATTGATTTTTAATTAAAATTAAAATATTAATTTCATATGTGTTAGGCATCAGATAAATAACTTTGTATGTAGGACCCTCTAACTAAGAAAAATAGGCAAATTGGATATAAGACTTCATACTTTAAGATGATGAATGTAGGAAGTTTTAGCCAACATTACAAAGCAAAGCATCTTCACACAAGCAGAAACTTTTAATGCCAATCTTTCTTGACATTGGAAGTATATTAAATAGTTCTATTAGTTCTTGCAGTAAAAATTTTAATATTCAAAAGTCCTATTTTGACTATTACAGATTTTTACATTGTGACATAAATTTTTAAAACTTTGTCAATTCCAACTGCCACTATGTAAAAATAAAAAACTTTTAAAATTACCTATTAGCCTATTATGTTGAATAAAATTGCCCCAATCCATCTCATTTATTCACAGAAAACTAACATATTACCAACATTGAGACTTTTCAATCCAAAAATATGACACATATATTGATTTATTGCTGTCCTCTTATGTATCTTACAACATTCTTTTAGTTTTCAATGTGTAGATTTTGTGTGTACTCTTAACTTATTCGCTTATTTTACTAATCTGTTTGTAATTTTTAAGCTATTGCAAGTGGTTTTCTTAATCATATTCCAAATGTTCATTCTTGGTATATAGAAATAGAGTTGCCTTCTTACACTGCTCTTGTATTAAATGTGGTATGTTCCAAGAATATCTGTACTAATATATATTCCATCCTACATGCTCTTCTGACAGTACAGCATTGACATTCTTTCTAGATGTGACGTCTCTATTTTCTCCTTTTGAACCTGGGTATATCTTTCGAAGTGTTTTTAACAACATTGACAACAATATTCTACAGAAGACACATTTATGAATTCCAAGGTTTACTTATAAAAGGCAGTTTGGTCTCCATAAAACTACTTCTACCTCAGTACTTTTTTTTTTTTTTTTTGCATTTGTGCCATGGTGTAGGAATTCAGCTTGACCTGAATATGACCATCTTAAATAGTAACTGCTATGAATACTTTTGAGTAACCAGGTCAAACGGGGGTGGGGGAGTCCTTGTATAGTTTTTCAGAATACCATAAATAAACAAAAGCATTAGACGGTATGTGGAACTTCACAGGAAGACCCAGATGCTGTTCGTTCCAGGAATGACATCCTTGACCTCTTTGATATTAGTTGGACATGAACCAAGAACATTCTGGCTTGGATGAAGTCAATTTAACCCTGACCATTTCATAAGCCCCCTCCTTTGAACCAAATCACAGGGTTCCACTGGTCTTGCTGCAGCCCAGCACCAAGGTTTCCTATGTAAATACCCACCCCTCAAAGTGCACATTATAATCCTGGCTTTGCTTGATCCTTTTTTCAGACTCATGTCCTCTTGCTGCAGGTACTCACACACAAATATCTGGCCATCATTTTGTAGGGACTCACAGATTACATGTGGGTTTTCTGGGTAACAGCTTCAAGGTCTCTGACCAACAGGGAACACCAATTACAGAAAGACCAGTGAATAAACCTCCAGATGCCTTCAGATGTGCTTTAGTGACTGATCAGGGGTCCCCAGACATTCTGGACCAGTGAAAGGACATCCACCATCTCCCCATATAAATGCCTGACAGACACAAAATGGGGAAATAACAAATGATCTTTGTCATTTCAAACAACAATTTTTGGAGTATTTTGTGAGAGATACTAATAATATGTTTGCACCCTGTGACTTTTGTAAAACCTTACTAAGTCTAGTAGTTTTTCATAGATTTGTAAGAATTTTGCACAGGAATTAGCATGTAATTTGCCTTATTCACAATGTTGTTTCCTTTATTTATTATTCTTATGTGGATGAAATGCATAGAGTTTTAAAGACAATGTTTAAGATAATTATAAGAACCTTTATTTTTTAAAACAATTTGGGGGAGAAAATGTTCACCCTGAAGTATAATGCTACCTGTCTGTATATCTTTCCTTCACCAAGTCAAGAAATTTTCCTTCTATATCTAAAATCTAAATCACAGCTTCTATTATAAATAGGTGATGTACTTCATCAAACATATTCTCTATCAGTTGAGGGAAGCATGCAATTTTATCCTGTATTGCATGAACTCCGTAATATATGAATTATATTGATTGCTTGAACATTAAAGCAACCTCAAGTTCCTAGATTAAATTTCTCATTGAATGATATCATCTTGATGCATCTTTTGATGTAATGCAATGACGTTTTGTTAATAGGTTTATTTTCATTTATCTATAATTTCTCTGTAATATTTGTATTTGACATTCTTTTTTTTTCTTTTTTTTAAATTTTTTATTGTTGGTTGTTCAAAACATTACATAGTTCTTGACATATCATATTTCACACTTTGATTCAAGTGGGTTATGAACTCCCATTTTTACCCCATATACAGATTGCAGAATCACATCAGTTACACATCCATTGATTTACATATTGCCATACTAGTGTCTGTTGTGTTCTGCTGCCTTTCCTATCCTCTACTATCCCCCCTCCCCTCCCCTCCCCTCCCCTCTTCTCTCTCTGCCCCCTCTACTGTCATTCATTTCTCCCCCTTGTATTATTTTTCCCTTTCCCCTCACTTCCTCTTGTATGTACTTTTGTATAACCCTGAGGGTCTCCTTCCATTTCCATGCAATTTCCCTTCTCTCTCCCTTTCCCTCCCACCTCTCAACCCTGTTTAATGTTAATCTTCTTCTCCTGCTCTTCGTCCCTACTCTGTTCTCCTTATATCAAAGAAGACATTTGGCATTTGTTTTTTAGGGATTGGCTGGCTTCACTTAGCATAATCTGCTCTAATGCCATCCATTTCCCTGCAAATTCTATGATTTTGTCATTTTTTAATGCAGACTAATACTCCATTGTGTATAAATGCCACATTTTTGACATTGTTGTAGGGTAGTATTCACCTCTTAAAATTAGTTGAAATCATTAAATCTTACTTTATTTTCTGAGTTCATTAATTTCTTAAATATTAGCTAACATTTATCAATGTACCAAGGTGAACCTGAGTCTTTCCTTGTAGAAAGGTTTTACTATTTAAATTCATATAGGGCTATTAAATTTTTCAATTTCTACTTATATCAGTTCTGATAATTTTCATTGTTCAAGGAATTTGTGCATTTCATCCATGGTTTTGGAAGTATTGCTGTACATTTATTTTAAATTCCTAAATGATTGTTTTGTAAATGTGGGATAGTTCCTAAGACTTGAAAGTGTTCTGTCTCTTCTGATGGCCATACATAGCACGCCACACTCACATGTGAGTAAAGCCAGAACTCTTTAACTTAAAACTCCAGAAGACTTTGCACTTGAGGACATTGTAACTTAAGCAGGAGTCATAGAAGGCATCTTGTGGAGGCAAGTGGGATGGAACTGGCTGGGTTCCAGGCTTTCAGCATACTGGTTAATTTTAATCACATTGTTGCGCCAAGGAGCATAGGAGCTGCCCTCACTTTTTTGGTGTCTGTTCCTGGAGTATGGGAATGTTAAATGAAGGAGGTGACTATGATGTATGGTTAGTATGTTTGAAGAGTGACCCAGAGAGGAGTGGTTGGCTGGAGGGGGGAGGCTGATAAGGGAAGAGGAAGGTGTGAGGTTTTGGCAAACTTTCCACCAAGGGAAATCTAGAATTTTAATCATGACTGCAAACTTGGATGAAGACAATATTTGCAATGTATTCTATTACAAAAATTAGTGATTATTTCCCAATTTTTGTTCCTGATGATAAAGTTTTATGTCTTATCTCTTACTTTTCCTGGTCATTCAAAAATAAATAATTCATTTTTTCAATTAGTATTATTCGCAAATTTTTGTTTCATGAATTTTCTTCATATTTAATGTTTTTCGGTGATCTATTTTTTATTATCTACTTATTTATGTTTACTTGGTGCTTATTTATACTTTTTAGCTTATTAATATGAAAGCATAGGTCACTAGTTTTACAGCTTTCTTCTTATTTAAGCATATACATCAATAAATATTCTTGAAAGCACTTGCTCATCACAAACAATGATAAACATTGTTCTTTACAATTTGCTGTCTTTCTGGAGTTTTTATAATATATTTCATTTTATACAAGTTATATACCCATAATGCATTATTAATACTTTGTTTCTAACTTTTTAATAAAGTTTTATTTCTCTCCTCACATGTTCATGATTTCTTTTACATGTGTATTATTTAGTTATTTTAAAGTTTGTCTTTATTTGAAAAATCCATTGTTTTCATTTCAGAATGAATAAATATTCATTATTTTTCTCCAAATTATTTAAACATTATTTTGCTTCATTATACCTAATAATTATTATTGGATGTAGAATACTGTAAAAACTGCACTATCAAGAAATTGGATTTTGCATTCTCCCTGAACACATTAGGAGTGAGATTATTTTTTATCAGGCAGTTGAGTTTACCTGTTGATAAACTACTTCATGTTGTAATTTGTCAAGGTTTGTCTGCTATAATCTTTATTTAGGGCTGGTTTATCCCTATCATTAAAATGTGGCCCTTTGGTCTCTCTCCTTACCCAGAGTTTAGCAAGTTCTCTTCACCATTGCATTGCTGGCCCTTGAAGGCCTCTAAGCAATATGGAGATCTGGGAATGATCCGGGCAAGTTTCCTGGTAATTGTTTATACCAGTTTTTCAAAACTGGATTAGTTCAAGAATAGGATCAGTGGTCTATGTGTCTGTTCTTTTGTCAGTACTATGCTATTTTGAATAGTAGAGCCTTGTAGTATATTTTGAAGGCAGACATGGGATGCCTCAAGCTTTGATCATTTTGGTCAAGTTGTGTTCACTATTCAGGATCTTTCATGTGAATTGAGGACATATTTTTTCTCTTTATTTGAAAATAATAATTAGAATTTTTATAGGGCTTGCATTGAATATTTAAATAGTCTGGGGGAGTATGGACTTGTTTTCAACATTAATTCTTTCTGTCTATGAGCACAGAATATCTTTCCATTTACTTGTCTTCTTCAATTTCTTCCATTGATACTTTTCAGTGTGTAGATGTTTCACCTCCTTGGTATTTTTGTAGAATTTTCCTGAATTCTTTTTCAGAGAGTTCTTCATTAGTGCATATAAAAGCAACTGATTTTGGTCTGTTGATTTTATATCGTTCGACATTTCTGAATTGTTTACTAGTTTTAACTTTTGTGAGTACAGTATTTAGAGGGATATATATATATATATATATATATATATATATATATATATATATATAATCATTTGCTTTACAAATATAATCAATTTAACTTATTTGTTTCTAATTTGATTTTATTACTTTCTCTTGCCTTATGGCTCTGGATAGGACTTCAACATTATTTTGAAACCATGTGGTTAAAAAAAGGAATCTTGCCTTGCTTCTGATTCTGGAAGTAAAACTTAAACTTTCACCATTGAATAACATACTAGTGATGGTGTTGCCATACATGTCTTTCATTACTTCTATTCATAATCTGTTGATATCATTAAAAGACTTTGGGATTTGTTAAATGATTTTTTGCTTCTATTGAGATAATATGATTTTTGTCCTTCATTATGTCAATATGGTGTATCAATGTATTGATTTGAATATATTATAATGAGCAATGTAACAGCATATAGAAACAAGAAATAAATCCATGTATTTATAGCCAATTAATTTTTTGCAAAGATACAAAAGCAAATAATGGGAAATAGCAGTCTCTTTAATAAATGCTGCAGGAAGAACTGGAAATCCACATTCAAAAGAAGGAAACCATACCTATTGCAAACACATATAATAATTAACTCAAAATGAATTAAAGACTTAAAAACAAAAAAGGCCTGAAACCATAAGATTATTTGAAGAAAATAAAGGGAAAAATCTCCTTGACATTGGTCTGGATGATGATTTTCAGGTGTGAGTTTAAAAAAGCACAGGCAACAAAAGCAAAATTGATAGATGGGGTTAACAGCATAGTAAAGAGACCATAGAGTATTTCCAAGCCATGCCTGTGGTGCTAGAGTAATACACAGAATATACAAGGAAGTCAGAAAATTCTATAGCAAGAAAATATAGTCAGATTGAAAAATGGGAAAAGAACCTGAACAGGCATTTCTCAAAAGAAAACATACAAATAACTGATACATATATGAAAAAAATGCTCCAGATCCCTTAGTAATAAGATAAATGCAATCATAAACCACCATGAGCTATCACCTCTCACCTGTTAGAATGTCGACAATTTAAAAACATACAAGATACTAAATCAAGGATGTGGTGAGAGAGAACCTCTATGCACTGTTGGTGGAGGTGTAAATTAGAAGAGCTATCACAGAAAATATTTTGAAGGTTCCTCAAAATGTTAAATACTGAACTACCATTTATCCATTAATGCCACTGCTGCTTATATATTTAATGTAAATAAAATCAACTTCTCAGACAGATATTGACAGTCTTAATATTCATTACAGCAATATTGACCAGCATACACAAACAACATAAGGGTCCATTAGGGGTTGAATAGAAAAAGAAAATGTTGTAGATAAATGCAATGAAATATTACTCCTTCATAAGAAAGAAGAAAATTCTGTCATTTGTGAGAATATGTACGAACCTACAAGTCATTATAGTAAGTGAAATAGACCAGGAACAGAAAGATGAGTACCATGTATCTCACTTGTATATGGTATCTAGAACAAGTTGAACTCTTAGAAGCAGAGTGCGAAATGATGATCATCCAGGGCTGAGATGGGCATAATCGATGGGTATTGGGCTGAAGTAGTCAGAGGATACAAACTTTCAGTTAGAAGGAGTAAGTTTCACAGGTCTATGGTACAACATAGTGACCGTAGATAACAACAAGGGATTTTATACCTATAAATTGCTAGGGGAATAGATTTTCAGTGTTCTCATCACAAAGAAATGGTAACTATGGTAAAGTAAGCATACCTTATTTAGCTTGGTTTAGTGATTTGGCTATCCCAGATAATGTAAACATATTCCAAAACACCATTCTGCACACCATGAATATAGGTGATTTTGGTCAATTAACAAAAAAGAATACAACCAAGTTAAGCAGCTTCTCATAGCTTATTTTTGAGCAAAAATCCAGAAGATCCTATGAATATTTCTCAACTGTTTTCTCTACACACTTAGTTCTGTCTGTTCCTGTGGCTCAAAGTATTCAGCTATTTCAATCTCCACATTGTTGGGTATCTGGCAGCACTGTCTTCAACCTACTTAAATTCTTTCTCCTTGTGCTACATCCCCAGAAAGCCTAGAATGCCAGATGGCTCACTTTGTCTCCTTCATCTCTGGGCCACAGTCCTGGGGTTTTGTTTGACTGAAGACAATTATTTAATATATGCCATTCAATTTTCTAGTTGTTATATTACCAATTATGTCCTCATTAGACTTTGAAGGTGATTGAAATAAAAAGTGCTTAATGACACTTTCAGAAAATATTCTCAAAATGAATATATATTTATGTATTTATATGCATGTATAAATCTATACAGGCACATTGCCGCAGTCTGGCTGGGCACAATTCAGGAGCCACTTGTCAAAAGAAATAAACTTTATTTTTAGAACACACACTCTGCACCACACAGCTCTTCAGGAAGTCCCTCAGAGCCCAACTGCCACCACCGGCTTCCCACAAGCCTCTCAACCTCCCCCACTCCTCCTGCTCTTGAGGCCGATTGGCTGGGTTGCATGGGCGGAGCCAAAAAAAGTCCCCCAATGAGCAGCTTCATGGTCTGAAAGGGTGGGGAAACAGCCCAATGAGCATCACTGCAGAGGAGCCAATCAGCTGGCAGCTAGAAGTTTGCTGGGGCTGCTGTGAGCCAATTATCAGCTGGCAGCTGGAAGTTTGCTGGGGCCCCCTGGAAGTTTGCTGGGGCCCCTTGGGCTGTGGCTCTCAACAGCACATAAACGTAAAATACATTCATATGCATGTATTACATGTATGTACATATGTATGATATAGGTACATTTAGAGATAATAAAGTTAAAATGAAAGTTGTAGAGATGATATGTGTATGGGAATGATTTTATTATAGATAAACAAGATTTAATTTTCCAGATTCCCATATACATACATACATGGCCTTTTGGAAGACATTCCTTAAACAAGATGTATGCAATAAAAGAAATTCTCAAATATCATTGAAGGGTAACAAAATAATTGAAATCAAAAACTATTGAAGAACTTAAATAGAATAATGTAAGAAAAAATGGCAGTAACAGTTATATTAATAGCTAATAATCATTATATTCAATCCTTTGACAGATAAAAGGCAAGGACCATACACACACACATAGATGACACATATTTATTAAATGTAAAGGCTACACAATGTTTAGGAAGGTGGGAGAGAAAATAAAAAAAACAAGGTCCCTGATTTCATACATACATATAAAATATAAGAACGGCATCATTAATTGAAAGGTAGTATTATCTGTATGTTGATCAAGTTTTGGCTCCTTCTTCACATCAGCATATTGTAAGATTTAGTTTTTTCTACATAAAGTGAGAGACATACATTCCAGGTATTAGAAAATCCAGATATCTGTACAAATCTTCCCTTTGAATTCCAGGCAATTACCATTTTATTTAGTGTTTTGATTCATTTTTTAAATTTATATATGACAGCAGAATGCATTACAATTCTTATTACACATGTAGAGCACAACTTTTCATATCTCTGGTTGTATACACAGTATATTCACACCAATTCCTGTCTTCATACATGTACTTTGGATAATAATGATCATCACATTCCACCATCATTAATTACTCCATGCCCCCTCCCTTCCCCTCCAACCCCTCTGCCCTATCTAGAGTTCCTCTATTCCTCCCACACTTCTCCTCTCTACTCCCCATATGAGTCAGCCTCCTTATATCAGATAAAACATTCATCATTTGGTTTTTTTGGGATTGTCTAACTTCACTTAGCATTATCTTCTCTAACTCCATCCATTTTCTTGCAAATGCCATGATTTTAAAAACTCCTAAAATACACGGAAAAAGAAAGATGAAAGTAACTAAAATATTTTAAAATGAACATTTTCGAAAGTTATGTTTACATTTTTAAAAAATTTAAAATGCATATTTAAGAGGCATTTTACCTTGTGTACCTTGCAGTTCACATTTCCTGCAGCACTTGGGTGTGTCCAGATGGGTGGCCTCCATCCTTGTTGTATTAATAAGGTGAAGGGCAAAAATAAAATGTAGCTTTTGCAGCAGAAGACCTTCAGCATTTCCT
This sequence comes from Marmota monax, assembly GCF_021218885.2. Taxonomy (NCBI): domain Eukaryota; kingdom Metazoa; phylum Chordata; class Mammalia; order Rodentia; family Sciuridae; genus Marmota; species Marmota monax. Next base: position 2,598,717 of record NW_026695150.1, on the reverse strand, counting down.
CCTGGTTACATGTCATAGCACTTAGCTAATATTTACGGGTAAAAAATGGACTTCAAATGCTAAATAACGTGGGAGTGGCATTCGTGAAAGATGTTTGTTATTATCACCTCAAAAAGGCCTAATTTATAAAGCACTCGCTTTCAAAGCAGGCACAGTGTACTTTCTTTTACCTTCTGACAGTTCAGTCTCTACCATGGTACATGTTAGACCTTGCCACATTGCCATCTATAAGATAGATGACCAACCGAGATTCTGTAACAAAAAGACAAAAGAGTCCAAAAAGAGAAACTTCAACGAGGAAGACTGAAGACAGGCACACCTGGTCAGCTCCCTAACACCACTGAGTCATGTTTTTCAATGTGGAAACAGAAGAAAAGGGAGCAGAGAAAACAGAGGCTTGCTAACAAATAAGGAGGGACATAAAAATCAATGAGCCATTGATAATGGGTGCCATACAGCCCTCGTTTTTTAAAGAGAAAAATGAAGTCAGGAAATTTAGGAAATTGGGAAATAATGACAGCCTGCTAAAAGGAGCTGTGGAAGGAGTGTAGGTAAGAGGAGGCTGGTGGAGCAGACTGAATAAGTGCCTCACTATACAGTTGGGGAGGAGGGTCTAATGAGGCACTGTTGGGATGAATCATCCTGTTCCAACTCAATACCATCCTTAATGACATGGAGGGAGTGAATAATGCATGATTGAAGATTGCATGGGAATTGAGCTCACAGGAGCTGCAAGAAATGTGGTAAATAGAAACAACAATAAAGCAAATGGATTTAATAAAAGCAATTTGAAATATAAGTTAAAATAAAATGATCTTTGTGAAACTAATCAGGCAGCCAAGACTATAAATGCAAGCAGAAAAAAAGCAAATAAAATTCCAAATTGTTAGTGGCAGATAATTTCTTAACCAGTTATGAACCTATTTCCTGCATCCTTAGGATCTTATGTAGAATAGGTTCCTGTTAAACACTACAAATGATTCAACTAGTGTCAGAATAATGATGCATCTGCAGTCTAGCTAACAACAACAACAACAAAAAAAAAAAAAACAGGTGCAACCCTCAGTCTAGGGATCTGGATCCTACACTCAACTCATTATTAAAGTTTGCAACTTATTAATCAAAGAGAATCATAGAGCTGCATATTTGGTAGCATTCTTCAAGCAGCATGAGAAGAAAAAGATATTACCTACAAAGGACTTTTAACATGCACATTCAAAAGTAAAGAAAATTAAGAGAAATTGATAGCTAAAAGTGATGGCAGAGTTTCAAGAAAGAAGCGGTCTCCTGTGCCAAATGATAGAGAAAGGCCAAATAAGATAAGACAGAAAAGCTGCCATCAAATTAGGCAATTAGAATGTCATCTATGAAAATTGACAAACAGGGGCTGTGTCGTGGCCAGAGCAGAATCCGAGAGCTCTGATTGTTGAGTGACTGGCTTTTAAGAAAATAGAGAAAGCAAATATAAATGACTTTTCCAAGAAGGTGAGCCCTGATGAGAAAAAGTGAAATAGGATGGTAACAGGAGGAAAAAAATAGGATAAAAAATTATGTCTGAAAATTGGAGATAGCTGCTGAAAACAGAGATGGAGAGGAAGAACCTTACTACTGCACTCCTACTAATTTTTCATGACTCAGATCAGAAGCCACCTACTTTGTAAAGCTCTCTGACTGGTCCTGTGACTCCACTCCTGGATAAATTAAGCTCTTCCTTTTGTGCTGTGCCCCTGCTGCTGTCTCACAGCACCCACTCTGCATCTAACTGTTCATGATGTATTCTAATATTTTTCCAATATTCAACTAAGTTCAACTTCTTAAGGACAGGGATCTTGACTGCTTCCTCAGTTCTGCCACAGTAGATGTCATGTCATGGTGGATTAATTGAGTTGTCATCATTCGTGCATAAACTAATAGAGATACTGCAGTTTTCTTGACCATACAATGCTCTTACCTAAAACTCCACCTAAGGATAGGGATTCTCATAAAACCAATGATAGCAAACAAGCTAAAGAAGCAAGAGGGCAGAAAGTCAGAAACAAGGAAAACAGAAATGTGAATCCAAGACTAAGAGGATCGCGGTGACAGAGTCAAGCAAACAACCAAAACAGTCAGTCTACAAACAGTGGAATTGAAGGACTGGTGGTAGAAACTAACTCACAGCTGAACCCATGAATTTCTGAGCCTTCTCACTTTAACGTTCTCTTAATTAAAAAGAATGGTTTCCGAGCCCAACAAGTGAAATAATTTTATTTTTAGTCTAAGAGTTAAAAGGAAATTTGCTTTGTCAAATATAGTTCCAAGTTGAAAGAGAAGTAGGGACATTTATTGAAAAGTTCCAGTGGTTTCAAAGGACACAGAAGAAAAGTGAATAATAGAATAAAAATGAAGTATTTACTGAGAAAAACAAAGCTGGCAATACAAGGAAATCTGAGAGTAGGTTACATCAGGATGTTAACAGTGGAATTAAAATCAGTATTTATAATCCTTTCTACCCCACCCAGTGTTAAACAGCTGGCAATTCAGCTATGAAGACATTTGCTAGCATCAGGAAGCTTGACAAAACTGTGGAACTATCACCTGGCCTGTGTATGGCCTAGAGTCATGTGCTGTCGAGGTCCACATTATATAGGATTTTATCACCTTCAGGAGACAGTAGATAGGATTGCAAAAGGAATAGTGTCAAAGCATAGATTATCCATAACACCCAACATGCTAATTCCCAAAGTCATCCACAGTCATGGCACATGCAGTCTACAGTCCAGTTAAAAAAGATTTTTCTCTATAGCAAAAAAAAAAAAAAAAAAAAGGCATAATTCTTGCTGCATTAGCAAAGAGGTGAGGTCATAGCTCTTGTTAGTACCAGAAGAATGAATAATATGAAAAGTAATCCAACAAAATTCTAAGTATAGGAACAAAGAGCAAAAACCTTGGAATTTTGACTTTCAGTTACCATTTGCCACAACTTAGGTTTCCTCTGTTAAGGAATACCCGAATGAAAACTTATTTAGCTAGTTAAGGAATGAAATGCATGAAAGAAAATTTCGTTTGTTAAAGCTATTATATCTTCACAGCTGAAAAATGAGTACGATTCCTTTTTATTTCCCTGTAGCATAATATGATGGTTGATTTTGGTCGTCGACTTCACAGCATTGAGGGGCTGCCTACAAAGTGGGAACAGCATGCTGTTGGGTATGTCTGTGAGGCATTTCCAGAGTCAGTTGGTGTGAGGGGCAGCAGGGAGAGCTGCCCTGAAGCTGGGCAGCACCATCCATTCGACTGGGAGCCTGATTGGAACAAAAACAGGGAGAAGGGGGAACTCCCTCTTGTGCGTGGCTGCACTTAAGGGGTGCATTTTGCTACTGTCACCTGTGGACATGGGACTCCAGGTTCTTCAGCCTTTCATGTATTACTGTCAGCCACTCTCCATGGGCTTTCCGGGTCTTCAGCCTGGGACTAGGGCTGCAAAGTTGGCATCTCTTCAATTCTGATACTTTAGCTTCTTGGACTGAGCAGCTACCATATGTCTGGTGCTCCAGCCTTCATGTGGCCCTTGTGAAACTATTCAGCTTCTGGAGATTGTAATCCATTCTAATAAATATTGTCTTGCCTTTGGTTAGGTAGGTAGGTGGATAGATAGATAGATTGATGTATTTGTTGTGTGTCTCTGGGGAACAGTACGGTACATGGCAAAATTAAAGCAGTTTTCTCCTTTGCGTGAGCAATGCATTTTTAGTGATGAAATAGTATTTATTATGTTAACTCACATTTCTAAATGTAGTTATAAAATTATTGAAATTTACAGGATGAAATAACTTCATGGGGTCCTGTGTGCTGTGGAATATTTTACCTTGTGTTGAGATTCCATGAGAGCCTTATGTTGCATCAAGTTCACATCCCATAGCACTTGAATAGAATGGTTCTTCCTGCAGATCTGAAAGAAGGAGACCAAATCACAGAACCAACAGTGTGTATTCCTACGACTTTGTATTAAAATAAATAAATAAATAAATAAATAAATAAATAAACAGCAGGAATTTTCAAGTAACAGTAAAATAAGGGAGGAAAAAAAGAAAAGAAAAAAATTCTCTACACAAAAACCAGGGCATCAGCATAACTGAAGACAAAATGCTCACACATGAAATAACTGTAAATAAAAAAGAGAAGTCATTTAATCTCACTCCTTGCTCTCTTGCTCACTCCCTCCCACCTCACCAGTCTTTGTCCTGAACAAAGGCAAATGGAAGAGAGATAAGGGAAGATAAAGCAGAGCCAGACAACTGACCTGAAGTCAATGCCAGAAATATTAAATCCACCTCAAGTCTGGAAATACAAAACACAAGTTCAGGTGAGACAATGGAAAAGCATTCAAAAGTTTGCATGATTTGAAGGGTCAAGCCTCAAAATACTGAGTGTCTGGGAAGCAAAAAGAAGGGAGGTAGCAGATTTGTCAGGAAAGGACCTCAACCCGCCATCCTGCATCCATCTGAGGATTGTGTGTGACTCCAGATCCCACAGGGTCAATGTAGGAAGCCTAACCTGACCCCAAAGGCACAAATTTCTGTCCTGGAGTAAATGGGAAAAAGAGGAAAGCCTACACTAGAGTCTGGTGCACTCTGCCCAGCTCAGTGGCATGCACACAATCTTGGTCACCAGCTTTGTCCTTACCTCTCGAGTCAGTGTGAAAAGGTTGGAAAGTGTTTATTTTTCCTTCATCTACTTTTTGTATAAATTCTTCACAGGGGGTTACTATGAGAAACTGCGATGGAGGAAGCTGTTATCGCTAATGGCTCTGAAAGTTGTTAACTTTAATGGATTAGAACTGGATTCGTGTTCAACGTAGTGATTTCAGGTAGCAGGGGAATTGAGTAAAAGACTTTTTTAGGCTCTGGCTGGAATTTCAGAGTTCAAATTGCATTAATACCATTTGACCAAATCTATTGAAAGAACAATCCAAGCACAAATCCTGTCATTGCCCTGGGCTCCCAGGATTCAATGGAAGGTTGACTCATCTCTTTAAATATATTTAGGTTCCAGTAACTCTAATTAAATTTCAGATTGATTTTTTTTTCCAATTCTTTAAACATTATGTTTCATTATATTTCCTTCTCAAAAATTAAAATTAAGTAATTGGCAAATACAGATCATTGCTATAAATATGTTCTCAGAACACAAAGAATTTTTACTTTATTGACATAATCAAAGAAGTACTTTTTTTAAAAAAATGTTAAAATCACATAAACACATATTACCTACAGTTTAACTCAAATGCTCAAATCAAATTCACACTAATGTGGAAAGTTGTTTAAAAGATTAAAACTTTCAGAATACCAAATAATACCTGAAGAAATTGAAAAGCCACTTTCCCAGTCATCTATACCATCATCACTACCATCAACATCATCACCACCACCACCATCACCATCACCATCATCACCATCATCATCATTTCAGAAGTGGAAAGAGGACAGAAAATCATGTATCAGCAACACCAAGAGTACTGGTAAGGAGAGGAAGTGACAAGACTTGTGGCAATAAGCAGTGACTGCAGGAAAAGCAAGGGTATAGTTACAAAAAGACATCAGATGAAACCATTATACAAACCAGTGTTCTTTTCAGTTATCTCTCAACAGAATGCCCTTTTAAAAAGCCATGTTTAAAAAACAAACAACAACAACAACAAAAAAAAAAAAAAAAAAAAACAAGCAAGAAGAGCTGGTTTATTCAGACAGGGGTAGAGGGAATGGCTCCCCTGTCAGCAAAAGATCAGGTGAACTTGAAGTTTTTCAGCTTAAAGCTGAAGGGTTCTCAACTCTATCCATGTCTACACGTCTATCCAGTCCAAGCCACAGGCCAACAGGCCTTCTTATCAGGACCTTTACCTTAGTGTGAGAGCCCTCAAGCCAAGGGATCCAGGACAATAACTACCATACAGTGTGCTGGCAAATTTGAATCTACTAGGCTGGATTGGGTGGGTTAGGGGTCTTGGCCAAATATGGGTCAGCATATGAAAACTGCCCTCTCTCACCTCTGCATCCCAGTCACGTCAGGAATAGGAAAATTATCTTGGTTCTCAAAATGTCATCTGTTTCCTACTTCAAGATGAGTGGCAGTCCTTTCAGAGAAACCACTGTTGTTTCAGTCTCTGCCCAGGGAACTCTTGTTCTCTTTGCAAAATTGACGCAACCCTAAGAGAATCCTTTTTTGAAGAATGAAAGCGAGGCACAGCTGGCAGAGCTACGTGACCTAAGAACTCCCAGCAAAGCACAGAGATGGTCTCAAACACCATAAAACAGCCTCCAGCTGTGTGAGCAGAGTTGGGCTCGGGCACCCTGGAGCTGGGTGGAAAAGTGAGTATACAGAGAGTTTATCTGGATATGAAACTAAAGAAGAAAAGAAGATGTCGAAGTTGTAATCTTCCTGTTCAAAGTACTGAGGCTGATTCTCTCATAAACTAAAATTCTTTCGGTTACAATTTTGTTTCCCTTTTTGAAAAGCAATTATGTTACATATGTAATGTCTTCCGGTACCTTTCAGAGATTGTTCCTCCAGGGCTTTGTGTTTAATGAATAAACGCAGTCAGTATGCCTTATCTAGTAATCCAGAATGTTCCAATTTGTTTTATATAGTATTTACAATGGATTTTACCCCAAATCTCTGTTTTATAAAATATCTTTCCCAAACCCTGAATGTAAGAATTTCAACCATTTCCTGTGCAAAGTGGCACATGCTTATAATCCCAGTGGCACCAGAGGCTGTGGCTGGAGGATCACAGTTTAAAGTGAGCCCCAGCAACTAACTGAGGCCCTGAGCAACTTAGCGAGGCTCTGTCTCAAAATCAAAAAAAAAGAAAAATTAAAAGGGCTCGGGATGGGCCTCAGTGGTTAGGTGTTCCTTGGGTTCAGGCTCCACTAACAAAACAAAAGCAAAACAAAACAACAATAAAAGCAAAATCCCAACCATTTGAACTTATCAAGAAGTCAAAAAATGTTTAAATACAATTAAATTCATACATATTATAGAATGATCAAAAATTTATAAAGTTATTAGGGATTTGAATTTTTAAGTGTTTTTTACTTTATGTATGTAATATTATTTTAAATAAGTAGATAGATGTATATCACTGTAGAATATATTTAGATAAGAGTGCTCTAAATTCTTCTAAAAATTCATGATTAAACCTTGTGTTAGTTTTTATTATAACTTAACAAATGGTTAAAAGGTAAAACAACACAAGTTTATTAGCCCACAATTTTGTAGGTCAGAATCCAAAATGTGTCTCATTGAGTTAAAATCTAGGTGTTGGCATGACTGTATCCCTTTATGGAGACTCAGGTGTGTTTCTTTGACACTTCTAGCAGCTAGACAATTCTGATAGGGCACCTTTCTCCATCTTCTAATCCTACATGATCTCTCTTTCATGCTAGGTTCTCTCTGGTTCCCTGATTCTCTGTTTCTGTGGACTCATAATTAGACTGGGCCTTCCAACATTATTCAGGATAATCTCCCCATCCCAAGGTCATTAACTTTAATTGGATCTGCCAAGTCCCTTTTCCATTGTAACATGAAATATTCCCAGGTACCATAGTAAGGGCTTTGGCAACTCTGGGGAACTTACTCTGCTTATTCCACTCTAAAGTACTAGAAAAGGTTGCTAACCATGAAGAAATAAATATCATGTTTTGGTACAAATGAACACTGAGGTTGAGTTTCTGTCAATGACATAAACCCAACATAATTTTTAAGCAAAAATTTTAAGCAAAAAAAAATGTTTAACAAAGATTATAGGTTAAATAATTATCTTCATGAACTTCTACAAGCTAAGCACAGAGTGCTTAAGTAGGGGCTCAATTTACAACTTTCTTTCTGGTTTTCTGACAAGCAAAGCCCAGGTTGGCACTTCATCTTGGATTTTCTGGTTCCCTGCCCTCCGAAGGGGCAGAGTTGTGTACTTCCAAAATTTATACCTTGGTATGCTGACTTCAGAAACCAGAATGTGACTGTACTTTAGAGACAGAGTCTTCAGAGAGGTGGTTAAGTAACCCTGGTCACATGGGTGGTCCTAATCCAGTCTGACTATTGTCAAGAGAAAAGGAGAGTAGGACACAGGGAGACACAGGGGCCAGACCGTGTGGAGACACAGAGACAATGGCCATTCAAGGCCAAGCCCTGGAAAAGGACTGGCCAACTCCTTGATCAGCCTCCAGAGTGGTAAAGAAATAGACTCCTGCTGTTTGAGCCACTCAGTCTGCAGTATGTTGTCATGGCAGCTCTTGTAAACTAATAGAGCCATGCTCCATGTACTAATAAACTATAGCCATGACAATGGAAATGTTCACAGAAGTCCTTGTCTCCTAATCCAGGGTTGAATGGATTCCTTCTGTCATTGTTTCAAGTGTGCTAAGAATTCTCCTTAAGACTGGAAGAAGTGAAGAGCAACATCCAAAACAGCACTCTAATTCACTCTGGGGACAGGTTCACCCCAGCGGTCCTAGCACAAGTGGCTTTCCTTCCTTGGGGGATTTGGAGAGTGCAGAGTTCCTCGGAGGCCACAGAGCACAGGCCTCCAGAAGCCCTCCTGAGGCTTCTGCTGTTTTCCTTTTTTATGCTGTTGCTTTGATACTTGAGGGAATATTGACTTTGAAATTCTACTTTGTATTTCCTGCATTTAAAAAGCTATTTGGTTAGAAAAGTCTTTGCGAAAAAATGTGATATTTAGCTCAATTTATATCAAGAAAAGACTGGTGGAAGCTAGGGGTAAGCTCAGTGGTAGATTATGCAACTACCATCCCCAGAGACCCTGTGTCAATCCCCAGTAACAAAATAAAGACTTGTATATCATAAAATCATATGCATCTTTGTAAGTACCACTGGAAATATTTGTGAAACAGGAAGAGCTCACTAAAATTGCAGTCCCTTAATCAGGAAATATCCAAACCCAGGTGCAGTAGCCCCCTTTATCACATCCAGGAAGATTCCTGGATGTGAGTGTAGAAATCAAGGCCATCTTCTCCAGGAGACCCTCGCTTGCACTGAAGCTTCTCATTCTCAAGCCCCCTTTCTGAATGCTGAGTGGTAAATAATCTCAAGTTCCTTCACTGTTTTAGGAAGTATAGACTGCACTGCTCATACTTGGAAGGGCTCTCTCTTTATCCTCTTGACCACACTGAGGCCAGGATTTTGCTTTTGCCAGTTCATTCCTTTATCTCTTTACTTAGAGAGAAGACTACATAGTGGGAAATACCATGCCTAAGGAGACACCTCCAACCCAGTGGGCTCTCCATGATGTTGGCAATCAGGACAGCGCTTACCTTCTCGCTTGCTGACTCACTGACTCTTGGGTGCACTCCCCTCACTTGTTCATTTATTCACTCTCCCACTTAGAAGACACATTCATTGCATGATCATTGTCTGCCACCTCCAGTAATCTGCTCCCTGGTTGGAGATGAAACACTTGGTGTTATTCCTGACCATAAATACTCATATAATAGTCAACATAACGGACAGAGGAATGGTCACTACCATGACAGAGTAACTGATAAACATATTCCTGGTCTTTGACCACAAAACAGAATACTTCAGTGGCCAGTAGGAATGGGTTTAATCTCTAATTTCACGGTGCAACAAGGCTAATTTCTTAGAACTGGTTCTGGAGACAGACTGAATTGTTTTCCTGGCAGAGATCAACAACTTAGGTATGACAAAGGATTGTGCAGGACAGGAAACAAACAAGTGATATTGGCAGTGTAGCAGTGGCCGGGACATGATTTCTCTTGCAAATAGCTTATCATCTTAACTAGGAGATCCAGGTGGATTATATATGATTTAAGAAATAAGATAAAAATCCAAATATTTGAATAAAGGCTTACACACATCTCTGGGAATGAAAGGAAAGACTAATTTCCCCTGGTAAATTAGAGTTTCATGTATACCCTATTTGAATCAAATGTATGATATATCAAGATCATTGTATTGTCTTGAACAACTAATAAAAAAAAAGAGTAGCTTTTGATGGACTTTGACCTGAATGGGTGTTGACAAGTAGAGTCAGAGGAAGCACCCGAGTCTATGAAACAAAGTTCCTGTGTGCATGTGCGTACAGTGTGTGCGAGTGTGTGTGTGTGCATGTGGCTGGGCAGTCATGGTAACCAGGGTGAGGTTATGGCAGCAGTTGATACACTGGAGTACTGAATATGGTTCAAAGGGCAGGCAGAATGTGAGATGGAACTGGAAACAGATGTGAAGAACAAATTCAAGATATGATTTATCCAAGCATATTTAAGGGAATGGGAAAGTGAAACACTTAAGATAATATTTTATACCACAAAATATATTTTAAAAATAGTCAAATCAATTAAGAAATGGTGAGAACTCGCAATTTTATTGTAAGAAGTAGGCTTACTATATATATATGTATATTTTCACTTGTAAAATGATGATAATTTAATCAGATTATATAAGGCAATACTTTTGCCTTATATTATAGTTGCAATGATGTTTTAAGAAAACGTTATTGGTGAATAATGATGTGTAGTTTAGCTTTGGTGCATATCTGTGTTTGCATTCTTTGTTTTCCCTGGCTCCTCTCCAGAACTTGATCTATCAATTTGAGCTTCAGGATCCAGCTGCTCCCCCCATCTCAGCTTGATCTTAGCTGTGCCTTTATCCATTCTTCTGAAATCCATGTTTCATTAATTAAAAAATAGTTGTTGTACCACAAGCATACTTTTCTATGCCTCCTCCACATGGAATATGAGTCTCATTCGGCACAAAAAGCACATGATAATTGATTTTCCTGTCTCTGCTTTCATTGCCCTTAAATTTATCCTTCACATAATTGCTAGGAAAAAAACAAAACCTAAATACACACTGATCTTTATTCTTATGATTATCAAATGCAACATTTTTTTTATCTGTGTAGCTAGAAACGGAATTTCTCAAGGAATGGAATTGTGTTTTATTGATATGTGAGTATTGTTAGCAGAGAATCATGCACATAAATGAAGAAACTGACAGAAATATGTGAAGGGAAACAGCAAGAGATGGAACTTATTTTAAAGGAATATTTAATTCTCCTTCTTTGAGTTGAGAGAAGGTTATGCTTGCAAAAAATCAATTTATTGCATTCATTCAGTAAATACTTACTAAGTACTATCTTAGTCCACTTGGGCTGTTATCACAAGTACCATCTTGTTATCACAAGATGGCGCCTCCTTGGTGCATCTTCACATGATAAAAGATCAAGGCAGCTCCCCTCAACCTCTTTCAGAAAGTGCTGGTGCTATTCATGAAGGCAATAATGTCATTGCTTCCCAAGAGGCCCATTTCTTAATATTGTCACACTGGATATTAGATTCTAATGTATAAATTTTACACAGAAACCAACATTCAGGTCATAGCAACTACTGACTCCACCGCAGACTCTGGTTATACAACACTGAAGAATGTAGTTCATGTCTTTGAAATTTAAATTCTTGATAGAGACTTCAGACAAAAACAGCTGGAAGGGAGAAAAAAATGAGAATCACTGAAGTGTAAGAAATAGAGTGGAGAGTGGTTGAAATTTTAAATATAATAGACAGGCTACATTTCTCAGAAATTTGATAAAAATGTGCCAGATGAGGGAGTAGGCCAAACTAGGCAAATGTGAGAAATCACGTTATCAAGGAAAGGAATATGAAGTGCTCAGTCCTTGAGAATGTGTGTTCAGGGGAGTTTGAGGAAAGTCGACTAGATCGTTGTGATCAGCTATGTACTAAGTGATAGGAGATGTGTGACTGAAGTGGTAATGACTGATACTAAATGCTATATCAGTGTTGGACCACAGAGAGGTGAGAGTCTGAAGTTGGTCGTGAGGAACACAGAGAATGCCCACCTGAATCAGGCCCAGTGGTGTGAGGGCTGAGTGTCCACAGGAAGCAGCATTGTTAAGTTGGAATTGCAGTTTCATTGAGAGACGGAGTTGAAGGTAATTAATGAGAGTAAGCATGAATATTTTATTGATGATAGGCCATAAATTTCAAAGAACTCATTGAAGATGTTTTAAGAACTAGAAGGGGTAGAAAAAGGGACATACTGAAAGGCACAGAGATGGATTGAACCATTTGCAGTTAAGGACCAAAGAGTAGCCTGGGACCCTCTTGATGATGGAAAAAAAGGAGGTGGAACAGGTAATGGGCTTAATGAGGTTAGTTCAGGTTGTTCTCAGAGAAGACAGTAACTAGGCATTGTTTGTGAGTAGGGCCCATTTCTTCCCTGCCTGAAGAGTTAAGAGACATGAAAGGGAGTGTCTTACCTTAAAGCATTAACCTTATTCCTCAGATCCCTAGTAATTATATTTTTGTTGTTGATAATTATTTCAATACAGAAAATTATATCATAGTTTAAGCATAAAAGGGAATAAAATATCCACCTGGTATTCAGAAAAAAAAATCTTATGTACCATAATATTTTATTTCAAAGTGTTTTATCGTATTTTTTTCCAAAATATGAAATATTCCTTTTAAATCTGTTATCATTGTTTCACATCTTTCATGGTTTTATTGGTATTTAGTCTTTCCAAAATGTATATTTCCAATTGTCTGCTAGAATTTCCACCATTAACTTCATTCTTTTATTTTAAGTCATATTCTCTGAGGGGAGAATTGCAATCATTTTACCCATATGGCAGCAATATGGGGAGGCCCTCCAAAAAGAAGATGCCAAGACTATAAGATGTGGAAAGGATTATTTGGAGATGTTATATTTAAATAATAGATTACCCCTTAAAGCTCATGTGTGAGACAATGCAAGAATATCCAGAGGTGAAAATGACTGAGTTATGAAAACCTTTACCCAATCAGTGAATTAACCCCCTGGTAGGGATTAACTGTGTGGAACTGAAGGCAGGTAGGATGTGGATGGAGGAGATGAGTCACTGGGGTGTCTATAGGGTATATATTTTATATCTGGCAAGTGAGTCTCTCTCTCTCTCTCTCTCTCTCTCTCTCTCTCTCTCTCTCTCTCTCTCTCTCTCTCTCCTTCCTGGTGTGATGTCTTGAGCCACTTTCCCCCACCACACACACTTTCGCCATAATGTCTTTTGCTGTGGCTTGGGACCTGAAGAATGAAGTTGGCCATCTATGGACTGAATCCCCTGAATTATGAACCCCCAAATAAACTTTTCTTCCTTGAAATGTTCTTTTCATGACTTATTCACAGCAGTAAAAAAGCTGACTAAACCATGAGCAATGAGCAATGGCTGTGAGACAGGGAGCCAGAGGAAGAGAAAACATTGTTCACTGGACAAACAGGTCTGACTCCTGGGAATGAGACAGAAAGATAGGAAGGCCTTCAACTGCAGTGCGGTTCTAAGACTGTTGGTAAGGCTGATGAGTGGTCCTCACAATAAAGTCCCCACCAGAAGAGTCCTGTGTCTTAACAAAAGAGCTAACTTAGTACCTTTGCTGCACACAGTCACTGGCTGGGAGCAACCAAGGATATTGTCACCTTGTGCAGATGCACTAGAGGACTCAGCACAGCAGCTGGGACTGTCAGTCAATCATGTTCCCTAAAGTAGGAAATCAGAAGCACATTCTCTCATCTGCCACAGTAATTACCATGCCCTTCCAAATAAGTGCAGTTAAATATAATGTAGTATACGTAAGGACATGAGATAATTCTGTGAAGACAAATGTTGAGATAAAAGAGAATGGTGAGCTGTGGGAATGCAGAAACCAGAGAGAAGCCTTTGGGCAAAGATTGGTGTCATGGGTTGAACTGTGTCACTCAAGTTACATATGTTGCAGCATTAATCTCAGTACTGCAGAATGTGACTATATTTGGAGATAGAGCCTTTAAAAAGATAATTAAGTTAAAATGAGTCCCTGAGGGTTGGCCTTAATCCAGTCTGATTTGCATCCTCATAAGAGAAGATTAGACCATACGGAGCAACACCAGGGATGCAGCCACGCAGAGAGACCTGTGAGAGTGACGTGGGAAGGCACTCATCTGCAAGCCAAGGAGAGCGGCTTCCGGAGAAACAAAACCTGACCACACCTTAGTCTTAGGCTTCCAGCTTCCACAACTGTGAGAAAATTCAGTTTTTCAAGCTGCCTAATCTGTGGCACTTTGTTCTGACAGTACCAGCAAACGGATGAAATTACATTCTTCACAATGGATGTTTCTACATGTGGGCATGTGGTAACATACCCACAGTATAAAATACCATTGTCATTGGGGTAATTTCTGCTTTCTTTAGTTCTTTGGATTCTCAGGGGAGGTCTCTGAGTAAGATATTTGAGTGAGGACTCAGATGGGTCAGACCTAACCATGAAAAGATGGAAGGTGATGAGTTTTCTAAGGAGAGGGAAATCCAGGAGCAGAGGTCCTGAGAGGCTGGAAGGCTGGATGGGATCCCGTCAAAGATGTGCAGGAGGAATTCTTACAGTGCATGAGTTATTCACAGGACCCTGGAGTTCACAACCACAAGGTGCACCATGAACGGTTTGTTATTTGTGCTATGGACGGTGCCCTTTGCTTGGCCACTTCCATGATGGGTGCATTCTGGAACCGCAAACATGGCTACTCATTACAGTAGGTTAGATGATCTTGAGAGACCTTTCCTAGCTGTATTTTATAGTTAAATTAAAATAAAATTTGGTGGGATTCAATAGATTAGTAATTTTTATCATCTTCTTATTGAAAAATAAAAAAGTATAGAAGAATATAATTTGTGACCTACCTGGAAGCTGTAGAGTACATTGAAACATATTCTAGAAAAGAACCAGATTCTTTTCCGTTGTGCTTAAGAGGTAATGACATTAATTTTCTAATTTACTAAAGCTGCTATAAACAAAATATACTTGAAGAAGTTTTTACACCTAATTTAATTAAAGCAAAAGAGATGTAGTTTTCTCCCTTTTATGAGACAAGCTCTATATGCGTTAAATTAAGGACAAAGTTTATTCTTTAAATATCAAGCTAACAATTATCAAAATTAACATGTAAAGCCTATGTTAATTGCAAATAGATGTATTTTGATTTCTGTATATTCTTCTATACAGAAATCAAAATAAATACTAAAAAAATTTAAAAGTTAATAAATTGAGGATATTTATCTAAAACAGTCACGTAATATTCAAGTTCCAAGAATTTTATATATATATATATATATATATATTAGACACTGGGATTCAATATGTATAACAGAAAAAATAAATTTGATTGGCAGTGTCAGTCTATCACTTTTATTGGTCAATTCTACTTTGAATTCAAATCCATAAAACAGCATAACTTATCATCACATAACACTTTTGTCTCATGGAGAATTTAATAAAAACATGAATTATTATATAGCTACTATATGAGGAGAAAAGGGAATATAATATTAATGAAAACTGGAAATTAACGACATGTGGAAGAACCAATGATCCTGAAGATGGAAAGAACAAAAGAGAGGGTTTCACAGGTTTGAAAACAGTGTAGTAAAATGTTCACACCTGTAAATTGTTCTTTTTGATAAGAAGTTTCTTTTCCTGTTATCATCAGTACAGTTCAAGGGAAAATATTCTTTGGAAACATTAAAAGATATATATGCAATGGTACAGCAAAATTACACTCCTGGATTAGACTATTTATGTTTCCTTCCCTGGAGCTGCTACTGTTGACATTCACCTTAGCTAAGCCCAGTTCCATGCTTGTGTATCCATGAAACTTCCCTGAAAATGCCACAAAGCAGTGGTTCAGACCACATTTCCAGTATAACTTGAGCTTGAACCCCAGCTCCACCACTTACTGTCCAAGTGCCTGTGAACACCTGCCCACTCTGTGCTGCAGTTACTCTATTGTAAACCTTGACTCCCAGGAGCAATTTCTTTAGAAGTTTGTCACAAGGACTAAAGGAGTAAATGTATGAAAATCGCTTAGAGTAGGGCATGGCCCTAATTAGTGGGGGATACCTAATGATTCTTTGTATTGCTGAGTTACAGAAACACCCAGGCAAGAGAAGGCAAAATGTCAGGTGTGCTTGGGTGTGTGCTGTATACTCTAGCCCAGGCAGGAACCCAGTCTTCAGGATCCAAAGCTAACTTGCATATTGATGCCGGCCAAACTGTGTTCCTAACCTTTATTTTAAAAAAAGAGAACTAGTATTGCATTAGTTGAATGTGCCTAATGGTAGCTTCTGGAGTTTCCTGGTGTTGGACGGTTCACCAGTTATTCTTTGTGAATACTTAAGCAGAAGAACTACAAGCCGAAAATGGAAATGCCACTTAATACTCTGATAGGAAATCAGAAATAGATATAGAATCAAGTCAGGAAGATTGAGTTTTAATAAGAAAACCAAACCACGGCAAGCAGACTAAATATTTTCATTGTTAAAAGAAATAAATAAGATCATGCCAAGCCACCTGTACTTTCACCCTCACACAGAGAGGCCTTTGGATTCACCTTCACAATTCTCTCGAGAGAATACTAAAAAAAATAAATAAATAAATTCTTTATGTGGATCATTTATGAAACAAATATCAAAACTATTGCATAGAGTAACCAATTTATTTCATATTTTGAAAATTCAAATGGGAATGATTTGTAATTTAAATATTTGTTGAATTAAATTTTTAAGATAGTTTTTATTTAACATTTGTTTTATGTCAACATTTTATTTAGTGGTTTCCATTAGCAAATGTACTTATCAAGTGAAATCATTTTGATATAATTTGTAATGCTTACTTTTATATTGGTAAGATATTAATCAAACATTAACTTAAGTATTTCTATGAAGTGATTTCATAGATGTGTCTAAAATGTAAAATCAGTTGACTATAACTAAAGGAAATTACTCTGGATAATTTCATGGGATCTCATACAATTTGAGTGCTTAGGAGCAAACCTAAAGTTTCTCAAAAAGAAGCTCAACTTTGACACTAAAACATGGTTTCTTCCAGTCTTCAGTCTGCCATACAGAGTTCAGATTTTCCAGTTCCCACAATCGTATGAGCCGATTTATTGATTCTTAATAAACATATATAATATAAGTATGTGCATACACACACACACACCCTATTGGTCATTTCTCTGTAAATACTGCTTGATACAGTGTTGAAATTTATCAGCTTACTACAAATGAGTTCATAATAACTTGAAAATTTTTGGAACTTGATTTTATCCCAATATATATAAAACATTTATTGTTTATGACTACTCAAAATAAACATGAATCAGAAATTTGAAACATGATGAAGTGTGTAACAACTGATTAATGGAATGGAACTTAAACAAACCAGATCCAGCCAACAGTATGGTTGAGTGATTTATTTTGAAGACTTCACACTATGTGAGAAGTTGCTGGTTTTTTGTGGAGCCTCCACGCACCATGAAGGAGGAACACAGGTAAGCCATCAGGTAGGCTGTACTTTTTCTTCACAACTTCCAGTCTGCATCTTAGCCTGTCTCATCCTTCCAGATGTGGAACGCCCATAATAACAGTAGTATATAATATATAGCATAATTATGTAACATACAACATAATTATATAATAATATCATATGATAATATTAATTAATAAAATATATATAAACTCTAGATTATGACTTACAGCCTATTTTAATGAACCTATGTTGATTTCATTGAGATAGTTACAGAATTGAAACTTGGGACTAAATGGGTTAAATATCTGATTTCTGTGCAATTTTATTGTAACATAGGATTCCTCTGCAAAAGTTTAAAGAGCATTGCCTTGCCGAGTAAGTTGCAGTTAGCTTAGATACAAGAAAGTAAGGAAGTGGGTATTGCATAAAAATCTTTTCATCTTTAGAAGAAAGTATCATAGAATTGGTGAAGTCTGAATTTTAGAATTCCCCTCTTAAAAGAAAGGAAAAAACATCTTTTATTTTACATAGGAAGTCTTTCTTGAAGTCAAAACCTTCTTTACAGTTGTTTTGTAGTATAAGTTGCCCTCAAGGAATTTATCAAAATTAATTTCAGGAAAGCAAAATATCATTGTAGCAAGAATTAATGCTTCATTAATGCTTTCTTCTCTGTGTTGCACTAATTGTGCAAGAATCTTGTAGAGTTAGTGTTCACCATAGCCTTTCCAGCCTTCTGCTTCTTGGTTAAGATTCTGTCAGGTTTTCCATGATAATGAAATCTCTGTTTGGGGATTTATAATTTCATTTCAAGTCTTCCTTACAGAATGACACTCGGTTGACAAACTTTGCCTGGGAGAGAGCTTCTCCATTTTCAATTCAAAGGCAGATGACAAGCAGTGCCTCCACTAAAGCATGTAGACTTCATTTTCTCACTTAACAGAATATTGTGTTTATTTTTCATAATTTGGCACTTTATTTAATATTAAGTCTGTTTAAAAACATTGAACTCAAGAAAGCAGCAAGTCTAATTTGAAGCAGACTTTATTCAAACATCATCAAAATAATGCACAGCACCTTAGCTTTTTGATACTCTCAAGCCTTAAGTTTCTAAATAATTTAATGTAACCTTACATTCTTAGAGAATGGAGAAATTTCCTGAGGCTGAGCTAGTTAAAGTTGCTTGGCATTTGTGCTATTTTTGGAGGTAATAAGCTATTCCCTACTTGTTCAGTGTCACAGACCCCGTGTTTACACCATATTATAAAACTGGATGACAGACAGCCTTGCTCTGGCTGGCAATGTGACCTTTCTTTCCCTTAGTGATTCCTCCCAGAGTAAGCACTTTCTTTTCACTCCAGCTTCCTGTTCTTGCCCTCCTTATAGCCTTGGCCTTAGCTTTTGTAGAACTAATGAATTAAATGACATTATACTGATGAGACACTGTGAAGTGCAAATAAAAGATGTTTATGTTACTACAGGACTGCCTAAATGATTGGGTTCATCTCCTGGTGCCTGAATTTTATTACTCTGGTTTTATTGGCAGCGGGCGAACATGGGAAGAATGTTCCCTGTGACAACAGGCATATCTTTATTTGAATTTGTGTCAAAACACTAACAATATATGATGGCAAAATGATCTGACCTCTCTGTGCTTCATTCCCTCATCTGTAAATTGGGGATTATAAAGCCCACTTCTGATTGCGTTTTTATGAGCATTATAAAGTGCTTGGCACCCAGAGGCACTCAACAAATTGCAGTTGGATAATAATAAGAAAAATAATATTGATTAAGACTTTAATTTTAATAATTGCAATACACACTAAGGGAGTTAATGGTCTAAACTGCTTCATTCCACACACATTTTGCTGCAGGATGGAAAAACAGACAATGCCCAGGGGCAACCTGGAGCGTGGCCAGGTGGAGGGCCACCTCCAGAGAGTTAGCTGGCAGGTACTCAGGGCTGGAGTTAGCTACACACTTCTGCTCTCTGTGGATAATTTATGTTCATGCCTGCATTCCTCAGATCCTAGTCAGAGGCAGAAAGAGAGGAAGGATGGAAATATTTATACCAATATCAGCTAACAAGTAAATTCTAGTAAAATTCCTATGCAAAAAGTTATCCTAATAAAGTTTGAAGTTTCTCTATGCAGCATAAAGCAGTAGGAGAGTCTCAGGTTTAGCCTCAAATATGCATTGATTCAAATTTCAGCTCTACCCCTCTTATTTTCCTTCTTCTATTTGAGTGAGTACAGTGCAAGAGACTAACCCAGCAAACCTAAAAAAAGACTTTAGAGCATATGGGTAAGATGGACAATGGGACAATGTTTCCTCACAAGTTAAAACTTTAATGTTTAGTTCTGGTTGCACACACTCTGTAGATAAAGTGCCTTCACATGTTGTAACGTCTCTGTAGGAATGACTTTTACCCGTACTATCACTGCTCAAGAACACTTCTGGAACAGCAGCACAAGCCATTTCAGGACAGGATCAGATTTCATTACCAACACTCTAAGTGGAAAAAAAATGATGTAAAACCTTAAATTTTGAATTATGATTGACTCTTTCTGTTTGCTTATAAATCTCAGGGGGAGATATTTATTGCCCTCAGTGCTTAGAGGCTTCAATTGGGTCACCCCTTATCCTGATGGGCTCTAAGAACTTGGCTTTTCCTTGCAAAACAAATGGACATTGAGGAGGGAATCTTCTAAGGGTATTTTGTTCTCTGACTCAAATACAACAACCATTAAAAGAAAAATGCAGTGTATATTATATAGCACATGTTTTCAAGTAATTATAGTGAATTCAGCAACAATTAACAGGATGTCCATAAACATTTCAGTCTAAAAGCAATGTGTATGTACATTTACTGGTGACGTGTATTAAGGGCATAAGAAACTCGAAGCACACCAAACAGAAAAGCCACAAGATCATTTAAATAGTTTCTACTTCAGAATACATTAGTTTTACATGAAATATAGGGAAATAAATTGATAATTATAAACTGAGTTTCTTCCAAATGAAAAGAATTATGCTAAGGTATGAGATTTTTTAAGAGACATGCTCTGTAAATCTTTACCAGCCTAAAATATCTAATTCAGCAATTACCTTTTATAAAAATACCATTTTTAGTGTTATCCCTTGATTTGGAAAAGTGTAAAATATAATATTAAAAGAATACAAAATTACAGTTAGGAGGAATATGTTAAAGGGATCTGTTTTACAGGGGGGTAACTATAGCTAATCACGATATACTGTGTTTCTGAAAAATGCTAAGAGAGTGAGTGTAAATTATTCTGACTACAAATAGATGACTATTAGGTTGTGTAATACAGATGTTAGTTAAACTAGACCTAACCATTCCATAATGTATATCTACTTCAAAACATCATGTTTTGCACAAAAACTGCATACAATTGTATCAACTTAAAACATGAAGGAAAAAAAGTGACACTAGTCACAGTCTACACTGTTCAAACTATATAAGGACAACATATATGCTTATATAAGCATATGGAGGAAGAAAGGAGTTACTCTTAAAAGGAAGTCTTCTAAATGATAATTTACCCTAACTATTTAAAACACAATGAAGCCAAATTCAAAACAAGCAACAATGTAAAGAATAGCCTTCAAACAGAAACACCTGGAGATTTCATTATCTGCTTTGTGCATACTCCAGCTAGATGTGCCTTTCATACAGAAGAGTTTATTAGGAGCAGAAAAACAAAGGCTATTATGACACCCAGGTAAACTTATTCAGCAAATTTGGGAAATACCCAGAGACTCCAAGAGTGCTGTGAGTTATCAAACAGAAAGCCAGGTATTCTAGTATATTACTCCTTCTTCATATGCAATGTTAACTTTGTCAGCTATAGTGTTGTTCCTGAGAAATGTATTTATATACCTCAATTAATATGGAATTGAGGGAAGCAGATTGCTCTTTTTTTTATTTTTTATTGTTGGTTGTTCAAAACATTACATAGTTCTTGATATATCATCTTTCACACTTTGCTTCAAGTGGGTTATGAACTCCCATTTTTAGCCCATATACAGATTGCAGAATCACATCAATTACACATCCATTGATTTACATATTGCCATACTAGTGACTGTCGTGTGCAGATTGCTCTTAATGGAAGTGCAGTGGTTGATTTGTTTCTAGCTGGTAGCAGTGGTTGTTGTATATTTGTGAAAAGGAGGGAAGAAAAGAAAAAGAAAATAGTTGCTTTATCTGAACATTAAGTATTCAAACCATAACAACACACTTGATTAGAGTTGATGATTTCCAAAAAGGAGAGTAAACAAAGAAAAACATTGATGAAAGCTAATTAACTATTCCTGGTTTTTAAAACTACATAAAACTAAATGTGTGAAAATAATTTTAACATGTTAAGGAACACTCATTTCCAAGTGACTGTCCCCATTTAATTTAGAGTATAACATAAAGCAACCTGTCAAAAACAGAAGTATTAGAAATACTTAGTTTATCATTAACAACATTATGTGGATATAGCTCGATACAATCAGAGAAGCATAAAGAAAACAAATATGCACATGTTACAAATGAGCAGGGAAAGTAATTTGCACATTTTTAAGCATACATAAATAGGCCAAAGAATCAACTAAAACACTGTTCTGATTCATAAAAAGTACAGGAAATGAAAAGTATGAAATTAATATGAATAAATCAATAAAGATAGAACAAAGATGATTAATGGGTCTAGTCTTAGAGAACCACAATTTTATAAAATATCCAATATAATACTGATGTATAGATGCCCCAGTTTTTATAATTATCAAGTTATTGATGCATCTTAATCAAAGTGGAATATTTTAATGCTTACTTTTTTTCTGGATACATATACTTAGGAAGATATCATATAAAAATTTAAGATATAGAGCAGAGGTTTTTAACATGGCTTTATTCCACTGTCTGTTTCAGTGCAATAAAGGAAACCACAGTTTTTTTTTTTTTTTTTTTTTTTCCAGTGGGGCTAGAAACTCCTTGAACTGGTAGTAATACATTTTCTGGATGTTTTATGTGTCTTTTACAGAAAAGTATACACCATCTAATGTAGTATGAAAGTCAAAAAGTGTTAATGATGTAAAATATCTAATGACATTATTAAAGTGTTTGACTTAAAATACACACATAAATGTCAAAAACATATGTACATATATATGTGCACATACACATGTATGCAGATGTATTTGCACACATGCACCCTTACACACACACACACACACACACATATTCAACCCCTTACCATGTAGAGAAAATGAAGACATACATGAGATGTTCAGGGTAATGTAGAAATTTGATGGTCATATTCTACACACAGATAGACACACACACTGTTCTTCACCCAAACTCAGTCTCTAACATGGAACAAGGGGAACGAAGTAGGGAGAGGAAGGATGGAAAAGCAGTATGAAATTGAAACAGTGTCATGTGCATGTATGAATATGTCACACTGAATTATACTTTCATGGATAACAATATTGTACCCATTAAAAATAAATAAAACATACAAAAAGAATTTAAAAAGTGTCAGTAGCTGGTGCGACATAGATACAAATTTAATGTCTTTGATGCCCCAGTAGGAGAAAGTAAGAGAGAAAGTGCTATGAAAATATTTTCTAAAATAGTGGCCTAGCAGTATGGAGATTCCTGGGAAAGCTGGGAATGGAACCACCATTTGACCCAGCTATTCCCCTTCTCGGACTATTCCCTAAAGACCTTAAAAGAGCATACTGCAGGGATACTGCTACATCGATGTTCATAGCAGCACAATTCACAATAGCTAGACTGTGGAACCAACCCAGATGCCCTTCAATAGATGAATGGATAAAAAAAATGTGGCATTTATACACAATGGAGTATTACTCTGCACTAAAAAAATGACAAAATCATGGAATTTGCAGGGAAATGGATGGCATTAGAGCAGATTATGCTAAGTGAAGCTAAATAAAATAAAATAGTGGCCTAAATTTTTCCAAATTTGATTAAAAACTCAAACTCACAGATCCACAAAGCTCAATGAACTTCAAATTGGATAAGGACAAAAATCATTATAGTCAAATTGATAATGATGAAAGTATAGAAAAACGTTCTAAAGGAACCCAGAGAACAAGAGATAAATCCAGTAATAAATGATACTAATGTCCTCACAAACAAAGCAAACCCCGAAGAAACTGGGACATCTTTAAAGTATTGGAAAAGGTTATTCGTTCTATTAATAGCATAGTAATGTTTATTGAATTGAATTTATACCAGTGATGACAACCTGTGACCAAATATTAAAAGCATTAGAGAATGAACAAAATCAAGCACAAAACAAAGGCCATTATCCTTCATATAATAAAACCACATTGGGTGAAGATCACGTTAATATGACTTTTCCTTGAAACTTACTTACACAGCACAAGGCAGACAGTCTCCATCAGAGCACTGAGGTCATTGGCCTCGGGATGTACAGGATGAACTATATAGGACTGCTGTGAGGGGAAGCACCAATTTCTAAGCCACACATGAGTTTTAGTTAGATTTTATGTTGCAGTGACCAAAAGACTTAAAAAGAGCAGGGCGTGGTGGCACACACCCTTAATCCCAGTGGCTCCAGAGGCTGGGACCTGAGGATCATGAGTTCAAAGCCAGCCTCACCCAAAGTGAGGTGCCAAGCAACTCAGTGAGACACTGTCTGTGAATAAAATACAAAAATAGGGCCTGGGTGTGTCTCGGTGGCAGAGTGTCCCCGAGTTCAGTCTCTGGTACCAAAAAAAAAAAAAAGAAAAAGTAAGAAAGAAAGAAAAACCAACTGCTGACTGAGAGGAGGACACATCTGTTTCGGCTCCTGGTTTCAGAGATTCAATCCGTGGTCTGCCCACTCCATAGCTCTGAGCCAAAGGTGAGGCAGATCATCATGGTGGAAGGCATGGCCCAGGAAAGCAGTCAGGACCTGGTAGCCAGGAAGCAGGGAAAGTGACAAAACAAAAGCCTAAGGCACACTCCCATTGACCCGCCGGCTCCAGTTACACCCCACCTGCCCATAGTGAGCACCCAGTTAATCCATCAAGTGGATTCCACGCCTGATCAGGCTGCAGCTCTCATAACCCAGGCATGTTACCTCTCTGAACATTCTGGACTGTTTCAGACAGCAGTTCTGGGGACTCCTCACATCTAAACCAAAGTGACATGGTTATGACAAGACCTCAAGGAGCCAAGGGGTAAAAAGCTGACAGCCAAAGGAGCTGAACAGAGGTTTTGAGAGATACTCCCCATGGAGAAAGTTCTAAATACCCATTCAGTCTTAAAACAGCCAGGAAGAGAGGGAGGAAGGGAGCATGGAGATGAAGCAGAATACTCTAATTATAAAGGCGTAAGTACATAAAAGAAAAAATGCCCCCCCACACACACACAGAAATATTAAAGGCCGAATTATCTGGCCTTAGTTCTACAACAGTAGAAGTTAAAAACAAAAGATAGATTCTAAAACCCAAACACATGAGGAATTTAATATAGTATTTTAAATATTCTTATGTCAAAAATATACACCACACTAAGAAATTATGAAATGTATTTTGATAAAATGTATCAAAACTTAGGCTTCACTCTTTAGGATGGTTCCCATCTGTAATCCCAGTGGTTCCAGAGGCGGAGGCAGGAGGATTGTGAGTTCAAAGCAGTTTAGTGATGCCCCAAGCAACTCACTGAGACCCTGTCTCTATATAAAAAATATTTTTTAAAAATCTGGGGATGTGGCTCAGTGGCTAATCACACATGGGTTCAATTCCTGGTGCGACCCAAAACAAAAACAAAACAACAACAACAAAACTTTATCTTTTTACCTAAGCTGTACTCAAATTAAACATAGAATCTTTGAAAGCTTCTGTTTCTGAAGACAAATGAAAATAATGTATGTAACACAAGAATTAAGAAAAAATTTAGAAATGAATGAATAATCAAGATTCAAATAATGATTATCAGAGGGCTGGGGTTGTGGCTCAGTGGCAGAGCACATGCCTGGCATGTGTGAGACACTCGGTTCGATTCTCAGCACTGCATATAAATAAATAAATAAAATAAAGATCTGTCAACAACTTTAAGAAATTTTAAAAACATGATCAACAGAAACTAAAGAAAGCAAACTAAAGACATACGTTTGTAAAAGAAAGCAAGAGCAGTAGCTTTCAAACTGTCATTATATTAGTTGAATCCCAAAGCATCAAAAAATGGGAAGAGAAATTATCACACATAAGAAATTTGAATAAAATGTAATATATTCAATGATTTGGAGGAATATTTTTTTAAATGAATAGAACATATATGTAAAACAGTACCACAAACATCAATATGGAGAAAAACTGAAAATTTCTATGATATTAATCACCACTATTTTTCAAAGAGTAAGAAAATGTAATTGATCTATAACTAGGACCAATTATCAAACAGCTACTCTCAAAGAACTCTAACCCAGGGCAATAGCACTAGATAAAAGGTCTATCCTCAAAGAAAAATCATTTTGTTGCTATTTATTTTGTTATAGAACAAAGAAAAATATTACCATAGATATAGTTATCATTAGTCAATTACTAGCACAACCGATCCACAGCTTACACAATATCGTATGGCAGATTTTGTTAGGTTTGCAGGATGTTTAACATTAGGAAACTATCATTGTCATTAATTTTAACAACAAAGCCAAAATCAAATGATTTATTTCAATTGATGCTGAAAAGTGGTTTGAAATAAAATAATTAATAATCTTTAATATCAAGATGTTAGTAAGCTAGAATAATATATCTTCTTTCTTAATACAATAAAAATTATCTCTGTAAAATAGATAGCAAACATCTTTTATGAAAAGAATAAGACAAAGCTATAAGCACTCATGGTTGTTAGTCAATATTCTTCTCAAAGTCTAACTAGTAATTTAATATATAAACATTAAAAAGTATGAAATTGCTGATTATTTTTTAGAATAATGTAACTTTCTATATAGAAGCTCAAAAATGGTTCTCAAGAAATTCTGTATTGAAGATGTAGACACAAAAACTAAAAGCACTTTAAGAAATAGCTATTTACCAGACAAACAATGGCAAAAATAAAACATTCATTGGCAAATACCTGTTTATGGGTAAATGTAAATGTAAATATGAAAAATAAATGTGACGGAAAGGAGAGAGAACAGAAGAGGAGATTCAGTAGGTAGAGGCTCATATGCAAATAGTGCCCGAATTACCATAGTTCAACTCACTCTTTTTTGTTCTGAGAAAGTGGTAAAGTGATGTGTATTCACTTGGAACCATACTTAAAATTTTTCATTGTGATCTTTTCTTGGGCTACTGGTATGTGATGCGATACCCTTTTGCAACATTGGCCAGTGGCAGTGAGCTGCAGGTCCTAGTCAGCTAGTGACCATGAGGGTCATCAAGGGATACTACATGAATTTTTAACTTGTGATGGTTTTAATTGCTTAAGGAACATCTGTACTAGAATCCTTGGGGGAAAGATTCAGTTACCCTAAATTAGAAAGCTGTATATTTAGGTGCCGCAGTCCGGCTGCAGCAAAATAACCGGGGGGTGACTAACAACCTGTGTAGATTGATACAGCAGGAGTGGAAGCCATTTATTGCAGGACAGGAGCAGTATTTATACATTCCACACAGCTTATCTAATTAGCATAAACTAGATACAGCAGTCAACCAATAAGAAATCTCCACACTTAATGGCTCGCTGGTGTTACTTCACAAACCACTCCCTCTGGCATTTTGCCAGGCGCCATCCAGACTTGTTTACAGACTCTAACATTTCTCTGGCAAAATGCCAGGTGCCATCCTGACTTATTTACAAACTCTAACATTTAGGCTTTCTATATCTTCCTGATTCAGTCTGTCTGATGGTACATTTCTAGGATTATATGCATTTCTTCTAAATTGTATTAATTGCAGGGATAAAATTTTTATCATGATTCCTTATGTCTTATGCTTCCCTGATATCAGTTGTCATTTCTTCTCTTTCATTTCTTATTTTATTTATTTTTATTTATTGGGGAGGGGGGGGCTAGCAGGGATTGAACTAAGGGACACATGACCACTGAACCACATTCCCAGCCCTATTTTGTATTTTATTTAGAGACAGAGTCTCACTGAGTGCTTAGTGCCTCACTTTTGCTGAGACTGGCTTTGAACTTGAGATCCTCCTGCCTCAGACTCCCAGACCACTGGGATTATAGGTACTGTAGGTGCCACTGTGCCCAGCTCTGATTTTATTAACTTAAATATTGTTTTTTCCTAGTCTAGGTAAGGATTTGCTATTTTTATTTATCTTTTCAAAGAAACAACTCAGTTTTGTCAACTTTTTCTATTGTTTGTCTATTCTGTTTCCTTGGTTTTGCTCTGTTCTTATCTTCTCTTCTGCTAACTTTGTACTTAGGTTAGTTACTATTCTGTTCTAGTTCCTTGAGGTGTGATGTTAGGTTGTTGATTTGAGATCTAATTTTTCTAACGTAGGTATTGATTGTTATCCATTCCCTTCTTAGTATTGCCTTTTCCCAATTGTATTTTCGTCTTTGTCAGTCTCCATCTTCATTCTAATGTCCATTATGATTTCTTCTTGGGCCCAATGTATAAGAATGTGCTATTTAATTTTCATGTATTCATCTATTTTTTTCATTTCTCCTTGTAATCAATTCCAGTTTTATTTCATTATGGTCAAGGAAGAGACTTAAAATGCTTTCAGTCATCTTAAATTCATTAAGACTTGTTTGGGGACCTGGCGTGCGATCTATCCTGGAAAGCATTCTGCTTAAGCTGGAAGAGATGTGTGTTCTGGAATAATGTTCTTTATGTCTGTTAGGTCCACTGGTTTTACAGCTTTCTTCAAGTCTGCTGTTTCCCCATTGATTTTGTCCATCCATGATCATGTGGCTCTGAAGTCCCCTGCAGCTCGAGTATTGCTGTCCCTTTCCATCTTTAGATCTATTAATGGATGCTTTCTATGTTTAGCTGTTCTGACAATATGTGCATATATATTGATTGTCATATCCTTCTGTTAAGTTGACATTTTGGTCATAATTTAGGGACTCTACTTGTATGGCCAACTTACCTTGACAAACAAATAAAAAAAAATGGGGAAAAAATCTCTTCAATGATGTTGAGAAAACTGGATATCCATGTACCCAAAAGAAGGAATGATTACATAAGAATTAACTCAAAATAGGTAGAAAAGTAGAACCTAAGACCTGAAAACATAAACCAACTAGGAAAAAACAGTGGGAAATCTGGCATTGACCTTGACAATTATTTCTTAAGTAAAACACCAAGAGCACAGAAAACAAAATGAAAACAGTCAAGGGGGATGTCACACTAAAAAAATCAAAGAAAACAATAAAATAAAATATCAACCTGCTATGAAAAAAAGATATTTGCAAGTCACATTATCCAATAAAGGGTCACATCTAAAATATATAAGGAACCCCTACAACTCATAAACAAAAATAATAACAATCTGCCTAAAAATGAGCAAAATAACAGAATAGACTTTTTTCCCAACGAAAATGCAAAAATGACCAACAGATACAAGAAAAGGTGTTTAACAGTCAAATCATCAGGAAAACTTAAATCAAAACCATAATAAAATATCATCTCAAATCTGTTAGGCCAGCTATTTAAAGAAAAAGAAAGAAGTAAAACTGGGTGAGGATGTGGAAAAAGGGAAACCTTGTATACTGTGGATGGAAAGGTAAATTGGCTCAGCCACTCTGGAAAACAGAGGTTCATTAAAAATAACTAAAGATGGACAAATCATATGACCCAGTGATCTCTTTTCTGGGTATACATCCAAAGGAAATCAAATCAGCATCTTGAAATAACCCCTGCACTTTCATGTCCATTGCAACATTATTCACAGTAGTCAGGGCATTCAGAAGCAATCTAAATATCCCTCAATGAACGAATAGATTTGTTTAAATTGGTGTATTCATATGACAAATATCATTCAGCCTTAAGAGAGAAAAACATCTGTCCCTTTCCAACAATATGTATGAATAGAGGACATTGTGCTGATTTTATTTAGCTTGTCAGGCACAGAAGAACCCAAGTTGCATGCCAGTCACAGAAGAATAAATACATGACACAATTTTTTTATGATAAATCTAGAAGAGTCAAACTCAGAGTTGGAGTGCAATGGGGAATTCACAGAGTGGGTGGGAGAGGTTCATGAAGACCTATTAGTCAAAGGGTACAAAATTACTGTTATACAATAAGTTGTAGACATATACTGTATACCACAGTGCCTATGGTTATCTATAGTGTATTGTATAACAAAAATTTTGCTTATAGGTTATATCTTATGTTAAATATTAGAACAAGAATTAATATTTATTTTGGATATAATTTTAGTCATAATAAGATAGTGGAAGGAAACTTTTGCATGTAATAATAGTTTCAATGCATAGATCACTGCGAAATGACAATTAACTATCTGCCTAATGACTCATAAATTGTAAAACACAAAACATAAGGAGCCAATAAGTGTACAAGTAATATGGGAAATCTTGATTTATTAGAGGTATAAAGATATGCAAAATATAGAAGTAAGGATTAGACTAGTATTTACTATGCTATTATTTACTCTATCTAACTGATGTATGAGTCATATTTCTTCTCATCTTCCTGTATGGCCTTAAAATAAAGCCTTGACTATAGAATAGCCTTGTAAAAGAACTTAACAATAAAATATCAAGCAAAATGAGAGTGAGTGGATCTTTATTAAGGTGATTTTTTTTTTTTTTGGTCAATGTACAGAAGGCTAGAAATATCCATCTTGAAAGTTGCTTTAGTCAGCTTTTTTGCGTCTGTGACTAAAAGAACTGAAAAGAACAATTTTAGAGGAGGAAGAATTTACTTAGGAATTAACAGTTTCAGAGGTCTCAGTCCATAGAGAGCTGGCTCCATTCCTCTAGGCTTGAGGTGAAGCTGAACATCATGGAGGGAAAATATGGTAGAGAGAAGTAGCTCACATGATGATCAGCAAGCAGAGACAGAGATGCCACTCACCAGATATAATCATATGGACCTGAAAGGCAGGCCTCCAATGACCCACCTCTTCCAGCCACACCCAGTTAATTCTCATAATGAGCTTAATTCACTGATTGGGTTAAGACTCATATAATCTGGGTTGGGGTTCTGACTCAGTGGTAGAGCACTCACCTAGCATGTGTGAGGTACTGAGTTCCATCCTCAGCACCAAGTAAAAACACATAAATAAAATAAAGGCATCTGATCCATCTATAACTATTTTTAAAAAATAAAAATAAATAAATAAAATAAAATAAAGATATTGTGTCCATCTACAACTGAAAAAAGATTCTCATAATCCAATCATTTCTTATCTAAATCTTCTTGCGTTTTCTCACACATGAGCTTTTGGGGTATGCCTCACATCCAAATCATAACAAAAGTCAATGGATATTTAAGGATCTCATTTTTTAGTCTCAGGAATAGTCACATAATTGCTAATTTACTTACTTTAAAATGTGCTATTAAATTTTAATGATCTCTACCAAAAGATAAAACTTAGGTAAAATAGTGAGAGATAAAAGCAACCTTGATATAATTACTATCTTACACATGGTATGCACTCTTTCTACATAATTATGTTTCTTATATAAGCTTTTTAAATTATAATATTCATACACATTGATCATTGAAGATGTAGCCTCTACTAAAATAATTTCCCTCCAATTTTAAAAATAATAATAATTTAAATAGTGTTTTAGAATAGCTGCAGATTTGTGAAATACAATTGTGTCATATACACCACACTCAATTTTTCTTATTGTTAAAAGCATGGATTAGAGCAGTATATTTGTCATAATATTACTGAATCATTATTGACACATTGTTATTAAGTGAAATCCACACTTTCTTTTCACTGACTTTAGTTTTTACCAGAGCCCATCTAGGACATCATCACTGGAGATTTTATTGT
Organism: Marmota monax; assembly: GCF_021218885.2. Classification (NCBI taxonomy): domain Eukaryota; kingdom Metazoa; phylum Chordata; class Mammalia; order Rodentia; family Sciuridae; genus Marmota; species Marmota monax. Next base: position 2,567,382 of record NW_026695150.1, on the reverse strand, counting down.
TTGGTTTTGAACAATTTCTTACTTCCTAGCACTACAAGACACACCAGGCTTATCTTGTAAATGTTTTCCCCATGTTCTACAATCAGACATTTCTCCAAGAAGTTATGATTCCTTTATTTTTTATTTTTATTAGTATTTTTTAAGAGATGACAGGGACCAAGATTGAACGTGAGTTATGCTCATTGCTCCTGGCAGGTTTTATTATCTAGACCCTCTTTGGTGAAAGAGCTAATATATGCATATATATCTAGGCATACTACAATTCTGGTTTGTTTTGAATATTATTTGGCAATTTTCTACACCACATATTTTCTACTTTAATCTGCAAATTAAAATAATAGCTTTTCCTTCAAATCTTCATGTATTTATTTCTTTTTCTTTTCTTATTGCTTTAGCTTTCTTATGACTTTCTAGCCTTCTTACCCCAATCAGGGGGGTCATAGATGGTTTCCAGTATAATGTAAATATGAGAGGAGAAAGATTACATCCTCACTATTCCTGACTGTAAGGGGGAAATCATTCAATCTCTTACCATTAAAGATAAAAGCTGCAAAAAAAAATATTTGTGTATGTTTTTATGAAGTGAAGGAAGGTAGCCTTTAAATTTAGTTTCTTGAAAGTTTTCATCATGAATAAAATACAAAAGCACATGGAAAGTATTACATGATTTTTTAATACTGAAGTAATCTTGCATAACATAAATAAATTCTGCTTGATCATATTGCATAATTCTTCTGTGTATTATTGGACTTTTTTTTACTAATATCTTGTTGAGGATTTTTACATCAATGTTTATGAGAGGTACTACTCTATAGATTTTCTTTCTTATAAAGTCTTTATCCAGCATTGATATTAAAACAATGCTGGTCTCACCAAATAAGTTAGTGTTCTCTCTTCTATTTTCTAGATGAAATGTTCAATGTTTGGTATAATTTCTTCCTCTGATATGTGGCAGAATTATGTACCTGAGCTTGGTGCTTGCTTGCTTCTACGTATATCAATTGTACTTCAAAATTTTTAATGACATATACAGATTATCTTTTTCTCCTTTGTATGGATTCAGTACTTTGTTTTCAAGGAATTCATCTAATTCATTGATCAAATTTTGGGGCCAAATGTTTGTTTTAGTCAATTTTTCACCACTGTTACAAAATCAGCTGACAACAACTTAGAGCAGGAAAAGTGTATTTGGGCGCAGGGTTTCAGAGGTTTGGTTCATGGTTGTCTGGCTCCATTGCTCCGAAACTGAGGGGAGACAGAACATGGACAGGTGTGGCAGAGGAAAACCACTCAACTCACAGCAGCTGGAACCCAGAAAGAGAGCAAGGAATCAGGAACAAAATATAATTCCCAAAGGCACACCTCGTCTCTTCATGTTATACTACCAGGGCTTCCCTATTTCATCAACACTTCAACAGATACCTATTAAACATCTGTTCCTTATCGTCACTTTTGTTTAATGGAGATAAATAATATAAAGCAGGTGCTTTGACCTAGACAGTTTATTATTTCCAGTTTGCTGCTTTTGAATCCAGACTTCCTAGCTGCCCAACATTTGATATTAGCACGTTGCTTTAATGATTTCTACGCTGAACATGATAAAAGTCCTACTGATTGAAAGATGTTTAATAGAAGACATCAGAAACAAGCAGCTTGTGGTGAAACAGAGCTCAACCACTTTCCCATGTAACTCTGAACGAATGATATCCTGTGACTATTTCCTCTGCAAATCAGGACGATGTTAGGATCTGTCATGGGGAGTTAGTTGTTTGGACTGGAGAAATCATCAAGGTAATAAAGGATAGAACTGTGTTGGGCTGTGGTGAGGACTATATGCCAAGTTATTATTACTTAAAAAAATGATTGAAATTTTCTTTCCCAAGTTTGATTTATTTCATCTTGCTCATCTTCATAAGGGTTTAATTGGAAGAATAAAAGATGTGCACTAAATAAGGAACACTACTCCTTTAACATTTTTATTAAACTTTGTAGCAAAAATCAGAGAATGAGATTTTTCTAAAACAGTAAAAATATTCATTCTCGTTATTTCTAATCTCCAAAGTACTCTTTGTGTGAATTTAAACTCCTTAATGATAATGTGTTTAAAGAAGATAAATGTGTTACAAAATATCATGAAAAGGTACAAATTATGGTATCTCTTTTGGTCTTTTGCCCTATTTCAAGAGACTGCAACACACAATCTGAGATTTCCTTCTCCCACGTGTATTGATAGGTTGAGCAGAGGAAGCAAGTAAAACAGGGTACGACTATAAAGGACTCTCCGTAGAGACTATAAATACTCCTCTAGCTTCTGAAAGCTCTTTTTGGGGTTTAGTCTCTTTTTTGGTTTCACATGATTGCTTCCGTACCATTAGCAGTGAGTCTATTCGAATAAAAATAAAAAGTAGCACTTAAAAATGCTCTTTGGCACTTCAAAAGGCCATATATTAGAGAGCTAATTGGTAGAGCTTTTACAACTTTCACATCGATTTTTTTCCCATTGATTTTTTTCCCCTCCTTTGAGCTGTCTTTTCATTCTGCTCCTACTAAGAATTCCACATCTTAGTTCTTGGGGAGTAGATTATATGCATGAGAAGACAGTCGGCAAGTGACAAGTGACCCAAGAACTTTGATTCTCTTCTGCCAGGTCATTCTATTTTCAGACAGGAGAACTACTATTCCAATACTGGACAACTGCAGCCTGTGGGAAATGTCCTCCTGGGCAGATGTGGATGTCTCTGTGAAGATGAAATACTGCATAATTTAGCCCAAGATCAAGGGATTTCTGTGATGAACAGAAATAGCCTCCCACCTAAAAAATAAATCCCAGATTGACATTGCTTTTTAAAATCAATTTCCTTCTACATAAAGAATCATGAATTACATAAGAAATACATTTTAATATTCAAAAATTGGTGTTATATTTCTATCATAATTATCAGCACAAAATATTGGGTATCAAATTATGTGACTTCTGGTTTTATTGCAATTATTTCCAAAAAGTCATAAAGAATTTTACAATATGGAATACTACTTTGAAGATGAACATTGAAGAAGGCACTGCCAACAGTTTGAAGGTTATGTATAAGATCTGTTTCCCATAGTTTTTTTTTAAATGTGCAAATTTGGAGTCTTCCACTCCATGGTGACTTCAGAACTTGTGTCCACTTTCCTTGAGCTCCCAAATCATCTCCTTGTCCATTATCCCTGTTCTATTCATTGATGTTATCATCAACAAAACATTTAGGTTTTACATTAAACCAGACTTGAAATAAGTTAGGACTGTTAGATACAGGGAAAATAGATCCATTGGAGAGATATTTAAATGGAAAATCAAGAGTACTCCATGAAAGATTGATTGTGGGGAGGAAGCCACATGATTTCCTGAGACCCCAGTTTTACATGTGAACTGAGGTGCTGTAGAGGCTCCACTTGCTGGGAATTGAAACTCTTGAGGACAACTTGGTGGTGAGGTATCATGAGTTCAGTTTGGAGCCTGGTGATTCAGAGGAGCCCTAGAGATGGCTAAGGAAGATGTCAAGACATCATGGGGTGTATGAGTTTCCAAAGTAGGACAGAGGCGGGAACTATCAGTCCTCAGTTCCCAGCTTAATTATTGCTTAATGCTGTAGGTGTGGTCCAGGCGCCATTAAAAGAGGACATATATTTTCTCTCATAGTTGGAAACCAGAGAGAAAAAGAAGAGGGAGAAGTCTCTCATTAAATACCAGGGAAGGAGGATAGAGAAAGTAGGTCAGGAGGAGGAAGAAGCCAGGTAGGATATGTACTAGGGAATGAAATTGATCAAACTATGTTATGTGCATATGAAAATATGCCACACTCTTCAATATAATTATCATACACCAATTAAAAAACGTGAGACTCTTTAATATAAAAGTTTGTTCAGAGAATAGAATAAAGAGCCAATAAGGGTAAGAGGAAAGGGATACCATGAGAGTACAATACAGCCCAAGTCAAAGTGAATGAGTGTTTCCATGGAAAGACAACAGACTCTAAAATACAATGGCACTGTCACCCTCCCTTTCCAAAGCTGTCAATTATTTTTCTTTCACTATGATAGAGATGCCAGGTCTTTAGTTTTGTTCAAAAATTTTTTTCCACTCTGTGCCTGGCAATTTTCAAATTTTACAATTTACACTATTATTCACATATATACATACAAAAAGAAATTTTGCTGATTTTATTGAGAGTTTCTTTTAGTTTAATAATGCAGGCACATGGTTTCTGAAGCAGTAATGTTCTGTGTTTAAAAGTCATAGTTCCCTTCTATATCCTGTCTAATTCCAAAGTCCATTACCCAAAAGCAAAATCAGTTCTTTTGGCTGTTCTACATAATATAAACATGCTGACATTTCTTTGTTTATGAAATTCAGATAGTATCTAAAATTATTTTCTTATAGTTGAGTATTTTTCTGCATTAAATATGACCCCATATGCTCTCCTGAATCCCATATTTCCAATATTTATACCACAATTCTTTGTTAAACTTAGTAATTTTTAATATTCTATGACTATGCAAATGATGCCCCATGTCAAATAAAGTAAATTTCTATGATCATATTCCAAATACCTGTAATTTTTAAAGAGAGAGAAAGAGAGAGAGAGAGAGAGAGAATTTTTATTTTTTAGTTTTCAATGGACACAACATTTTTATTTTATTTTTATGTGGTGCTGAGGATTGAACCCAGCGCCCCGTGCATGCCATGTGAGTGCGCTACCGCTTGAGCCAAGTACCCAGCGCCTGTAGTGATAATTTTATCTGCTGTGTTTATTCTACATTCCCCTTCCAAAAAGTCTGTTTTCAGTAAAAAAAAAAAAGAACTTTTTATGTTACCTTTCTGAAACAACTTTTTTGGATTTCAGATCAATTATTTGATGGCTTTTTGTTTACCTCCTTTTCCTTAAAACCACCAGCAATCCGGCAACCATTATGATATTTTTCATAAACTTGTTACTCACAAGATAACACATCTTCTTCCCTCACAGGAGCCATCTCTAATATTTCCCACCTGCTCCAAACCAGCATTATTTGCTTATTTTCTACAAAGGTGTATAAATAGCCTTCATTGTGGAAATTCCTACTGCCTGTCTCCCTCCTATAAACCTCTGTGTCCTACACCTTGTCCCCTCCCCACTGCCACCTATGGTAACACAGACATTAGAAAATTGTGGAAAGCTTCAAAATTCTGGGGAGATCATTTATGAACTAAAATCTAAACCTAAATTTCACCAATCATCTGTAAATATGGAACAAAGGCATTTCCCAACAAAGATGAATCAATTACCTTCCATGTACTACTGAACTGCAAAAGAAGGAATTAAACCAACACAAAGGGATTTTTACTTGCTGATACCTTCGCTGCTTGTGCTTTTCTCCACTTCCCTTTAGCCAAATCCTAGACCGAAATGACTTGAGAATCATAAGTCTCTTCTTCCCTCTGCTATTTTCATTTTTCTTTTCATTGTTGTTGTGATCTTGACTTTAGTTGTTAAACCTCTTCTGGATTTTTGATCATTTACAACTTCTGGTAGTTCCTTTTCTGTCCTTTAATTGAACTTCTTTATTCTCCTTATCAGGATATCATAGCTTTGCTTCTCTAAAGTCACAAATCAAATATTTTAAACATTTTTATTATTTCTTAAAATATCCCCTTACCCACAGATTTTGTGTATTTTTTTTGCATTTCTTTTTTATTATACACTTGTATTTTATTATAAACTTGTATAATAAAGATTCAAAAATCTGACAAGTTTTAGCTGTTTATACATATATAATAACCTAACTTCATAAAAATTAGTTTGAAACTCTATAAAGACCAGCCTATAAGCTGGTCACTCCCACAAGACAAGAAAGTCTTTTCTTCAGAAAATCAAAGAATGGCATTTCAAACTCTATGGAGGACCTGGCTAACTGGGAATACCAGAAATATGTGCACTTTCCCCAAATCTTTCTGCTTTAATTCTTGAGGCTCACTGTCCTCCACTGTGCCTGGAGTTCTCAGTGCAGAAGGCAGCTGCTTCTCTCTGGGCTGCCCTTCTGCAGATACCTACAGCACATCTTGGGTTATGCAGCTAGATCTGACCCTCCTACCTGTGAAACACTCAACTGCACTGTGCACTGATGCATCCAGTCCCACTTCTCTGTCCCCTTTGGAAGGGCTGATACCACCGGTTATGGGTGATGAGTCCTACTTCCCCACATGTTGAAGTTTGAACATTAGAGAAGCATATAAAGCAGGGCTTATTTAAAAAGGGGTAACATAGACTTCTCCTGCAAGGGAGAAGGGGGCCATGGCTAGTTTCCTGGTATCCCAAGAGGCCAGGGGTTCTGCCCTTTTTATATGTCCTAGGCTTCCTTTCCCCTTATCTTTCTCCTTCCTGCCTTAAGTGACTAAGCCCTGGAATGCTTGGTGGGAAGGCCAAAAGGTGGGAAACAGGTGGGCTGAAGGGGGAAGGGCAGGGTAGAGTAGCCAAGGACACATCAACAACCTTATAGCTCCCTGTAGGGAGGGGAAATTCCTAGGACAGGTTACCTTGGCAACAGGTTGGAGCTGGGGCAGATTCTTGATAAAATCCTTCAGGGGACAGTCTCCAAATTCCCAGACTCACTCAAAATTGGCCTCCTAGATCCAACCTGACTCAATTTACCTATCGACACTGACTGTCTAATTCTGGCTTCAGTGCTTCAGTAGAAAAAAATTAAATTCACATCGTCAGTGTGCCCTGTGTTTCGGGGTGGCTTTCCCTCTATTTAACTGAGGGTGCACTGCAAGTCTCCAACACCCACAACATACTGTGTGGTTTACAAAAGGCAACCAATAAACCTAATTCAAAATGAACTGAACTCGTGGTGGTTTTGATGAAATAGGATCATTTTCTTTGATAAAAATATATTATCCTCCATTGTTATGAATATTATAACTATGCCATCTTCTTATTTTTATTGTTCAATAGTTTTCTGAGCTTTTGAAATTATTTTCTCTGATAAGTGGATGCTGATCCATAATGGGGGTGGGAGGGATCATGGGAGGAATGGAGGAACTTTGGATAGGGCAAAGGGGAAGGAGGGGTAGGAAAGATGGTGGAATGAGATGGACATCATTATCCTAGGTTCATGTATGAAGACAAGAATGCTGTGTCTCTACTTTGTGTACAAATAAAGAAAGGAAAGATTGTGCTCAATTCATGTACTATGAATCAAAATGCATTCTGCTGTCTTGTATAACAAATTAGAACAAATAAATACATTTTAAAAAAATAGACTGAAGATTTTTTTTTTCTTTAGTAATGTAACAACACATCTATCTTGTGAGAAATTCACTGGTTCCTGCAACGTCTTCCCTTATTGGACACTGCACACTGTTAGTCATCTTTCTGGTATTGTGACCAAAATACCTGACTTGAACAACTTAGAGGAGGAAAGACTAGTATTGGTTCAGTTTCAGAGGATTCAGTTCATGATCAGCTGGCTCTAAGGCCATAACATGGAAGAAGGATGTGGCACAGTAAATCTGCTCAGCTCATGACAGCCTGGAAGGAAAGAGAGAGAGAGGAGCTGGAAAAGAAATACTGCCCAAAAATATGCCTCCCAAGATCTTCCTCCAGCCATGCCCACTGGCCTATAATCAGCACCCAGTTGTCCTCTCATATTACCACCCCATCAAATGGGTTAATCCACTGATGAAGTTATAGCCCTAATTATCTAACCATTGTCTAAAATCCCCTCTTCTGAATCTTGTGGCACTGGGGACAATGATTTTAACACATGATTTGAGGGGACATTCAGGATCCAAAGCATTACAATTATTTCATGAAACTCCATCTTTTTGAATAGATACAATTCTTCTATCTACTCTTTAATAAGTAAGAAAAAATAGGCCTAAGACATTGCAGAAACACACATACACACACACATTAGTATTTATATGTATAATATTAATATATATATATATATATATTATATATATTATACACACACACACATGCATATGTACATATATAGGTAAAGTAGTCCATATTCCTATTTCCAGTCCTCTATTTGCTTTCCAGAATAACACGTTATGTTTAAAAATTTACCTGAAGTTTTATTAGGTATGTGGTATCATCTTTCTACAATATTTCCTTCCCAACTCTATTCCTTTTCCAACATAATGATGAAAAAACATGGTTTTGTATGAAGTTTTCCTTCTCATCAAAATTTCACATGATCCATTATCACAATAGCTTTATGGAAAAATTCTTATTCTCTTTACAAGCTGTTGTTCAGAAGGCATTACTAACAAATTTGAAATATCTGTGGTCCAACATTTCTTTTCAGTCTCATCTAATTCCTTTGAGATATGAGTTTACTGTCTTAATCCTCAATCTTCCCTTTTTTCCCTTAGGTAAGAAGTTATGCTATTGGCTAGTAAACAATACAAGTATAATTTTCTTTTGTTTTACATGTCTTTCAAAGAGATGTTTACCAAATCATTGGAAAAGCATAACATTTCATATTTTAAACAAGAAAAATATTGGATAGCACAAGATAAAAAAAATCTTCTAACAATTAAAATTATATGTCTAGCATTATGTTTTCCAACTGGTAAAGGAAAATAAAGATATGTAGCTTAAGTCTTTAAGAAAAGGTTTCCACATGCTTTCCAACAGAAGCTGTTATATTGATATTGTAGTTTCACTAATCAGCTTAAGACATGTCTCAAAGGGAAGAAAAACAAGATATCCTTGGAAGTTAAATTTAGCATCTAATCTTAGTGGAAATCAGTTAATCTCCATCCTTCTATTGGAACTACTTAATGAATAGGTGAGGAGTATGGCTTACTTCAAAGAGTTTGGAAGGGTTATATTCATATTTCTCCTAAAGCATTGAGAAATCTTTCGGAGTATATAACACAATACGATTATGTCATCTAATATTAACTAAAATCATTTACAAAATGGAAGCAATAATATTATAATTTATTTGAGAATCAATTACTTGAAATTTGATTATTTGGATAAGAATTATTGAATATAAAATTCATTTTTATTCTATATTTGATAAAATATATCAATAGGACAATAATATATGCAAGCAATATTTCAAAGAAATATGTCAAATATAACCTTTCACCTATACCAGATTATTTTAGAAAGCATTATGATGACTGCAGTAGAAAACATTTGTTTAATGCATAAGATCATGAAGAGAAATAGGAATTACAGGCAATCACACCCTGCACTTTTAATAGCTTGGCATATTTCAAATTTCAACCCTTTATACTCTTTGTACATTACCAAAGACAGAGATAATTACATAAATATGTGTACTGATATTACATTTTAAGGCCTTATTTCATACATTATTTTGTACTCTCCATTAAGAAGGACATAAATGTTCTCCTAAGGTATTAAATATTCTTTTACAACATCTATACTCAGTGTTTTGTTGCTTAAATATGACACGATTTAATTCACCAATCTTTGGGGATATTTTAAGAGCATTGTTTCACTTATAGGCAAACAGCATGTTCATTACAAATAATTTAACCTATTCATAAAATGGTTCCCTGAAGAATTTCAAAATAGGAACTTTTTTTAAGTGTTGTTTTTATATTTAAAAATTATTCAAACAGTAGTAAATAATTAAAATGAAGCAAGCTGCTTTATTTTAAATATTTGCTTATATTAGTCACCAGGTCAATTTGGAGACAGCTTTTCTAAATTATTGATGGTTTATTGCTCTTAGTGTAGAAAATATCTTCAGTGAAATTTCAGTTTCATGAAAATTACAGGAAGGATGATATCTGGAAACCACCATTTTTATCCTGATGTCCTGTGACCTTATATCCTAATCTCAATATTGGAAATACAACTAGTCATTTATTTCTACCATAAAACAAACATAGAAAGACCAAGGAGACATTTTGTACTCGGTGATCATTCTCACTCTGTATCTCCAGTTTTATACTCAGATGATTCCAGGAATCTTCAACAAGCACATTATTTGGCAGCAATTCTGAACAAATGATTTATTTCTTCAGAGAGAAGTTTACCTTTGTATAACAGAAAGCCTGAAAGGAGTCATCCTCTTTAGTGGAAAACAGTACACAGGAAATGTTTGGAAGGGCACGGAGTCTTTGGTTCTGCTCTATGGAGTAGAAATTGCTTTTAATTTAAAAAATAGATCTTTCTCAGGGAGCTCTGCTCCTCTTTCTGGTGAATAAAACAGCTTGAATTTCTGATGAGCATCCTTTAGAGTACATTTCTCTTCTGTTGACACTGAGATTCATGGGAGTGCTTGCCATTAACACAAATGGGAGCTAAACATATCAATTGCCTCATGTGAAGATTAAAACGCTCCTCTTCATTTGAACCCAATACATTATTGGTAATTACATTATGTGTCAATAATAATTAGTCTTATTCCGTTTAACACTGCTGCTTGGAAACAAGCATCTTATTGCACCACAAGGGTCATAAAAGACAACATGAACAACATGGAGATATTTCCTTTCAGAGCTTTGTGGGGCTTAACCTAATGACAGGAAAAGAGTCATCAAAATCTTTTTCAATGTTGTTAATTTTACTTGTATCTATTGCTAGCAGATAATAAAAGAATAAAATATTTAGAACTGCTACATAGGATAACATATTTATAAGATTTTTATTTTTTCCAGGTATGAATATATTCTGCACCAAAAACGATTTAAAGAAAATAAGAGTATATTTTTAAATGCAGTATATTCAAATACTGACTTTAAAAAAAAAACACCAATTCAAGATTGTCCTATCTTTTCTATTTTTTCAGTAAGTCACAAAATTTACTTAATAACACATAGTAACACTCATTTAACCATATTTTTTATAAAAATGAGAAATTATGAAGTACTTTTGTGTTTGTTGGCATGTATGTAGATCAATATTTCCTACTATCCTACTTTTACATATTTCTTCTATGTGTCATTCTAAAAAGTGTATTGTAGAATCACATCAATCTGTGTATGGGGTGAAGGTGGGAGTTCATAACCCACTTGAATCAAAGTGTGGAATATGATATGTCAAGAAATTTGTAATGTTTTGAACAACCCACAATAAAAAATTTAAAAAAAAAGAAAAAAAAAACATACAACTGAAAGCAAAATAGATCATGGAGCCACATACTCCCTGCTCATTCTCTCTCTCTCTCTCTCTCTCTGTATTACATTATAGGTAGACATGCATGCATAATATGTGTATATGTTTGGGAGAGGTGGAGCAGATGAGGAGTTTGGTAATAAAAAGGCTTAAATTAAAAAAAAAATAAAATAAAATAAAAAGTGTATTGTAATTTATTATACTTAATCTTATCTAATCTACAAAGTCATTAGTGTTGATACTTCACTATGTTGTATACCATTAAGGAAAAGGTTTTTACCTGCTAAACTATTTTAAAATGCCAATTTACCACTTTATACTAAAAAGAAAATAATACAGGCTGTATTAGATACATTATTATCTATCATATCAGAGTTTTGAATTTTTTTTTACATAGAAGGTTTTTTTCTACCTTAAAATATCACATTTGGTTTTATCAAGAGCATCAGTGATGTGGCTTTTCCTAAAACAATGTTCTGCTATATCTCCTTTTTTTCCAAGCAATCAGCAACAGATTTTGAAAGCTGTGAAGCAGATACTTCTTTGGACCTCTGAGAAGATTTAATGGGAAGGTTTCAAACAACTTGTGGGATGCATATAACTTTCTCAATTGCTCTGAAATTGTTTGTTAATTGAAATACCTAGGAGTTGTCATTGTCTATTCTTATCACAAAGAACAAAAAGATTTCCATTCATCTTAGGCAATGTAAATTTTGACACCTGACAACACAGATTTTAAAATGTTACCAAATATAAAATTAATTTTCATTGAGAAATATTAAAATGAGATGAAACACAAAGTTTAAAATGATTCAAAGCATCCTTAATCACAACTTGAAACTTTAGTATTTCTTTCTTTCTTTGCTATTTTTCTCAAAGTATTAGTTTATAGAATCATGAATGAATGTTTGTCCAATGATTCTGAACAGAAGATTGATATTGGTGGCTATTGCATATTGATTAATATTGGTCTCCATGTTTAAATTTAAGTTGAATTGTGAACATTGAAACCATGCCCTTACATATGAAAAGAAATTATAACAAAGGTAGTTTATTATTTATTTTAGTTAGTTTTTTTAAAACTGTAGTAAAATTCACTATCTTTGAGCTTTGCCTCCACCCACCTGCTCAGGATCCAGGCCCAGGATAGGTACGGGTCTGTCACCACCCCAACCTGGGAGTCCAGGCCTAACCCACTTCCATCTTGGGACACTGCAGACATCGCCATAGTCTTCTCCACACAGTAGCCACTACCTTACCACAAAAGACAGGGCCTGGAAGCAGCTGCATCTTGGAGCAGGCATTCCAAAGCCACTGTAAGGCTAAGTATTTCAGCCCCATCTCTGAAAGCCCTTGCATGCGTCTTGAGGTACCTCCACTGCTATCTCAAGATATCTCCCCTATTGCCGCCACCATCTTTAGTTGCAGTAGCATCAATCATGGGACACCTGCAGGATCTGGAAGCCCAGAATCAAGGTGAGGTACAGATAATCTGCACAGAGACTACAAGATTATGGGAGTAGAAACTGTAGTATCTCAGATTCACAGTGCAAGAAAGGCACATAGACAACATGAAGAAACAAGGGAAGAAAGTACCTTTGGGTATAGTCCGAGGAGAGGGATAGCTGAGTCAAATGGTGGCTCCATTCCCAGATTTCCAAGAAATCTCCATACTGCTTTAGTGTAATACCTCCTTCTGCCAATTTTCATCATTGGACTTAAAAACAGCACACTATAGGGACACAGCCACATCAATGTTTATAGCATGATAAGATGCCCTTCAGTAGATTAATGAATAATGAAAATGTGGTATATATATGCAATGGAATACTATTCATCATTAAAAGAGAATAAAATCATGGCATTTGTAGGTAAATGGATGGAGTTGGATAATAAAAGGTTAAGTGAAGTTAGTGGATCCCAAAAAACCAAATGCTGAATGTTTTCTGTGATATAAGGATGCTGATTCATAATGGGGTTTCAGGGGAGCAGGGGAGGATTAGATGAATTCTAGATAGAGCAACGCAATGGGGAAGGAGGCAAAGCGAGGGGGCATGGGGTTAGGAAAGATGGTGGAATGAGATGGACATCACCACCCTAAGTACATGTATGAAGATACAAATGATGTGACTCTACTTTGTGTACAACCAGATATGAAAAATTGTGCTCTATATGTGTAATATGAATTGTAATGCAGTCTGCTGTCATACATAACAAATTAGAATTAAAAAATATTTTTTTAAAAATGATACTATTGCGGCTCTCAAATACTTGTGCAAATCCCAGACTGTTAATTACATGCATAAAATCCTAGGAGATCAAGAAAAGAAGAAATTCTAAGTGGCATTTTATAATACACTGAAATAAATGATAATAAAAGCTGTCATTTATTGAAAAAGAATTCACTATCTTCACTCTTTGAGTGTGTAGTTTGACAGATTTAAATGCATTCACATCGTTGTGCAACCATCACCACCATCTACCATCAGAACTCTTTTCACCTTGCAAAACTATTATTTCTGTAAATAGTCTCTCTGCTGAAATGGACTGAAATTATCCACAATTTACCACCCAAGCCTTCCTCTGGAAGTTGCAAGTGTTCAATAGACTCCAGAGTTCCAAAGTAGTTCCATCAGATAGATTCTCCAGTGACACTGTTGTCTGGCAGAAGAGACTGATTTCTGCAGCTTCTCCCCCTCCAGCTCCCTTGGTCCATTCCCAAGACCAAATAAATAAATAAAGTTTGTGGAGTGTCTTCCTCCTCAACTCATCAAAGAAGACAAGAAACTGTGGAGGTTTCTGTTTAAAATGCCTTTAATAATAAATACAATTTTTAGGGGACATGTCTTCATGGTACCACTCCACAGGGTTTCTAATGAAATACACACTCAGAAAATGTGCTACAAATAAAAGACATTAATTTTAATGCAAGAAAGGACAATGAGAAAATGTACTTAGAGTCAAAGGTGAATTAAAAATTAAAGTTCATAATGATTTAAATATTCCCTTTATTCCATGATAAGAACTGAAGTAGTATTTTTGTTGTTGTTGTTGTTTTAATTGGGTGATTTCATTAAAGAGTCTGTAAACTATGAATGACCACATAAGGTAGCAGTTCACCTTCCCTACAATCCTATTTTGCTCCAAAGGCCCTAAGCCTATTGCTAGATGAACACTCAGGATAAAACTTAGGAATTTGGGCAATATTGACACTGAACACAAAATTATATAAGATATCAAAACTAACTCAAGAATCATTATGAATCTTACCAAAGTTATAAAAAATAAGAAAATATCATTAGCAACTCCATGCACACAATTTTAAATTCTAGATGAAACAATCAATTTCATAAAAAGTAAAATTTTGAAAGAATTAAGCAAACAGAATTAGGAACACTCTAAACCCAGTATGTATTAAAGACATTTAATCTGTGATAAAATATTCCCCATAAATAAATTACTAGTTCTAGATAGCTTTACCAGGAAATTCTTAAAATTATTTAAGAAATAATCTTACAAAAACTCTTTCAGAAAACAAAAAATGAAAACAATTTTCTTCTTTTATGAATTATGCATAATTTTATCACCAAAACTGACAGTATATTACAGGAAAGTAAATTGTAAGGCAATCTGTTCCATGAATAATTATCAAACTAAAATAAAATACTTGGAAAAGTTTGTTATAGAAAAAATAGGTGCATTAGCATGAAATTAGACTTACTTCAGGAATCTAAAGAAATCCTTATAGTTTAATATTCTGAATTATTACTTAGCACATTATCAAAAACAAAAAAGAGGAAAAACATGTGATCAACTTTGCAAACAGGAAAAAGTCATGCAAGGAATTAGGTGTACATATTAAACAAAAACTCTCACAGAGCTAGGACCAGAAGAAAACGCCTAACTTACTCAAGAGTATCTATAGAATAATTTCAGAAATCAAAATACTTAATAATGAAATACTCAAAGATATCTCTCTATGATCAGGAATAACACAAATCTATCCTTATTTTCACCTTTATTCAGCATCATTCTGACAGTTTTATCTCATAAAATGTGATAAAAATTAAAACATAAGATTATGAAGCAAACAAGGTTTCATTGTCTATAGATTACATTTTTATGTATAATAAATGCAAAGTACTCTGCTGATACATTATTTAACAACTGAATTCAATAAAACAGCTGATACATAATCAAACATATTTCTGTATAGTTAATAATAACCATATCAAAAGTGAAATTTGCAATTCATCAATAAGTATCAGATATGTAGGACTAAATCTAGCAAGTGATCTGTAAGAACTCTCTCATGAAAATTTCAAAAATGTTAAGAAGATTTAAATCAATTGAAAAATATTTCATGTTTATGAACAAAATCACTGAGTGTTATAATGATGTCCATTCTCCTTTAAGCAGTACACAAACTCAATTCAATGCCATGTACAATCTCAGCACGTTTTCCTTCTATTGTAGAAATTGATAAGTTGGATCTTAATTTTATTGAAAATTCTGAAGACTAAGAAGATGAGGCAAACTTGAAAAAAGAAGAAGAGAAAATACACTATTAAACACTGAAAAATATTATAATTATAAACCACTTTAAGATAAGGTGGTGCTGCCTCAGGTATTGACAAACTGAATTTGTATTAATAATAATAAAACAGTTAAGGAAAGAAAGACTAAACACATGGAAGTGGTGGATGGCATAGGGTAAGGGTAAGGAAGATTTTTTTCATATGGGAAGGAGGATTTTTTTAATTAATGGTGGTGAGGCCAGGGAATAGTCTTACCAACAGCTACCTCCTACTATGTAGACTACCAGCTGTATTATAAAATAAATAAAAACTTAAAACTGTGCAGCTATTATTTTAAAAGTATAGGAAACTATCTGTACTTGTGTCAACCAGACACAAAAAGGATTAAGCATGAATATAAGAGTTACAAGGTAGGTTGTGTTAAACCTAGGAGATTATCTCTATCAAAGTATACCATTAAGAGAGCGGAACACACAGGCCACAGGGTAGAAGGAGGATTTACAACATTATACACAATAAATAAGTTCTACTCAGTATACATTAAGGACTCTAAATCAATCCCCAAAACCATATAACACAATTGATAAATGGCTCATCAGAGAAACAGATATCCACATGGTCAATAAATACATGAAAAAGTGCTCAATTTCATTAGTAAAGAGAATAATGGAAATTGAAATCAACTTAACTGCTTATACATTCCTACTAGAATGGCTGAAATGACAAGAACAACCAATACCAAGTGTTGTCAAGAAAGCAGAAAACTACAATTATTTTGCACCCTTTGGAAGGGATGCAGATTCATTAATAATTTTGGAAAACAGTTTGAAATTTTCTAGTCAAGTTTAACCTACTTAATATACTCCACTACATACACAGCAATTTCACTTTGAGATTTTTTTTTTTTTTTTTAACCAGGGACTCACCTCGGGGGGCACTTAGCCTTGAGCCACATCTCCAACTTTTAATTTTTTTTTTTTAATTTTGAGACAGGGTCTATCTAGGTTGCTTACAGCTTCACTAAATTGCTGAGGCTGGCTTCAAACCTGTGATCCTCCTGCCTCAGTCTCCAGAGTTGCCGGGATATACAGGCCTGCACTATTGGATCCAGCACTCCAAAATATATTATCAGACAAAATCTTTGCATATATTAACCATAAGATATGCAGAAGAATGGTAGATGCACTAATCATAACAGCCAAAGCTCAAATATATAAATAAAATGAAGTGCACATTATACATCCGTACAAGGAACACATAATGAGGATAAAGGAACAGAGTGACTCTGCCAATACTCTTTCCTTCATCAATGTAAATCTATTCTCAGAAACATATTGCTAAGTGAAAGAAACCAGATAGTCATGAGTATATACCATGTGATTTTATTTCCATAAAGTTGAAAAGCAGACAGGACAATTTTATACTGTCAGAATTCAAGGCACTGGGTTGCTCTGGAGAGGATACCATCCCTGGGAAAGAAGAGGGGAGGCTGTGGTTCTTTGGGAGGCTGCTGGTTACATGGACTTGTTTGAAAATTCATTGATTATGCAATTGTGATGATGTACTTTATTATTAGCATATTATATTTCAGAAAGCATTTAAAAGTACTCTTACCCACTTCTTCTAGTAGAATAGTTCACATTCCTTCTCTGACACCGTTAGCGATTATAAGAAAGTAAGTGTAAAAAACCATGTTGAATAGGTTAGAGTAGGGTGCTGTGTAAGTCAAAGACATAGGCAGAGCCATTTTGTTGTTGTTGTTTTGCTTTTCAGAAAGTTACATTCATTTCAAGGTAGGATTTGGAAGAAGGTTGTTTTACAAACCCAGCCAGAAAGCCAGGAAGGGAACAATGTAAGGGAAACATTAAAGATACTACAAAATGGCTATTCTGAGTTTGTGTCCAAATGGAGTTTGCATTGTTGCTGCCTCTAAGAGTTCCCTACTGATCTGAAGACTACTGTGTGATGCAACTTCTTGATTTTTGGAGTGTGAAATGTAAAATAAAATATACTTGAGACACATGTCATTTATATGCTCATGACTTTACCAAAGTCTTTCAATAGAGGGAGAAAGAGAGAGGGTTAGAACAAAATATCTGACTCGGTTTAAATAAAAATCGAATCTTCTCAGTGACCAAAATATTCACATTCGCTAAATTCAAAGAGGCTTTCTTGCAATCAGCTATTATGCATATATATTGACACATTCTCTCTTGATCCTTTTTGTGCTGAACTTTCTTTTTCAGTGGAAACTTTCTTATATTATTTTATTTTAAATTGACAAGTACAATTGTATATATTTATTATGTACGATGTAACATGAAATAGCTAAATTGGGATAATTAGCTTATGAATCACCTCCCCTGATTACCATGTTTGTGGTGAGTACACTTTAGGTCCACATTCTTACCCCTTTTCAAAAATACAATGCATTATTAGCCATAGTCACTATGTTGTACGATAGATCCCTGAATTTATTATAATTAGCTACATTATTAACTATAGTCACCTTTCTGTACACTAGATACTTGAAATTACTCTTTTTTAAAAAATATTTATTTATTTATTTATTTTCTAATTTGTTATATATGACAACAGAACGCATTACAATTCATTTTACACGTAGAGAGCACTCTTATTAATTGACATTTTGGAGCCTTTGATCCAAGTCTCTTGAGCTCTCTCCAGGGCCCCAGCCTCTCACAGCCATCATCCCACTTTCTTCTTCTACAAATGTGACTTTTTCAGATTCCATGTACAAGTGAGATCGGACAGTGCCTATCTTTCTGACTTATTTCAGAGTTTTGGGTTTCTTTTTTTTTTTCCAGACAATATAATGCCTGTTTGAGATGTGCCGTTGTTGTAACAGCCTCGTCATGAGTCCTGAGGATGAACCTGGAACAGTCTGCTGTACTTGGTGTCATTATTGTGCATTCACATGTTCCAACATCATCACTTACATCTACCATCAGCTAGACTCTTCACTCATGAGTGAATTTTACTGAGCCCAGAAAATGAATGGATTTGCATGATGCATGCCTATATTATGCAAAAAATACTAAGAATACAAATGTATACCCTGTACGCTTGTGATTATTAGTTTTACATAGCTAAAAGAAGTTTGGGCTTATTTGATAAATGATTTCTTTTAGGATTTCATGTCTAATCACAGTTCATAATGAAAGATTTTCCTTAGATTTATCCAGGTAGAACTCATGCCCTTCAGATGTGCTGTTCACACTGTGCAAAGTCATATAAGGTTGAACCAGGATGCCCTCGGGCTGTAGGTCAGTGCCCTGAATAACCTTAAGTCAAGAGCTTTCCTTGGCCTTCCTGTCTTGTACCATCACATCCATCTCTCCCTTAGCAACATGAATAACAAATTCAAATGCTTCCTATTTTCTTGCTATCTTGATTTTTCCCAGAGTTAAGCTGTTGAAAAACAAACTATTTAAATAAAAATCCTAAAGAGCTACTTTGGAAAGGGCCATATGGAATATGAGCATGCTCATTAAGCAAATTGAAAGGGAGACAGAGAAAAAAAACATAGCTGAAATAAAGCACCCTGGCTGGATGGGAGGGAGGGTGGGAGGCCACAGCAATGGGGTCTTCCCTCAGGATAAGCATCAGCTTCTTCCCCTGTAGCTGAGGCCTCCCATGGCTCTGCACCTGCTTGCCTCCTCAGCCTCTTCCAATATTTCACCTCGTATATCACAGACACACTGAGCCCCCTTCATTTTCTTTATAACAAACCTTTTTGGTACCTTGTTGTGACTTCCCACCTGGTTGGTTTCTCCAGCCTAGTTTCCCAGCATCCTATAAATAAACCAAACCATTAGAGTGGTGTATGGAGCCTTCGCACCGACCCTGGAACAGTCTGTGCCAAAAATGTGCCTGGCAACCTTGGAACTAGCTTGAGGTAAACCAGGTACAATCTGACTTGAACAAAGTCATTTTTGTCCTGACCATTTTGTAAGCCTTGTCCTCCTGATCCAAATCCAGGGACTCACTGGTCTTGCTGCCACCCAGGATCACATCTCTGCACGAAAGTCCCCAATAAATTGCTCTCTGGGCTTTTCTGATTGTGTCTGCCTCTTTCTTCACTGTCTTCAGTCTCATGGCCCAGTGCAGATGTTCTACACTCTGTACTGGCTTTCCCTGAACAAGAGTGCTCAGTAAGAACTGATTGCTCTCTTGCTGGTGGGGACAGATGCCCTGTTTTGTGAGACCACGGAAGCCTTCTATGTTGATGGTTGTGAAGAATAGAGGCAAAGCACTGTGTTCTTCCCTACAGACCCACCTGCCTCAGGCTTTGCTTGGTGTGCCTCTTACTCTTGTGCTCTCCACATCCCTTCTCTGGCTCTCAAGGTGAGCTTAGAGACTCAGACCCTGTGCTTCCCTGTCTCAAAAGCATTCATCCCAGTGAGCCATTGGGAGCTGGTCTTCTGCACTGGATGCTCAGACAGGAAGGCAGAACTTTGCAAACCTTATTCAGAGCTGTATCTCCAAGGCCTGTCAATTAAATATTTTTTACCCACTTCAAAGCATTTTGGGACAAAAGTAGGAAGAAGAAGGGAGGGAGATATTTTAGAGAAAGACAGCTATCAAGAATACTAAGGTAGGGCCAGAAGTTCAGCTTAGTGGTAGAGTCTTTGTCTAGCATGCACAAAGCCCTGAGTTCAAATATATATATATATATATATATATATATATATATATATATATATATATATGTATAAAAGATGCATAAGACCTGGGAAAAACTAAGGTGAGGGGTGCACATGGAAACTTGAACTCTAGTGTGTCAGAAGATGATTTAAGGAGAAAGAAAATAATGTAATAATAATAATAATAATAAATAAGCCATGAATGTTACTAACTACACAAATCTGCCCAAGATTCTTCTGGCTAACTGATCACCAAAATTGCCAAATGAATAATATCCAATGATTTCAAATTCCCTGTTTAGATGTCCATACCCCCTAGGCTGTTTTTCTCATAGAGCTGACCAGTTGTCTTGGCATTAAATGTATTGCTCCCTTTTCATGGAAGAAAGGTTAAGGAGATTGTTGAGATCCCATCCCACCTAGTGGGTGATGATATCATAGAGGACTTTTTGAGGAAATCTTGTTTTTTGTTTGTTTGTTTGTTTGTTTGTTTTTAATCAAAGTAGCACATGCACAGGGTTCTAATACCAGAAAAATGCTTGTGACACAAAAGAATTTAAAATGAAAAGCTATTTTCTGCTCCCACCTTCCCCCGATCCCTCTATCAGAGTCTTCTGCATTCTTCCATTGGTCTCTTCATACACCTTTCCATGTCCAATAATCAACTGGAAATGCCCCATCATGGGAGACAGTCATACTTACTTACCCTTCCCATTCCTCATGGCCCTTCCCATTTTTTATGCTTAATGTAATTATTTCATCTCATATTTTCAAACAGGAAAGAAGATTGTAAACCTATGATTGATATTCCCTCTTTTTTAAAAATTTGAAACAATTTAAAACTTATGGAAGAGTTGCAAGGAAATTACAAAAAAAAAAAATTAAAAAACAGTTTACCCTTCAACTCTCTTCACCAACTAGTAACATTTTAATGGATTGTCTGTTTCTCGTTTTCATTCAACACTCTCTCATAAATGTGTTTATGTACATGTATCTGTGCAGGTATATATATATATATATATATATATATATATATATATATATATATATATACACATACACACACACACATGAATGGCATATTTTTGGAGCCATTAAAGAGTAATTATAAACATCATGCCTCTTTATCCCCAAGTAATTGAGTGTTTCAGTCTGTGCTTAGAAGAAAAGAACATTCTTATAGAATAATAACATTCTTGAGATTTATCATTAATATAATACTATTTTCTCACACCAAGTTTATAATGTTTGACAATGTTCTGAAAAATGGTGCCCAATACATCCTCCCCCCACACCTGCCTGCTTCAAGATCCAGTTCTCCTTTAATCTGGGAAGTCCTTTAACCTTTCCTTCCCTTTATTGACAGATTTGAAGAATGTGAGCCAGTGGTTCTTTAGAATGTCTCACAAATTGAGTGTGTCTGATGTGCCTTCATCATCACATTCAGGTCATGTATATTTTACAGGAATACACACAGGTGCCACCTTGTCCTTCTTAATGCATCACATCAGAAGAGACACGACACTATGTTGTCCCTTTATTGATGTTTCCTTTCAATCCTTTGGTTAAAGTGACATTCAAAAACTGTTTTATGTTTGCAAGTTTTAGATAACATAGGAAGATATACTCTGAAATTATATAAATGTTCTTTCAAATTTATTAAATAATTTTAGTATCCATTAATCTTTGCCTGAAACAATTGTTTTTGTAATAGTTGCAAGCTTAACATACTATATTTTGCTATTTATTGATTTATGTTCTTATTTGTTTATTTTGTTTGTTTGTTTGTTTGTTTGTTTTGTTATCAGCCTGGAGTAATGGACAATAAGATTCTTCCAGAAATCTCAGTCCCTGTTTTTAAGGCCCATACTTATTGGATGAAGGCTTCTTTACTTAAATTGTGCTGATTTTAGATGTTAATCAGATTTAAATTAAAAAAGAAATCTTTACAGAAACATCTTGTCCAGTGTTTTACCAAACAACAAGACTCCATAACCTAGTCAGGTCAACACAGGAAATTAACCAGCATGTCACTCTATTGTGTGGGGGTTCCACAGACTAATCAAGCACTTTATTAGATGTAGATATTTAAAATATTTATAAGACTTTGCAATTACAAATGCTGCATCAATAATAATCTTACATACATATGTGTGTGTGTGTGTATATATATATATATATACACTGTATGTAAGATTTTATATTGTATATTGTTGTACTGTTTTTTCAGAGGAAATACTCAGAAATCCTATTATTAAGTCATGAAGTAAATGAATATGTAGTTTTGATAGATATTCCCAATCTCTTTACCATTAAGGGTTACATTATTTGCCTTTCCATCAAAATGCTTGAGAATCCACAAGTTTTCCTAGCTTCACCAATAAAGAGCATTATAAATAATTAAATATGGTAATCTAATACAAAAGTAAGGGTGTCTTAGCATCAGTTTATTGTCAGTGAATTTAAATAGCTTTTGATGTTTTAAGATCAGTTTGTATGTACTGATGATCTCTTTATTTACTCAAGTTTTCTATTTATTAGTTTAGTTTACTTTTTCTTCTTGAGAGTTCTTTACAGTGTAAGGGTGATAGTTTTCTATTATTTTACCTCACTTCCTCATTTGTCTTACAGGTTCTTTGTCATGTAATTTTAATTTTTTTAATAAATTCTACTTATCAATAATATATTTTATTGATAGTAGATTTGTAGACAGTTTGTAAAAGCCCTTTCATATATCCACATTGTAGAAATTCATGGACCTACTGTTTCACCATGTGAGGACAAAGAAGTGGGAAAGAGGGAGATAATGTAGGAGGCCAGTCAACGTGGTTGTTTAAAAAAGCATTTCAATTATTGCTCATTTTGAATCCTTGTTTTTAACTTGGGGACAAGTTGATGCTGCTCTCAGAGTCTCAGAAAGTTCTGCTGGCATTCAACTAATCCTTCAGTGAAGCTTTTTCTGTCTATTCTGAGTTTTTTCCTTGACTCTGTGATCCTTTGGCAGGTATCCACCCACTTTCTGTGTTTTTTATTCATGTTGAAAACTTCTGGGTGCTGCTGTCTTCCATACACTGCCCACTTGGTTTTTCTCTTGGGAAGGTTCAGGAAATAATGAAAAAAATTCCATAAACTCATCATTTTTATTAAAAATTCAAAATCATTGTGGGATTATTTCTACATCTATTTACCTACATCTATTATATCTACATTTATTTAGCTCACAAACAGTGTACGATAAATTGTTTTACTTAGAAATTGTGGATATTAGTAATTTGAAAAGATGATGAAATTTGTTTTAAACACATTAATTTTCTTTGTCATTATACATTTAAGGTCATGACAAATTTAAATAGTTTGAAGTATCAGAATAAAGCTGTTTATAGTCAACAATTACAGTGTAGAAATTAAAGATTATATTCAAAATGGAATCTGATTCTTTATTTTCAAAGCAGGCATAAAATAGAAGAACATGTGAATCAAAAGAACAACACACTGAACATTAATATCATTTTCTTTACATTGAAAATTAATGGACAGCAGTTGAGTGATTTTTCATGAAAGCACCTTTATGTAAGATAAATATCAATCATGTAAAAACATTATATGATTACAAAACTTATATTTTCCACTTAGTAGATTCATTTATACATTTTACCAAAATACTAATTTATACATTCTTTTGTTGCAACCCAGTCCATCTCTTATGTAAAGTAAATCAGATCTTTGGATCTGAAGAGTATTGAATTGAGCTTATCAGAAAAAAATCAGAGAAAATATGTGCATTCTTAATTATCATTATATTAAGATAGACTTAGTCTAATCACAAAAATACTAAGATTCCTGGAATAGTGAGATTCAACTTCCCAAGTGAAATTACGATTATAAATACAAAGTCTTACAAAAGTCAAACTTTAGTTATGAAAACTAGGAAGGGAAAATATAACATATATATGCTTCCAATAGATGTAGCAATCCTTATAAATATAGCTTACAATAATGTAATTGATTATTTCAAGGTTGACCATCTAACACAATATTGCTAAAGAAAATAACTGAATGTTTTTACCCATCTGCAATTAGATACAATTGTGTTTATTATTGTTTGAAAACAGAAATTATAATTTATTAGTAGCTCCTCTGAGAAGTGCTTTGTATAACAGAGTTTTTAATAGACCCTAGGGTGGGGAACTTGTCAAGGTATTCAAAGGGTGAATAGAGTTGCACTTTTTTTTTTCTTTTATAAGGATTTATACTTCTGTAAATTCTACAACTTTAGTGATGTGTCTCTCAAAATAAAAAGTTAGTTTAGATTTAGTACAGACTAGGTTTAGTGCAGAAACAGGATTTGTCTACACAAGGTAGGAATGTTCTGGAAATTGGTGCTTATTATCTTTCCACATTTGCCTTTTCTCTATAGCGCACAGGACACACTATCCACCTCGTGGATCTAGTCCAGAGGTAATTACAGACAGACTGCAATGGTCCTTCTGGTGCTTAATCTGGACTTTCAAGAGATGCCTAAGATTAAGAGAGTCCTGGGTGTGTCTATGAAAGTGTTTCCAGAGATGAATGGCAAGTGGGACAGAAAACTGAAGGAGATGTGTCCTGAATGCGAGTGGCATAGTCCAAGGACAGGGATGGGACCTGTATGGAAGAAAAGGTAGAAGAAGGAAGAAACTGATGCTTACACAAGCTTCATTCTTCAGGAACTGGTGCTTGGGCTGCTGCCTGCAGACATCAGACTCCAGTTCCCTCACTCATCCAAAGTGGACTCCAGCCAGCAATTCTTGGGAGCTTCCAGGCCTTCATTCCCAGGCTGGGCTGCATAACTGGACCTTGTTCTTCTGAGGCTCCAGCTTCTTGGACTCAGTAACTACTGGTTTCTCCAGCTTTCTAGCCTGTAGCTAGTCATCGTGGACTTATCCTGCTTCTGATCCTATAAGTCAATCTAATTAATCCTCTTTTCATAATCATATCTGCGTATACGATTTGGGTTCTATACCTCTAGAGAACCTTACTACAGTCCTACCATCCTCTACAAGGATATATCCCCCTCCCTCTTTCTTCAGTACTGAGTTACATATATCCCAGGATCTTCCTGGACTCCCACACACCGTAGGCCTGCCAGGAGTCTGTGCTAATGCAGCACTGCAAACATGATTTTTTGATTGAAATTGCTCTCATTTTCATTGTATATGGGACCCCACAAATTATGTAGGTAGACTTGAAATGAGATGATAGGTCTATAATACTCAGCGTAGTAGCTAATATGTAATGCATGTTTAAGAATGATAAACCATTGCAATTTTTACTTCATGTTTCAAATTTTATGTTAATTCTTTGACAGATAGATATGCTATTCTCCCGCTAAAGGCTTTGAAATAGAGTATGAACATACAAAAATTTCTCCTCCTTTTAAATACATGTAAGTGTCCATCTTTTTTTATACACAGCATTCAGAGTATTAAGACAAACATTGTTTTGTATCGGGTATGTACCAGAACACATTCAATTACATTGTCTGCAATCTTGGAAAGTCCAGGATCTATTTTCCCTTATTTTTTTTTTCTTTTTTAGATCTCAGCTCTAACTCTTTCTAAGACTAGCTACACGTCTTGCCTCAGAAATTTGTCTTTTTTTATTTTTCTCATTCTAGACAAATGGTTGGTCTATATTTCTTAAAACCTTAAGCAAATAAATTGAAAATGGAAAATGGGATCCACTTCCCCAGTAATGAATCCAGGCTATGAAGAGGAACCAGAAATCTGTGATACATAACATGTACTATCAAGTTTCTTAAATAAATTTTCTCATTTTATTTCCAAAGATGAGTTGTGATGTATTTATTACCACAGTTTTTACAGACAAGAGAATAAAGACTTAAAGAGGAAGAGTAGTAGAACTAGGGTCTGAGTGCTAATTAACTCAAAACTGTTCAACAATCCATGGTGCCTCACACCCCATTAGATGTGAATGGCTGCTTGAGTTGTATTCTTTATACTCCAATTGTTAAGGCAGCTTAGATCATATGTTCATAAGTTGAATTTTTCAGAAAAATAGAATATTTGTCTAAAAACACAAAGCTTCATTATTACTTTTTAATTTTTTTTTTCCGAAAATCATTCATTAATTCGTTGTGTAATAGGTTCTATACACTATGTTAAATACTCTGTTCTTCAAGATGAAACGTCATCTCATTCAAGTGCTTTATAATTTATTGGGAAAACAAATACATAAATTTGGATTGTAGTAAGGTATTATTTATCAGACTACAATTTGCACCCAAACTACCATAGGGTTTGAGAAAATATAAACTGCTGGATAGATATCCCAAATATTCTGCTTCATTAAGCTCGATGAGAAGCTCAATAGTTTATATGACCATCAAGTTCCTATGTGATGCCGGTCTGAGAACCACTCTAGCAAAACCATGAACCTGAAGGAATAGTTGTCATTGCACACGGGTACTGGGACACTTAAATAGATGGGAAAGAAGAGCTCCCAGATCTTTAGTATAAAATGAAGAAAATTTACAAAGAAGGGACTATGTCTATGCAGTCTTGAAGAGTCTGGAGAAAAGAAGAAACAGGAGAAATCAGTAAGCTGGGGTGAGTAAGTCACTTCAAGTACAAGAACTTCACATGCCCTTTCTACAGCTGCAATGACAAAATGCCCAAGTTTACTGTTGGTCATGTCAGGCTCACTGTATTTTGACTAGAGATTACTAAATAGTAAGCAACTGATTAGCATTATACATGATAATACTTTGTCCCAGAGACATTCTTACAAATCTCTATAAAACTTTTCATGCTGAATTTTACTTGCTATTTTGCTTGTAAATATCCCCAAAATACTAAGAATTATTTAAGAAAGGGAACCATAGTATTGCATTTTCATGCCCCGAAATCTCTTAGGTGCTTACAGAACATGCTAACAAATGTAATTATCAAATAACTGAATAAATGAATCAATGAATGAGGTAATCTAAACTGTGCGTTCCATATGACTTAGAAAGTTTTTCTAAGAATGAGTTGCAACATGAATCTTTTTGGGAGAACAAGGGCATGTTCCGATCTCTTAATTTATAAATTCTCTTCCCTCTAGATTTAATAATTGTTAAGAAATAATGAAGCTATAAATCAATTTAATAATTCAAAAAGTACTTTGGCATTCTAAGAGCCTCTCCACTGTTAACACAACTTAAAATATGAAAATAATGGGTGGAAATGGTACAAAGGCATATAAGCAGGGTGAGAGAGGTTTCAAGGAGAAATAAGAAATGATGGCCATGATGTAAATGCCTTCCAAGTCAGACTGCCAGGATCAGTCTGCAGAACACCCTGCCTGCTACCGAGCACACACGTGGCTCACGGTAGGGCCAGTATGAAAGCCACGGGAAGACATCTTCAGATGCTGGGATTTTTTTGTTGGTTTGTTTTCTTTTGTTTTTGTTTATTTTTTAGAACAAATTCTATTTTGAAATATCCTGATGGATTTATTCAAAATTGCATTCATTACAGAATACTACTACTAATATTACTAATATTTATCCTAGAAATATGAAGTGATAGTGTTTTAGAACATGCATTTTTACTCTGAAGCAATATTCATAACTTTTACATAAAATTTCGTGACTTGCAGTGAAAACAACTAAATATTTTTTAAATTCCTTTAATATTCCAATGAGGAAGTAAAGTGTTAAGCTTTATTATTTGTTGCTTTTTTAAAAAAGCATTTTCCATTTTCAACATCAGCACCCTGCTTTGGATTTAGAGGAAAGGCTAGACTTTTTCCAGATACAGCAGACAGCAGAGGCAGCAGAAAGAACCAGTAACTCAGAACAAAACAGAATGAAGGCAGATTGCCAAGAAACTCCTCTTGAAGGAATCAGTGGCTTCTTGTCCTAGGAAACATTTCCCAGCTGGTTTAATTCATAGGTAGGACATTCTTGCAAGTGTGACCATTTTAATCCCTGTGTGCTCAATATTTGTATCTTAACACTTAGAAACCCTCTAAAATATGTTCTCTTTCATTCTTAGCCCATTGGCTGAAAATGATGAGACTATTCATTGAGAATGGATTGGGGCTCAGGAACGAACAGGTTTAAGTACTAGGAAAGGATCTAACAATGTGCTATCCATCTCTTCCACCAGACAGGTCATATTACAGAAATGTATGTTACTATTCTAACTGTCCCCCTTAGATATTGGATATTTTGTCTTCCACCTTCCTTAGGACATAGCACCATTTCACTGAAAATTATAGTATCCACTCTGGCTGCAACTTGAATTAAATTAGGAATCCATGGCTCAAATTGATGGTGCAAATCCATATCTTGGAAGGCTTGCTAGTATAAGTAAGCAGAAATGACTTAGAATACTCCTCAGAGAATCAAAAACAAAAAAGTGGAAAAAAGTGAAAATACAAGCTCTAATCAATTTTTAAAGTTGTATTATTATTTAATCTAATAATGAAAATAGTGCTAACATTGCATTTCGGTCAACATTCAAATAATCTGTTAATCACTAAGCATATTTTAATCGGCTGAATACTAAAAGAAATCTTTTGATACACCCATTTATCACATAAAGGAGCTGAGGCTTGGAAATACTGAATAACTTGTGAAGATCACCCCATAGTCAATTGCCCACTTATCTGATCCCATCCTACATGCACATAACTATAACTCTGTACTTGTTTTATAAACTAGTAACATAGATAGTGTCAATATAAGAAAAAGAGGTGTCATAGTCTACAGTATCATATTGATTTCAGGCTGTCTGCTTTTGCCAGAACAACTGAGTAGCAGGAATCCTTAGGCATCCTGCTATAAACAACTTTCTTAATTTTGTGGGATAAGAAAAGACATTTACCTTTCAATCCCTATTGAAGGAGGAGGGCTCCTCAACCCATAGTACACATTCCCACCATGAGCAATGATGAAAGAAAGTCCAAACCACTCAAAGAAATGGGGAACATGGAGTGTTACTCTTCCCACTACCTTGTCTCTACTGTATCAGGAGCAGCCACTGTGAAGGGTGAACACAGGAGGAAGTAGATTAGATCAGAGGCCCAGCGCCAGGCCTGAGTCCATCTGAGGTTCTGTTACTCTTTTGTGAACTTGAATAATTTACCTAAAGCTTGTGCCTCTGTTTCTTTGGCAATAAATCCAAGTGAATCATTGTCCCCATCTCCAAGGTTTGTTATGAGGATTTCATGAGTCAGTATTTGCAAATCACCTGGAACTGTGCCAGGTGCAGAGTCAGTACTGAATATATATTAGAGTATGTTCCAGTTAGCTTTGTTGTTGCCGTGACTAAAAGACCTGACAAGAGCAATTGGAGGCAGAAACGTTCGTTTTGGCTCACAGTTTCAGAGGTCTCAATCAATAGATGGCTGACTCCATTGCTCTGGGCCCAGTGTGAGGCAGAGCATCCTAGCAGAAGGGTATGGCAGAGGAAAGCAGTTCAGAACATGGCAAACCCAGAGTAGAGAGAGAGCTCTGCTCACCAGGGACAAAATACGAATCCCAAAGTCAAACCCGGTCTCCTCCAGCCACACCTTACCTGCCTACAGTTACCACCAAGTTAATCCTTTTCAGTAGGTCAAGCCACTGATTAGATTACATAACAGTATCTCTCATAACATAATCGTTTCATTTTTGAAAATTCTTGCAACATGTCGCCTAGGAGGAGTTTTTGGGAGGCACCACATATCCAAAACATAAGATAGCACTTGTGATTTTATACACACACAAAGAAACCTATGAGTGATCTTTGTAATTAACTGTATTCGATGAATAAATACCTTTTAGTTTGACTAAGATGTGAATTCTTATGTAAATTCAAGGAAAATGATAGCAGAATACCTAATAGTTAGATCTTTTGTTGGCTAAAGGTGAGCATTGAACTTGATATTTTATCCTTAAGGGTACATGCTTATTGAGGCTGTATTCTTTTTTCCTAACTGAACAAGAGGAGAATATCTCATAAGTAAAGTGTTCCTAAATCCTAAGTGGACAGGATCTTAACAGAAGACCCTTATGCTATGCAGATGGAATTCTAGTGCCAAATGACTGAATGTATGAGGCATATACAATAGATTTCAGATTTTTGAAAAATTAGTGATTCAGGGAAAAATTTACATGATTTTAATTTCAAAATAGCAATATGACTTTCTCTTAATTAGCTATTGGAATGTAAACTCCCATTCTCCCCAAATACATAAGTAAATAGTGATCATTTTCAGCTATTATTTTTTTTTAAATGGCACTTGTCTTTTAAGCATATATATAAATTATACATTCAAGCATCTAGACAAAAATTGGAAAAGTCACTGGGATAAGACTGAGGGAATGAAAGAGCTGTGAATGACAGTTGGAGCGGAACATGCCTGTAATCCCAGCAATGTGGGAGGCTGAGGGAGGAGGATTGCAAGTTCAAGTCAGCCTCAGAAATTTAATGACACACTGTTTCAAAATGAAAAAGTAAAATAAAAAGGGCTGGAGATAAATCTCAGTGGTAAAGCACCCCTTGGTCCAATCTCTAGCACCAAAAAAAAAATAATAATAAATAATAATGAACAAAAAGGAGGAGAATAGGAGGATGAGAAGAAGGAGAAGGGGGTGGTGGAAGAAAAGGAGGAGGGGTGGAGAAGAAGAAGGAGTGAAAGAAAGGAAGAGAGAGAAAGAGAAGGAAAAGAAAGAATAAATTTAAAAAGAGAAAAGAAAGAGAGAGGGAAGGAGAGAGGGATGGAGGGAGGGAGGGAAGGAAACAAAGGAATAATAAGGAAGGAAGGAAGGAAGGAAGGAAGGAAGGAAGGAAGGAAGGAAGGAAGGAAGGAAGGAAGGAAGGATGGAAGGAAGGAGAGAAAAGAAAGTGTTGTGGGCAGAAAACTAAAGACAGAAAGACAGTGGCTGGTGAACAGTTTGCAGGATGCAGTGTAAGAGCTGAAAACCGCTGGTGAGACAGGAGGGAAGAGCCACTGCCTCAGTGCACAGCTAACTGTTTGGAAAACATGTTGAGAGTCCCTGGACCACAGAAATCTCAGCCCAGGAATGAAAGTGTTGCAAGGGTTTGGAGTGAAGGATGAGTCGAAGCAGAGGAGAGGGCGAGCTGGGTCCATGAAGGTGTGATTACTAGAATGTAGTTATACACTAATTTTGTTCTGCCTTTTTCCCTTACCTAAACCTGTGAACTTTAATAATTTTATTTTTTTATGTCTAAAAACAAACCTATTCCCCTCCCAACTCACAGTACCAGACCCCTCAGTCTAATGTGGGTGCATGTGCTTTTGTGCTTTCAAAAACATGCATTATCTTTTTGGTGGGTATATATCTTTAATGTTAATTATTACTGCTATCTTAAATATTATATTATTTTCTTTGCCTTTTCAGTGAACAATATTTTTAGGACTTATCACTTTTTGTAAAGTTCATTTTTGGCTTCCTTAAATTGTTGCACCTGGCCCTGCAACAGATTTTTCCCGTCCCTTCTTATAGCAAGGATGTGGTCCCAAGGTGCTTCAAACTCCTTACCACCAAGGAATATCCTTGGACATGAGAGGATTTTAAATTTTGCACATAGGCTGATGCCTTATATTTTGCATCTGAAATGAGAGTGCTGGTAAGCAAACTCTTTTTCATCTAGGGACTGTGCACAATTATAATGGGGCAAAGGTGTATTAATAGGAAGTCAAGTGGATTTCCTGCATTCAACATTATTACAACCTTCCCACCTTGTGTATAAACCCCACCTCCTCTTATTGACCAGTATTCATTACTTCTGTCAGTTGGTTACATACTTTATTGTCTGTTGGTGTCTGAACACAACTAGTCTAAGCAACTATAAATTGTTCTTCAATGAACCTTTGATGGCTCCTTTGGGGGGTGTCATATACCGAATTATGTTTTTACAAAATTTATATGTTGAAGCGCTAACCCCAATATGATTATGTTTGGAGATAATTAAAGTTAAGGCCTTGGAAGAGGTAATTAAGGTTAAATGATGTATTAAAGTTGGGTTCTAACCCAACCCAAATGTTGGCGTTATAAAAGATGAAGACCAACAAGAGCATCCTCTGCCCCTATTTGCACAGAGAGGAGAGAACATGCAAGAACATAGAGAGAAGGGAGTTATGTGCAAGCCAGGAAGAGAGGATACACAAGAAACCAACTCTGATGACACTGTGACTCTTATGGTTTGGATGGGAGGCGTCTCCCAAAAGCTCATGTGTGAGACAATGCAAGGAAGTTTATAGGAGAAATGCTTGGGTCTTAACCCAATCAGTAAATTAATCCCCTGACAAAGTTAACTGAGTAGTAACTGAAGGCTGGTAGAGTATGGCTGCAGGAGGTGGGTCTCGAGGCTGTGACTTTGGGGTATTTAGTTTGTATCTGTAGAGTGGGAGATTTATCTGCTTCTGGATCATCATGTGAGAAGCTTCCTTCTGACATACTCTTCCACCATGCTGTTCTGCCTAACCTTGATCCCTAAGGAATGGAGCCTGCTGTCTGTGTACTGAGACCTCTGAAACTCTGAGCCATCTAAAAACTTTTCCTCCTCTACAATTGTTCTGGTTAGATCTTTTGTTACAGCAGCAAAATAGCTGACTAAAACTTTAACCTTGAACTTTCAGCCTCCAGAACTGTGAAAAAAATAAATTTCTGTTACTTAAGCCATCTAATCTATGGTATCTTGTCACGGTGGCCTGAGCAGAAAAATACAGTAGGTCCACTTTAGGGGACCAGTATCTTCAACTCCGCAGAGCTGCAAATGGTGGGAACTGGAAGCACAAAAACCTGAGAGTAATGGAGAGTGATAGTAAGTGGGAATAATCCTGCTTTCACTGCTGGTCTCTGGGTCTTTGTAGCACATCTCGCAATGTGGAAATATATCCATTGCATTCACTGTGTTCTGAAGGATGGGATTCATTCTTTCAGACTGTGGCCTCTAAGATGACATTGGCTGAGTCATTAGAAAGTGATTTCAGGATTCCATGAGGCGAGGTACTTTAGGTGGTATAGTGTGTGATGTACCAGTGGGTCCTACGGCCATGGGTCTAGTCACATACTTCTTTGGCTGTGAAATGGATCCCCTGGGCAGATGCTATGCTGTATGGGTTCCATAACTATGAATTAAGCATTATAAAATCCCTGCACCATGTGCTTGCCTGTGCACATTGGGAAGGAAAGGAAAAATCTATGCCTGGAATACATGTCTATCTCTGTAAGGACTAATGACTGGTACTTGTAGGATGAAAAATATTCAGTCTAAGGGGGCCAAATAATCACTTGTTCTCTTTGGGTAATGTTTTGTTGTTGTTGTTGTTGAAAAATTGGACATTCAGAGCAATAGGAGGTAAATCAGCCTTTATAAATGAGGCCCATATATAGACTTTTACTGCTACCACAGTCACTCCATACATCTGCCCTTCAACCAATTGTGTCACAGTGACTATAATTCAACCCCTATTTATTTTTACAGTCATCCACGGAGATGACTCATTCACAAACCAGATAGGTTTTACCCTCCTCTCTCAGATGTTTGTAGTTGGCCCCACATAACCACTGATGCAAGTCAGGGAAAGGTTATTAGGAAACTCCTAGGGTGACATGGAGGTTCTGGTCTACCAGATCCAGTGGCTCACTGTGGCCTCTGGTTCTCTCAAGCTCAATCCAAGATATAACATTCAATTTATAATAAACTGCTCTTAGTCTTGTTCAACTGCCCATTTTTTCCAGGTCCAGTAGAATCCAACTCCAAAGAAAGAGTTCTCTGAATTTATAATTACTCACTTGCCCCATCCCCAAGATTTTCCTCATCTGTCTAAGCCCAGTAAAATTTCAAAATTTATTCCCAAGAAGATCTTTAATTCTCTCTTGGGAAAGTCAAAGCCTTGTTCAAGAATATAAAAGAGGCTCTGATTCTCCTATTACTTTCTCATAGAGGGCACCCTAACACATAGAAAAAAAGGTCAAACTCTCTCAAGCTTCTTTTATGGGGCATTACCTCCCTTCATTAGGGCTTCACCATTTAATTATATCCCCAAGAACCCATGTCTTAATGTCACCATGCATGGGATTCAGTTTCCAAATATGAATTTTGGAGGTGCACAAACATTCAGATCATAACAATGACCTAACCTGCTGCCTAATCTTCTCCTGCCATGTATCCCACTCATTGCTGTAAGACTTCCACCCATCTGTCTGGCGTGGCACATGGGCTAGTACAATGCATTGAATGTGCTGTCTTTAGAACCAAGAGATGATACCTGCCTCTGTTCTTCCTTCTTTGTGGTAGAAGATACAAAACACATCAAGTTTCCTTTTATTTTTGATAGTATCTCTTCCCATGCTCCCAACAACTGAACACCTAAACACTTCACTTTGCTGGTGATTGAAACTTCACCTGTCTTCATCCTCTGCAATGAAATTGTCTTAGCAATGCCCTTAGCATACCAAGCTCTCTTTATGTTCTCCAACCAGCAGGATATTTTCAATGTAATTAATAAGCATGATTTTCTGCAGGATGCACAAGCAGCATTGGGCTCTTTGGAAGGTGTACTTATCATAGCCCTGAGACAAATTTTTAAATAAATATTGTTGGATTTAGAATCTTAATGCAAATTATTTCTCATCTTTTATTCCCTTTTAATTGGAATTCAGAAGAACATGTTGGCCAAATCTGTAGCCACATACCATGTACCTAAGGAGGCCTTAATGCATTTGACAGAGAAGCTGTGATTGGTATTTCTGCTTGGTTAAGTCTCTAGTGTTTTATTAGTCATTCTCCAGAATCCATTCGGTTTCTATGTAGGTTAGAACAGCAAGTTAAATGAAAATATGATAGGAACTAACACTCTTGCATCATCTGTGTTTTTAATGTTGGCTATTCCCCATGGATATAATGTTCATTTTTATTTATCATCCTGGCTTGGGGGAGACTGTAGGATGAGGTATATTATGTGGTTTCAGAAATTGTGATTTGGCCTTTCTACTCATGTATATGGCAGGAGAGGGAACCAATATGGTGGCTATGACAAATGGCAAGTATATCGGTTCCAATTATACCCTTGAGGTCTGGGGAATTATGACTGGACAGGTCCACAGGTATACACACAGGGCCCACTGTCAGTGAACATGAATCATGCTCCCATAAGTCCCCATTAACAGAAAGTGGATCCTGATGCCACTTAGGATCTCTAACACCCAAACATTAAAACCAGATTTTCTAAGCAATAATCATCAAATGACCACAATGTAGGATTAAACCCCTTTCTTCAGGATATAATTACCCAAGTAAAGGTCTTTGGGCATTTAGGTAAGACATAGTGACCACTTTTAGGGTTCTTACTCCCAGGGATGAAGTCACGTTTTATAAAATGGATTATAGGTCTGAAAATTGATTTAGGTATGAGGATGAAAAAGGGATTATTATTTTTTAATGTTTTTTTAAATTAGTGTGACCTCAGTTTCTTCTCCACACTTGCTTTTCCTCTGCTTTCTATGTATGAAGCAGCACATTTGATGATTTGCTGTTTATTTTGCCCCTCAGGACATCATGCTCTATTGACTTATCCACAATGCCATTCAGCTAAAACTCCCTGGTTAATGCTCCTAATTTTCCAAGTAAGTATGGCCTTCTGGATTCTGTGGGATAAGTACTTCCCCCTGGTTTCAAGGATTTTGGAGGGATGGCCACAAGCTCAGCTTGGTGACCTAGCACAGGCCCTAGCCTGCAGAGGAAAGCCAGCACTGAATATACTGATGCAGTAGTTCTTCTGTTAATCACACTGCTGTGGTCAGATCTGAGCTGCTCATCCTTGTAGCCAACACATTTCCAACACCCTGGGCCACAAGGACAGAACAAACCCTTCTCTTTATATTTTTGGAATTACTATCCCAGTATGCAGATGAAACATAAACATGAAAACAATAATTAATGTATTAAGGGAGAAGATTAGCAAGCAGATATTTATGCATTCTATCATCTTCATCTTGTATTATTTTTAGAATTATATCAACAGATTCTAAAAATTGAGTTAGGCAAGGATTTGATGAATTAAATGGATAAGACTACATATTGGGAAGAACAAATAAAAATTCAAGGAATGTAAAAAACAAGAAATGTGGACACACGTATTCAGGAAAGCAAAAAACAAACAGAAAAAGCAAATGGTAAACAGAATAAGAGAAATGGATTGAGAGTAAAATGGCCAGACTCAGATTACAGAGAATGCCAAAAGTTGTTATTAGCATAAAAGACAGTCAGACCCAGCTGTGGAATTCAAAGACTAGGGTCAAAGTAATACATTACTGAAGTCTATACTCATGAAATGTTAACGCTCTGTTAATTAAGCTAGTTTGAGCATTCTGAAATAAAGCAAAGATCCTAAAACCAAAATTTTAAACTAAAATTAATTCATGCATATTTCACACAAATGACACATTCTGGTATCACCTTTATTAAAGTCATTCGGTTAAAAGCAATGAGCAATCTACACTTTTTTTCAGGGCCTTAATAAATCTATGGTAATTAGCCAGATATTTTAGAGGCTACTCATTAGTAAATTATTTTTCACAGAATGCCTTCAAACTTCAAATCACTCCTTTTAATTTGAGAATTATGTGTTATTCAACCCAGACATTGAGAATGTTCTTCTCTTATAACTGATTTTCATTGATTTATTTAACCAATTTCTATACAGCTCACCGTGCTCTGGGTGCTGTCTCAGGAAGGTGTGGGACAGCAGTGGTGCCTGCAATACATGGACCTGGTCCTACTGGATTTAAAGGATGACCCACTATCACCTGAGATCTTCCACCTATTGGTCACCTGAAATCAAATGTTCAGACTTAATGATAAGTACTCATGAAAATTTATTTGTATTTAAGAATAAACCAATCCATATGCAAAATCCTTTAGTCATCCTTGACTGCTCTTTCACATCCCACATTGACCCATTAGCAAGCAAACTCATGAAGAATGCCCATAGTTCAACTGGCATGTTGCACCTCCAAGATTAACTTCAAAGTAAATCTACTTCCTCCAGCACTAACACTGCAGCAAGTGCGGTCATTATCTCTCACCCAATTTGTGACCACTTTCTCACGAGTGTTCCTCTTTCACTCTTGCTAGTCCTCTCCTTACAGTCTACTCCACATTCAAGACCAGAGTGGTGTCAGAGTGTCACTTTTCTGACCTTATTGCCAGTCCCAACAGCTGCCCGTCTCAGTAAGAATGAGCTCAAGGGACTGAGAATGTAGCTCAGTGATAAAACAAACGCTTAGTATGTGCAAGGCCCTGTGGTTGATCCCCAGCACCACATAACAAAAGAAAAAAGAATAAACTCAAAATCCTTACTATAAAGTTCACTCACTATAACAAGGGTACCACTAGGGCAGGGGATGCTGATACTAGGAGAAGCCATGCACTGTGTGGGAAAAGGGGTACATGGGACATCTCTGTACCTTCACTACAATTTAGCTGTGAACCTAAAACTGCTCTAAGAATAAAGTCAATTTAAAAAAAAAAAATCCCTGCCAAGATTTAAAAGATGTATATGTGTGATCCTGTTCCTGGGAGCTGCTTTTATTTCTTTTTATACGACTCTGCCCTTGCTCACTCCACTCAGCCCCACTGGGTCCTTGCTGTTCCTCAGACACAACAAGCTGTCCTCCACAAAGAGTCTTTGTACGTTTTCTGGCTACCTGAAATGCTCCCCTGCAGGTGTGGCTACTTCTCTTTTTCATCTTTTCTCTATGCAAGTGGAGACCACTTAGCCAACATCTTTCTGATTGTCCTGTTTTAAATAGTCTACCCTCTCCAACAGGAGTACCTACTTCATTATCCGGCTTATTTTCCCTTCATCTTCATACTTGATCACCTACTCATAAATTTACTTCTCTGCTGTGTCTTCATCCAGGAAAGTATAAGCTTCATGTAAACAAACATTTATCCACTGTGATCTGCTGCTTCGTCTCTCAAACTTAAAATAAACCCTGATACATAAGAGGTGTTTAATCATGAAATGTTAAAGGAATAGAATAGATGTCTTTAATAAACACTTGCACACAACGTAATTTTCCCACTACCTAGATTTCAAGTAAACAATTCTTCACCTCTTCATTCCTGCTACCTTCCCCCAAATCATAAACAAAACAATACATACTCATTCAGAAGTATTTTACATAGAGTAGCATGAAGCTTAGAAATTTGGGGAAGAAAAATTCAGATAACACATTTTGTGTTGTTCAGCCCAGTTTCTTGCCACCTTCTTAATATTTTATCATTTCATGCTAATTGTGATATTTTAGCTAAATTGTGTATTTTATATCTTACTACGATACTCCTACTAAAATTGTTTTTTCACATTTGTACTAAAAGATCAAAAGTGCATAAATTAAAATAACTGGTAATAAACTCACGATGATGAATGCCCACAGTTCAACTGTCATGTTGTGCCTTCAATATCTATAGAATTTTCAATTGCAAAATAGTAACATAAGGAAAGTAATATTAACACAATTGACAGATGGGGACACTGATAGAATATAGGAATTTATCTGACTAGTAAGTCAAAATATTGTCATCCAGTAAAAGTTGTCAGCCCATAAAGCCCAAACACTCCAAATTCTTTTTTTTTTTCTTATTAGAGAAATGGTGTCCCATTTAAAATTGATTTTGAATCTCTCTGTACAATGCTACAATACCTCAAACCTCTTTCTTTGCTCTCAACAAAATTAACATAGCATATTACTAGACGCCTCAGAAATCAGTCTGTGGGCTTCCTTCATCTTTTTTTTTATATTTTTCATTCTACTCGTTATGTTTGAGATCCAGAGTTGCTAAACTTTTGAAGGTCTCCAAGCTTTTACTATATTTTTAATGCATACGATTGAGAAAATAAGTAATGATTGCCAGAGCTAGTATAAATTCAGCAAAACTTCTGAATGGAGTATGTATTTAATTAATTTCAGAGGCTTCTACACATTGAGAAAAATACATCAATGTAGGATGTATTCTGTTAGTCTACACAGTATTCATTCGTGATCTGCAGAGAATTGAGGATGCTCTTCTCCTTAGAGTCTGTGACAACAGATAAAGGACTCTGCATTAGTTTCAGGGGCCCCTAGTTCTTTGTACTCAATATCTAGACCTATAGAACTTCTGGGCTAATTGATCATACCTCCAGCACCTGTCATGGGTGAAACTTGGTTCTTCACTCACTTTCACAGGTGAGCAGGGCTATAAACAAAGGGATTCTTCTGTCAGGTTAGAAAGGTTAGTGTTTCTGTATCAAACCAGCAGACTCATCCTTACTGTTCATGCAACCTCCCTGCTCCCCCACCAAGGCCATAATCTACTCCAAATCTTGAAGCTAAATGGTGAAATCAGAATGAACTGGAGTAAGTGACCCCGTTTGAGCTTTTAGGTCACATGCTGTGGCAAAAGTTCAGTATTTACCCCAGTACTAAAGAACCAGTTGGATTGACATTAATTAAATCAATTAAAACTGGAAATGCTGTGGAAAAAAAGTAATTTGATTGATTTCTTTCTTGTGAATCTTGTCAGAGGTTTGTTTTGCTGCTATATACTATGAATTTTTTAAGAAGCAGATACAAAAAGATACAATAGGGATATTCTTTGTTTGATCAAGTATAGAACTAAGATGCTTTCAGAACATGGAGCCAATTATTTCTACAACTTGTTTCCTCTCTTCTGCTTAGTACCTTGACCATTAAAATCTATATTTGGTTGTGACACTTTATCTTAGAAGAGTTTAGATGTACAGAAATGTGATGAAGATAATAGGGTCGCCACATGCCTCCCACCTATTTTCTCCTATTTATAGACTTCTTACTTTACTATGGTAAGGGCTCCACAATCAACATAACAATGCATTCTTATTAACTAAAGTCCTTACTTTATTAGGATTCCTTGGTTTTATTAACTGTATTTTTCTGTTTCAGGATGCAATATTACAGGGAGTTGTTCTATATCCTCAGACCACTCTTGGTTACAGTGGCATCCCAGACTTTCACAGCTTTGTGTGACCCTGGTGATTTAAGTGCCATTGCTCAAATATTTTATGGAACATTCCTCAATCAGGATTTCTCTCTCTCTCTCTTTTTTCTCATGATTACACCAGAATTGTGAGTTTGGTATATTAATTTCCTATGACTGCTGTAACCAAGAGCCACAAAATGTGTTTTGAAACAACAGAAATTTATTGTCTCATAATTCTGAAGACTAGAAGGCCAAAGTCCAGGTGTCCACAGGTCTATGTTCTCTGTGAAATCTGGAAAAGAATGAGTCCCTAACTTGTCCAGCTCCTGATGGTTTCTTGGCAATCTTTCTTGTCCCTTGGCTTGTGCATGCATTGCTCCAATTCTCCATCTCACAGGCACTTTACCTATGTTCTTGCTTTCACACGCTGTCTTCTCCTAAGAACCCCAGTCATAGATCATATGTAAATACTGCATTAGGGGCCCAGTATTCCAGTATGACTTCATCTTAGCCAATTGCTTTTGCAAAGGTCTTATCTCCAAATACATTCTGAGGTCGTAGGGTCAACTTTTCTTTTTTGGGAGGTCACAATTCAACTTTTCATTCCATACCCCACAATGAATTCCTTGCAGACATTCAGTATTTCATCACATGATATTAATTTTATAAATTTTCCATATATTAAGGTTTATACCTTGCACTGTGAGGTTATGTATATTATAATTCAAAGTATCATGTTAGCTCCATAACAGCAAAATCATATATAAATATGACAGAGGTTCCATAGATGTAAAGAGTCTTTTCTACCACATTGTGTCAAGGGTAAATATCAACATTACTTTTAACACCTTCAGTGAGAAGCATCAACATAAACTATATAGAATTGTTTTGTGTTGAAAATTTGTATATTTTCCCATTTATTTAGTTGTTTAATCTTTTATTCATACCAGCATGGATGTATGCTTATTTATTTTGTACCTCAGTTATAATTTAATACTACACTATTTTGCTGTTTAAATCCTTCCAGCTTTAGCCACTGGGAGCACTTTCAGTTGGATCATGTGTCCTTTTGACATATCTCCAATATTATTATTTTATTTTTGGACACTTTCTTACTTTCTAGCACGTTCGCACGTGTGTGCGCGCGTGCGCGCACACACACACACACGCCTCCAGATTTATCATGTGTATTTTCTGCCTCAGACCCAGAACTGCCCACTTCTGTATTTATTGGAGAACTGCATTATACCCAAGTCCCAGAAGTGCTCATTGTTCCTAAGTGCCATTGCTTCTAGGACCGGACAGCTGACAGAACAAGAACCAGTATGTTTATATACATCCATGTGCAAGTACATAAATATTTCTATATGTGACCACCTCTATCTACGTTAAGCTAAACATGAGCTCATATGAATGTCTCCAACTCTAAGTCATTATCACAGGATCGCTCTAGACTCCTACTCCTGCTTCTCAAGAGTGTCCTGCTTACAATATGTGAAGCTGACTCCCACCATCAGTCACACACTAATCACTCAATTCCAGCAGACATGCACAGATGTGTTAAATTCATAAACATATCACATGGGAAACTATTTAAGTACACTGACCTGCCTTCAGTCTCACAAACTCTACTCTTTTCAAAAGCCAACACCTGCCTATATAATAAGATTGCTTCGTGTATTTTTGGTAAAATTGTATTGCATTATCATATCCCACATTTCATCCTGTGATCTTAAATATAGTTTTTAAATTTTGCATTCACTAAGATGTGCCCCTTATGCTGTAATTTTATGTATTTATTGACAAATATGTAGTGTTACTAGTCACCATAACTGTATCAAGCTGAATAGCTACAACACCCTCAAAACCTCCCGGACCTTCACTTACTTGCCCATTCCCACATCGTAGCACCCTGTGAACCACTAATCCTTTTACTTTCTCCATAGTTTTGTCTTTTTTAGAACATTTGGTAATTGGAATCCCACAGTATGTAGTGTTTTACAAGCAGGCTTCTTTCATTTAGAAATATACATTATACATTTAAGATCCATCCACGTCTTTTCATGACTCAAAAGTCACTTCTCTTAATTGCTGACTAACATTCTCTTGTATAGATGGGCCACAGTATCCATCCACATGTTGAGGAACACCTTGAATACTGTGAGTTTGGATCAATTATGAATAAAACTGCTGTAATATTTGTATAGAGATTTTTGTTTGAACATAAGTAAGTTTTCAAACCTGTTGGGCAAAGATCTACGAATGTGATTGCTGGACCACAAAATAAAATTAAGTTTATCTTTGTGAGAAGAAACTGCCTAGCAGTATTGTTCCACACCCTTGCCAAAAATTGCTATTGTCAAAGGTTGTGGTTTTGCTTTGCTTTGTTAGTTAGTATGTATTTGGTTGTTTCTTTAATTTACAACTCCTAATGATAATGATTTAAAAAAATATATATATATAATATTCATCTATTTATCTTCTCTGCTAAAGTGTTTGTTAAAATCATGAGTCCATGGTCTGGGGCTGTAGCTCAGTGGCAGAGCACTCGCCTAGCAAGCGTGATGCACTGGGTTAGATCCTCAGCACCACTTAAAAATAAACAAATAAAATAAAAGCATTCTGTCCATCTACAACTACCAAAAAAAATTATGGATCCACATTTTAATTGGGTTTTGTTGTTATATTTTTGAGTGTAGGGTTCTTGGTAAAGTTTAGATAAGAGTTATTTATCAGATATTTCCCTTGCAAAATTTCCCACTAGCTGGTGACTTCCATTTCAATGCATGGCAGAGCAGAAGGAAATTGTTTTTCCCAGTTATATATGAAAATTTATTAGTAAATTTTTCAAATACTTTCTTGTGTTTTATTCCAACAATTTATAGTATTGTATGTTTGTTTGTTTTAACTGACAACTATGATCAATTTCAAGTGGATTTTGTGATAAGAATAAGTTTGGTGTGATTGACTCATTCAATAAATGTAGTCTTATTTGGATCATCAATTTCTCCCTGTGTGCATTTTGATTCATATCTTTGAAGGAATCTGTCTATATCCTCTAAGTACCAAATCTGTGAACTTATAATTTGTTATTAATACTATTTTCTGAATTTTTAATCTCTACCGTTTAGGAAGATGATGCCATTTTCATCTCTGATATTAGTAATTTAGTGACTTGTGTCTTTATTTCTTCATTAGCATGACTAGAGATTTATGAATATTATTAATCTGCTTAAAGAACAACTTAAATGATTTTCTGATCCTCTGTTTTCAGTTTTACAAATTTTTCCTGTGATAATTACTATTTCTTTCCTTCTGTTTATTTTTTGTTTAAACTTCTCTTTTTTCAAAAGGTTAAGTAATTATTTTTAGATTTCTTTTTTTTCCAGTACATGTATTTAATGCTACATATTTTCCAAGAGCACAGTTTCAAGTCATCTAAAAAAAATGATGTTTCATTTTATTTTTATTCAGTTCAAGCTATTTTTTAAATTTTTAAGTGTCCTTTTTGACCCATGTATCAATTTAAAATGTTTTTTTATCAATTAAAAATGTATAATTAGTGATTTTACAACTAACTTTGTTATTTATTTCTACTTCAGTTACATGTTGGTTTGAGGACATACTTCATATGATTTTTTACTCATCAATTTGCTAAGGTGTGTTTTATGGCCAAGAATGCAGCCTATCTTGGTGAATGTTCCTTTTGATCATGAGAAGAATATATATTGTGCTGTTTTTTGCAGAGTCATTTGTAAATATTAATTAGCTCAAGGTGATGAATAGTGCCATTTAAATCAACTATATTATTTCTGTCCACTTAGTCTGTTGATTACTAAGAAGTAAGTTGATGTTTCCAACTGTAATAATTTTGACCTTTTTTTTTTAATCTCCCTTTAAGATTAACTATTCTTTTCATGTATTTCTGCACTCTGTTATTAAGTGCATACACATGTAGGATTGTTTCATCTGTTCATAAAACCAACACTTTATTATTATGTGATGTGATAGATTTCTTATCCCTATAATCTTACTTACTCTGAACTCTGTCTTAAATTAATATAAACATTTAATTTTTATTTTCATAAGCATTGTACAGCTCTATCAATATGTTTATTTTATGTATTTGGGAATTTATATTTACTGTGGATTTCTTGTAGACAACATATATGCATTTAAACATATATTTCCTTCAGTATTCTTCAAATTCTGTGTCTTGTTACATTTAACCACACTTGAAACCTGTTGGTTTGGAATACACTATGAGTTGTGAGGTGCTTTCTACAATCTCATGATTACATTTCAGTTTTTACTGGGCCTGGGTCTTAAATCCATGGCTTTCACAGTATTCATGCA
The DNA here is from genome assembly GCF_021218885.2 of Marmota monax. Lineage (NCBI taxonomy): Eukaryota > Metazoa > Chordata > Mammalia > Rodentia > Sciuridae > Marmota > Marmota monax. The sequence continues at coordinate 2,522,677 of NW_026695150.1, read as the reverse complement.
GTGGTGTAGTTCTTTCCCTCTTCATTGAAACAGAAAATTTGGAGAAAATTGTCCTTCCCCAAGAGCCATAAAATTTTAGTTCAGTGTTTCCCTTCACAAATCAGAGCCTTTATTATGAAGAACACAGTGGGCACCTTTTACAGTGATTGCTCTTCCGTTCTTCCCACCAAGTCCAAGAGAAGATATTACTGAGATCTTCAACATTAAACCTTGGTGGAGTTCATGGGAATAAAACCCATGAAAGTTTGTGGAACCCATAACACATAAGCCTCCCAACGTGCTCAAAGTAGTCCATAGCCAGCTTCTAGATTTTTGCCAAAACTACCATTTCAGCTTTTCTACCCATTTGTGGCTCTAGCTGCTTCTGCTTTGGGAAAGCAAATCTTGCTTTAATGTTCTGCATGCACCTCTCTCTCCAGATTTTGGGGTACTTACCTTAAAAATCTTAGTTTTCTAATGGAACAAGGAAAGATATTGATTTGTGTGTGTGTGTGTGTGTGTGTGTGTGTGTGTGTGTGTGTGTTGTTAGTTTGTACTGGTTTTAAGGATAGGAATGATGACTTCTAAGCTTCAATCAGAAATCCAAAAGGTTTTTGCATGCATTTTTTCCACCTTCTCTGTCAAATAATCTGAACTAGAAGGCAAATTAATCCATCTCATGCAGGTCACTCTTTCTCACAATGTGCATAATTTAATTTTAAAGAACTCAGGGATATTTGATAAGTTTATGACAAAGAACATTCAAGAAGTCTGTTCCATATTCCATTTGTGATATATTTTTATTTCACTTCACTCTTTGAAAATAAAACTAAGAGGCATAAAAAATCATTAATTTGTTCATTACCAAAAGGCTGTCCTGTGGGCTGAGCATAGTGTAATATCTTGTGGCTATCAAGATCAATCAGACATGACTGGAGTCCCAGAAGACCCTGGAGTTGAGCAAGATGGGGAGAAACCCAAATGCATGATTTAAATACTTTATGGTAAATGAGCAAAAGAGAGGTCTTGTGCAGGGTCCAATTAGAATTTAAGGAGGGAGAAGGAAGTTTGGAAAAATCAAAGCTGTTTTCCCAGAAGAATTAGTGTCTCTTCTTACTAGAAACAGTACCTAAGATAGCATTCTTGATATTTTTCTACTCAGTAAACATTTGGGGGTGCACAGAAAACTAATAAATGGTTATTATACATCTCTGTTTGTGGAACCAACATTTTCACTAGCAATCTGGTATGTGAGAAAGTAATTATTTTACTTTTAGCTAAAATTCTAAGGTCTATCCCATTTGGAGTATAGCTTATGTTTTAAAGGGATTCTGAGAGGTCTAAGTGCACTGACACTGATATTTTTAACAACTCTGCCAAAACATATGTACTTAAGTAACCTTTGCCTCATTAACACAACTATCACCTCCAGAGGCTATTCTGTTATTTCAGGAACACCAACATTGACCATACATTACTGGAAGACCTCTCTTGGAATTGCTTTCAGACTGTATAGTGTCTATAACAGTAGAAAATTCTTACACTGAAATCAAATGTGAATTATGAACATAACCAAAAGTCAAATTTAAGCTAGGAAATATTTAGAGAATATAAGGGAATGGAACAAATTTAAACCAAACCAACTTTCACTGGAAAACAATAAATTCAAAATAATAATAATAATAATAATAATAATAATATTATTATTATTATTATTACTACACCACTGATGAGGAACTTAAAGCCTGTAAGTTAGGTAATATATAAGAGAATTCTTTCTCTGTAAGCAATATTATTAGAACTTTATTTTGGAACTTTCTTATCTATGCTATATAAGCTTGATCTTACATCCAAATCAAAGTTCAACTCGACATGTTTAACAGATTGCAAGCAAATTGGATTTACCCACTACTCCTCTGGGTTTCAATCAAAATTGGCTCAAATATTTTAAAATGCAATGAAAATATTATACTTTTCTTTGAATACTTTGTTAATAACAGAATGTAGACTCCTTTTTCTACAAAGATTTACAATGCTTAAGAATCTCATCAGTATCTATTGTGTTGGCAGAGAGGTTTAAAGAGAAAACAGGGAAGAAAAAAACAAAACGTGAACATACTAGCAGACAAAGAATACATATTGGCCAAGTCAAAGGTGAAGATTGAAGTGGGAAACATTGAAATACAGCCTGGTTCTCATCGCCATTTCTTTTCCGAGAATAAAATTCCACTAGGAAATACTAGACATTGTGCAAGTTGCTTTGAGATCTTATCTTTTGAGTGTCTCCACAGTCAAGGTAATAAAATGTGACAATCTCTCACTTTGGGTAGGATAAATTTAGGAAATAATTATGATGCAATTGAGATCAATAGAAGTTGCTGAAAACTTTAAGGTGGGGACTAAGGACATACCCATAGGCGACTTGTTTCTATGCCAAACTGCTGTCTTTTTCCTCACCTCTTGACTCAAAGAGGCCCAGTGAGGGGAGAGGCCTGTTTTCTCTCATAATAAGAGTTTTCTCTCCTTGGTGTGTCAAGTAACCAGGACGTCTATTAGATTCCAACCGCCACTTCTGCGTAATTTAGTGTGGAATTAGAGATTGAGTAGTATTTCTCTGGGTAATGAAATAAGTGTTGAACAGCTCTGTGTGCACACTATTGAAATATGAAGTCATTCAAAAAGGAAATCATCTTGCTGCAGAATGTGATGGATAATAGCAGCAAACATTTGTTGAGAATGTGCAAGGTAGCAGACACTTAATGAATTCAGTCCTCACAACCTTGCAAAATTGGCCCTAATTCTATTAACCTCTTATTAACCTTTTCTAAAAGTAAATTGCAGCACAGAGAAGTTCAATAATCGCCCTAGGCTCTCACAGCCAATAAGTAGCGACCCTGGAAGTCAAATACAGGCAGATGGAGGAGTAGTTGAGTGTTAGTAATAATGCTATACCATCAAGATAGTGTGGGAGCCAGAGGAACTGCTAGATGTTTCCTTTCCAAAAACTACAATTTGGCTTTAAAATGGCCAGACTCTGTTTTAATGTGTTTCAGTGTGTTTACAGGTATAAGGCTAAGTGTGCCTGCCTTCCTCATGTTCGAGAATGGAGCCTGCTTTCTTGTTTGTAAGGTTGGCACATATTGCTCAAGGTACCTGGTGATTAGCTTCACAATTGCAAGGTGTCCAATTCATCTTCATGAAACAAGTTGCTGAGTTCAAAGATCAGAGATGCAATGGCAGCGTCTTCAAAGGAGATAGCGCTGTATATTCTGGTCTATCCTCTGCTTCTCCTCCTTTCCTGAGTTTCTCTTTGATCTCAAGCTAAACATCAGAATTTGGCTTTTAAAGACTGGAAGTGCCTTTCATTTTCTCTCAGCTGCCCGAGGAGTAGCAACTTCTGCATCTTACATGAAAAAAATACATATATTTCTCTCTAAAAATAACTTTGGCTTCAAATGCCCCCTGCAAAGAGGCTGAAATAATTTATCTTGAACTCTGAGAAGACAAAAGAAGGTAATTGCATGGGTGAGCCATTACCTGCAGCCGGGGAGGCAGCGGGAGTCATTACTGATCTTAGAGAGGCAGGACAGGGCATTTCCTGCATGTGGCTTTGCAGGAGAAGAGTTCGGGGCTCAGCGGCTCCTCTGGGCCATCTGCCTCCTCTTCTGGCTTCTGAGTGCTCACCACATCATGGTGCACTCCTGGATTTGCTCCTGTGGTTTCGTTTCCCTGTGGTTTTCTCCTTCCCCTCATTAATGCTGTGAGTAGCAATCGCCCAAACAATCAGTTTCCTTCTTCCTTGCCTAAAAATAAACTTCTTTACATGAAAACAGATCTGAAATTGGAAATGATGTTTTAAAAGGAATCGGGCAAAACATGATAACCTAAAAACCCAAGACCAAGGTATGTGGCAGGATGCACAGCTATAGAAAACCAGACTATGCCACCCAACGTGCAACTCATTGGCCTGAAGATTATTTTGCAAAACTGCAGACATAGAAGCTCAGAAAACAAGACTAGACGTCACCCCTTGGGAAAAGAAATTTAGATATAAAAGGAAACAGCCATTTGTAAAGGTGTTCTCTTTCTGTACCAGCAAGAGAATGAAGTGTGACTATGAATCTCTAGAAACCTTTCATCCTGTTGTAAACACTTGATGCAACAGGACTTAAATGTCATGCCTGCTTGCTGCGATTTTCCTAGTCACTAGCCTTTTGCTAGCCTCCTCCATACCTTCCCCCTTTATTTTGGAAAATTGTGGTTTATAAGCTTAAATTCAAAGCCAGTTCTCTGAAAGTTATTTCTTTCTCTGGGTCATCTGCCATGTATTCATGAGGCTCATGTGCCACTAACCTGGCTTCTTGTTTATCTATTATTTATTGGGGGGGGGTTCCAGTTTAGAACTCAGAATGGAGCCCATCAAGAGCCCATGGCCCATGGTATAGAACCCAACGCTATGGCTCCAGTTTCTGACAAAAATGAGCAGTGTTTGTTTTGTTTTTCCCTCTGCTGGCAAGAATGGAAGCAAAATCTCAAACTTCCCTACCAAATAAGCGGATTGGATGGTGATAAGGGAATGAAGGATCTCCAAGATTCTTCTAGGGTTGGATCTCCCACACTGGGAGGGTCATCATTTTTTACCTAAGGGATTTTAAGCTTGTGACATTGAAAAGCCATTAAAGGCCAGGGTCAGTGGCACATGCCTATAATCCCAGCTGCTCCAGGGACTGAGGCAAGAGATTTGAGAGTTCAAAGCCAGTTTCAGCAATGGTGAGATGCTAACCAACCCAGTGAGACCCTGTCTCTAAATAAAATATAAAATAGGGCTGGAGATATGGCTCAGTTGTGGAGTGCCCCTGAGTTCAATCCCTGGTAGAGGATCTACCCAGCCAAAAATAAAATAAAAGGGCATCAATGGAAGGAGGAGCTTGACTCTTTTGAACCATTAAAAAGCTGACTTCAAATCACTCTTGAATGGATTCTGGAGGCATTACCTGAAAAGCAACTTAAGCCACTGTTATGTAAGGAATGTGTTTCTAGGTATTTGCCACTTTTCAGGAAGCCAGGTGCAGTGGAGCAAACCTGTAATCCCACCTACCTGGAAGCTGAGGCAGGAGGATCTCAAGGTCAAAGTCACCCTGGACAATTTAGTGAGACCTTGTCTCAAAATAAAAAGAGCTGGGGAAGTAGTTCAGTAGTTGAGCACTGGGTTCAATACCCACTATGGACAAAAAAAAAAAAAAAAAAGAGAAAGAGCAAAGCAATGGTAGAGAGAAGCATTTTCACTCCCCTTCACATCCAAAGGCATTTGTGCCTTGTATATTGGAAGTATTCACCATAAATTAAATTTTAAAATTAGTTAATCAATTGATTTAGAATTATATTCTGTCTTATTGCAAAAAGTCTAGAATGCTCACTCCATATCTAAAATGTAGTTTTTCCTGTGGTCTATTGTTCTCCAATGAACACTGTGAAATTCAAGCTTCTGTTTGGTTTGTTTTTTCCTAATGCACTGTAATTGAGAAAACCAGTGTGCTTAACACCAGTTTGGGGCACAGGAGTCATATTTTGCAATCAAACATTTTCTTTCTCTTTCTGGGGGAAACTCTTGAGGAATCCATCACTCAGGCTTCCAAGTCTCCATATTTCTTTTCTTCATATCTGATCCTGCCTCATCTTCTTGGCTATTCTTTTATTCCTTTGGATGAGGTGGAAGTGGGTGTTTTGTCCTACTCGCCATGTACTTTCCTATAAAAGCAGTGATATAAATAACAGCTATATTCCATGCAAGCCCACAAAAATGCATAATAAACCTGAAATATTACAAGTTTGCAGTAGGAACTTTCCTGCTATTGTTCATTGCAAGTCATTCAGGCAAGTTATTTAACCTCCAAGGGGCTCAATTTCCTCTTTTGTAAAATTAAGGGGCTAGACTTCATGGTACTCATGATCCTCCACCTCTGCTGTCTGGGCTGCCATTTCAGGGGTACTGTGGGTGAGGGGATAGGATGCACTGAGAGCCTAAGCATCCCCTCTAGCATCCTGTTGAGTTCCTTACTAGACATGGTAATGTACTTTGCTTTGATATAGGAGCCAATTTGTAAATTTGGCATCTGCTGCAATTTGTGTAAGTGTATGTTTAAGTTGTCTCCATCTATATGAAGCTGTCATGAGTGAGGTATAGGCAGATCAGAAGGCTATTGATTATTCTTGGGTAGATTCAAATTTAAGTCAGAAGCAAGAAAAGCTGTTGTGAACATGGCCTTTGAGTTCAGTCAAATCCTTTTCCACTGCTTATGAGCTCTGTGACCTTAGGCAAGGTGTTGAGTCTCTCTGTGCCTTCTCTACAAAGGGGGATAATGATAGCATCTACCTCAGAGGCTTTTTATGAAGATAAAGTGTGGGAATGAATTTGAAGTGCCAGGTGAGTGCTCACTAACCTATAGCTATTACCACCACAAAAGATAATACCTAGGAATCTATTTTCTGCTTAAGCCAGGAAACACAAGTCCACTGTAGTCTAATCTATTATTTTGGCTTTTCATTTGGATTTATGCATTATACTATTTTAATACAAACAACCTAATCTGATATTTGTCTTATACTCAAATTTCCTTATTAAGAGTAAATAGATAATCATAATGTACTTATCATGATTACTACTGAATGTGCATTTATTTTCGGTAAGTATATTTCATGTGTACAAACCGTATTTTATGTTCAAACCGAGAATTGATGTAAATGTTTCCAAGTGAAATAAATAGGTATCTTGTCAAGAGTAATTAAGGAGTAAAATCCTAACTATTTTCAAAGCAGTTTCTAAAAATAAGTTTTCAACACGTTGCTAACAGGATAAAATGATATAAATAAAGTTTGTTTTACTAAGTCTATTGCCTCCTCTTTTTCACCAGAGATCCAGACTGTGGTGACCATCGTGCAGGTGTTGAAGGGACAGTCACTGGGCCTCACACACTGTGCTTGCTCATGCGCTACCCTGAGAAATCCAGCATGTGCTGTGGTCTTGCTGCAGCACTGGCCTGTCAAGAGAACGTCACGGACTCCTACCTGAAGGGTTGCTGGCAAAGTGTTGTAGGAAATTTAGAATAATTCATGAAACATACCTCATTGGGGGTTGAATTCAAAATTTAAAAGATAAAATATAAAACACTAGAAAAGAAAGAAAGAAAACCAGAATCTCAGACTGGGAGCATATTAGGAAAAGTTCCAGAAAGAAAATCATAAAAGAGTGATGTGGAATTGGATTTTGAATAGAGTCAAGGGAAGGAAATGTAAGGTTACAAAGCAAGACATATGGATCAGGCCTTGTGGAACACATCATGTCATCTCATTTAAACATCAGAAACCCAAAATCCCAGCTTTCAGGTGAAGAAGTCATCTTGAAAAGTAACCAGTAGCTACTTAGTACTAAGTATTTCTTAGTATCAAAAATCTACTCTGACTTTTATATTCTTTGGGGGAAAATAAAATAAGGGTAATTAATTTTTAGACTTAGAGCTTGCATTCTAAGTTTTTGAAAATAAATGATGTACCAAAACATTTGCTTTATGATTAAAGTCTATGTACAAATTGCCACAGAATCACGATGGAGAAAAACTTGAATTTCTGTAGCAGATCAGAAGATGATCTACTAAGGAGGTGAACGTTCACATGAATTGAAAAATTCTTGGCAATATCAGCCAATATAGAAGAAGAAGGTGAACATCACAACAGAAAAGATAAACCAAGAAATGCATTCATGGCCGGACAAGATATTTTCTGGAAAAAGGATACAGTTGGTTTAGAAAGAGGGAGGTAGGGCGGGAATTCAGAGATGAAACAGGAACAGGTTAGAGTAAGAAACAAGGAGCAGAATGAGGTCAGATCTTCACAGTGGGAAGGAAGGGGCTAGGAAAGGAGTTTGGAGATCATGGAAGACAGAGAGACAACTCAAACACAAAGCTATCTGGGCTGGTGGCTGATTAAATAGTGCATGTAGGAGAGGAAAAATAAAAGAAAGTGACTCAAGTTTTTGGTCAGTGAGAAAAGTAATGTTATCCAATTTAAGAAATAGGAGAAAGAGGGAACACGGTTAAATTTGAGGCATTGGACTGTAGGTGTTTGCAGAAAGTCTAAAATGAAGTATGAAGCAAAAGAACTGGGCAGGAGATGTCTAAATACAGCTGAATTTTGAAAGAGAATCAAACCTAGTTTATAAGAAGGGACAGCACCCAAATGGTGCCATTCACATCCTTACACTTTACATGGAAGAATCGGATGTGTCAATCATTAACCAGGAGGAGCTGTGCATACATGCAGGAAACAAGAATGACCTTTATTTTTAGAAAATAAAGAAGAAAAATTGATAAGGACAGATACAGACAAAAGCAGAAGCAGAAGAAATAGTTTTAGAAATGAAAAGGGACGTTTAGCTTTGTAAGATGATATAAAGGAAATTACAGATGATAGGTTATGTACACAGGTAGGTAGATAGTACATATCTACATACCTACATTTACTCACCAACATACACACATAGAGAAGGATGATTCTGTCCAATTCTATGAATTCCAAAATAGAAGAAAGTTTTAATCAGCAGCCACATCTGTGACAAGGAATAAAATCAAAGCTATAAAATTGAAGACATACTAAGGGACAAAAGTATTAGAACAAATAACAACTTAAAATAGATGTGCAACAAGGCAGACAGGAAACAAAATGAACTTTAAATTAAAATGTGCTCCAAATCCCAACTTTGCCTTTTAATTAGTCATCTGACTTTGGGCAAACGATTTAACCTCTCTGAACTAAATTCCAACCAACATCTGTAAGATAGATATAATAATTCATTCATTTGCAAGTTGTTATTATGAGGATGAACTAGATAATATGCATAATATATCTCAAAATGCCTGGCAAATGATCAATAATTAATAGACATTATTATCACCATTATTACAATGCCCACACTATACAGCACTCATATGGCCAAATTAATATTCTTGTGGATATCTGTCTGCCTTGTCTGTGATTACTTGGTACTTTCTATACCCTGAAGGGAACGGAGTGATAGAGAAGAAACACTTTCTGCCATTTTGTTATTATTATAATCGCTGGGTTGCAGTGAAGCTCAAGCTTAATTTAGAAAGTAGGAATATAAGCACATTTCCTGAACATTATTGCATCCTGGGAAGAGGAACACAGGAAAGCAAAGAGCACTAATGCAGCGCCCAGCTGAGACAGAGTACAGGCGACATTGGAAGGGAAACTGAGATGGGAGAAAGTCACAGCAGATGTGGATGTGCTCAGTTCATCCCTCTTCGACTCTGGCAAAGCAGAGGAGGGGAACAGTGAGCCCAGTTGTCTAATAAAGGTTAGGTTTTTGTTTTACACACAATGGTCTAACCTAGTAATTTATAAAAGTCTGAAGCACCAAATCAAACTGAAGACTTTCAATGCATGTTCAACATGATTCTAGGTACCAGGTCAACTACAAAATAGATGATCTCTGCCTAAGAGTACCTTTGAGTGAACTGTAGCTATAGGTTAAACAAAGAATGTTTGTAAACAGAGGTACAAAATAAACAAATATCAATACAGATTATACTGCTTGTCAGCCATAATGATAATGACAATAATAATGATGGTGTTTTATAGCAAATTCTATGATCCAAGCACTGTAAGACATTTTTGATATATAAAACAATTTCATTTCCACAGCTACAAACAAGTTAAAATGATCATGTTGATTTTAGCGATTATTAATATATACTTAAAGCAGTAAAGTTGGATCTAAGATACGCAGTATTCTTGTCAAAATAACTGTCTAAGAAAAAGTTTATAACCAAATACAGCAAAAAAAGAAATATTACTTTGAATAAATATACACAATTGCTTCCCAATGCAGTTAAAAAATATAAAAGTATAGGATAGTACTAGTTTTAATAGCCCTTGGTACAAGGAATTCACTTTTCTTATGTGCTCATAAAAATGTGTTTATACCACCAGTAATTTAAAATAACGATGCTACATGCAACAGCTATTATTGTAATACATAATTTCAGTCTACCAATAATTAAATAACACTTCAAGTTATTTTAACACTTCTGTCATGTATTTCTAAAATGAATTGCCTTATATCATCAAAGCCTCACTTTTCTTCATTATTTGAAACATTTTCTAAGATGAGGATTTCCAACAAGCTTGTTATAGTCCAAGTGCAGTGTATATTTCTCTAATTTTCATTTTTATGTCCTGGGCATTAAGCAAACAATGGTAATATATAAAAGCAAGACTGTCTTCCCACAGTGCCATCAATTCAAGGCCATGTCCCAGCAATGACTGGGAAAATGCTTGTTCACCGTGTTCCAGGGAAGGAGTTAGTTTGAGTGGTGTTTTTTATAGGGATCAAGTTGGTGCACGGAAATGAACACAGTGGCAAGGCTGCGCATAGCATTATCATTCAAATTAATGTTAATGCTTTAATGATCACCTTATAAATATTAATACACTCATTAGTTTCCTCTGGCAATGGTCACTTCTCATACATGTGTCATATCCTACCACACAGAAAAGAAATGTCAGCTGGGGAGTCTATGTTTGCCCAGTGACTGTTCCCTTCTCCACTTATTTAACCTAAGTTTAAGGGCATTTTCATTCAAAGAAATAAGTGTAAATGAGGCAGTTTAACTATTAAATGCAGGCCCTTGACCACACACAGGGCAGTGATGCCATTTGGACTTTTGAACATTTAAGTGATGTAATATAAGATGAAGCACAAACGGCATAAAGGAAGACTGACTAGAGTTTTGGGGAAGGAAGGAAAGAAGGGAGAACAGAGTAAAGAGACAGGACGGAGGAGGCCATCGAGGCCAGCCAGGCAGGCGTCTCCCAGCTGTCCTCTATGCAAAATCGCAGACGGGGCTGCAGGTGCCAACGGGGGTGGCCTCCCTGAGCTGACTCCAATACAATATTTTTCTTTATAGGTTCCAAGGTCGATTTTGGCAGCACAGTGATGTCAGTAGAGAAAGTGCTGCATTTCCTTCTGCCCCTTCCTTTTGGTCCACAAAAGGGGGCTGCTGCACAAAGCAGCTTTGGTTAAGAGAGGGAAAGGGGACGGATTCTGGGGTGAGCATTTCAAATAAAACACAGGCTCTGTTGAGGGCTTGATGTAGAGTGTAAAGGAAAACCAGGAAGCAAGAAAAAAATTTTTTTTTTTAGAAACTAGGTGAAGAGAATGGGGAAGACAATGTTGGGGCTTAAGAGCAAGCATGATATTTGTTTCAAAGAGGTCAGACAAAGCTAGAGGTAAAGGTAGGAGTTCTATCTACTCAGGCATTAAGAGGAAAATTAAAATAGATAATTTAATGCATCAGAAAGTTCCCAGATACTACCCCAAAACTGATATGGATTATTAATATAAATAATTCTTAATTAATAATATAAATAATTCCAAAGAAATAAACATCTAATTATATATTAGTGATAGTGCTACAAACTGTTTATTATTTACAACTCTTATATACTTTATAGGTAGTGTTTTATCATCAACATCACTCTTGACAATTGAGATGAATAATATTATTGGTATTTTAGAGATGAAAAACTAAGACTAACGGAGATTAAGTTGTCTAATGATCAAAATTTATAATAGGTGCAGTATCCAGAACTTGAAAGAAAATTTTCTGGATTCCTAAGTCCTATCTTAACCATTATGCAACAATATACCTTAGATGCCCTATGAAGAATTGAATTTCTATGGACATAAAAGAAATCCATGTTATGGAAATGGTAAGACCACATAGATTCAAGAATTGTGAAATGCAGAAAGGGAACACACACAAAATATGAGTTTTAAAATAAGATGACATAAAACACTGAGTTATGAATTTGGGTTCATGTATTTGTAATTCTCGTTAAATTTCTGTGTAAAACACGGAGGAAGAAAAATTCCAATTTTCTTTAATGGAACCTTCAAAAAAAAAATCTTCAAACCTTTCCACATCTCCAATGTAAGGGAAATTTTATTTCACATTAGAAAGAAAATGAAAGAGGAGATTCCCTGCATATCTAAGCTGAGAAAAAAAATCATATGTAGGGAAATGTTTTTATAATTATAATCAATATAACCTCTGGTAACTTATTATTTTATATAACCTCTGATTAGTAATATAACCTCTGATAACTGACTTATTTCTATGACTTTGCTCTTTCCACATGTCCTACATCTTTGTTCCTCAGCTCCTGCCATATTTTGCATCAGATACTTTCTAGTGTAGTGTTTGTATTCCTTTCTCATTTTAAATATATATATTTAGCTACTTTCTTAGCGACTTCCCAGGGGACTACAATTAACATACGTGTATTAAAAATAAATTTGAATGTAGACTAAGCTTCAGTAACAAAATATAGCTGTCCCTTTGCAGCCACATGCCCCCATTTTATACAGTTATTGTTATCTCAGATTATATTTTTATATATTGCAAGTCCATTTATATAAATTCATACTTACTGCTTTGTGTATTCCTCCTTATATTTCTGTGGAAACATAAAGAGGAGTATATACCAAGAATATAGTAACACTATCTTTTATAATTACCTACATAGTTACCTTATCAGTAGTCTTTCTTTGTATGCCTTTTATTTACTGTCTTATTCATTTTCAGCTTGAAAAACTTCTTTGAACTTTTATTATAAGAAACTTCTGAAGCTTTTGTTTGTCTGGAAATGTCTTATTCATTTCTCCCTTCATTCTTAAAAAGTGGTTTGCGAGGTACAGAAGTGGTTAGCAGTATTTTCCTGTCCACATTTTAACTATGGCAGCACCCTCTCCCCACACCTCACCTCGACCTGTCTCTGGCCCCAGGTCTTCTGATGAGGAATCATCTGGAGGTTCTCAGCAGATCCCCACGGATGTGATTATGTCTTTTTCTCTCACACTTTCAATATCCCCTTTTTCTCTTTCACTTTTGACACGTTGACAACAGTGAATGTTGATTTGGATCTTTGAATTTATCCTAAAAATTTCTGGGTGAGCTTCTTGGATGTCTAGACTCACATTTTTACTTCAAATTGGAGAAGGTTTAGGCCATTCTTTAGTCACATATTCTTCCTTGTTATTTTCTGTCTCTTTCTGAACTCCCACCATGTGTAAGTGATGCACTTGAGGGTGTGCCCAGTGCATAACTTGGATAAACCTTGAGGATATTATGCTAAGTGAAATGAGCCACTCTCAGCAGAACACAGAAAGGTTCTGCTTATGTGATGCAGCTAGAGTACTCAGACTCACTGACAGCAGGATGGTGCATGGCAGAGAGTAGGGGAGGAAATGGTGAGGTGTTGAACAGATCTAGGTACAGTTCAGGGAGATTAAGATACTCTGAAAAGGACAGATGGCAATGTTCACATAGTGATGTGCACCTAAAATGGTTAAAATTGCACATTTTTTGTTACAGATATTTTACCATATATATGGTTCATATGTTTATAGAGTGTGAACAGGAAAAGAAACCAAAGGAGTACATTTTTAAATAAAAACCTATTGCCAAGGACACTTGGTAAAGTAATAGAAAGCAAGCTGGACATGGGGGCCAACACCCGTAATCCCACCGAATGGGGAGGCTGAGGCAAGAGGATCACAAGTCACTGGCCAGCCTCAGCAATTTAGCAAGACCGAAGGCAACTTGCTGAGACCCTGACTCAAAATAGAAAGTAAAAGTAAAAGGCTGGGATGTGGCTCAGTGGTAAAGCGTCTCTGGGTTCAATCTCAATACCAAGAAGAAAAATAAAAGCAATAGCAACAGCAATTCAGTTTGATATGAGTGAAACAGAAATTCCACGGAAGGAGAGGAACTATCAGCCAGCATGGCAGGAATGTCTGGAGAACTAGATCCCATAGCCAGAATATCAGGAAAATGACATCCTTAGCAGTGCCATTGTTCTATGCAGTATTTTAGTCTTGAATACTATGTTCAGTAATATTCATTTTGACATCCATTTATTTTACAGGAAATCCTTCTCCTTGAGGGTATAGACAAACATACATTGATGAACACCTTGCTTTCAAAGCATAAAAATGGGAAAGCATAAAACTATGTGGGGGAGTGAAGTATAAAACGTAATGTCCTTTATTATCTGTAACTCTGCTTGATTTCTGACTTTGAGTCCCGATCCTGCCATGATGGAGGGAACACAGTCTGGCAGTCCAGTGAAGTGTACTGACGTCATGAACTGATGAGATGGGGAGGCAGAGCCTGCCATGAGCCTGTCGCTGATAGGGCAGTTGCCAGCACCCAGCACAGCTGCACCTCTGTCACTGCCCACGGGGTGCATTCAGGGGGACGCTGTGCTTCACTCCTGTCTCCCTCAGAGTGCAAGCCTTCCCAAGACACCTGGCTGAGTCACACCCTCCAAGAGGCCCTGTGGCCCCCCCTCTCCAGGTGGACTCCCTCCTTGACTGCTGGGGACCAGGACACCTCTCTCTCTCTCCCCTTAACTCAATTATTTCCCCAGGTGGGTCAAAGGGAAGGTTCTCCACTCCTCCTGATATTTTTCATCCACACTTATTCTTCCCACAGAATTTCCTTTTTTTTTTCCCTCTTTTAAATCCTCTTGGTCCTATCTAATGCCTTGGAATGACACCAATCAGTAATTCTCTCTAGGATACTTTTGAACTTTGTTTTCTCCCCTTATATAAATACTTCCTCTTAGGAAATGATGACGGAGAAACAACTCTAAGGACAGAAAAAAAAAAAAATACCCGAACAAGAAAATATACTTCCAACTTATTATTCAGTTGAAGTCAGCATCCATTTTCCAGGTACCTGTGAGTTGATTCACCCTCCACCACTCCTGAATGCACAGCTCACCTCTCACCCCACATACTGAAGGGAGGCAGCCCAGCCCCTCACAGAGGACAGAGCAGCTTTCCATGCTCAAGCACATGCCCACTCCCACTGATACTCCCAAACCTTTACGACTTGGAAGAGCCCACAGTCTCTTGACCACAGGGGACTGTGGCCAAGACATTGATTCAAGAGATTATTAGGTAGACTTAAAATGATCCAGAAGTTAATGTGGCACAGATGCATCTTCCCAGTGGCAGTATGCAATGATTACTTTGGCAGATTCTTAGGCTTAAACTTGGAGGCATGTCATTGTTGTCAAATGAAAAGTGACCGTGGATCACCGTCGAAGAAACTTCAAACTCTGTAAATGCTTAAAATCCCTGATGCTTACAGGTATCCATTCACTGGCTTAGCAGATAGCAAGATAGCTCAGAGATTATAAGCGTAAGCTAGGCAAGTAGCGTGCCTGATTCAAAATTCACCTCTGCCACTTACTAGCTGTGTCAATTGGAGAGGTTAATAATTAGTTCCTGTGCTTCGTTTTTTTCCTCTCTAAGATGGGCACAGTAATAAAGCGTACTGCCAAGGGTAGGCTATGAGATTCAGATTTTGATAGATATTAGGTGCTAAAAATAATGCTTAGCAAAAGTAAAGCTCTATGTTAGTGCCTATTATACAAATCTATTACTATGACACTAGAGATACGAAGACAAACAAAATGAGCTTCTTGCCCTGGGAGACTGTGACGAAATGTGAGGGACAGAGGGAGTGCAGAATCCCAGGAGAGCCTAGTTTTTCATAACAGGCCTATCACAGTCATATCACATACTCATTCTCCTATCGTACATTTTTATGTTGAAGGATTGCAACAGCTTAGCGACTCAAGGAAACCCACATTTTATTTTATTTTTTTACAGTTTTGTCAAAAGTTCATGTCAACTTATCTGCTTTCCCTTTTCCCACTTTCACAAGATGTAAGTGTAGTCATTGAATGACTGGCTTCTTACTGGGGGGTTCTGGGAAGAATCCACTTCCAAAATCATTCAGGTGGTTGACTGAATTCACTGTCTTGTGACCGTGGGACCGAGGTGTGTTTCTCTACTAGCTGTCAGCTGGGAGGGTCCTCAACTTCTGGAGGCCGCCACTTCTCGGCTCATGCCCCCTGCCTCCCTCTTCCTCCATCAGCATGGCAGGACAGCCCTGCCTACCTTCAGGATTGCTCCATCTCCCTCTTCTGCCACATCTCTCCAGCGGTCTCCTCGACTTCCTTCAGCTGAACATGGTCACATGAATCTACCTTCTGAAAATCTTCCCATCAAGAGCCTATAACTCTAGGTCCATCTGGGAAGTCCCTTCACAACTTTGCAAGTGTGGAATCATCAGGAGACTGCACTCCCAGGGGGTCATCTTTAGTGTTCTGCCTATAACAGTCCCATCACCACCCCTTCCTCAGGGTACCTCCCAGGCTGGTTTTCAATCCTCCTCCTCTCCACTGTTAAACTGTCAGCTTTTCATAGTCTGTGCAGCGGTGTCAGCCAGGCTAAGGACTGAGGATGTGGAGGACAGATAGACAGAAGTCTGCAGGATTTTCCTGGAGGGCATGTCTGAGGTAGTGGGCTTAGTTCTCTTCCTGAGTTCCCATAACTGAGTTTGTCCCTGCTGTCAAGTTCTCTACTCCTGTGAGGCCAGTTAAAGAATTGACCATTTAAAGAGTTGCCTAACTTGAATATGAAGCAACTAATTACTATTTGTGTGTGATGAATGCAAAATGCATCTCAGAACAAGCTGGATGAAACAATTAGAGGGGAAATGCAGTTTCAGAAAGCAGGAGACGTGGAGTCTAGATTCAGCTCGACTCACTGATTTATTTTTAACACTATTTAAGAAGTTATTTAAGTTATGTTTTGTTTTCCCAATGCCACCATAGCATCCAATTTTGTGATTATAAAAAAAAAATAGTTTCAGCATTCTCATCTGTAAAATAAGAAAACTGGATTAAGCCAGGGGACAGCAAATATAGTATCCATATGTCTACTCTCCCTTTCTTTGTCAGTAAATGACTAAAAATGTCAATTTTATTCTTATGGGACATAAAGCAGCTTCAAAGTAACACTTTCACACAATATGAAAGTTTATTGTAAGAAATAATTGAAGTCACATTTATAAAGGACTTCACATAGTACCTGGCAAGGAACTGACAGTCTCTGCCAATCATGGAGGAAATTTCTTCTAGGGGTGATGAATTGGTTTTCTTTTGCATGCTTTTCCCAATAAATTGATTCAAATTACTTGGAATACTCTCACAGAGGTGTAAGGTATTAGACTAATCATCTCTGCTAAAGATAGTGTTGAACCCAGGAGAATGGAGAAAGAAATTTACCAAGTAACAATTTTTAGATCTACATTTTAAAAATTAAATTTTAACTCCATGTTCTGCCTCTTCCAGATCCTACCAATACTTATAATTTAAGAGGCCCTCTTTGAATAGTGTTGAATTATGACTATTCTTGACTTCTTTTTTTTTCTCTAAAGAATGTAGTATACACCCTAGCTCAGTGTGGATATTTTTCACTTTAATTAAGGGAATTATAGTCATGCCTCCTGTCTCTTCAGTTTTCCTGAAAGTCACTTCATAGCTGGAGAAGGCAATGGTTTTGAATATTCCTACTAGAAAAGAAATCTTTCCCTAAATGGAATGGTTATGATGCAAAGAAAAGATAATAATAAGAATATTTGGCATTAGATATTTCAACAAAAAAATCTCACCCCTCCTCATGTTTGAATGGGAGAAGCAGACACTGTGAAATATAAGTTAAATGAAGAGCAAAAATCAAATGTAGCAAAATCCTTAGGAATGCTAAAAACATGATAATAATAATAAAAATTCTAGTAGCAATAAATTTTGTTAATAAGGTAAAGCCACTATTCTGCTTTAATAGAAGCATCGGAGACCATTCTGTTTTTGTAAACAAAATCCAGAAGATTTTCTACTTGAAGGTGGTCCACTAAAAATTCCATGTAATAAAAGCGTTCAGGCATTTCCATGGGTTTCAGCAGTACTACCCATTTGTTGTCTGTTTACGAGCACCAACCAGGATATCAACATAAACCACAGACATTTTGCCTTGAATAGGATGGGGCTTATTTCTGGAGGCCATGATTTCTGAATGTGATCCTGGCCTGACAGCGTCAGTATCAACAGGAACCTTGTTAGAAATGAAATTCTCTGCCCCACTTCAGACCCAGTGAATCAGAAACTCGGAGTGTAGCGCCAAGAAAGCTGTGGTGTTTGAACAAGACTCCCGGGTCCTTCTGGTACCTGCTACGGTTTGAGAGCCACTGACGTGATGTATCAGTGAACCCTGAACTTCGCTTGCTTGTCCTCCATACAGAGTCGTTTTGCAAATGTGAAATATGTGCAAACAAATCCTGCAACAAATCTCTAACAATAATTAAGTATAAGCTTTAAGTCATGTGTCAACCAAGAGCCATTTAAAAACTCAAATATTTTATATTTTTTGTTCCAAATAGTACATATTTCCCTCCATTTCTGCTATGCTGTATCATTTTCTAGATGCTAAAGTGATAGTACACTCAATCCAGTTAAGCCAAACACAAGTATTTATTAAAAATTCATCATGAACCATCCCTGAAAGGTGAGATGTAAACTGGAAGATAAATCCATTTAAAGCTGAGATTGTAGACTCTGGATCCTTCATATGGAGCTGTACTTCAAATGTCTACTGGTTCACCAGTATATTCCAGGTTGTCAGAATGTCACTCATTCTTTAGCAGTGCCAAAGCATCTGGTAATAAAATATATAAAGCTGCAAGAATCATAACTGTTTTGTTTTTCTTTCTAATTTTAATTAAATTTCTTTCTTTCCTGGAGGCTGATTTATTTCAGACCTTAAAATTACAAACTTCTGATTTATAACATAAGTAATCCTTTAAGTTCCATGATTAAAAAAAAAAATAACAACTATACATAGTTGCAGGTTCCTAGACAATGAGGCTACAGGGAGGGACTGAGCTCAAGCCCTCACTGAAATATGGTGTTTACTAATCTAGTGGGTAAGTAAATAGCTCTGAGGAAAGAGTAAGTCAGGTATCCTCTGACTTGCATGAACCCACTTTCATAACCTTCATGCTATAGCACATACCTATTCATCCAGGCATATGGTGAATGTATAGAGATGCATGCATAATGAATAGACAACGGAAGGTCTGAAAATAAATTGTTAAAGCTCATGGTGGAAGGGCAGCCTTGTGGCTTGATGATATTTGTGATGCTTGTCTGATAATTGTGCACCAGGCAGAAGCACACAGTGATTTTGTAATTAATGCTTGATACACATTACCTTTAATTACTTAAGGCAGCCTCGCTTGGAGGAGTCTGTGTGTGAGTGTGCATGTGTGTTTCTCTGCCGAGGGATTTTTCAGCCTCTGAGTATTCCTCCCACTCATCAAACACTTGACTGACCCAGTGCAAACTCCCTGCTCCACGTCAGGGGAACCAGAGTTAGAGAAAAGCAAGAGACAAGAAAGACTATTTTTTTTTAAAAGATATTCTTAAAAAAAAAAAAGATACTCCAGATGTTCTTAAAGAAGACATAATTTCATCAAAACTGACATCAAGTTCAACCCTGCTAGAAAAGCATTCTATTTATTGCTAGAAAAATGCTCTGAAAGGGGATTTCTAAGAAGCCATTCACACCCAGCAAGTGATCACTAACCCCTGCTCCACAGGTCAGGGTTTGTCTTCTCCATGAGCATTTGTTTAAGTGGAAGTGTGGATGGTTAGAAATCACTGACTTTCATGGCTTATTTAGTTTATTTCTACCATAATCTATGGCCATCTGGGCCAGATTGAAACAGCAAGTATAAAGCACAACCGTGTAGGAGCGACGTTCATTGCGTTGCCTGTACATTATTGTCCAAAGAGCCAGTCCTGTGGTGCAGCTTGATGGATTCCTAGCATTTGCCATTCCGCCTGACCAAGCCCTCTCCAACTCAGAGGAGTGGAGCCCAAAATGGAGTTTGCTTTGGTCCACTGTGTGTGTGTGGTTTTTTCTACCCCCACCCCCACACCCCAGTTTCTCTCCTTTTTTCCCTCTCTTTATAAAATTGAATCAGTTGCCAATAACTGATCCTTGACATGTTTCACAACAAAATCTGGATCCTAGCTCCACTTGAAGTTTGCCGTCAACCATACCAGGCTTCCATCCCACACAGGACCACCTGGAGGAGACCCGCAGCGCTCCTCTAGAAGGGACTGCTGGCTCCAGGCACCAGTCCCCCACACTAACTGCTACCTCCCTCCCCTCCCTGTGAGGCTGAAGCCAGGTGCCCTTTGTCACCAGCCTCTGCTGCTGTTCTCTTCTACCCAGATTCTGTTTGCTCATCTGTGTGTCCTGCTGGCCTCTGCAGACAGGTGGGGTTTCAACACCTGCTGTAGGTATTTCTTCTCTGTCCTGCCAATTCACTGGCCCTGTCTTGCTCAAAGAACAGCGGTGAACATCCAGAATCCCAGCCCAGACATATTTCTGTAACCAAAATATCTACAACAAGTCTACAGCTTTTTGGCTCCTTCCTTTTTAACAGGCAAATACAATTTTTCTGTTTACAGTAACAAAATTCAGTCCCAAGTAGAAAGTTTCTAGGCATTGGCAAAGGTGACCTGGACAGGGACAGAGATCTCTGAGTGGCCTTGTTTTCCTCTGTCACCTCTTGCCCTCAACCTGTACCCCTTGTCTTCTTGATACAAACTTGCGGGGTTTCTGCAGCTCCAGTCAATACCCCTTTCTCAAGAAAAGGACTCGGGCTAAACCAACTAATGTTTTAGTATTCAGCTCTTTAAGTTTCAACTTGCCTTTGTGCTATATAAAGTAGTGTTTGCCAAATAAAGAGTACCTATCTTTATCAGAGATACCCAGATATAGAGTAAAATTACATATTTTTTTTTTTATAATCCAGAAGTCATTAAAAAAATAGAACCTGAAGTTGGGATGAGTCAGTAATGTGGTATATTAGTCAGTATATTGCTTTTAAGGTAAATATAGGATCCGGTTGTAACAACAGAAGTACTGAAGAAATGAAAGAAAATGTTGATACTATTCAGAAGTCTGATAAAACACCCATTCGATCCAGTTCTGGACTTCATAATTTCCTGTGGGGATGGTCTAACTGGCAAATAATAAAAGTAGTATATATAATATAGTATATACATATATAGAATTGCCATTGTGATCTAGCTGAACTAAACTTGTATTTGTATATGCACACATGTTGCTGGTGAACTCATGTGAATGTGTGCCTATGAGTTAGTTAACCAACTAAATAACCCCCTGGAAGGACTGACCATGATTTCTTGGTTTCTGGTGGTGCCTGCAGGTAGCACTACCTACAGGCCATGGTTCCCAGTGACCAACTCCACACACCAGCTGGTCTCAAGTATCCTCCACTGTCCATCAGAGGACCCACTGGACAGTCACACCACCCCCACCATCAGGGAAGAGAAGAAATAACTCCTGAGCCCCCAGAGAAAAGTGTCCGCACAGTTCTGCAGATGACTCTTAAAAACCACAAAGTCAGCTGGAAGAGCAGCAGACCACCACCTGCAGTGCTTTCTGCAAACTGACTTCATAGTAACTTTGCAGCTGAAGCCACTATTGTCACCACCACCAGCCCTGTCCAGGAGACCTCAGCTGCAGCCTCTTCTGAGTTGGAGTGCCGCATTTGTGTATGTCCAGATACACTGGGCTTAGCAATCACCTGCAATTCCACAGCATCTGTGTCCATCAAGATTGAGGTCAACTGTTCTCCCATCCTGCATTTGTTCCTCACTTTAAAATAGCACACTCAGAACAACACACACACATACCCGTGTCCTGAATTCTGCCCCTAAGGAGGAAAATAGGTGCTTCCCTCTCTAGCATTTCTCAACAGTGACACTGGGACCCTCACACTCAGTTATATAGAATATGGACAACAATTGGTTAGAAATTATCCAATTTCCAAAGTTTTGAATTATCATTCAAAAAATTATTATTTTTTTCAAAAAATAATACCAACCCTACTAATTTTTATTCTAAGGGTCTTCTGAGGTGAGATGGGGATGTATATCTAATTGTGGTGTCAGCCATGTACCCAGTGTCACTGTGTAATGAAGTAGTAGAGAGTTCTCAATCCTGTCTGATGGAGATAAGTACTTTAGCATATTAGCACTAAGCTCTCCTTCCCCTTTCTGTCCATGCCCTCAGCCACCACCAGAAACATCTGCCAAGGTGAAATGAAGGGCAATGTCCTCAGGCAATGTTGAGCCATCACAAAGAACTCTGAGTAAAGATTCCATAGCACAGGGCTAAGCAAAGACTGAACCTGCCAGCTCAGGAATGGGCATCTTAGGTAGCAGAGACCTTTCAGAGAGAGGGAAACACACAAATCTTGGGTTCTTAATGACACATGGACTTTTCTCTTCTCCATCCAAGACTCCCTATATATCACAGGAGAAGGCCAGAGTCAGAATCATTTCCCAGACAGAACCTGTGCCCTCAGATGATGTCGGCAAGAGGCAAGGACAGCTCCGTGTGTTCCAAGAAGGGCTCTTCCCACCATCCCAGAGCAACTCTCAAGAAATCTGCTGAGCCACTATCCTTGCTCTGATCCCCCCAAAGCTACAGTCCCACACATCCTCAGTGATTGGTGCAGATGCAGAAGGCAAACACAGCACTGAGAAAGGGAGAAACCTAGAAGTCACAACCCTGTCAGGCCTGGTGCATCAAGAATTGAGAATTGAGAGTTCATGGGACCCTATCATGTGTCCCCACGTGGAGAAAGAGAAGACTAAATCCCAACCCCTCTCCCCATGAACTTTCATGTCTGGCTGAAGAGATAGTCTAAGCATACAAAAACCACAGTAAAATAGCAACTAAGGTTCCTGCATTGCACAGAACCCTGTCTGCACATTAGTGGACTCTGGAAAGAGGTGACAATGTGACAATGTTACAGTTTCTTACAGTAGACACAATTTGGAAAGCTCTGTGCAACCCATTCCCATCCTCCTAAAGAGTTAGTGACACCATAGTTGTAAAGGGCTGGGGGACGTGGGTCTTCAGGGTGGGGCCAGCCTAAGGCAGCCCAGGAAGCACACGTATAAGGGAATTTCTGGGGGCACTAACCCGGATCAGGGTCTCCTTCTTCACAAGGAAAGGCCATCTTCCCATTGAGGGTTCTTTCTAGCAGAGCTCTTTCTCTAGGTTTTAGTAGAAGAGAGACAGTCATTAATCTCCTCTTCCCCCTCCAGGCAAGTCCCCACCGGGTCCCCTTCACGGGCTTTGCTCCATTCCTGTTCTCTGGATGGAGCTTCCGCAGCTCCAGCTACAACCAGAACAACATCTTCAGATCCTCCTGTCCTTGGAGACTAATTAACCCCAGGTTCTGTGAGGTGGAAACAGCTGCAACCGCCTTTACATCATCACAGATAAATCAAACAAACTGATGTAAATCAGTAGAGCCAGGAAGCAAATATCCAGCTTTTCTGAATTACATTGAGAATCTTCCTTGACATCTGAGGCTTGATATCTTTCAGCAGAGATGACAGCCCTGAAACTGCTTTCCCAGTGCCAAGCGGAATGAATATAAAAAACGATTCAGGGCATCATTTACATATCACACAGACACTTCAAGCTGGTGAGCTTGTTGCTTAGTAAAGAAAATACAAATAAAATGAGGCTTCAGGGATTGGCCCCGGGCCACTTGAGCTAGGAGAGAGGGTGCCGGCTGGTTAATTAAGCAGCACTGTGCCTGAGAAGGGTTAAACAGGGAGCAGAGCTTAGTAAAGAGCTGTTTTCCTCCTCACTGTTCCCCACTTACCACCTCTCACCATGAGACAATGCTCTGAGCAACCAGAAGCAATGATTGTGCAAATTAATTTCTTTCAAACACTGAAGTAGTGTGGAGTTGAGGGGAGGACTTGGTAGGAAGAGAAACAAGATCAAAATACACAGATGTGTTTTTGAGATACAAGGGAAAACAGCTCTTATGGCAACCATCTAGACTCTTAGGCTTTGCCAGTAATAGGATACTTTAACTCTGTTAAATCTCATGTGTTTCTGGAATTGATTCTTAAGTGTTTTACTCTTCTTTCCTGCATCTTATTATTGAATATGTCCTCTTGTCTTCTTTAGCCTACAATAGTATTCCCTACAGTTAACAGAGTAGCTGATACATGTAACTGCTCAATAAACATTTACTAAATAAAATACCAATTAATTAAATCCACTTGCTGTAGTCTGGATTTAAAGGGAGCTTTATAATTTATCAACTCAGAGAACAAGCAGTGGAATTCTAGAAAGTGCTTTTTCATTAGAGTCATAATAGATTAATATAAATCCTGTTCTGTTGATTGACAACTACCTAATCTTTATCAAACCATACCACTTATTCAAGTTCTTCATTTGTGAAAGGAAAGAAAGTCATACTAATAATATCTATTAAGCACTTAGTACAGGCATTATTCAAAAACCCTTAGGTGAATCTGCTGATTTAATACTCAAAACTTTAATTATCATCCATAGATAATTAACAAAAATTAAGTAATGTTCTTAAGGTCACACAGTTGGTAAGGAGCAGAGATGAGGTAGAAATCCAGGCAATGTGATTCTGTGACTCATGAGACCATTCTGTCATGCCCCCTGCCTCCCACACACATATACAGAAAGACTGGAATATGTTACCTCTTGCAGCTGTGGTGGGGACAGGATTAAATGAGATGTAGCACGGAGCCCTGCAGGGGTTCTCCTCGGCGCTCTGAAGTTGCACAGCCGGTCTTTGGCGCCCCCTTGAGGCCGAGGCTGTGCCTGAGTCCTGACTTAGTCCTCCCTCAACCTTGGCTTTCTTAATGCAAGAGCACTGACACATCTCCCACCCTCATCTCAGATGCTGTTACAAAAGAGATTTCTCAAGCAATTCTGCTTCTAGGTATACACCCAGAAGAACTGAAAGCAGAATCTCGAAGGGCTATTTGCCCACTGAAGTTCATAGCAGGATTATTCGCAGTCACCAAAAGCGGGAAACACCTTGTACATCCCTTGACAGGCGAATGGATAAACCTAACGTGCTCTGTGCAAAGAGCGGGATACAAATGCGCGTTAAAGATGGGGGAATCTTGATATTCACTGTCATATGAATGAACCCTGAGAACATCATGCTACATGAAATACACCCACCACAAAAAGACAAATCCTGCCTCCTTCCACTTACATGAAGTAAGCGTAAGGGAATCCTCAAATTCAGATTCAGAAAATGGAATGGTGACTGTCACAGGTTGAGGTGGTGAGGAAGGTGAAGTCATTATTTAAAGGGTATAGAACATTCATTCATTTTGCAAAATGAAAAGCGTTCTGGAGATTGATGGTGAAACTCTTTCAGGGTCGTTAACTCTAGTGAACTGTATATTTAAAAATGATTGTGATGGTAAATTCTATTTTATATGTATTTTACCACCTCCAGAATAACACTACATTTGGGGGGAAAAAAAGAAGTTTCACCTATAAATCCACACCAGAAGGTTCTTTGTGAGGAGCACATAGAGGATAGTAGTGCTGATGTTAGGCTTCAGATGCTGTGGTCCATAGCAATTCATTCATATGCTCTGATTCCAGGACCTTGTGGCAGTCATGGGGAAATCAAGAGAATATGATGATTGCTATGATCCTGGCCATGTGCCATCACATGGAAAATCATCACCTATGGGAACAACCCTATCTCCCACCATCTTCTTTTTCTTTTGCTCTCTTTTCTGGCTAAGCAATGAACCAATTTTTTCCTCCAATTGTACAAATATTCCTGTCTCCTTACTGTTCTCAATCCAAGAAATGGGCCTTTAGAATCAGGGGTAATGCTAGTTAAAAGAGAGTAACTCAACGACTAAGGTTACATTACACGTTTGAATGCCTGATAACCCCTGTTATGGTTTAGATGCAAGGTGTCCCCAAAAGCTCATGTGTGAGACAATGCAAGAAGGTTCAGAGGAGAAATGATGGGTTTATGAGAGTCTTAACCTAATCAGTGAAATAATCCCTTATAGGGACTAATTGAGTGGTAACTTAAGTATTAGGTGTGGCTGGAGAAGGTGGGACTTGGGGGCATGGTTTTGGGGTATGTATTTTTTATCCAGAGAGTAGAAACTCTCTCTCTCTCTCTCTCTCTCTCTCTCTTTCTCTTCTATATATATATATATATATATATATATATATTTATCTCGCTCCTTCTGAATCATCATATGAGCTGTTTCTCTATGCCACACTATTCTGCCAGGATGTCCTGCCTCTCCCTAAGACTAAAGGAATGGAGCCTGCTGTTGATGGGTTGAGACCTCTGATACGATGATCCCATAAATAACCCTTTCCTCCCCTAAAGTTGTTCTGGTCGGGTCTTTCAGTCACAGCAGCAAAAAAAAAAAATCTGACTAAAACAACCTCATACCCCCTCCAAGTGTTCTATATAGATTTATGAATTTTATAAAATGGATTCTAGTCAGAAAAAAAGTCCTAACATTGCATTGAAGGTACTATAACAATATTTTAGAGGTGTGTATGTTTAGGATGATCAGAAGTGATTCATTCTGCTTGAGCACAGTCTGCTTCTTGTGAGATGAGGATACTTAGGATGAGTTTCAGTTTCTCAAGAGACTGCTTCCAAGTCCTGAAAGATGTAGGAGGCATCATTGAACCAGATATATTCAGAGATGCACAGAGGAGTCCAGGGGCAGCTTCTTCTTTTGGAATCATACAAATGTGAGAGAAATCCACTTTCTATTCTTTTTGGACCCTCTCAATCTGCATGACAGATTCCAAAAGTTCCATTAACATTCTGAAATTTGAAAATCTCACCAAATTGCTTGAACAGCAAATTCTCCCTCAGGAGAGGAAAAAAAATGCAGAGGGCTAAAAATACAAAGATATAGGGAAAAGGGTATCAGGACATTGTTCATTCACCATTCACGTTTTAAAAGCTGAGATTTCTCAAGGAACATTACTAATTTGATATTCTAATGAAATGTAGCCAAGGACAAGCAATTTCTCACCTAAGTAAAATAAAAGACACAAAGTTAGTTTTCTGCAACTTTAACCATCCATCTCCAAGAAACAAATGGCACTCCCTGGTCCATCTGCATCTTCCCCTTCACTCCCAAGGCAGGTTCCACCTGCTTCACCAAACTCTCATGCCCAACTTCCGTCTGACCAGTTCTCACCAAAGACTCTAAAAGGCTGATAAATTCAATCACACCATGATGTTAATGACTAAGATTAAATGTGACCCCAGATAATGAGGATCTCAATTATAAAATCAAATAATACTAGACTTGAAAGGAACCTCAAAGATCATCCTGCTAATTTTTTAACTTAATAAAAGAATTTTCTCTAGTGCTTTCCCTCCCCACAATTCTAATAAAGCCCTACATGAACCCTCCCAATTATTGGCTGTCCATGATACTACTGAAAGCATTTCTGTTGTCTGATTATTATAAAGGATGCTCTGAGATTAGTCATGCTTATTAAATGACTTTCATTAATACCCCTGACTGGCAAAGTCAAAGGATGTGCTGCTTCTACAACTGTAGAGCCTGGATAGATTGAGGTTTCTTCAACATTGCTACAGGTGTGTGAGAGAAGAAAGCATTGTGACTCAGGAAAGTCTAGATTTAGTCTCATTTCTGCAATTCACTTTGGATCTGGCTGAATCTCTTAAAAATCCTGAGCTTTTATCCCTTACCGGGACAACAAAGATGTGTTATTCCTGGCCCCAACATTATTGTGAAAGTGACAAAACTCTTCCTTCTACCATATATTAAAGGAGTTTGTAAACTGACAAAGAAAATGGGATATAATGTATTTAATAAACAAATATTAATCGAATACCAAATATTCTGTAAGAGACACAAAACTAGCTTCCTTGGACTGGATTGGAAATGCCCCATTTATAGTCTTTCCCAAAAGACAGGCCACCTACAGGGAAAGTCACCCAAAGTGGTACCATATGAACAGAAAGACCAATCAAAGGAAGAGACAGGAACGCCAGGAGGTTCACACAATAGCAGTTGAATTGAGGATGGAGAAAGGGAGATCCATTTGATCATTATTATGGAGGGAGGCAACGGGTGTCAGACCTAGGGACTTTTTGTTTGTATTAAAATGAAGAAGAAGAAAGATGAGTCGATCCTGGATTGCTTGATTCTCCAACAGGAGCAATTCATTCAAGGTAGGGAGCAGAAAACACAGTTGTGGAGAAGTTTGGGGTACAAATAGATGTGTGCATTTGTGTCAAATAGCCTAAGCTCCAGGAGCAAGACCTAATGGTGAATTACATCTGAAACTCAGGAGAGAATTCTAGGTGCAGGTTTAAGAATCATCAGATTACAAGTGATAATTGAATCCATAGAACAAGTGTATGAAGTTTAAAAAGGCGATGAAAGACAAGGTGAGATGAGAAATTAATACATCCTTGAATCACAGTGGAGATATTAAGTGTTCATTATTTTTTAATGAAGCTTTGGGATAGGGTGATAATAACAAGCATGAGACTTCAGAGCTGGGGTAGTTTTTTTATTTTGTTTTAAGAAAGGAGGGTTTGAGCACAGGATCTATAACTTAATTCCATTTTCAAAGGTACATTTTTAAATTTTGTTTTATTTTGAGCACATTCAGAAAAGAATGAACAAGTCCAAGGAAGAAGATAAAATTACATAAAAGGAAATTTTAAAAAATGTAACACAAGCACAGGCTCTCCACTCTAGCTCTTGCCATTGGAAAACTTACCTCTTTAGTTTTCAGTGTCTTCATCTTTAAAAATAATAGTAGTCACCACAGTTTATTATAAGGTTTAAGAACAACATCTGGTATATGTGAGTGATGTATTATTGTCCCTAGATAAAAAATATATAACCTTGCTTTATTTTTAATGTCATTGTCACCACGATTAAGTCCCTAGAGATGAGTCCCATAATTCAGTAAATCAACTGAGAAGATTTTACAGGTGGGTGAAAACATTGGCTACTCCCATGTCTATCCACCAGAAATAGAATCATATGTAAGATGCTCCCCTGACCTCTACTCATTCACCATCTGTAAACTTCACAGGTTTTTAAGAGTCAGAGGAATTAAATTAGAATGAAACTGTGAAAAGGCATGTATTAATTGCCCCGGCATGACATAAGAAATTCCAAAACTTGATGACGTAAAACAACAGAAATTTATTTTCTCACAGTTTTGGAAGCCAGATGTTCTAAATTAGAGTGCAGACTGAACCCTAACCCTCCAGAGGCTCCCGAGAAGACTCCTTCCTTTTCTCCTCCAGATTCTGACAGTTCCAAATGTTTCTTGGCTTATGCCTGAATAATTCTAATATCTGTCCCCATCTTCACATGGGCCTCTCCTATCCTTCTCCTCTCTTTCTTCTTGTGAGATTTGTCACTGGATTTAGGGCTCACCTGGGCAATGCATTCTGATCTCGTCTCAAGATCAGTAACTTAATTCCATTTTCTTTTTAAAAATTTTTTTTATTAGTTGCTCAAAACAGTGCAATGACCTTGACGTATATACATTTGATTTAAATGGGGTACGTAATCTTATTTTTCCATGTGTACAGATTGCAGGATCACATTGGTTATACAGCCACATTTATACATAGGGACATACTAGTATCTATTGTATTCTTAATTCCATTTTCAAAGGTATATTTTGCAAATCCTTCACATTCAGAGTTTTTGGAGATACACACATATCTTCTGTGGAGGCTTCCATTCAATCTACTATGGAAAATATTTCTCCAATCCTTTTCACATTCTCCTCATTACTTTATCAAAAATTGAATGAGCTATACAGATTGTTCTTATCCCAGAGATGATGAGCTAAACAAATGTGTCTTTGATTCTCAACATTTTGCAAAATAGTAAACAAATTAAATGCATACGTTACATATTTACGTAAGGCCATTTGAAATAGGAGATATATGATTCAGCTATGTCTGGGGTAGATCTTGCTATGTGCAACATTTAAGAATGATTGAATCTTTGGATTTTATTTAATTCTAGTACAGGTACAACCACAGCTTCGGGGGAAAAATAGAAAAATAACATGACAGTTTTCACAGTACAGAGATGTCTACATTGAAAAATTACAATCATAAGTTTTTACAGCATGTACTTTCTTAAAAATAATTTTATTTTCTCTACTTTGTACCAGCGATCTCTTCAATGAAAATATGAAGGTACAAATGCTTTATGAATCCATATTTTAACACTGACATTACAAAAGATTTATATTATCTTACTAGCATGGCCCATAATAATCAGGAGGATTGTATGTTATCATGGTTTCCCAAGGAATAGATATATATGACTCCCATAGACTCATCAAAGCAAGAGTAGAGAGAAATATATATTTAAGTTTTAGTTCTTCCTCAATAATATGAGGTGTGAGCTCCTCCCCAATTTTCCCACAGTTAAGCCAACTTGAATCTGTCACCCTCCTGTAAACACCAGTGTCTGTGTGGTGAGGAGCATGTTACCCTTACAGGCATGCGGTCTATCATGGAGTTATCCTAACAGAGCTCTGTATATTATGTGCTGCACATTAGAGACTCTTCTTCATTCCCAGGATGGTGCCTGGGAGTGGGCTGGATAAACCACCCTCAACACTGCATCCTGTTCTCACATTCCACATGCCCCAACACCCTGACAGCAGGAACATTTCCTGTTTTATTTTTCGTATGAGGAAATCGGACTGACGCAGCCTTATTATGGCTCCAGATTCTTCCTGTGACACATGACAAACATTTCCAGGATAGGTAGTTTTGATCAGGAGTGCAATCTGTGACTTTGGAGCAGAATGAAGCTAATTGCCCTACATGAAAATAGATCAATAATCTTGTTAGCACATCACTTTAAGCAAATGTCTCTATACACCAGGTTCAAACTCTGTGTGCACACAAACATAGATACATACACATTGTGAAATGTCAGACCTGTCCAGAGTAAATCTAACATGAATCCAGTCCACTTTTAATTGGCTAGACCTACAAATAGCATTAATGAAGGTAAAATTTCTTAACCCACACATGAGCATTTCTATGAAAACAGAAGCATACCAAACTGGGCATTTATACTTGTGGCATTTTTTTTTCCTTCTTGGACAAAATAGTAGTCTATTCACTGAGTTTATATATATACATGTATCTGTGTGTGTGTATGCATGTGTGTATATGCATGTGTGTATGTATGTATGTGTGTGAGTTTAATAGAATATGAATATTTAGTAGGGTGTTTATTGTCTACTTAAATCATACCACTAAGCCAAAAAATTTCTGTGATCTTCTTAAAGGTAGATCTCTGAACTTGTAGTTCAGGAGAAGGCAGACAAATGGGGTATAACTACATGTTCATTAATTTTCTGATGCCTACCTTAAAGATCCAGCATGCTTTGTGATAAAGTTCAAAAATGACATTCCAATTTTCAAACAGGCTGGCAAATATATTGCCTACTAAATCTCAATCTTCTATCCAAGTCCAGAGGCTTCTCGGAGCTCAGTAATCCAAACCACATGTCATTCCTAGAGGGCCAGAAATATTGCTATTTGAACAGAAAACAATCTGGAAAAGATGCCTTTTTGCTATGATATATAATAAACCATAGGAACTTTTGTCGACACTCTAAGGCTTAAAGGAACTTTCACAACCGGTATGAAATCTTGCATCACCTATAGATTCAGGTGAACCTGGGTTCTTTTCTTAAATTTGAGCTGCAGTCAAGTACTATGGACATAGTTTCACAATCTTCCAGACCTCTATTAAAATATGACGTATGTTGCTTTGCTCTGAAGGAACGACACGGCCTTTATCCAAACTTATTTCCACAAGGCACTGCGGGCTTTTCCTAATATTTAGAATATCAGGCACCCCACTTGCACAGAATTCTGTGTCACTTATCCAAGTTTCAGGTCTTAGAAATTATCTTTTGCTTTTCTTCACTTCTGTTTGGATTGAATTAATTCCTGATCTTGATGATGTATTTCTACAGAAACTCATTTGTGAGAAGGGGAAAAAAAAAACTGTCAGGTAAAGGAGATGGACTAATTGAAGTAGGTAAAAGAGAGCATTTTGTTATGTGAAGAGAGATATGACAAGAGGAGACATATGACCCATTCTTTTAAATTTCCTTTTGTAATAACTTTCATCCAATTACATTAGTGCCAGTCAGTCAGCCTTGTGTGGGGTGAAGGAAGGCTGCTTTGGGCCCAGAATATCTCTAATCAAGGGAATATGCAAAGATGCCTTTACTATTAACCTGAACTGTTTCCCTTTGCCTGCAATAAAATTTTTCATGACTTGCTCTCAGGGTAGAGAGCAGAATGCTAGTTTTATAGTGTGCACCAGGTTTCCAGGTGCAGCATTGGGTGAGATTGAACTCCTGCTCCCCAGCTGGGACTGGGCTTTTTCACAAAACTCTCAGTCAATTAGGCCCCAAGCAGCTATAATAACAACTGGCCCAACTAAGAAACCTTTCTTTTCTTCTATCTGAGGTCCATGACATCCTACATCTACAAATAATAGGCCACTTCATTTGTCGTGTGCCTAGAAACTTACTGTAGAGTTTTACTGACAGTGAAGGCTGGGGTGGGGGGCTGGGGTCGTGTAGAGGTATACCAAATATCAGAACTACTCAGTTACTCAGAATTTTTCTTTGCAGTTGTACTGGAATCTTTATATTTCTGCAGTATCTGTAGTTTCAAGTATTCTGACACCAGCTTCTTCAGTTGTAGTCATTTCAACAGGACATAACACTTTGTCACGTCTTACAATTTGATAAGCCCTTTCCTAGCATTAACCCAGATCCTCACACAAATCCTATGAAAGAGAAAGCTTGTGTTGACTCTCTTCAATTGCATAGGCTAAGATTCAGAATCAACGCCAAGGCCACCCACACAGAAATACCCAGGTCTATACCCAGTCACATTCATGGAACAGGACAGGGTGCACAAAATTGAGAAGTGGGTGGAACATGTCTCCTTTTCATTGTCTTCCCCATGACTTCTTGACAGTGCAATACCCAAACACTGCTTGCCGTTGCATAGAGTCCTCTCAGAGAAAAAAGTAGGCATAGGGAACTTAGTAAAGTCATATTTTTTAAATCCACTCACAGAAAATAACTTAAATAAGAAATATATTGTAATTTTGCAATGTCTTCATGGGAGGCCCATAGAAACAGTGTCTTGTTGAGATGTTTATAATTCACCACAGGAAATGAGCCAGCATGCAAACATTTGCTAGGATCTATGTTCACCACATCTATTTATTTTGAAAGTGGAATTTCAGCCGAAGATTCACTTGTTCATCCATTCGGACCTGCTTTTACTGCTATCATCAAGTGAGAGTTCCCTGTTATACTGAATTCTACTTAATTTATTACCTCCATTAATGTCTGAGAACAAGATAATGTGCCTAAATTTCACAAATTTCTGTCAATTCTATTACACTCTCACTTTTACCATCCAGGTTCAAAGCTTTAGTCCATAAATTTTATGAAATGGATAGTTCTCATCCTAGCAGAGTGTTATACTGAGGCTAATAAACACTTACACACCACAATAAAACTAAGGAACAGAAGCTTAATTAGTACCTGTGCTCTTGACTGTGCCTTATTTATAAAGTTGAAACTTGATATGGAGTCATTTATACAATAGGGAAATCATTTGCATATGGTCCTAAGAAGGCATGAGATGGATTTCATTAATATTTATAAAACATTTTCAGAGGTTCTCTGGAAAAGCTCTTTTGAGGATTAATTGTTGACTCTAAAATGCTTATAACACATAACTGCTAACTAATAACTCAAAAAGGCAGCATAGGGGAAGGAAAAATGATGAGTTGACATGCTAGCTCCATAGTTTCTGGATAAAAGATTGCATAACTTCAAGATCAGTGAAATAATATAAATGGACACCTGGAAATTACAAGCAG
This sequence comes from Marmota monax, assembly GCF_021218885.2. Taxonomy (NCBI): domain Eukaryota; kingdom Metazoa; phylum Chordata; class Mammalia; order Rodentia; family Sciuridae; genus Marmota; species Marmota monax. Next base: position 2,488,837 of record NW_026695150.1, on the reverse strand, counting down.
CAAACATATAACTGAAGAGCTCTAGTTTTATGCATGTCTAGGTGAGTGGCTTTAAAATGTGCGGAAACAGGAATGTTAGCACAGGAAGGGACCTTGGGGATTCCTATACAAACAATGCCTGTAGTTTATGGAGAGACCAAGCCTCCTGCTCAAATCCCACAGCAACTAAAAGCAGTCACCTGTTTTGACTTCTGGTCTCCTTCCAGTAAAATACACTGTCAGATCTTCTGCTAGACAGAGTCTGAAGGGTACATGGTTTCTTTGCTATTTTTTCAGCATTGTTTGTCTCTTCCCCACCTAATTTTATCCTCCCTCCTCAGAACTCCCAGGCACCACATATGCCTAAAGGAGGACTCAGATGACTTTGTTCATCTGCTTCATCTCCGATCTTCTCAGCCCAGCTACGCTCCCTACCATCCATGCATGCTTCCACCCCACAAAATCTTCTTCTACATTACTGAGTTTCTTTTCAAATATTAACTAGTCTATTATCTATAGTGAATGGAAAATGTGTATACTGAGGTATTTTCTCCAAATGTTTGTATTTCATAGATTTATTAACCTGAAGACATTGAATTTGTGAAGACATCCAGTCATTGAAACAGGCAAATGATACTGATGGTTGTGCAAAAGAATCGTCTGTAAGTCACTCCAAAAACAAGTCATGAGCTTAATGTACTTCCTGTGTCCCCTTTGAAGGTGAATGACAGGAGATGAATGAAGAAATCAGCTTTTCAGAGGGTGAATTTGGAATGGAGGGCCTGCTGGGGGGGGGGGGGGCTGGTTCAATTTGTTCCCCAAGATCCAGGTGTTGGCAGGTTGGTCTCCAGGTAAATGGCGTGGGAACTTCGAGGTGAGGCCCAGTAGGAGGTTGTCTTTGGGTAAATTAGGTTTATTCCCTTGAAAGGGGTTGGGGGACTTTAGTCTTGCTCTGGAGTTCTGTCTTGTGATGCGGTCTCTCTCCCAGAGTTGGTACATTCCTCTTCCTACCACTGAACTATTTCCATTAGACCCTCACCACATGCTAAACCAATGGGGCTGACCCATCTTGGACTTGGACTTTCAACTATGACTTAAATAAACCATTTTCTTATAGAGTCACCCAGATCCAGGTGTTTGTTTCATTAGAGTCAAGAAAAATGGTCGGACACAAAGCCTCTATCTAATTTAATAAGTCACACTGTTTGTACAGATGATTTCAGAAACATGGTAATTAAAATTCAACAAACCACTTTGGTTTTTCTTAAAATTTTGTCTAAATTTTCAGAGCTGGCATCACAAATGTTTTATCGCATTTTCTCCCTGTTTCATCCTTTAGAGTTTGTTGTTAGATGTTCTCATTCTGACTTCCAATATTTTCCTTTCAAGTCTTTCCATTTATATATTTTATATCAATCTCACCAAATCTTTGTCTATTGTGTTGAAATATCTTCAAAAGCTCAATTTTATACAGCAAGTTTGTTTTTTTAATTCTACTAATTCATTTTCTAATCTTAATATTTAATTTCTTCTATTTCTTTTGGATATGTTCTTTTATTTAATTCTCACTTCTGCATACCCCTTAGTTTCACTGCTTTTATTTTCTATTCACATTCTAAGCTACATCTTTGCCTCTAGTTAGCTTCATCCCATAATTTTGATGTAACAAATTGTTATAGAGGTACAAGTACTTTCTGTTTCCTGTTATTTCTTTTTAGCCATTAAATCAAATATAATATTAAAATAACAACTCAGCATGGTCAGAAGGGAAATTGCATAGTAGGGACTAGTTTATATCAATATACTATCTAACATTGAAAGATCTTTCTCATCAGCATGTGTGATTCTTTTTTTTACTTTATTTTCCCTACTAAAATATTTCATGATGGAGTAAAGATATCATTGGCTATCAGTTATAGCAACCATATAAATAGAAAGAATTTGGAAAAAAAAATTGGATGTCAAGCAAAACAGCTTGGAAAAAAAGAGAAAAAGAAGAAGAAAATATACCCACAAATATACCATGGCAGAGACTCGTTTTGGCATCATCGTGGAGAGCCTCCTGGGTTCATTGATATTTTCCTCCTCTCTTTGACATTGGAACAGTATAGAAATTGTCATAAGAAATTTGAAAGACTTCTCTAGATTAGCAGATTTATAGAGCCAAAGGAAATACATGGCAAATGCCAGACTTTAAGAAACTTAATCAATCCTTGAAGCAAAGAGGTCCAAGTCTCTGTGTACTGGCACTAGGAGTACAGAAATTTTTCCAAATTATGCTTCCTCTTGCAATTCTTTGAGGGAAATTAAAACCTTTCATGGAATTTAAATATGAAATTAAGGCATGAGTGTATTAAGAGAGAGAGAAAAAAGAAAAGACATTTTCATTTGCTTTACTTTGTCCTTAAATTGAAGTCCCTCTTCTTCATTCAATGAGCCAAGACAAAATGAAGTGCTCCTTATCACCAGGTACAGTTCAGGTTTAGCAATGAGAGACAGGGATCCTAAACTTATGTCCTAAGGAGGGAGTCAATAAAAAATGTAAATAAATAGTTATAACCATTATAACCATTGAAAAGTTTTTTTTTTTTAAAAAAGCAAGATACTTGAGTGTCTCTGAGACTATTTTGGAATGGGTGGTCACAGAGACTCTCCAAGGTGAAGACATTTAAACTGACATCTAACTCATAAGGAGGATCAAACCAAGTAAATACTTCATGGAGAGATCAGTTCAGCAGGGGGAACAGCTAGGGGGCACCTTCCAGAAGATAAAAAGGCCTTGGCGTGTGCAGGGGGTAAGCACACCTGGAAAGCAGTAAACAGGAAGTGCCACTGAGGAGAGTACAAGGGAGAGTCTAGGCCAGGGTCCTGCAGGGCCTCCCAGGCTGCATGTGGAGTTTGAATTAAATCCAAGGTGATGGGAAACTGCAAAAGGAATTCAAGCAGGGAGCTGCCATATCATCATGTTCTCCTCATTATTCCTGCAGGCCCAAGGGTGTGGAAGATGTTTGGTCTGTAAATTGCCAAAACAGTATCAACCCATCTTTAGTTTGGTACCACATAAAGTTTGACTCCCAAGGTATAATTTGTAAACTAAATGATATTATTCTTATACTGTGACCTGGGGAGAAGGAATATTTGCTGTATCAATTTCAAGTGTCTGGATATGAGAAGAAAATCTAATGTACTCTTGCTGGAAAGATTACCGTGCCTCTTGTAAATATTTCTCCAGTGTATAATTCCCCATTTGGATGAGTTTTTACCTTGAATCAAACCCTAGTCCATTATAGCCAAAGGAAAATGGAATACAAATTGTGAATTCTTTCAAAAATAAAGGAAAAATTATATTCCACAATAAATGCAGAAGCCTGTGCTCCATCATTGCTCTTGCATCCAGAGATCATTGTGGAATGACAGCTTTGCTAACAGGGCATTTCTTGGTAAGGCCATGGTCTGTTGAAATAGAGCTATTAGGAAAACAAATGATTCTCTTAGCATCTTTGCACCAGCATAAGTTTTATGCAGCTATATTATGCTGTAGCCTCCATCACTGATATACAGGCACTTTTCTGAAGTGGGCAGAAGACAAATCAGCAGCAAAAGTCATCATTTTCTTGCAATACTAAAATACTCAACTAGAGTCACCAAATATCATGCAAAGTATCATCTCTGCCAGACTCACATTTTCCCAGAGTCAGTAACTGATATTTTGATTTCTCTTCCTTTATTTATTAGAATTATTTACCTAATTATATTTATTCTATCACTATTATTAAGAGTATGATTAAAAGTCTTAGTTTACTACATATCTATGAATCCTCAAATTTTATATTTTAGATCAGATTTACCTAAAAAAAACAACATAAGGTATCTACTTGCTCTCTAATAAAGGTACAAATAGTCTCTCAAACTCTAGTAAGATTTACTATAAAAATCATTCTGTGACCATGTCTATTATTAAATAACAGAAGTATTCAGTGATCTCTACCTTTATAGTTAAGGAATTTTAGAGAATAGAGGCCATGATTTTTAAAATGGACCATAAATAATAATCTGAAATAAATCCGACAAATTAGCTGTGACCAGTATACTTTCTTTTGATTGGAGAACACTCTAGGCAACATCCAGGTGGAAGTGGGGATAGGTCAAGCAGCTTGTGGTGCCTAAGCCAAGTGAGGTTTGTTGACACTTGAGAAGCTTCTGGGATATTAGCAGGTATTACATCAACATGGCAGATATTTATTTATACTGAAAAACTCTTGCAAAAAGGAAAAAAATGCAGATTTTCTGATTCCAAAGTTTTCAAGATAGAGTCCAGGTACATATCTTTTAGATCACAATCCCTAGGTGATTCTAAGTTCCTCTTTTCTCAGTCATACCTGAGTTTATCCCTCCTTTAGGGAAAAAAAAAAGACAAAAAAAAAAAAACATGCTGTCAAAAGTATATTATTCTTTCTCCTATTCCAGATATTTTTTGGTCATACATGTTTTTCCCTAGGCCTAGAATAGTCACTTCTGAATTTCCTAAATTCTAAAAGTCATTTTAGATTTTCAAAATCTGTTCTCAAAACAAATCTTTCTTCCTGTTGCAATTTCCCAGTGATGATTTCCCTTAGAAGGCCAAGAGAATTTAGAAATACAGAAAAGGGAAACAAAATCACAAAGATCCCAACTATGAAATCTCCCACCCCCTTGCTTGCTGTTGTTTTATTTATCTTACTTATATTTTGTTTCGAGAGAAGACTAAAACTTATTTTATAATTTAGGCCCTAAATCTGGCTCTAGTAAATAAATGTCAATATTTTCTTCTCCAAGTCATCTCAAAACAATGCTGTGTGCTATGCTCAGCCTCTCAGTCAGAGCGACCTGTGTAAACATCTTGAACTGTCACTCTTGCCCACGTCCTGCTGAGCAGGGTAGCACCAAGCTCAGGTGGCTGCATTCCCCCAACCCCAACCCAGCCACACATGTGGATGACTCAGAAGGCTTCCAGTTGGGTTCACTCACCCTGGACTTCAGGACCATCTATGCAAACCTACTTTCCACTTTGACAACCAGAAATACATATAATTTCACACGCTTAATTTTAGAATATAATTCATGGGGCTCTTTCCCGGATTCCTCAGTGTAGCATCTGTTGAAAACTGGTCCATATGACATAGTCTGACAGTTTTTAAAGCTTTCCCAAGAGAATCTCTTAATGATATCAACTTTTCGGTCGTCTTTTGAACAGTAAGGGCTGTCTCTGATGTTAAATTTTGGAATTGCTGGATATGAATATTGCTTTACATATATCTATCATCATTTAAATTTTGAAACATATCCATCAACAAATGTTTATTTGTTGTCTACCATGTGTTTGGCACTATGCCTATGACTAGAAATTTTTAAAAAGTAAAACAATATAATCTCTGCTCCCAAGAAACTCTAGACATGGGTGGGGGGCGCGGGAATCCAAAACAAAAAAAGGTCAGTGACAACACAATCTCCATCTGTAGAGATCCTTCAAGTTCATACAGTATCACACTCTCCGGATGGTCCACAGCAACCCAGGGTCAGAAAGGAGTGAGAGCCCATAGCTCCTCACCTCCACATCAATGCACTTTCTGTAGTAGGACTGACAATAGAATTTATTTGACTACTATTTAAATGAAAGTATCTCTACTTTCATTCTTATTTCAGACATCTTTCAAAGCCCAGAGACATAATACTTGCAAATAAAAAAAATGGCTTTGTAAAAGGAGATATACACTTTTGTTTATGAGCCAGAAAGCTTACACAGAAGAAAACTGCAATAGCACCTGTCCTCCGAGGAGCTCCCCATATTTTACGGACAGCGTTCAATTATTCCTTGTGATATCCCTATGATACATCGTTATGAGATTACTTGTATTATGTACAGCACCTTTCCTATTTGGACCTTGAAGGTGCCTTTTACAGAATCAGACATAAAAGAAGGTAATTCTCATAGTGCTCCAGGGATATGGAAAAAATATATTAAAAACCATGGAAAGACCAAATTACTATTGGTGACTAGGGAAATAAGAGTCACTGAGAGTTAAGGGGCTACAGCACAGCTATGAAAAAAAGAATCACGTTTATTCCTATTTTTTTAAAGCAACAGACCCTCACACAACCCACATCTTTGTGCCAGGGAGCCCAAGAAGTGGAAGCACAGGAGCCGTTGAAGGAGAAGCAAAGCCCTGTTTGTTCAGTTTCTTCAGGAAACAGGACGAGTGGAGGAGATCAGAAGCATGCTCCCATGTTTCCTTTATATATTCATATATTTCATACATGTTTTCTGTGTACTCTGCTGGGAAAAGAGAAAGCTAGAACTGAGTAGGACAGTGGCAGAAGGGCTTTGTGACAGACAGCTAGACCGTGTGCTTCAGTAACAGGGGTGCTAAGGTTTGCACATGGTCTAAGTGTGCCCCACAGTTACATGTGTTGAAATTTCATCTCCATTGCCAGGTATTTTGAGGGTAGAAGGTAAATCTGACTATAGTGGAAGAGGTGGAACCTTTGGAAATAGTTTAGGATTAGATAAAATCCTTAGGGTGGTGCCCTACAATTGATTCCTGTTGGCTTTTTAAGAAGAGGGAGAAAGAACAGAAAGACACACATACACATATGTGTTCCCAGGCTCTTGTCACACTCTGCCTGTGCTGTCTGGCACCTGACCAGAAAGATGGCCATCATCACATACCAGCCCTGGAAACTTCAGAGCTGTGAGCTCAATAAAGCTCTTTTCTTTATAGCTCACCTCTTCTGTGGTATTGAGTTATTGGCAACAGAAAACAGACCGACACAAAGGTTAACAGGAATAGAGCGTATGAAACTCACAATGTCAGTACTATGGTGTTCAGCACTGTGTCCTCAGTGACAGGCACAACATAGGAAATTCAGGAAATACTTATTGAATAAGCAGATGATTTTTCTCAAGAGATCCAAGGACAAAAAGTTAAAACCATGTTGCTAAAAGCCATGTTGCACCTATCTATTTGTACCATGATGTAAATAGGTTTCCATCTATGAAGGTTACTTGTAACCATATTGAAACAAACACACACATACCATTTTATGGATGGGGAGCTAATTTTAACAGGCTTGTCAAAATTCATGCAAGAAGCAGAGAGGGGACTTACCCCAATATATGTCTATACTTCAACAGCATGCTGATGTCAGCCCCGGCCAGGATAGAGATGTCCACACGAGGTGAGGTTACTGCAGATTCATATTCTGTTGTTTTAATTGCACCACTTCCCTCCACCACATCTCTCATAAAACAATATTCCTCAGTGATCAGAGGCCCTAAAATGTTGCTGCCTGCAGCTATTGATCATTGTAGCCCTGAAATTCTCTGCATTTTCCATTCCTTCCGAGACCTAATAAACCATCATATTCCTCTTCTGTGGAGTCAACCTAATTGATGTCTGGTGAATCTTGGTGATATTTAACACATTTAGACACCAAGAATTTTAATCGATTTTCAACTCTGCAATACTTTCTCTTTAACTAGAAACTATCCTCTCTCTAATTTTTTTTCTTTTGTGTATTTTCATAATATGTGCCTGTCCTGTAGTTGCCACTAGGATTTATGCAGTAAATCTATTTCTCCTGAGACAAAGATAAATATTAACATTTTCATTTCTAGGAGAAACATCATGACTGTACTATCTGAATTTCAAAAAAAATATCTGCAGATATACTTATTTCTAAAGATGATAGAAAATACCCCTAGTCTCAAGGACCGAAACAAGTTTCTGAGGTTCCATCAAAAACTGTATTCAAATAGGACTTATGGTTTGAAGACATATCCAGAACTTATATTTTTAATTACTAGCTTCATGAATTCCCTTTAATTTTTAAAAAGTGAAAATAAATAATGTAATGGGACAAATGGCAGACAGCCTCAAAACTAATTGAAATTAATGTATCACTAGGATCAGTTTGAAAGCTCAGGCAGCACATATCCATGTTGGACTTCCTTTTTTAAAAAAAAAAATCACTGATAAATTTTGCAAGGATAACTCAGAGAGGCATTTATGCAGTGATCCGTATATAAAAGATAAATGCTGTAGTATGATGCAAGCCGGAAGAAAAAAATCTGTTTATTATTTATTTTGGGAAAGCTATCTGGGGAAAAACATGAACTGCTAGCTAATCTCATAGTAATAACTCAAGACAAGAATAAATTACATATATATCTGAAATAAATGAGAGATTAGAGCTAGCCAATGACATACTGCAATAAAGAAGGCACAGAATGCTGGGTATACTGTCATTCATGACTTAAAAATGACACATTTCACCCATCAAGCCATCATGTCAATCAGGATGAGACATCCATCAGCCCAGAATTTCTTCTTGGCCCATTGTGAGCCCTCACTCTCTGCCTACCGTAGGCCTGCATCCTCTAGTCCACATTTTCTAATTATGGATTAGTTTGCATGTACTAAGAATTTATAAATGGAATCATGCAATCTGTACTCTTTGGGTCTGGCTTTTTTCATTCATTTTAAGTACTTTGAGATTCATCCATGTTGTTGTATCAGTAGTTTATTCCATTTTAGAGATAAACAATCTGTTTAGCCATTCATCTGCTGATGGATATTTAGCTTGTTTTCAGTGTTTATTGCAAATTAACCTGCTATAAATATGCCTGAACAGGGCTGCTTGTGGACTTAACATACTCATTTCTGTAGAAAAAGTGCCATAGAATGAAATGCCCAAGTCACATGCCCAGTGTGCCCCGATACTGCTTATCTGTGTCTTTTATCATTCTCTCCTGATCACTCTAAAAAGAAATTTATTACTCTTACTGATATTCTCACAGAACTTGCTTTGATTTCATTGGTTCTTCTCTATCTTCTGTTCTGTTTCATTGATCCACCTTGACCTTCATGTTTTCCCTTGTTCTGTTTAGGTTGGGTGTCCTTTGCATTTTCATTTCTAATATTGCAAACTGGAATCTTGTTCATTGATCTAAGACATTTTTTTATCTAATGTACATATTTAATACTACAAATTTCTCCCTAAATACCATTATAGTTGCACTCAACGAGTTTCAAACATTATATATTTATTTTCATTCATTTAAAAATACTTTTTAATTTCCTTTGAATTTCTTATTTGACCTTGGATTGTTTGGAAGTAGAAATAGCCCCCACTATACAATGGTTCATCTTATGATTTTCCTAACTTCTGTGTGAAAATGTGCCCATACCAACTGTGTTTTTTACTGTGTTTTTACTTTTAATACAATGTGCAATAAATTGCATGATAGTTGACACTGTACCATAAAATAGGCTAATGTCAGTATTCTGAGTATGTTTAAGGTATGCTTGGCTAAGATATGGTGTGCGATAAGGTAGGTATACAAAGTGTGTTTTCTATTTACAACAGGCTTACATGGATGCAAGTGAACTGTAAATTGAGGAGCATCTGTTTATTATTTGGTTCTTAAATATGTAGATATATTCCAAATATTTTTCTATTACTGATTTTCTTTCTTTCTTTTCTTTTTTTTTTTAGTGGTGGTGGTCCTGGATATTGAACCCAGGTGCACTCTACCACTGAGTTACAACTTTAGGCATTTTTATTTTCTATTTTGAGACAGGATTCCAATGCATTGCCAAGTCTGACCAAGAACTTGTGATCCTCCTACCTAGTCTCCTGAGTCACTGGGATTACAAGTATGTACCATGTACACACAGATTCTATTACTGAATTGTAATATAATTTCTGATCACATTATGATCTGAGAACATAGTTTGCATGAATTGAATCCTGTTTAGTTACTTCAGAATGATTTTGTGGTCTACAATGTGCTCTACACTTTAAGTGATCAGTGCAGATTTGCAATGTATGAATGTTTTTGGAATTGGTAGACTCCTCTAAGAATACTGATTTGCTAAATTGGTCATCACCATTGTTCAAATACTTTGTGTGCTCACAGAGGTTTTCTTATGCTATAACTTTGTTAAAGAGGACTACATAAATCAACTCAATTGTGAATATATTCATTTTAACTGGAAGTTGTGCTTTTTATGCTTCATGATATTTGATGCTCTGCTAATACCTGCATAAGTATTTTTTATTGATATTTTTTATTTGAGGAACTTACCTCTTTACGAAATCATGTTTTTCATTTTAATATCCTTTGTCCTGAAATCTATTTTACTTGTTATTAAATATTAAAAAAGCTATTCTAGATTTCTTTTTGGGGAGGTGTATTTTTAGTAGCTTATCTTTTCATTCTTTTAAATAGGAACTATTTGCGTCTTTAAGTTTAAAGTAGCTTTCTTTGAAGCAGTATGTGGTTTGTGGTTGGATCAGACATAAACTGCAACTCAATTTGGATATTTAGACCATCCATATTTAGTGTAACTATTTATTCAACTGGAATATATATATATATATATATATATATATATATATACATATAGAGAGAGATAGCATATATACTATATATGTGTGTTTACATATATATCTTTTATACATTTTCATTTGCTTTTAATGTACTGATTCTTTCCTTGTTGCTATTTTTCTGTTTAACCCATATATGTATCATTTTATCTAACATTTGTTCACTTATCAGCATAATTCTTGTTGTGTATTTTTGTTGTTACTTTAGGATTTAGAGTACACATCCTAACTTACCCCTGCCTACCTCCAAGTGAAATTATACTACTTTTTTAAATTGTATAATAAACTTACAGTGCCATGGTTCAATTTCTTCCCTCCTATTCTATGTGCCTTTGTGGTCATGCATTTTCATTTTCCATATGACATAAGCCACAAAACACATTGTTATTATTTTCATTTTGAAGAGTCAGTTATGTTTTACAATTGTTCTATATAAAAAATGTTTTAGTTTCGACCATGTAGTCACAAGTGGTATTTGTCTTTATTTCCTCTGACAGAACCAGATTTCCATATTTTATCATTTGACTTTTGTTGGAAGTGCTTTCTTTGAAAGTTTTTAGGGTGTGAAGTTAAAGGAAAACCATTTTCCATTGGAACCTATTAAAGCTCAGTAAGGAAGACCTAATCTGGGATGATCATAATGACCAAAGGGACTACTGCAATAAGGTCTTACAATGGGGAAAAAATGGGGTAAACTTTGAGTACAGAATAAGAAAGTGAGAATTCATAGCTGAGGAACAGGGGATCCCTGAATGGAAAATTCCAAAGAGAAAACATCAAAGATAAGGGGGGTTCTGATCATGCTGACCTCATGATATTCTTGCCGAAGCTGAAGACAGGTTAGGGTGATCGGACATCAGCTGGGAGGTAATGGGTCATGAGGAATTTGATGAGATGTTGAGGGTGACCAGATATCAAGGGTCAGGGATCTTACCCGACTGACCAAGCAAGGGTTTTCCTAACACGAGATTTTATAAGAATGGGCACATAAGGGGAAGGTTCAAAAGCCTCACTAAACTTCCATCAAGCAGAGAATTTTATGACAGTGAAAAATTCCTTCAGCTTTGGGGTGTCTAAAAAAAAACCTTAAATTTCACATTCATTTTTCAAAGATATTTCCACTGGATAACAAATCCTAAATTAAAAGAATTTTCCCCTTTTATTACTTTAAAGGTGGTGTTCCACTCTCTTCTTGCTGTCACTGTTTCTGGGAAATGTGCCACCATCCTTATTTTTGTTCGTCTGTATTTAAAGTGCTCTCCCTGTCCTTCATCTACTTCTAAGATTTTATTTTTTTCACTGTTTTAAGCTAGTTAGTGATAATAGACACTAACCTCTAGCTCTATGGTATTCATTATATTTGGACAATTTTTAGACATTGTTATTCAGTCTTTTTCCCTTAATCTCTTTCCATCTCTTACCTGTTTCCGGGAAGGATGATTAGCTGGCAAGAGCTCAAACTGTCGTCGGGGAAGATGGAGCAGCCTCAAGGTTATGATGAGGATGGCGCAGAAAGTAGAAGGAGCCATGTCCCTGCAATGCCCACAATGCTTTCATGTTGACCTTGGATTGCCCAGGACCATTTTTCATCTAAGAAATAAACCTTTTACTGATTTGTTTTGGTTTTCTTCTTTGGGCAACTGAACCTATTCATGAGTGATCTAAAGTCTAATCCAAGAAAATGCCAAATGCTGGAAAAGTGCACACAGGATACCAGACCCTATTTGGGGACATCAAAGCAAAGCCAGTGTGCAGCCAGGGCTCCATATTCTTGTAAAGAGATGCCAAATTTTGGGTTGTTCTGGATTTGAGCCACTGTCCATGAATAGTCTAAAATCAGAAATGCAGAGCAAAGGACCACGAAAAGAAGGCAGGAAAAACATCCCTTTGTGACCTGACCATTTAGGAGAAATTTTCAAGAATATTAGTAATAGCCCTATGGTCCATTTGCCGATAGAGTTCTGCCCTTTGGGCACAATTTAATCTGCTTTGAATCCTTGATTTTCTGAATTCAATATGTGAAACTCTGCATTTCAAATAAAGAAACAGAATGAAAGGTTTTTTGCTTGAAGCTACACTATTCACGGTGAACAAATATATGAAAAAGAAAATGGAAAGTTATCAGAATAAAGCAAGTCCATGTGTATACTTCTAGACTGTAATTAAATGAATGTGTGTGTACACACACAGAGTCTCTCTGTCTCTCTCTCTCTCTCTCTCTCTCTCTCTCTCTCTCCCTCTCTCTCTCTTTCTCATGCACACACACACACACACATCTCTCACAGTCAGAGTGAGGTCCAAAGCTTTGAGGAATGTTAACAGTGGCCAAGAATCAGAAATGCAAAAGAAGCAGTTCTCCATAGATCGGGCAAAGGCACAGGTGGTAATATGGCAGCTCATTAATGTATTTGAGTCTGAGGACTAGAATTTAGATGGGGGAGGAATGAAAGGAGAGAGAGGACTGGGAGATCTAGAAGCGGCAACACAATGCTGGGGAAGGTGGTGTTGGGAGGGACACGAGGGAGGCTCTTGCTTAGCGGTGCTTAGATGCTCTTTCGAGGCCTAGCACACCCTAATTTCAAGGTCATCTTTCCTCTCAGTGGCAGTTGAGCAGCAGCAGCAGGAGGAGGACTGAGTGACTCTTGAGGTGCCCTCTCTGCATGTGGCTGTAGGAGCGAGCACAGCACAGAGGGCAGGAGGCTGGCCTTCCTCCTCTGAGGGCCAGTGTACCTCCTGAGCTGGGGTATCCCAGACACTGCGTGGTTTCAGATTTGCTCCTTTATCATAAGTAGGAAACTGATCCAAGATAAATAAGGGGCATGGACATGCTACTGAAAAAAAAGTAAGAAGGAGGTACACACCATTTTGTTTCTTTATCTGGAGTTGCTCAACACCTTACCCTACATATCTGAGAAGCATTGAACAGCTGAGGGAAGACACCAAGGCCAACCTTTGATTTTAATATTTTTTGGAGTTAATGAAACATTGTGAGCCTGAAAAACTGGCTATTGAATATGCTCAAGGGAGAGAGAGATCATGAGACAGAAGGACTGAGAAGAGAGGTACCAGGGCTGAGAGGACACAACTTCTTGGGGAGGACTGCCTGCCAGACCAAGTCCCATCAAAGGAACAGGAAATGGAAAAGGCGGGTCAGGCATTGAACATACTGAGCTATGTTCCTGGAGAGGGTGAGGAAGCAAAAAGAAATCACAGGAGAATAGTAATGGGGAATGTGAGCTCCGACTCTTGGTAAAGAGCAAAAATGGAAAAGAGTTTACAGAATTTTAATCCTAAGGATGGAAATTTTAGTTGGTATGTTGGTAGTAGACTCATGGTAATGTAAGAGCCTGAGTTATAATCAGAGTATTCAAAAACTCTAAAAGGAGAGAAAAAGACCGCGAGCCCTGACGTTTTAAACTTTTCTGAATCTATAGAAGTTGAGCAAAGGTGAAAAAAAAATTCAATACTAATCCATAGTTAAAACTTCCTTAGTAGATAAAAATTATTGCTTGAGGTCATAAAAGCTAGGTTTTTGGATAATAGAGGAGATTAGCTATGGAAATGCAGGAAACCACCATATTTTCCCCTTATGATAAATTCTGCTTTTTACTGAAATGATGGAACAGAGACAAGATTCAGGAAACCAAAAGCCACATAAATTCTGTAAATTATTAATCATATGCTTTTCTCCTAAATTAATTAAAATGTTCACGTTTACCTTATGAAAATCCACTTTAAGGCTTAACATACATGAGTACTGTGTTTTTCTTTTTTTCACTAACTACAAGAATAAAAGAGGTTGGAATTACATTTAAAGGTTTTCACCCTCATAAAATATATCGCTTTGTAGACTAAATGGTAAATTGGAGACAATTTTGCCTCACATAAAACCACTTCTGTTAATATTCGTATTCCATAATTCTTAATAAAACCAGGGGCAATATTCTAGGAGGCTTCCATACCGAACTCCTCCGTTGGACTTCTGGTTTAGCAGGAAGTTATTTTAACTCACTTTGAAAGATTCATTGTATTGGAATTTCCACCCTCCTACCATCCTAACACTACACATAAATAGTAAATGGAAACCAGGTGGTGAGGGGAAAAGCAAAGGCCCCCACGGTACAGCATCATTATCAGTAGTCTGTGCAACATAAACAGAGCCAAGAAAAAGGTGCAATATCTCAGTCTTTTTTTTTTTAAACCTGATGAAGATGAGAATTTTATGAGTCCTATTCTTCCTTTTCACCCTGAAGCACGTATGATTTAGCAGTCTGTGTGATATTAGCAAGATCAGTATTGTTCTCTGCTGGAAGTAGAAAATCTCATAGCTGAATAAAGACCCAGAAACCCAAGCATGCAGAAGGAGGCATCTGAAAAGCCCTGAAGGAACATCTCACCAAAGAGCCGTTTAAGGAGAAATGTCAAGGCAGGAGGCGGCTCAGCTACATACCACGTGGCACACTCCCTGACCAGATCTGACCCCACAGGGAGGCAACATTTCTATCCACGTCACCTTCTGCCCATTCCACTTCCAGTGGGATTACACAACCTGGTATTAGGTGAGTGAGTGTCTGGCAGCTGGGATGTGACCAGAGAAGATGAGTAAGTACAAAGTGACTCCAAGGTTAGTGTCTTGCTAAGAAGCGATCACACAGCCATTCATACCATTAGAGACAACATGCCTTCAAATTTATGGGCAACAGGAGTTGGGATTATATTTGTATTTATTAGGAAAAGGTTGTAGGTGTCAAGCAGAGGTTTCAGAATGAAGAGGTAAGTTACTGTAGTGTTTGCAAAGTTTTACCTGTGAGCACACTGTTTTCGTTTTACCCCATCTTTGCTCTTCCCGTTGTTGTTTTTCCCTCTTTAATTCAACTCCATACCAGTCTCCCACTTTCTTGGAAGGTAAGAGGGAGGTTAGAAGGTAGGCACTGGCTTTCTGCCATTACACAGGATGGTTATATATATCCATGAGGCAACCTCTTCAGCCCAGCTGAGTGTCATGGCTTCCTGACCATAACCTCTGGGACAAATCTGTCCAGAGTAGACAAAGCTAAACTCCAAGTCCTGGTTCCTCTTCACAGTTCCAGCCTCTCTGATCAGAAACCCACCTGGTCTCCAGGAAGTGCCCCATTATGTACCACTTGCTGCTCTCCACAGAGTGGTGACGTCAAGCAGGCCCCAGGCTCACGCATACGTCTGTAAGCCACACTCACTTCTTGAAATTTAGCCATTTGAAACCATTAAAAAAAATTTAAAGTACTAGATTTTCTTATATTTTAAAATGCATAATTGATCATTTGTCCACTTAAATCATTGTATTTGCAAACACTGACTGATTGTGACCTGAATAATCTTACATCTGGTAAGGGAAACGGGACCTGAGCATAAACAAGTCTAACATAGTGAGGACAGTGGATCACAAAAGGTCTGTGTGTGAAAGGTTAATGTAATAGAGGAGAAGCTAAATTCAGGTCAGCTTGAGGTCCAGAGAGGGTGCGAAAGACAGGAAGGTGCAGAAAGAGGGAAGTGTCAAGTGAGCTAGGTTGCTGGTTCCAAGTCCTCATCAAGAGCTGTTGAAAGATACCAATATTGACTTTCTAATCCAGAGACTGATTCAGCTGAATTCAACATGAATAAAATCACTAACATGCAACAGGTATGAATTACAGCTCTTCTTTTCTATTTTCAAGTAGATGGCAGTATTCTTCTTAAGATATAATGCTGCATTTCAGTATTTTTGGCTACTCCAAATAAGAAAGATCTGTTTTATTCCTTGAACAACTGGTTGAAATTAGCCATCCTACAGTACCTTATGGTTGAGAAGCTATCAAGCGGTTTTATTTATCCAAATGGACTGAAGCACACACACTATAAAACTCAATCGGGGCTGGGGATGTGGCTCAAGTGGTAGTGTGCTCGCCTGGCATGTGCGTGGCGCTGGGTTCGATCCTCAGCACCAAATACAAATAGAATAAAGATGTTGTGTCCGCTGAAAACTAAACAATAAATATTAAACTCTCTCAAAAAAAAAAAAAACAAACAAACAAACCTCAATCAGGATATTTTGGTATTTGGCTTAGTTGACATCATTAGAACCCAGTTTTTTAACACTACCTGTCAGTGTCTGCGCAATCTCATTTAGCGCATGTACTTACTGAGGAACACGGGCACACATTTTTGCAAATAAATAATTCTATATGATAGAAGGAACAAGTAAAAGCTCCCGAGTTCAAGGAATTTGAAGCCTGACCTGCCTTAGAAAGGGTTAGTGTTCAAGCTGTTGATGGATCGTTTTCTCACATTTTCTGTCTTCAAGTATCACTCTGCAGATATTCACTATCATATTGAGAGGCATTTCCATCTCACAGCCTGTTCAGCCTGTTCATTCTTTGAGAACAAGAGGGTAGAATTTTTATATTTTTTTTCTCAAAATGGAAACCCCATCCCTGAGGACCTTGACTCATCGGGGCATGCCATTCTCAGCTGCTGTAATGTCCAAGGGGTGTGCAGGCACAATATAGCATCAACAAAGGAAGGCTTCCCCATCACTGTAACTCTCGGTGACAGAGCCATGCTGCTCCTAATCAATTTCACACCAGGGAGATACACACGGTGGAAACATGCAGATTGGGAGCTGCACAGGAGTCGTGGAAAATGTCTGAAAACCAGAGCTTTCCAGCATCACCTCTCTGAGCCAAAAACACAAAAACATATGCTTCCTCCCTTTTTGTTAACGTGGAGAAAATAGCTTATGTTCATCTGATATTGTCTCATAGATTAGTGTCTCTGGGTAATGATAGCGAGTTTGTCATTTCTAAGGATAGAGAAAAAGCATCAGGCGATTCTACTTTCTAAGGCAAATTAGAAACTGTTTTCTTCTGTTTCCTTCTTCTTTTTTAAAATATACAGCTTTCAGAATTTAGAATCAGCTTTCTGAATTATTTTTGCCATTGGCCTCCACTTATGTTGCTCATTTTCTTTTTTCAATGAAGGATTTCAAGAAAGAGGTAAAACCTGGTATCTCTCAGCCAAGCAGGAAAGCAGGTTCTGCAGAATTACTGCACTGAGTTGGTATACATTTCATAGTAACATGGAGCAGTGAGTTCCCTTCTCAGCTTTATTTATGTGGACAGTCACTAGAAGTCATTCAAAGTCACTAGTCAGAATGAACACATGGTATTTGATATGATTTTAATATTTTAGATAACTGGTTAAAGGAGAAATCTGTAGACACAAGACTGAATATTTTTCAGGTGACTTTTCAGTGGCATGCATGAGAGTCTGATCAGATTTGTTTCCAGGCATAACAGTTATCTAAAGATTCATTTTGCAGTGGAAGGAAAGGTGAGTGATTACTAACAAGTGAAACTGAAATTAATGCCAAGTATAGCCTCCACCGCACAAGGAAAAAAGATTGAAATAGACACCACGATCCAATATTTTTATCAGGGTGCAACAGTGAAACAGGAATTGTGTATGCCAATATAAATTATAATAAAAATCACATGGCTAACTAGTTTTACTTCTAAAAAGTAATGAAATCAGTGGGGAGTGTAGCTCAGTGGTGGAGTGTTTGCCTAGCATGCTTGTGGCTATCAGTTCATCCATAGCATTGCAAAAAATTGTTTAAAAAGTTGTGAAATCATAGGCAAATCTCAATTCTTGCTTGTATCTGTTTTGACTTCCTTGGCTGTATTCCATTAAATAAATCACCCATGGTTTAATTATCCAACTTAAGAAAGCATATAACAAGAATACAGAGAGTGCTGATAGAGGTAGGGTAAAGAAGTAATTCCACATATTTGTCGAGGAAATCCTAGAAAATTTGTATATTAACTAATGAAGAGGTGAAGAACCTCTCTCCTCCCTGTGTTAACTATTATGAGTGTGAAGGCACACTTGAGCCAATGTACTGCACTGGCTGCTGTTTGGTGGGACATACTTGGGTGGGTAGTAACATAACTGTCTTGCTTTTTTCCACATCACTCTTACCAAGGTGACAGTCTTCATTTATGTCATGCAGATCATATTGAATGTTTTGATAAGCAAACCAATAGAATGTGGGAATACATCATCTTTCCTAGCATCCCCCAAACTAGCACTTCCTGGTCAGAACACCTGAAATAGTGTTTTTTACCGCCTCTCTCTCTTCCCTTGTGGAACCTATCAGATGCTTCAGCTAGGTACCTTTCTGATTTTTTCTATATACATTCAACACCTTATCTTCCCTCTGGTAAGTGGAGTAATCTCCAGGCCCTTCTGTAGGAAATGGTTTTTCTTGATATCAGGGAATTATTTTATAAATTTCATACTTATGTTTTAAGTTGAATACTTTTAGATAGATTTTATGTAATATTAGCAACCACCGGTCTTAAATAATCATGTGGTTTCATTTAAAGTAATTGTAAGTTACTTTGTTTTTATTTTATATTAGTTGCAAAACAAATTAATCCATGAGGCTATAAATTATTTTGGCATACAGAGTAGTAATGCAATTACTTTAAGTAAAAATTAAAGTGTATCCTAATTTTTTATTTAAAAAAAGAAGCTTGAGGCAATTTATTCAGGAACCAAATCACTGTATCACCAGTTATTTTTACTTACTCCAAAGCAGTTGCCTTTTATCACGTCAATTTCATAAACACATGAAATAAGTTCATCATGTGCCAGTGTCTGGATAACTTCAGAGGAATGACTCATTGGCTTGAGAACTGCTACTGACTTACAGAATATTTGCAGAAACAGTAAATGAAAATAATAATAAAATTTAATGTATGTAAAATAATCATTAAGTCAAAAGAATTCTATTGATTTATGAATATTGAGCTCTTATAGAGCTATGTCAGAAGGTAGAATTTCAAAATATAGTCATAGTACTGGTTTATTTTCTCATTACTTTAAAGAATGGAGGGTGAACAGGGGGATTTAAGGGGAAGACAGAGCCACTGAGATTTGTTAAGCTAAAGACTTATTTGTCCAAGCTAATATTGGATTCCACAAGCACCTTGCAGGAGTGAGGGTCACTGCACAAATGTATAGGGGCTTCTTTAAGGACCTCTATTCATTTTACTCAATTGGTGTGGGATTATCTTCCTATTTGCTGGGAGGGTGCTAGTAAATGATCTGAACATTATTCAAAAAATTTCACCCAAAACTATGGTGTAGACAGCTTGAATAAAAAACACACTTTGGCTCTAGAGTGTTCAAACACACAATAAGCCCTTGATTTTTGAATGGATGTTTAGGGATGTTGATCTTAAGTACTGTTAATGGAAGTGTTATCTAAATCTCACTCATGTAATGAGAATTTCTTCAGCTGTTAAACCACTGAATCTTCTGTCACTTTGATATAGAGGTTAGACAACAAAATGAATTGCCTTGTCCATCAAAAAAAGATGCTAGAAGAGAACATCTCAGTCACATTTGAAGAGAAATAACACTGAAATATGGAATAAAGGCCATATAGAATATGAGGAATTCAGGAGAACACTAATCACTTGCAACGGGGAGAGAAGAAGAAGAATTTCATATTAAATGCATTGCTAAAATTTTAAAGAGAAAGGTAGTGCAATGTTGAGCCCTAAAATACTTGCTCTAATAAATTTGTTGAGCAAGAGAAGTAAAAATATTTGGAGGGAGGGAGTTCTTTTATGCAGCATTCAGTTGGAAACACACCTGAATATTGCCCAAAATGAGAAGCTGACTGGTCTCGTTTCCAAAATGGATGGCTGTGAGCTTTGTTTGATACCATAGGTAGTGGTTTGGGGTTTCAACTTCATTAACTAATGGCTGCTAGAGTTTTGTACTTAGAAAAAAATGTAAACCAATTTAAAGGGCAGTATCTATAAACACTGTTTTTCATTGTTCTGGAAACTGAAGTCAGAGCTATGGAGGATCTATTTGTTCCTAATTATTACAGAAATGTAAAATGTCAACTTTCTCACCATTTTATGAGACTAAAATCTCACAAAATATCACTTCAAGAGTTCTAAACATTAAAATATTGAAAAGAATTTGTGAGATATAGTTCAACAGTTTTTCTCCTTGTCTTTGTTTTTTTTTTTTTTTATTGTGTTTTGTTTTATCATAGAAAATGTAGCTCTGGGAAAGAGGAAGCCATGCACACTATATTGTATCTTCTTGAAGTTCAAAATGGATATTGAAACACAGGTTTCTTCTCTAAGAATTACCTCTTCATTTCTCCCTGATATGTCATCGGTATGATCTACTTCACAGTCTTATCGTGTAAATTTGAATATATTTCTTTAACTTTTTCTATTAGTGGTTTGCACCCTTTCTAGCAAAAATAGACCCCCAAATAGATCTGCCCCTCCCCATCCCAACACGCCTCTCCAACATACATACACTTTCAAAAAACTGAGGGGTTTGCTCTGTCCAAAGGAGGGCCATGCCCCTCTCCACCTCCAGGACAAGGAAGAGTGTTCCTGGTGAATTGTCTACAGTGCTCTTGCTCATCTAAGCCACAAGCATAGCTGTTGAAGTATCTTCCTCCTTATTGACACTGGCCCACTGCAGAGCATGGCCCAGCTTCCTGTGCACACAGCCACTGGTCATGTCCACTGTCCCTCAACACTATGTCTCCTTCAGTCCACACATTACACACCCAGATAGGGCTTCCCAGGTCGAGTAATGACTCACTTACTGTTCTGTGATCGGTCTATGACACCAATAATATCATGCCATTTCCATGGTTATACAGTGGAGGTTGATTGCATTTCTGTCCCTGGTTGCAAGTCATTCTTCAAAAGGGGTTCTGTCTTGATACCTCTGTGTTTGCCACAAAGACACTCAATTAAGACCCTGTGTAATCTGAGAATTGTAAATGCAGAATTTTGCAATAGCTTTCGTGTAGAAAAGGATAAGTGAATGAATATTCTAGTGTGCATATATAAAAATGGAGGCACTAAAGTATTTCTAAATATTTCAATATTATGAAAAGCTAGCACTCAAATGAATTACTTTAAACATAAGATATCAATTAAATTCAGAAGAAGAAAAATGCCTTGAGGACAAGTTGACAATTGATTTTGTTTACAAACTTTGCATGCCAATAAAAATAACCAGAAACGGTTCTCCACCAAAAATAAAACCCTAAGGTAATTGTACTAATCCTAGCCCTCGGCTCAGATTCTTCCTTCTTTCTTAGTGAGTTTCCCCCCCGAGTCTTTGGTGTTCTTTTCTTTTCAAATGCCTTAATTATTATAAGAATAATAACTTAGAGCATAGTGGAAGAGTTTTCCCACATCTGCATTTACAATTCTCAGATTACACATGGTCTTATTTAAGTGTCTTTGTGGCAAACACGGAGGTATAAAGACAGAACCCTTTTGAAGAAGAACTTGCAGCCAGGCACAGAAATGTAATCAACCTCCAGCTTTAGCTCCAGGATGTCTTAGCTGCAGAGAGCCACGGTACCCAAGGTCATGCCTTCTATCACAGCCCAGACTCCTAGACTGATCAAGGCAGCAGTAGAAAGGTCTGGACGTTTCTAATTACACAATGGTAAATGTTTGGTCCAGAACACCCTGGTGCACTTGCAGAGACTGTCAGGCTGCATAGAGATTCATGTTCTTTCAGCTCCCAGTCTTTCTTTCCCCTTCATGTTACAGGTATCCAAAATCATCTAAATTCCACTTCCACCTCTGATTTTAGAAATTCCACGTTTGCATTGTCCTACCTGAGAAAAGAACATCTTATACAAACTTGTCTATCTACCCTCTAGAACCGTACTTTAGAAATGATTATTGTCTAGGGGCTTCCTCATTAGCTCACAAAGGGCTGCATTTTAGTCTTCCCTCTGGAAAACTATAAGCCATACCTAAAAGGAGAATTCAAATGACTCTCCTCTGAACATGGTGCATCTACACCATATGACTTGTTATACCTGACTGTGCACATAACTTGACCACATGATTTCCTTTAATTCCACATCACAGGTACACTATTAAACATAGTAGAAATGATCTCACTACATATTCATGGGTCATTACAGTAAAGGATAGAATCACTGAAAATAATTACCAAAGTAAAACATATTCTAATGTAGTTCTCAAACCATATGCTGATAAAAACAACATTTTAATGAGAATTTTCCAGGTGACAAATTACAGACATTATAACACTTATTTATTAATCCTGCAGAGATCAAGACACTTGCTCAGCATTGCTCAGTTACTCAGTGACCCAGCTGGTCTTGTATTCCTGTCTGGCTGAATCCAGAATTGAATCCCTTGAATGCATCTCTCTGAAATGAGTTCTTGAATTTTTTATAGATTTTCTTGTCCTTCTGCTCCCCCTTCCCCTCTGCCTTGAGTTCTTAGAAATCAATGAAATAGCTACAAGAAGGAAGAAAGGGAAACTAAAAGAGCCTGGGGCAAGGGAAAAATGGAGAAAAGTTGGTCAAAGGGTATAGACTTTCAGTTATGAGTAAGTTCTGGGGATCTGATCATAGTATAGTAACTACAGTTAATAAAATTGTACTATTTGCTTGAAATTTGCTAAGAGCATGGACATTCAGTATCCCTCACCCCCTAACACCAAACAGATCTAAAGATGGTGAAGAATATGTTAATTACTTTGATTGTAGTAATCAGTACAGAATGTCTACATATATCAAATCATCAGATTGTACATCTCAAATATACTTTTTGCTTGTCAATTATACCTCATCAAAGCCTGAAAAAATAAGTTGAATATAAAGAAAATAAGCACACTGCAAAAATCCTATGATGAGTAACTAACAGAAGAATTCATAGTTTTAAATACAGACATTGCTTAAGTCTCAGGTTAAAGATAGCTATGTATTGCTTCTTCTAGATTATTCTTTTGTCCAGTTTAAGGTTTGACTTTTTTTCTCAAATGGCCTAAAATACCCTCTTGAACTATGAAAGGACCCCTTTAAAATGTCAAGCCAGCATATACTTTACACAAAGATTTCCTCAAAGGCAGGTTGTGTGGCTTGAATTTGAGAGTGTCACAGTGGCCAGATGGAAAGCTCAATTTACATTTAATTTTGTTTTCACTGATTTATCAACTATTCCATTGACAAAGAGAAGTGTGACTTCATGGAGCGAGAAAATGCTATTTTCTGCTTATAGTTGCATTAAAAAAATCAAACCACAGCACGTTCAAAGTTTGTGTTTGAGAAAGCTTTTTAATCATGGTTGCCTATCTTCTGAGGGCCTCCTGCCCCCAGTTCTAGAAGTTCAAAGAAGTTGAATTCTATTTGTAATTCATTATATGACAATCCACATATAGAATAAAGAAAGAATCTAGGTTTGCCCCAGTCTATACAAAGAGATACTTTCTAAATTCTCTATTGTTTTCCTTTCTTTTTCATAGTTCCCAAAATTGAGAAGGTAGGAACAAATCAAAACTATTCTAAGAAAACAATCTCTACTTTGTTTTTAAAAATAAAGCAAACAATTCTTTGGGGAAAATGACAATTTATTCAAGTTTCAGTCTTTACATAGCATTGAAGAATCTGGAATTGGGGAAAGAAACTAAATTTTATTCAAAACGTGCTAGGTAGCAAGAGAAATAGAGTTTACAAATAAGAATATCAGTACTATTAACTATTTTGCCTGCATTCTCACAGGAATCAAATTGTAGATTTGATTTTCCATTATGCTGTACTTGAAAAAGGTTTTGTCTCAGCTAGTTAAAATGTGTGAGAGTCATCAGAAGCATTAGAGTATACAACAGAAAAGGTCAACGAATATCCAGAGTGTAATTAAAATAGATTCAAATGTCATTTTCTAGATGGATTTTCCACATGACAACTCAGTTGCATACACAATAGGTATTATTTTAATATTTTTTAGTTGCAGATGGACACAATGCCTTTATTTATTTATATTTATGAGGTTCTGAGTATCAAACCTAGTACGTCACATGTGATAAGCGAATGCTCTACCACTGAGCCACTACCCCAGACCCCACAATAAATATTTGAGCTGTGATCTTTACTGCATTCATATGAGAAGGTAACAGGTTGATTATAAGTG
This sequence comes from Marmota monax, assembly GCF_021218885.2. Taxonomy (NCBI): domain Eukaryota; kingdom Metazoa; phylum Chordata; class Mammalia; order Rodentia; family Sciuridae; genus Marmota; species Marmota monax. Next base: position 2,464,400 of record NW_026695150.1, on the reverse strand, counting down.
TTCAGGTTTCCAAAATCGAATTCCAAGTGTATAGTAACCCTGGGAAGCAAAACATAGCTCCTAAATCTTTCTGAAGGCCCACACAGAAAAAAAAAAAAGAGGGACTAGGTAGCATTGTCGTGTACCCAGGGCCAACATTGACATTAAATCTAGGTGTAAAGCTAAACCAACTGGAACTTGCATGTTAGAAACATCTGGATGAAAGTGAAGAGAAGCAACAGAGTAGCAGATGGAAAGCAGAATCCCTGAATTTCCAGTGAGTATGAATGGAACCAGAAGGTAGGGCAATCTGCAAACAGCAGCAGGACACGGGGAAGAAATTTCCCTGCCAATGGCAGGTGGATGAGTGTCCCAAGTAGAGTCTGAAGGACAGCGGCAGCTTCCATCCTGTGTACACTTGAGCATGTACTGTCAGGACTTTCCCAGGACAGAGACCCACAGGGAAGAAAAAACAATGGAAATAAGATTCAAAATTGAAGCAGAATAAAGAAAACTGATGTTTAGAAAAAGAGTTAAAGTTGGGGAGCAGCTTTTTCACTGCTGTCACCAAGAGCCTGACAAGAATAATTTCAAGAGGAAAAGTTTACTTGGGGCCTGACAGTTTCAGAATTTCTCAGTCCATAGATGGCTGATTCCATTGCCCTGGGCCTGAGATAAGTCAGAACATCATGGTGGAAGAATGTGGTGGAGGAGAGCTGCTCAGAACTTGGCACTAGGAAGCAGGGAGAGAGAATTCTCCCCTCATGAAAGGCAAAATACATATCCCAAGCCCCTCTAGCTACACCGGACCTGCTTCTCAGTTACCACCCAGTTAATCCCTATCAGGGGATTAATACATTGGTTAGGTTCAAAGTCTCAAAACCTAATCATTTTACCTCTAAGCTTTCTTATACCCTCTCACTCATGAGCCTTATGGGAACTCCTCCTATCTAAATCATAACAGACAGAACCAGGAAATATCAGAAGAAACTCCTACTTATTTTTTGAACACTATATTAAAACAACAAAACAGGAACATTGGTAAAGTTAGTCCCAGTCTCCCACCAAAAGCAAAAGAAAACTAACTAAATCCACGTGAAAAATGAAGATAAAAACATTTAAGGAAAATCCCATACAATGATACCTTAAGGGAAAAGAACATAAAGTAGAATCTTTTCCTCATGGATAATAAAAAAATGCCAACTACGCAAAAACTGGTCAAAACTTTATCATATAAATTAAAAACCAGTTTGAAATATTGAAGAAAATGATATGGAACTCAGATTCGAACAACATGTTATCACAAACAGTACTCAGAAGTTAGAAATGCTGAAAAAATAAAAACAAACAATTTATTTTAGAAATGAAGTTTAAACTAAAAGGAATGCAAGAGCAAAAAGTGCATCAGGAAATTTACTAAGCCAAACTTTTGGAAATAAAAAATTCTAGAACCCTTTTTGAAATTTAAAATCACAATGAATAATCGTTTTGAAATCTAGGCAAAGAGAGTGGTAACTCTTAAGGGCCAAACAATTACATCTTCATTGGCCCTTCTTTACAAGGTATTATTTCAGAAGAAAATAAAGTACAATGATTAGATACTGAAGAAGGGAAAAATGCAAACAACTGCTTTCATGTTCAGAAACATTGCCCTTGAATTATTGGTTCTTTCATGTCTTTGTTGCTATGTTTATTTGTTTTGTGTTGCTGGGGACCAAGCCCAGGGCTTTGCAGATGCTTTCTCACCGTTTAGTAAACAGGACACACATCACCTGCAATAATTCAGTTTCCCTGTAAGCCCTTTCTAAGGAGTCTACTACAGATCAAGTTTCAGACAATGAAAATTAGAAAGGAAACATCAACATAAGGACCCATGGTCTACCTAATTACTTGCAGAATTAAAACAAGGAGGTTACAAATGAGGGATCATAGATTATAGCTCCATGATCTAGTGATGATATAGTACAGCCATTAAATATTATGGGCAAAATGGGATAGCATATGGGAAGAATGTAAACATGTAATGAGTAGTTGGAATCGGGAGCAGTGTAAAAATAGTATTGTTATTCTGCAACATGTATGCATGTGGGGATATGCAAAACAATATCCATGGCACATTCTGATCTCATCCCCTGGAATATTAGGACTGTCAGTGGAGAAATATAGATGTAACAGAGAATAAACAAAGCAACAACTCTACAAGTGTGTGTGTGTGTTGGAAACCTCAGTATTAAATCACAGGGTGTGTTTTTTATCCCTTGCTGATCATCTTTATTTTATTTTTATTTTTTTAAAGAGAGAGAGAGAATTTTTTAATATTTATTTTTTAGTTTTCAGTGGACACAACATCTTTATTTTTTAAAATTTTTATGTGGTACTGAGAATCGAACCCAGTGCCCCACGCATGCCAGGCGAGAGCGCTACCACTTGAGTCACATTCCCAGCCCGTCATCTTTATTTTTTTTTTAAATTTTAAATTTGTTCTGATTAGTTATACATGACAATAGAATACATTCTGACACATCCTACATAAATGGAGTATAATTTCTCATTCTTTAGGTTGTACATGATGTAGAATCACACTGGTGGTATAGTCACGTATGCACATAGGGTAATCATGTCCAATTCATTCTACTATCTTTCCTATCTCTTTACCCCCTCCCCTTCTTTCACTCCCCTCTATCTAATCCAAAGTACCTCTATTCTTACCTAGCCTCCCGCCATTGTGAATTAGCATCCACATGTCAGAGAAAACATTTGGCCTTTGTTTCTTTGGAATTGGCTTATTTTGCTTACCATAATATTCTCCAGTTCCATCTATTTACTGACAAATGACATAATTTCATTCTAATTTAAGGCTGGGTAATATTCCATTGTGTATATATGTCACATTTTCTTTATCCATTCCTCTGTTGAAGGGCACCTGGGTTGGTTCCATAGTTTAATTATTGTGAATTGAATTGCTAAAGATATTGATGTGTCTGTGTCACTGTACAATCAACAAATATATGAAAAAAATATTCAATATCTCTAGCAATGAGAGAAATGCAAGTCAAAACTACTCTAGGATTTCCTCTCACTCCAGGCAGAATGGCAACTATCAAGAATAAAAGCTAAAATCAGTGTTGGCAAGGATGCAGGGAAAATGGTACACTCGGACATTGCTGGTGGGACTGCAAATTGGTGCAACCGCTCTGGAAAGCAGAATGGAGATTCCTTAGAAATCTTGTAATGTAACCACCATTTGACCCAACTATCCCACTCCTCAGCATATACCCAAAGGATTTAAAATCACAAGGTATTTTAACTATGACCAACTTCTGTACTCTAAAAGATGTAGAAACAATAATCCATGGGGTAGCAAATAGCAGTTGCAATCACAAAACACACCATATTCCATTAAAAGAAACAATACTCTTTGAAAAATGGTTAATATTAAATATTTTTTATTTGTTCTCTTTAGTTATACATGACAGTAGAGTCTATTTTGACATATTTGTACAAACATGGAGTATATCTTGACATTAAATATTTTTAAATAAATAGTCTGAACATGGATCTGATCCTTCAGATGTCTAGAAAGTTCCCAGCCTCTTACAAATAGGGAAATCCAAGCTTCAACAGGAACAAGAATCGCAATGTATTGAGACACACCAAACCCATCTAAAAGCTGGGTGAATAAAGGGAAAAGTGAGGTGCTTATTCTTCCTTTTCTCTATGAACTGCACTCCTGGGTAACCCAGAGCCCTGGCTTTGTTTTTCTGATAATTGTGTTTCATTGGATAATATTTTCAGATATTTAAATAAACCGTGTGCTTTGAGGCCCATTCTAAACCCCACAAGGTGTCCTTCCCAACCACAGCTGAATCTGGCCGCTGTGACGCGTGCCCTCGCCGGAGGTGCTGATTTCCGCCCACACCTCAAGTCCCTGAGCGCTTCATCACAGAACACTGCTTCTTAATCCTGGCTAAAAATAATAATGATGATTAATATTTTGTGAGAAAATAGGTAATAATTAAGTGTTTAATGATGGCATGTCATTTATCATAAAAGCATGCTCCTTTCATTGAGTAGGTACTTAGTATATTTTTTGAATGATTGATTTTGTTAAGTTGACTTTATTAGCCTCTTTGGAAAGATGAAACAATCTGATGTAGAAGGTGACATCAACAGGAATTCCAAATTTAGAGGAATCTTGCTGGAATGTTCCTTTCAAGAGGGATTAAAGGAGGAGAAGTAAGGACCCATGAAGGGAGATTGTGGTCCACTCTGAGGAAACGTGAGTCAGCCTTGGTCTTAGCTTGTGTGACAACTGAGTATCTGCCATGGACCAGGCCCAGGGTTTTCCAGTTATTAACATATTTATCTCTTGAGTTGGCTTAGTGAGATGGATAGGTCTTCCGGTACAGATGGAGAAGCTGTATCACAGACGTAGTAGCTAGTAAAGTCTGGGACGCACTTTTGATGCCGAGCAGCTGGGAATCTGAACTCACTTCAGCCTACCTCAGCTCTTACCCGGATGATCTCTGAAATCCCTCCCAGCGCTACCACTCTAGGATTTAGGACCTCTCTCCTCCAGATGAATTTTTACCCATCTCTTTGCCTGGCAGTTTCCCTCAGCAACACAAACCTTGTGTTTTCTTTACGTCCTTCACTTATGTCAGTATTTGAAAAACTCCACTCAATGCCAGAGCAGAGGACCCGGGACAAGGTCTTCACCCACAAAGGCCACATGCCACCATGGATGGCACTGAGAACTTAAGGATCAAATTTGCTTTCTACCTTGTGACCTTTCTCAAGCCCTTTTCTATTTCTAGAAATAGATGTTGAACTTGACTATAATTCTTCATGCTGTTTACTTAAAGGAAATGAAACATCAACGATGCCACGGGAAGACAGAACAACAATTATATTTTAAATTAGTCTCAGCCTTATCAGCTCCTGCAACTTCTTGTAATGGAAAATAACCTAGAGGTCACTGTCATGTAATATTAGTATAACAGGCTTTGAGCGAGTGACATGTTTACATTACATGACAGAACTGTTTGAATTTCTTCATCATCTGCTTCACGGCCTTTTTTTTTTTTTTTTTTTTTTAACTTACCTGGAATTATTCCATCAGGTTTACAGAAGGTCGCATGTTTCTGCCTCTTCTTGATAATGAAACTCTTATTTTCTGAGGTCAGGTCCTCATTACACATGACTGAACTTTTACAGCTGCCTAGCTGATAGCCTTCCTTCCATTTTCTCCCTGGTCCATCCAACTCATTACCGCCAGATTAAATCTTCCCAGGGGACTGCTCTAATTATGTCACCTACCCTAGGTAAAAACATAATGTATCTTCTACCTATAGAACAAAACTCACAATCCTTAATGGGACCATTAGGCTAACTTGATCTGGCTTCAAACTCTTTTTAACGATTTTTTTTACTGGTCATCTTCATACAATATAGACTGAGATGCCCGAATCTCTTCTGTGAAATCTAAATCAATCGTTGCTGCCCTTCCCTGGATTGCTAAATCTCTACATCTCTACAAGCCCAAACTTTACCTACCTCTGTTGCAAGCATGTTCAGAGGTTCCAGCTTAGCTGCATGTATAAACCTCTCTAAGTCTTTATGAAGAGTACTGACTCCTTGGCCTACCATACTGTATGGTAATGTCCTCTCCCTGTGGACTGCCTGACCTTCATAAATGCTAACTTGGGTGTTTTGGATCTGAACTTTAATCTAGAAGATATGGGAGCACCCTTGAACCACAGGAAAGAGGCACGAAGAGACCATAGGCCTGAAGAAGAGCAACTGCCTGAGTTCTTAAGTGTAGCCAGGAAGTCCACACACAGCAGATGATTTCACCAAAGTTATTGCAATCCACAGACTTACTTGCCTTTGCCTGAGAAGAAAGAAAAAAAATATTTTTAAAAATAATTATAACACTCCTTGAATTTGGAGCTTGAAGAAGAGAATACACCTGTTTAATGGCAGTCTACAACAAATGAGCTACAGATTTAATAGTAACATTCCAATGTTTAGGTCCAAGTCTCCTATAGAAGTTATTCTTTGGAACATAATTGAAGAGTGACAATCCCCAACTTTCTCAAGTCCTAAAGTATATTTTTATATAATTTCCTCCCAAACTGCATAGAAAATGTGTAACAACTTTATTGGAGAAGCATAGCCAGAGCTCTAGGTATGGTTGCTGACCAAGTAAGTCGTGTGGAACAATGCAGAAGGGAATTAATATGTCCTAGGAACCATTAGAGCATTTTTTTAGAAGCAGAAAGTAAAATGGCACTACTGTGAAGCCCCAAGTACTCTGCACCTTGACCCCGACACGGCTTTAATAGTGTGTTACAGAAGCATGGTGCTGGCTGGCAGGAGCAATGGGGGGCATTTTATTAAGTGAGAAGAAGATTTATAGATAAATCACCAAAGAAGAGCTACAGTGAATCATGACTTTGCTAACAAAAGGTGTGAAGAACAATATTTTTTTTCTCTGCTTTGTCAACATCGAATGCCCATTTATCTCCGTTACACGACTCATACATAGTCACAATCACTCCATAAATTCATCACCATGGATTGTAAAGCTTAAGACAAGGTCAGAAAGCTTATGAAAAGAGTCAGTAATCTATCCAACAGAGGGCTGAGAAATGTTAATGGGGGTAACCTGGTGCCCGGGGGACCCAGTTTCCAATACAAAAGTGACTGGCCATCAGTCATCATCACAGCAGGCCATCCTGAAAAATTCCGGCAGCTTAAGAGTACTAGAAAAAACACCACACTTATCAAAGCTGCCAGAACAGAAAGCAGCTGACTCTGAAATGTTGCACTAGAACCTTGACAGGTAGAGGTCCCCATGAGAACCCTAAGACAGAACCAGGGCGGCACCACGGCAGCAACTGGCTACTGGGGGCACCAGGCCCATACTCAGCCATGGCGGCCCTGTACTTGGCACCGTGACCTTGAACTGCAGCTACCTGCCCCGTGTGCCTGACCTGTGTTGTGAGCAGGGTCCTCCAACAGTCTTCCTTTTCAGATCATTCTACAAGTTCCACAAAAACTACTTGAGAATAAGGACTAAGATTTAGGGCTCACTCTTAGCTTTGATTCCCAAATAAAAGAGCACCAAAATCCATCCGCATACTTACAGACATGTATTCATTTCTGTAATATTTGTTAGGATTTAGATGCTTGAGAGTTGTGCTTAATTACTTCCACAGTCCAGTCTTCCACTCCTGCTCCTGATTTTCCTCAGTGATTTCTGAGGACATCACAAGAGCTTTTCCTACTCTCTCCAGTCCTCCTGGGCTCCTAACTGTGATGATGCCTTAGAGAAAGCAGGGCTTACTCTAATTTTTAATGTTGGAAAAGCCCTGCTGAAGCCTGAGAAGGAAATAGGAGAAGGGGAGAAGAAGTAATAAAAGAGAATACACCTTAGCATCAGGATGGAGTGTCACCTGCACTGTCCCCAAAGATCATCATTCATCAGGTATTTAGAAAGCCTTTGCTGTCACCTTTTCTCTGGGCTCCTGGCCTGTCTCCTTTCACTATACCCAGTCTTTCCAAATAAGACTGACTTCTACATCTCTGTTCTCCCCATCAGTTAATTTCAAGGGCACCAGACAAGAGCTTCCAGGCTTCAGTCAATTAAAACATTATACTTTAGGGCTGGGTTTGTGGCTCCGTGGTAGAGCACTTGCCTAGCATGTGTGAGACACTGGGTTTGATTCTTAGCACCACATACACATAAATAAAATAAAGATCCACCAACTATATATATATATATATATATATATATATATATATATATATATAATATTTTAACATCACATATGTTCCATGCCCAAGGACAGTACTTTTAGACTAATTTGCAAAATATTTTTAATATTGCTTTGTCCAGAACCTTATTTTTCTTTTGCTTATTTCTCACTAAGTTTCATTCATGCATTTACCTCAAAATCAAAAGTTACAAAGAAAAGTGAATTCAGATTTTTCAAGTATCAGAAGACAAAGGAACAGCAGGAACTCTGAAACATCTCATCCCACTGTTTCCCAGAAGTTTGAAAGATGGGCAGGGGTCTGATCCAGGTCACTGTGCGGTTCTGGTCAACCAATCTGGGAGGGTGATTTGGAGAAAACAGAATTTTTTTTTTCCTCTTTCTCACAGCAAACCTTCCCAGGGTTTTGTGGCTTACTCTTCCCTCCCATTATGTAAATATGTCCTGGCCTTGAAAATAAGCCCTGTGGAGGAGTTTACTTCTTACTCATTCGCATAATTTTTGCACATCCACTGTATGCTTAGTGGGATAAGTTAGTAAAGTCACAGAGAAAGAAAGGGCCACATCATTAGTGGCCTTGTAGAACTTCTATAGGTTTTTCTCTTTATTCAGAAAGACATATAAATCCACTGAACAACCATCACCAGAGAGGTAGGAGATAAGAAACTTCTGAATTGTACTGGAGTGGATTTTGTGTTAAAAGAATTTTATTTCAATAAAGCTATTACTAAAATAATTTATAAGCAATGCTAAAAATTGCATGTGTATGAAATGAATTTCTAATTTTCTCTATTAAATAAAATTAAATGCGCAAGGAAAAAATGGTAGAAAAATCTCCCAACCGTCTATAAGCATTCAAAGAAATTCAAACCTCTCAACATCATGTGTCTTATATGTGTTCATTTTAAGGGGAAAAAATGACATAGAGTGGTTAATGTAAATGGAGTAAAAATATAATTAAAACATCTGTTTCACAAGTATAAAAAGAAATATATGTAAGACAGTACAATCTTAAAATGGACTAGCAACATTTTTTAAACCACATCAAACTGCTGGAAATCTGGCGTGGACCCATGTTAGAAAAATATCGGTAATATATGACAGACTATAACTGGTCCTGACGACCCTTGAAAGTGTATCATAATCTAAACTTGTTTAGCAGGTGAGGCACCATCTGCGCCGTGCCTGTGAATCATTAACTGACAGGCTGTAATAAATTACACAATTAAACAGCTTTACGCAATGTATTTTTTGCTAAAAATGGACTCCAGTGATGATGTGTAAAGATGCCTCAAGATTGATTTTGGGAATTTGTCCTCAATAACGATGTGCACGGACAGAAAACTGCCCACAGCGCTCATCTGATGGAGAGTCCAGTGTGAGGGAAAGAACAGGGGCCTGCTCCTTCCCTGTTCACCTAAGAAGACAAACAGGCTCACAACTGCAGAATTACAGCTTTCTTACCTCCTCATCACAACTCAGCCTAGCATCCAGCACTGTATGCCGATGTCAGCAGGACAGAAACAACAGCACCAGACACGTCAAGCTGCCCCCCTCTAACCTGACCTCATCGGGACTAGATTTAAATTTGGCCAATATGGATGTCATGGCAGCTGCAATGCCATTCTTGCCTGCCCTGTCGTCTCATCTTCTCCCCAGTGTTGGAGCAGGGGGACCTTGCCTCATTGTCCTGACATGGAGAAAGAGTTGTCTGAATGCCAGCCTCGGGGCCTGTGTTGGTCCTCCATTTTGTCCTGGGCATCAGCCTTGGTCTCCTCTAATGATTTCTCAACCTGTCTTGATCTACTCTCTTGGCACAAAGGGTCTGTTGTTGCTGCTCTCAGGAGGACACTGGTCCTTCCCCCCACAACATGCATTGACCTGATCCACTCTCCCTGGACTGCTGGTCCTCTAAGAATCTGCTATGCACTAAAACCCACATGCTGTGGAGTCCACCACCTCTGCCGAGAGCCTCCATTCCACAACAACGACATGCTAGAAAGCCTGCAGCACCCAAGTTCTCATCTCTATTCTTTGTTTCTTGTTCTGGGTGCCTCTGTGTTTCTCTTGTGGACCTCGTCACATATGCTACTCTTGTGCATCACAACTTCTCATCTTTTTCTTTGTCTTATCCTGCATCTGGGCAGAGTGAGAGAGCAAAAGATCCAGAGAGCAGGGGACATTCCCACATTGCAGAAACACAGAGGGGCTCTGTGGAGAGGCGCTGTCCCAGCCCTCTGCTTGGGCCTGGCACTCTGGCTTTCCCTCTGCCCCTCTGCTACAGCAACCACTAATGGTGTGAAAAGTGGATTTACAGAGAGCGATCTCTTCCCAGAGAGCCTCTTGGAAATTGCTTTCCTGATTATTTCAGATTTTTTTCAGCTGTATCTGATAAAGTACAACAGAGCAGAGCTCTCAGCACCAAGAATGGGGGAAAAAACAACAGATAAAAGGACTTACAATTCCCCATAGTTTAACCTAAAAGTAAAATGCAGTCCATGACAGAGGATACCTCTCTTTGCTGCTGCTGTTGTTACTGCCCTCCTGGTTTGAATTACCTTACTGTTCTCACCCACCTCCTTCCCAGGACAGCAGGTGTCAGGATGCTCCCAGAGACGGACTAGGGATGCCATCATTTCCCCGAATCACAAGATGAGGAAGCGCCAGGGTCCCCAGTCTACCCTTTGCTCTACAAGAACTCAGATGGAAAGAGGCATGACACCCAGCCCCACACAGACAAGGAAAAAATAACCCCATTAGAGAAGTAAGTTAAAATAGTAACACTTGACTTACCTATAGGTGACATTTTGAACCTAGATAAAATAGAAAAAAAAATATGTGTGGGAAAAGAAAAAAAACAATTGTAGAGGCTGTGAATTTGCTCACAAGGTAAATTGAAGTTCACCCCAGACAAGGGGATTTGAAGTTACTCACAGTGTAATATCTCTTGCCTCATGATATAATTTGCTCAAGGAGGACAGTGACACAGAGGACTTCCTATTTAGCTTAGTAACCTCAGCCTCCAACACAGTAACTGGAATGCAGTGGGTATTTATTGAAAGTCTGTTGCTTTGGCTTTCATTGAAATGAACTGAAACTTAGCTGATGAAAACTGACAAATTACAAATAAACATTTAGGAAGATAGAAGAAACACGAAAATGATTAACAGTAGATATTTAGTCAAAAGACTATTAATCTTGAGGAAAACAGATGATAACCCATATCACAAAACTACAATAATTCATGTCTAAAACAATAATTCTGAGTCATGAAGAAAAAGCACAATTAGATCAAAACTCTAAAAAGGCCTGAGACAGTTTTGAAAACTCGTCGCAGTTTTTTTTAAATTTTTTTAAATGTATACAATGGTGGAAAATATAAGAGATTTAACTTCTTAAAAGGCCTGGTTTATAAAATTATGAATTTTTTTTATTTATGTGAAATAGTTCTGTATCTGAAATTCTGTTGTGTTTAATTATCTGAAGTCTAATTTTTTAAGACAACCACATTCATAAGAATATTGATTACAATACTTTCCAAGGTATAATGGACTGATTGGGTATCCCCAAACCGTAGGTTGAAATCCTACCTCCCAATGTGGGAGGACTAACAGGGGGGACTGTGCGGAGGTAATCAGGTCATACGGGTGTGACCCTCGTGAATGATGTTAGTGCCTTTCTGAAAGGTGGTCCAGACAGCTATCTTACCCCCTCTGCAGGGTGGGAAGATACCATGAAAAGGGCCCTGGGAAAAGGCACACACCAGAACTCAACCACCCTGGCATCTTGATCTTGCAATTCTAGCATCCAGAACTGTGGGAAAAAAGTTTCTGTTGTTTAGAAGCCGCTCAACTCTATGCTGCTTTGTTAAGAGTCTGAGCTAGGACACATGGTATTTATAAATCAACTACCTTCTGTGAGCAATGTATCATTGTGTTTCTGAAGAAGCAAAGTTCCAGTAGTTACATGCACAGAAAATAGAATGTTCCTGCAGCATAACCATGCTTGAAAAAATAGAGCTGGACCACTCTAACGCTAAAGATAGGTAAATTTCAAGGTAAAGTTGTCCTTTTAATAGACTGGAAAGCCAGTTCCAATATGAAATACAAAGTATATATAATCACACAAAAACTATCCAAAAAATGTTCTTAAATTTGGTAAATTAATCAGCAAACCCAAACCAATCAGAACTCAACTGTGATTAACAGAAATATATACCAAATGTTACAAAAAAAATTCTGGGAATTTTCCCAATACCCTGATTACAATTTAGTTTTATTTTAATAGTAATTATTTTAACAAATGTTCTTTTGGTGTTATCATGAGCCTGTGCTACATGGTGGATGCATTTAAAACAGTCAACAAGGCAGACATGGCCATGGAGCACATGGAGATATAAAAGGCCTCACTGCTCTAAAGACATTACTTTCATAAATGCTTGAAACCCAAAGTGTAAGGGAAATCCCAACAGAGGGTTTTGAAGCTTCTCAACAAATCTCCATTGACTTGAACCAGAATCCAAGCAACAGGAAATGATGGGTCCCACAAATGGATCCATGGGTCAACATCCTAGTCATTTTCTCAGGATCCCTTAATCTGTTAATATTGTTCCTTCTCCCTTCACAGCCCTGTCCTTTATTTATGCTTGACAAAATTAACTAAGGCTTCTAGCCTTAAATCAACTGTCACTTTTTCTCTGAATATTTTGCTGCAATTCTTTAACCTGGAATTATTCACATCACAATATACCTCCTTGTAACATTCCTTACATGCCCCTAGTAAAGCACTTGACATGTTGAAACTATTGAGTATTAGTCTGTGTTCCATATAAATTCCTGGAAGTTAGAGATAGTGTCTTATTCATTTCCACACAATCAATTCTCAAAAGTACTCCAAGTCACAAAAGATTCTCGGTAATATTGAACCAATTTATGAAGCTGCATCTGGAACCAGTAGACCACAGGATCTGCTCAACTAAGGCAGTGCAGGCTTCTCTCTCAACCGTGCTCCTTAGAAGGATGCTCAGCACCAATGTCTCATCAGAGAACAGAGCCCCCGATGGAGAGCACCCTGTGATAGGTACTCAAAGGGTGAAACAAGGCCCTTTCGACCTTGATGTTCTCATAGAAGGGAGGAGAACCACAGAAGACCTCAATGTGTGATGGTTGTGATTCCAAAGGCACAGAGGAGCTACTGGGCACTGTCTAAGGAAGTGACAGAGAAGCCCTCAGCCTTTGGAATTTAGACACTGCAGGGGACAATAGCAGGGCATGGAATTTGCTTGAGAAAAGGAGCTTTGACCCAAGGACCCTGGTGACGTTATTTCAGTGAAACAAACACCGCGATTATAGTTGATCAAAATAAAAAATTAGAAACTATATCCAAAGCTCATTCTGTCATTTATAAAAGGTTGAGAGCCGATAATTTATTTCTCACAATACCATTTTTCCCTTAAAATGGCAATATTCTTAGGTAATATTTGTGATGACTAAGTTGGTTAATGAATATGAGTGTTCTTGACTCATGTGCATAGTTGCAATGCAATGAACTTTGGCTGGAGCTGAAGAAGTTGGTAAGAACAAGGATCTTTTTTTCAATATCACTAATTAGGGAGTTGTTGAATGGATGAGCCAGAAACCTAGCTAAGAATTCAAGATGCTTCCTGAGACTGAGAACCCAGCTCTTCTCATACATATACTGAAATATTGGCATCTCCTCTCAAAGTCAGGTGACACTACAATAGACTAAAAGACAGAGTTTGGAGCAATCTGGAAAGTGACTTGACCCCAATTAACTGCTTCTAACTGATCTTTTATTTTAAATGTGATATAATGATAGCAGTATTTACTTAGAGCTTTGCAGCTTTCTGCAATGAACTGTGTTCTCCACGATGCAGCAGTGAGACTTCCCATCTCTGTCCCTTTTCTCCTCTTTTGCTGCTCGAAATCTTCCTGAAATACATCCAGTCCCCATTCTGCCTCAGCAGACACCATCCAGAAAATATAATTGAATCTTCCTATGATGAGTGAGCATCTTGCACTGCCTTGGGGGAATCATTTGGAGTTTCCAGGATCATGGAACAGTGCTGTAGTTGTAAATATAAAGAATAAAGAAGATTGGTCTGTGTCTATTTGACCCCAGGAAATACTTGGAAACATTTGTTTGAAAAAAAAAAAAAACCTTTCTTATGAGATTATTTTTTGGTGTTTTGTTTTGTGAGTTTCCATTTTACTAAAATTAGCACCTAAGAAACACAATCCTAGCTAATTGAGGTTTTATTGGATTCTCATTAATGAGGTCATAATGTACCTTATTTTGGAATAATAACTTTTATACAGAAATGTGGGCCATGGTCTTCAAATGCACCTAGGATACTTTATCACAGGGAGAGAGCTCATGTTAACACTTCATATTAACTGTTCTAAGCCTGGAAACCTATAATTACTGCAGAATTTTGATGAGCATCTTTCACAAATGCCTGTGCCTTTCATAACAGGCAGGAATTTTCTGTTGTTGTTCTCCTGAAAATCTTTGATTCAGAATATGAAACTGCCAAGTTATGCTTCATTTATCTCAGCCTACTGTCTACTAAGTGTGACTTGATAATTGGAAAGCCCTTGATCTTTAATGATTACTCTAATGCCTTCATGTGCTTCACACAGCCCCTCTGAGCCACACATGGCAGTCTAGAAAGCATTAAATATAAGCAGCAGGGCTATTTTAATAGAAATGCTTTGCTACAGTGGTTTTGTAATGTGAACACATTTTTACTTTTAAAACAAGGCAGCTCAATAGCATTTCATTGTCCTAAAATGAATCCAGCATGCACAATGCCTTAGTGGGGAATGACCAGTCCTAGGTGCCACAATTAGTAAATAAATGTCTAGAGCATCTTCGACATGGTAGGTAGCCATCAAATGACTATCTTATCCATCCATCCATCCATTCATTTATCCATCCACCACTACACTGAAAGAGTCTAGATTGGCAGATTTAGAGATCTGCTTAATTTTAAGATCTGGTCCCTTCATCAACCCTTCATGAAACATTTAGTTTGCTGATGGTTAATTAAGTGACATTCTCTGGGTCTGAAAGTTTTCATACAGGAGTGACTAGCTTGCCTGTACATAACTCACTGGAACACAAAGTTGTAATATTCACCATCGATCCACCTACACATGATGTAGTAGGTGCTAGCTCTGCATCATGCCGGCATTAGGAAGGTATCTCTGTATTATACTTGGAATTGCACTGAATATGATTTTTCTTTCTACCTCCACCTCAATGATGCCTCCAAGGCAAAATGCATTTAACTCACATTCCTGGAATAATGGCTATTTTATTGGAAAGTTGATTTCTCCCAAGGTAGACCTGGCCTAAATTTTCCCCCAGTAGGCTCCAAGGGAACTTACACAAGAGGCAGATTATGTCAGCAATTACACACTCCCCTGTACCCTGTGTTAGGCACTAGAATGACGTCCCAGTTAGAGAGGTGGAAATCTGTCCCACTTTTCAATCATTTCTTTATGACTTGGTGCATTAGCATACCCAAGTGAGCCTGAAAGATCTGTTATATCATACATTGGCCCCAAATCCCCTTCCTTTCCTCCTGAGAAGGATGTCATGGTGGGTGACTTCCCACATTCCCAGAGCAATCAAAAGTAATTAGTAGCTCTTTTGTGCTGTTGAAATTCTTGATTTTCCTACAATTCCTCACCTCATAAAATAGATACCATGAGGGTATTCTTTACAGTTTTTAGGCCACTAAATATTCTAAGAGTACAGCATTGCAATACTTGTGTCTGGTGTCCATCCATAGTACCTGATCCATCAAGGGAGCAGGCTCACATTTCAGACACCAAGTTAAGGTTATTGGAGCAGGAAAGGATGTTCTTCCTTTTTTGCCACTTACTCTTCCAGAACCTGAGCTGGGGCAAAGAGATTTTTCTGAGGAACCCCTAAAACTCACAGGGAAATGAAAGAGGAATTCATGCTAGTGATGAAGTTAAAAATGCAAACTGGACCTTCAGGAGAGCCTAGAGCACCGGTTCTCAAAGTGATGTCCTCAGCCGACAGCATTCGAAACTGGGGCATTCCCTAGACCTGTGGTCTCATTCCATTCAAGCCACTGGGGGGAAAAAATACCATGGGCTGGATGGCTTATACACAACAGGAGTTTACTTCTTTAGTTCTGGAGGTTGGGAAGTCCAACACCAAAGAGCCAGCTGATTTGGTGAGTGGTTTGCAGATGGCTTCTACTCTTTGTGTCCTCCTATGTGGGAAGAGGAGAAGGGAAACCCTTTAGGTCTCTTTTATAAGGGCACTAACCTCCTTCTTAAAGATTATACTTTCATCACCTCCCAAAGGCCAAACTTCTCATGCCATGGCCCCGAAGGTTAAAAATTCAACCTATGCATTTGGAGGAAAGACAAAACTTTTGTACTGGGCATCTATGGTATTTGAAATGCTGTTGGTGAGGCCTACCAATCTGTGTTCAACAGGGTTATTCTGAAGCACTGAATTTACCTAACTGAGCCCTTCAGGAGAACATTTTGCACCACTATGTAGGAAAGCTGCTCTTTTGGGTCTTGGAATAAATCTCAGGACCACTGACCCGTTCAGATTCCCTGAAACGGGGGGGGGGGGGGGGGTCCCAGAGCCTTCCTCTTACAGGTGAGTTGCTTAACACTATTGCCTTGAAGGGGAGGTTTCAGGCATCAGAAATTCTGGTCAACTCTTGCAAATATTGGAGTCAGTCACTTAAATCCCTAAAGTAGATTAGAATACCACTCACTTAAAATGAAATTTAACATATCATTTTACACTCTTATTAACCATAACTGTATACTATTTCTCCCAATATAGAATGAAAGATGATTAGCCACATGAAAGAACTAGTGTTTCTATCTGCAATGCCTTTACTTAGAATTCCATTCTGTAGAGCGATCTGGAAATGACTTCAGGTTCACTTAATCCAGCCAAGGATTCTCTTCAGTGAGAATGTGCTGGTTTAGTTAAAGCCCAGGACATTACTAATAATTTATTTGATATTTTACAACTTCCTCTTCTTTCTTGAATTCATTTACCTGGTGAAAAGCCCTCTTTTTATTTGACATAAAATATCCCTAAATATTGTCATATCCAAATACTATGATGTTTTGGGGGAAAGATCAATAACTATTAAATCTACAAATTTCTTTAAAATTTAAATTTAAATCCTAGGGATTAGATCTTGAGTAGAAAGTTTTATAACATTTGCCTGCCATTTTGGCAAGCAATAATTCTTACCCCAAGACTTGAGTCTGTATCCAACCTCTGGGTGGCGGGGGGGGAGACACCTTTCACATATTTCTAAGCAAGGACATATTTAAGCCTTCATCAGTTTCTGCCAATATATATGGCAGACATTTTCCTAACATAAGGGAAAAAATGACTTCACTGAACTTATATTATGAATGTTCTCTTTTCCTCCCACTAGCACACCAGGCAGTAGGTACCAGGAAGCACTAACAACAACGCACCAATTTCCTAACTTGAACCGACAGATCCAAAGTGCGCCTCTCCAGAACAGAGGAAGAAACAGCCTATTCAATGATCTACCCCAAATTAGAGAGTAAGGTGGTCCAGTGATTGTGGTGAAGGGTACACCTTTACCCCCCATAATTGGTGTTCCTGCCTGGGCCATTCTTTTAAAGGACCCCACCCTGCTCTTTCTGTTGTGTCCACCCCTCACAATAGGCAAGGAATCCATGGAGTCCATTCTCACTTGCTTCCATGCGCCATGTTACTTGGGCTCCACAGTTTCTGCTCAAATGGCCCCAGTTAGGACCTCAAGACAGGTGCAGGCCTACTGCTCAGGACTTTCCTCCATGTTGTCTATGAATGTTATATTTTTATCTAACCAAAAATGTTGACAAGTGGCGGACATTTGAGTGGGAGTTGGGCATGCAGGCTGAGGTGTCTATGCAGAAAAGTCTGAGTCCTTTCCATGAGTCAGAAGAGACCTATGATGGAAAGAATTGGTTGCTAAGTGCAGAAGTCAGTGTTCCCTCACTATGGTGTACTAGCGCACAATCCCACATATTCTGAGGATTTTACATTGAACCTGGTTTCCAAAATACTGTGTTAAGATAGAGAGATGGAATATACTTTCACATTTTTCTAGCCTAATTTATAGCTCTTGACAATTTAAACATGCTATGTGAGTTTCCGTGCATGCTTTTACCATATCCCCCACTTTCCTCTTCAGATAGTAGAAACAGATGTAAGAATTTCTACTTTCTATCTCCAGTTGTGTAGGCAAGTGTCATTTTCCTTACTTATTTTTCTGGATCAACAAGTATGTGATAAACAAAAATTGGTAACATTAAAGAAAATACAAAAGCTTAAAAATCTATTGGAATTTCCATATACAGTACACATATATGCCATCTGTTACACTTTTCTATTAATATTAATCATTTTCTATAATTTCATGATGGGAACGTTTACTAGCAGACTGAGTGTCTCTGAGGTAAAAAGAAAATGTATTTTCCTATGTTATTTTTCTAATATAAGCTGATTTAAGATACATAGGAAGCCCAGCTCCCCTGGTATATGAGTGCAATAACATGTCAGTTCATATTGCAGAAAGGAACATCCCAAGAATGGACAGAGGAGGAGGGCTTCTCCTGCCCTAGACTGGGTTAAATGATTGTTCTGTGTTCTCATAGCTGCTTCTACCTCTCTATCTTTTGGCATTCATCACATCAGAATGGTTTGTTCTATTCTTTTCTTTGTACTCTACTCTGTGTTTCCTGTAATCTATGCCTTGTTCAAAGCAACCCTGACAAGATAGAAGGTGCTTAGTAAATATGAGTTGAAATATACTAAGTAAGTTGAATTAATTGTAGGTTTGTTATTAATGTTGGTGGTTTTACTGTTTTGATAAAAACTATCTCTACTCCCTCACCCTATCTCAAAATGGGAAGTTGGAAGTATTGGAATTGAATGCACTGGGGTGTTTGAGGTAGCTACTCTAATTTGAAGTGTGGTGGGAATAAAAATTGTGTTATGTTGCTGAATGCAAATTGTTCACTAGTTCTGATAACTCTTTTATTCCTCTGCCTCCTTCATTTACCTGAACACATTTTTAAAGTACTTTTATTTTTCACATGGTGGGCTTAGATATATACACAACAGATATGCTAAAATTAGATTTAGAAACAGTTTACATTTATAATGTCTACACTGGAGTAAAGTAAGTACAACCAGAAAAGGAATAGAAATTAGAACCAAAGCAAAAGACACTGTACCACACTCATTCAATTTCTATTTTTTGACCCAAAATAACAGGGGACAAAAGTGTGCTAACCTTCCCTAAAAGAGAAGAGCTTCTTACATTCACCCCTTTGTTTAAATTCCAGAACCAAGGCAAATTCCCCTTGTATTTTGCCCAAACATTGTACATAGAGAAAATCAATCTGGGTACAATATGATATTCTTTCTAGGGTGTCAATGTTCTTTAGAAAACATAAAATAACAGAGGTGAGTGTTTTTCATGATGACTTCTAGATTCTTGGGTTACAGGCTGTCAGGGTGTTTAGCAAGCATCGCACATAACACACACGTGTGCAGATCAAGAAGCCAGAGCACAGAGTCTCAAAATTTGTGATATGAACTGCTACAAGGACAGAAGGCACACTGAATGGTAATTTCAAGGCCTTCCTTTTACCTGCTTGTGGGATTCTGATGCATCCAGAAGGCACAGGGATTTCAATAAGTTCTGGGAGGTTATGGTACATTAATATATTTTTCAACTGAAAAAGAAATATAATTCGAGATAGGGGATTTCACAGTATTGCCATTTAAAAGTGATTGCTTTATTCATGCCTATCTAAAAATAGCCTTCAGACAGTTCACACTATTAGCCTCTCTTCAGGGTTAAATCTTGCAGACATGCATTTCAAGTATGTCAAATTCGCTTCCCTATATGTGGCATCCCTGTTATGTGATGGAGATCCTAAGAAGGTAGCAATCCATCTGTTAACCCAGAGAGCAATTGATACATACAAAGAATGATCATTTTCTGTGTCTACTTGATTAATTCTTTCACTTAGGAAAAATGGTATTGAAAGGCAAGAACAGGAAGACAGAGTCCCCTGGCTGAGTGGTGGCCATACATGTTCTATCTGGTTCTATCTGACCACACCCTTCCAATTTCTTCTCCAGTGACACACTGGAGCATTCAAGTCTCAATCCTACAAGAGGATGCCATGTAAATACCCTGTCAACTGAGAGTCATAGCTACAGTCCCAGGTCAACCAGACCATGTGTGGACTCTCTACACATTATTATGGACTGAATTGTGTAGTCGCCTAAATCCATAGATTGAAGCACTAACTCCGAATATTAAGGAAGGTCCAAAGGGACTAGTCTATTTAAAAGATGTGAAAGAGGTATCAGCAGTGTTTACTCACAGACAAACGGGCTTGTGAGAACAAAGAGAAAAGAAGACCAAGAGCAAGCCAAGGAGAGAAGCCTCAGGAGAAGCCCAATCTGCCACAATCTTGATGTTGCTTGCCTTGCTAAGTCTGATCTATGGATGAAGATCTGCAAGCTCGCAGGTGGAACCCGAGAGCAGGCAGATGTTCTCAGTGCCCCAGGCTTCTTCCTCAACTGCTGATGGCCGGTGTTCAGATGCCCACATATTGAACATGGTGATGTGACTGTGTATCCTCATCATGTCTGTCCATGTGGGCCAGGTAGTCTTTACATAATAATGGCTATTATTAGTTAATTTTATTTTCTCTGCACAAGAATATTTTCAGAGTTTTACATCTGTTGTTTCAGCAAATCCTTCTAATCACTGCACAAGGTAAGTGTGTTTGACAAATGTGAAAGTGAAGGTGTAAAGAAGCAACTTGCCCAAGGAAAAAGAGCTAGAAAGTCACCTGATCCTCAGCAAGCTGTTTCCAAACTCTGAACCTGCGACCTGACTCCTGAGGTCACTCCAGAATCTAAATCTAGGTTCTAAATACCACTCTTTGCTTTTGAGGAAGTCGTCTGTGTCAGACAGAAATGGAAATAAATTTTGGAATCAAAAAGCTTAATTGTGAGTAGTAATTCAAAGTATTTGTCAAATATTTAGAGAAACACTTAACTTCAGCTACCTCATCTTTATCAGAGAAATGACTATCTGCCTGAGAAGGTGACCATGAGGATTGTTCCCTTTGACATAAAGTGGGAAATACCTTATAAATAATGTGAAGTCTAAACAAATCTGAATGATTGTTCAAAAGTGTTGTGCTGAAGTTAAAGGAACATGCAATTTGGAATGCAAAGACCAGATCCTGTTTACTCCTTTCTAAACTTTACAATTCCTCATCTGCTAAGTGGAAATCATAGAGGATGGGTTTTCTGAAGATGTTGCCTTTATTGCAGTTGTGTCTCTACCCCCTTAATCTAGCCTACTGCTATCCCTAGAATAAAAGATCTATCATGTCTGTTAGATAAAATGATTCTAAGTATTTAACCCCCCACACATTGTAAATCTAAATGATACATATTTTAATGTACTTTAGAAAACATCAAGAATATTATAGATATTATTTGAAGCTTGAAGGATGGTGAAATAACAACTAAAATAAGATAATCACTGTGGAATACCCTGACCTATAGAAGAGAGAAGAAATAAAATTGATTCACAAGACATACACCTATATTATTACTAATTTATTGGATGAGAGCAAGATTTCTGCTCCTATTTTTTTTTTGATTCCTAGAAATACTACTTTATAGGTCATGTTTTAGGACGCCAAGCCAATGTGTATAACTGCCTTGAGGAAATGTTGGAACTTTTTTGAGCCAACTATCTTGTATGAAATGGACTGTAGTTTGATTAACATGCGTGGTATTTATAAGGTCTGTACTGATGTGCTTGCCATCTATTGCTGTGTTCCAAACTGCACATTACAATTAGTATCTAAAATCAACTGCTTCAATTCATGTTTGTTTAGGAATTTAGGGAGATCTGGCCCAGGGAGTTGGTCTCAGACCTACACGGTGCCATCTGGGGAAGCTAGGGCTGGAGGATCAGGTAGGTCCTTGGCTCCCACATCTAGCCTCTCTGTGTTCGTTGGCCTGCCTCACCTGAAGCCTCCTTCTCCAGAGCCTCTCCCTGTAGCTCAGACAGTTCACAGTATGGTGGCTTCTGCATGTTCTCTGTGTAGATGGCAGTGGGCATCCAAGATGAGGGAAGCAGAAACTCCCAGGCCAGTCAGGTTCCTCCAGGACCAGCCCAGCAGCACCTCTCTCATAATCTCTTGGTGAAAAGAGTCGAAAGGTCCCACCCAGATTGCAGCGGGTAGAGAAATAGACTGCCCACATGACAGGGACATGGCAAGGCCATGTGGTAAAATCGTGTCTGGGATGGGAGTTATTAGTCCATGCCATCTTTGGAAAATACAGTCTGCCACAAATATCATGAGGAGCTTAATTGGAAGAGACACTCAAATTGTAATATTGTACATGGACAATTCTTTAGAAGCATGTTCCTGAATTGTTCACTTTGTAAATTGGTTGGATTAGCTTGAGATTATAAACAACCAACAAAAAAACACAGTGTTTTGGATATTTGCGTATGCACTTACTCATCAAATATTCATTATATGCCAACTAATGACCACCATTAGACCTGCTCCTCAGGATAAAAATAAATAAGACTACATCCTCTGCCTGAAGAAGCTCACTGACCAGTGGGAACACTGACCTATTCAAATTAAAACACAGTTCTATTTATGTAAATAGATTTATATAAAACTTTCCTGATAATTACTTAAACAAAAATAATAAAAACGCTCAAGAGTGAAAGTAGGTCCTTCTTCTCCACAAAATCTAAAAACACTGTTCTTTCTCTGTGGTTCACTCCTGGCAATTAAAATAAGTTCAGTTGAATTTAACTGCTTTCCAAGTATTTTTTCTTTATCTGATAAATACATTGTATTTAAGTCAAATACTGAGGCCCTGAATTATCTTAGCATAAATATGGGCACATAAGTTATGATCCAGAAAATTTAAATTCCCAGAAGCTGGACAGTTGTTTAATCCTCAGACATGCAGGCAACTGTTTCACCTATTGGTGCAAAAGCTGATATTTATAAAATATATTTTTAATTCAACAAACTGTAGTAAAGATTATAACAATGATAGGTCAGAAAACTAAAATTGTACAAGTCACAATAAAAAAAAACAAGAAGAAGCGACATACCCTCAAGAGGAAGGTGAACCCCATTTTTACATCTCAGAGCAAACACTCAGAGAAAAAAGGAAAATAGATATGTTTTCAAGTAATCACACATATATACAATTTGTATTCCAAAGGCAGTTGAACACTAAATTTTCCCAGAAGAAATATCATATTTTCAAGCAAATGCCATTTGTACCTGTGAATGGTAAATAATCTGTTATTGTACAATTGAACACTTGAACAGAAATAGTGGACAAATGGACAATAATTGTGAGTTAGAGCCATTGATCATTTTCATAGATAAAAGTACTGTACCAAACAAGACAATGGGCTTCAATTTGTTGTCTAGACTGTGAGCTCAGTCAAAGCTATTGCAGAGGGGTTATGCCCATAGCAGGGTCTGAGTGAGTGAGTTCTACCAATGGGTTTTGTTATATTTTCCATAAAACATTTTATGTAAATTTACACAAGTATGGTATTATAAAACATGGTATCTGCTCTTCTACAGAATGAAATATTTGCATAGCTCGTTTTAAGCATGTTTCATAATTTGTCACATTTCTAGGTGTAGATTTCCCTGTTCTTCTGCAATGTGGAGCAGTGAATGGCTGAGCTTCCCCCAGCCAAATCACACCTGAGACTTAGAATTGACTTTTTGCTTCTGTTGCACTAGAAGTGTGGAAACATTCCTGGACACTATTTTCCTATTTAAAAGCATTAGTTTTGTACTTAGAACTTATTCAAGTTCAAGATCATACCCTGCCCATTCACCTTGGAATTAATTTCTCCTGTAATGATAGCAAAGTCACAATTTCACATCAGAATTAAAGAAGCCCCCTTAAATATCAGTGTACAGATATGGAGAGAATGCTGACTCTTCTGAAAACAAAGGTGCTCTTTTTCTTACTAGAAATCCAATCAATAGGAGCATTAGGGGTGGGAACCAACATCTCCCTCCTTCCCTCTGCACCCCTCCCCTGCTGGCATCCAAGGATCTCTCAGTGAGTTTCCTTGAACAATGCTGACTTTACAACTACCATATTTTCTGTTTTTCAAAAGTATGAACTTTATAAAAGCAAGAACTTTCCCCCCTTTGCCGTAATTCCTCCATAGCAGCAGTAGGGGTTCTCTGCGGATCAGCTCAGGGCGAGTCTTTGGAGACAGGCTCTTTTTGTGCTTTTATGGTTCTCTCACAAGTTGAAGCTGAATATGAAATATATCCTTCCCATGGTTCCTGTAATAGTATGCTCTTTAACCTCTGAAATCAAATAAGTGAATACCCTGCCTGAGTCACTGCTGTTTTCTGAAACTCAGTCTCGATGTAAGATGTTATAAATTTAATTCCCAATCTCAAAATGAGATGAAGTAAAAATTGATTTAGAATTAGTGTAACATTCAAAATGCTTTTGACCTGGGAATGTTGTAGCTCAGTTGTAGAATACCTGCTTAGAATGTGCAAGGCCCCAGGTTCAATCCCCAGTTCCACAAATAAATAAATAAAGTAAATAATATGTCTTCCTTTTCCTACATAATGTGTTCAATGAAGTGTGATTATACTTTGAGAAACAATGGAGTTTAGGAAACTTTTTGTTCAAGAATAGACTGTCACTGTGACTATGGATGTAAGAGTATATTTGCAAATTGTGCATTGTCTACCCTCATTTGACCCCTGATATATATTTTTGTGAACAAATGGGCAGTCATGGGCTGAGTCTGTATATCTGGATCCATCTAACTCTCATGTCCATGCCAGTTACCACTTCAGACTGCTGTCAGGAGGCCTCTGTCTGAAAGGACAGATGAGTTTGGGGACATGACCTAGACCTACACTTGTTTCCTAAGCACACTTTCTACTTGTAGTGCATGTTTCCTTTGGATAGCTACTGGGGGGCTAATGTCGGCAATGTTAGGATGCACCCCTGGGCAGCTGTGTCTGGCACTATGATCCGTGGCTAGTGTACCTCCGATTAAAGGAGGAGCACCCTTCAGCAGTGATGCTTGGAATTCCTCTTCCTTTCTGCTCCATAAGCTTCTCTAGACTACTGATCAAATGCTTGTTCCTGTTATTCCTCTCTGTAGCACAAGGCACAGAAGGTAATGTCCCCACACTCCCACCACTTCCTTTGTGCTTCCTTCCCAACTGCCTCCTTGTTTTTAGTATTTTTGGCACCAAGAGACCAGCTCTTGAGAAGTAGCCACAGCTTCCCAAGGAAATTCCTCATGACACCCACAAAAACTTCTTTCCAAACCACAGAAAACTGCCTGGGTGCATATAAGCTTGCCATAGCAGATGAAGGAGACGTTATCTTTGGTAAAACAAGCCTACTCTGGGTCCCTTTATTTTGCTTGATACGCAGGAGTGAGGTCCTCGACTTCCAGTGCACTGCGATGGGCCCTCACCACAGCTGCTCTTTACCAGCTCTCCCTGTGGTTCACGGTTCCACATGGGTTTCTCAGTGCTATAGGGGTAGGGAGCAGGGACTTAGGAAATTCCAAGACTGGGTACATACTTGCCTCAGAGACAATAATCAGTAATGCAACTGTTAGACCCTGTTCTTCTCACATGGGCAAAATGAATAAATAAAATGTATTCAAAACCAACAAAATATTATTAGGCTTTAAGAATGAGAGAATCCTGGGGCTGGGGATGTGGCTCAAGCAGTAACATGCTCGCCTGGCATGTGCAGGGCGCTGGGTTTGATCCTCAGCACCACATAAAAATAAAGATGTTGTGTCCACCAAAAACTGAAAAATAAATATAAAAAAAATTCTCTCTCTCCCTCTCCCCCCCTTGAAAAAAAAATGAGAGAAACCTGTCATTTGAAACATAATGGATGGAACTAGAGGGCATGATACTAAATGGAACAGGCCAAGCACAGAAAGACAAGGGTTTCATGATCTCACACGTGAAATATAAAAAGTTTAACTCATAGAAGCAGAGCAGAGAATGGTGGTAACCAAAGCTGGGGAGAGGGAGGGAGGAGTAGATACTGATCAAATAGTGCAAAGTCTCAGATCCACAGAAGGAATAAGTTCAAGAGATCCATTGCACAGCAGGCCGACCACAGTCAATAATAATTTATATTTCAAAACTAAGAGAGTACTTTCTAATGTCTCCCTATAAAATATAAGTAAGCAAGGAGATGAATACATACATTCAACTTGATTTGATCATTCTGCATTGTATACAGGTAACTAAAACAACTTGTTATACTCTAAAAATGTATATGATAATAATTTTTCAAACAATAGTGATAATAAAAATACAAATAACCACTAAGCAGTAGTAGGTAACTGCTTATGGCACAGTCTGTGATGTGTCAATGTTTGTGACCCTTGGGTGACAAGACACCAACCAAGATTGAGTTCAGTCCTCAAAATATTGTGGAAATGTGTAATTGATTCCTCACTTCTGTGGCTCTGGCCTGGTTCTTTTCTTCTGGTACCTTTGGTAACTCTTCCTTTCCATTCTTGCTCTTCTCTTAGCAGATCACTGCCCACTCATGAGACAGACTCTCCCAGAGACCTAAGAACTCTGGGGAACACACCTGACAGCAAAGCCCTAATTGCAACTTCAGTGGCTAGAGATTTTTCCCTATCTGGCCACAAAGAACCAGGGGACAAATGGGACAGCACTGTTGCAGTCACAGTGCCCTGGGGTCTACAAGACTCCAGTTCAGAATCTCGCTGCCACTTGTGCGTTGTATTGCTTTGGTAATATTTCTGAATTGTTCTAGGGTTCAATTTTAAGAATTTTTAAGACCAGTACAATCATTCTAACTTCTCAGTGCTGTTCTAAGTATAATGCTGAGTATGACACTCTTGGTGGTGTAGGAGCTCAGTCAATGCCAGCAGCCACCACTAATGTAATACATACGACTTGATTTGTTCTCATCTTGGCTTTGGTCCTTTCCATTCTCCTGCCCATCACTACTGTTCTCTGAATAAAATGCAAAAAGGCCAACAACAAATTATGTCTCATTTTATTTATGCTTTGAAGTAGCAAATTTAGAAAGACTTCTCTGATAAGAATGACCTCTCCCAGGAAAGACAAAGATTAAACTATTTAAGAAAGATATCTTTTTACCTAACCCTAATAGGGAAGAAGAGAACTTCTCTGACCCCAAGGCTACTTCCCTTTCTCTTCTTGCAGGGAAAAGACAACACTGTGTGATATCTACAATGTTCCTGGCACTTTGCCAGGAACCAATCACACGAAACCTTATTTTACACCCACAAAAAATGATCTGTCACTCTCAGCTCCTCCCTCCTCCAACCTTCTTTTCTATGCAAGACAGG
This sequence comes from Marmota monax, assembly GCF_021218885.2. NCBI lineage: Eukaryota > Metazoa > Chordata > Mammalia > Rodentia > Sciuridae > Marmota > Marmota monax. The sequence continues at coordinate 2,437,115 of NW_026695150.1, read as the reverse complement.
TTATCTTATACTTGCAATCCCTTTGTGCAACCATGATCACAAATGTTTCTTTCTTTCTTCCCCAAGAACAATTACCTATGTTTCAAATGTAAAAGAAGAAACAATGTGAAATGAATTGTAAATTTTGATCACTGAAAAATATTTTCTTTTCCTATTTACCTGCCCATTTTTACCCATTGGGTATACACGTTTCACCATTCCCTTTTACATAAAATTCAATCCAAATAATTTGTTGCAGACCAAAATGTTACAAAACCAAAATTCCTAGCTGGGTACAGTAGTACTCACTTGAAATCCCAGTGACTTGGGACGCTAATGAAGGGGGATTGAATGATCCAGTCTAGCATGGGCAACTTACCGAGACTCTGTCTCAAAATCAAATTTTAAAAAGGGCTGGAGATGTAGCTCAATGGCAAAACACTAGACTATCAAGGATGCAGCCCTAGATTCAATCCCCAGCAGTGAAAAAAAAAAAAAAGAATTTCTTAACTCTGGCATTGGTTGACCTGCCCCTTTGTTGTTGTTATTAGTCATAAGAAATGTGTATCTTAAAAATTAATGAGATCCAGGACCTGAATCTTCAGTAAGTCCTCTGAAATCTCTCCTTATTTTGAGTAAAACATCAAGGAAACATTTGACCAGTTAACTGCCATGCAGCTCATCACAAGAGAGTACGTGTTCAACACTCAAATTTTAGAAAGAAATGCCAGTCTCCAAAGGTCTCGATATGATAGTGTGTGGCCCAATCCCATCCTATTAACTGTTGGCCTTCAGAGGACACTTATTCATAAGAAAAAGGACAATTAAACAATAACAGAAGGCTCAAAATTATAAATACATCAACCTTCCTGGAACATCTGGAACCCTGGGGAATTAACAGTGCCAATATGGATCCCCATTTGGGGTCAGTTTTGGGGATCCCGAGGCAGGCCTAGTGCAAAGGAACAGGGAACATTCTGGGATAAAGAATGGGCTTCTGCAGCACTTTCATTTTGGATGGAATAATTCTGGATCTCTTGACATGTTTCATCACTTAATACAGGCCTGAAATATATTCTTCTCCATAGAAATTGAAACCCCTGACAGAATAAAGGCCAAAAATATACTGAATTTATTATTTAAGCATTTTTCACCAATGCAAGAAGATTCTTTCTTTATAATGGAATAAGATTCCTCAAACTAAGTGAACTGGAGATGGCACTAGCCATTGCTTAATGCAAAGGTGTCTTCTTTCTTGACATTCTTATTTGGAAAGTTCTACATCGGCTGTCTGCCTGCTCCTAACTATCAGTAAATGTGCTCATAGAGGGAAGATGGGATGATTTGAAGACCAGGGAAAATCCACCCTAAATTATTTTGGAATGAAAAGTTTTATCATTTGACAACTCTTAAAGGAGTTTAAAGAGTTAGTGGCTGCTTTCCAAGTAAAACATTAGTGAAAATATATTCAGAGAAATGTCAGCCTAATGCAATTGCTAAATACAACGTTGGTCAAAATGGTTCCAGGCCAAAAATACAGGTCCCTCATGATGGAATCATGAAAGCCTGCAAGTGATTTCCATAAAAGAGGTCCCAGTTCTGCTCAGAATGCTACCATGAGGCACCCTGTCTATTCCCAGATGCAGGACACTGGAAGCACTAATGAATGTCAGTGTCCCCACCTTCCAGCATGCTCCAAGGCTGCAAGGAACAGCTACTACTCCTCAGCAAGCTCTTGCCCTGCCTCTAACCAGGGGAGATTCCTCTGAAAAGCCAGATACAGGCTGACCACAAACCCTGAAGTCCTCTATGGTCAGTTTCCTATAGTTCTCTTGAGTTCTGAGCTGGTAAGCAGGGTAACTACCACCAGAACATCTCTCCCCAGAGAGAAATAACCAGCTGAGGGTATTGAAAGTAAATTCTCTCTGCAATTAGTTAGGATCAATGGTCTATGGAAAGTAATTTTCTGTTGCTTACAAATGAATTTCCCAGTACTGGAAGGCAAAGGAATTATATTGCACAGTAGTGAACATTCTTAATCCCTCCCAGTGTTTGGTACAATGCTCTGGGACCAGGTGCCTGACACATGAAGCCATGGGATACATACCTATTTAACCCAATAACCATGTTTTGGCAAACTCCAATGTAATCTGTGAAAATCAACCTGGTATGAAATTGAGTAATAATCAACCATAAAAGGAAAGCAGATGACTATTTTGGATAATTTTAGGAAACAACTCCTTCTCCCAAGAAAAGTATCTAGTGTTCTGAAAATGTAAGCAAACTATAGGTTCCCCTCAGACATGACTTACAAATCCAGAGCAATGACACAGCCTGAGTTGTGTGAGAGCCAGTAATTTAATCATAAATAGAGCCTCCAAAGGGTTCCTCCACAGCACCCAATGTTAAATCTAACCTCATGCATCCTTACAAATGTACAATCTTGCCCCAGCATTATTTGTGAGGACTATTACTTCATCTATTCTCTTCGTCTTCTGATTAGTTCCCAAAGCGACTCCAACGAAACCATCAGTTTTAATCAAAGATTTTTGCCCTGAAACAAACAAGAGCTCCATCATTTTCACATTTGACACCAAGCCAAGAGGAGACAAGGAAGCTGATTTGACTCCAGAGCAAAATATTCATATTCCATTCTTCTTTCCATGTATCAAAGGAAAATGGGGCATAAAATAGTCATGAGTCACTGACGATAAATAACCCCGAAACACCCACTTCCTAGAAACAACAAGCAATGAACTGCATGTTATCCTCAATGTCTCTTTGCTCATTTGCATAGGAAAATGCCTTTGAATGCACCATCATCAGTGATTGGCAGAGAATAATTACATTGTTCCTATATAGTCTTTTGAAAGATTAAAAGGTAGATTAAGAAATAATTTAAAGGTAATGGTGTACATAGTTATTTCTCTGCCATTTGTGTAAATAATCAGTAACCAAAATGGAAAAAAGAAAGACACTCTCTTTGATAATACACACAGTTATGCAGAGTGTCTGTCATCTCAGCATAATCAGATGAATTTTTGTTTGCAAATTATAAATTATTCAAAAAGCTCCTTATTACAGTTATGTGGCTGTTTACTGTGGGAAGGGGGGAAAAACCCACTTAATTTTCCTGATGTACTCTCCAAAAATGGAGACAAAAATAAAGTGTTTGGCCCATTTAGTGGGAGTGGTTGTTCTAAGCTAAATACAAAAGGAAGACAAATGCAATAATTGGGCTGCAGTTATGAAACCAGAATCTAATTGCGCTCAGGGATTCTATGCTTGTTTCTTCATACATAACTGTCTTTGTATAAAAGACTCTTAGCTAGTGTGCCCATCGACTCTGCACTTGAAGCCAGGTCATTGTCCTGACTGAAGGTCACAATACAGATCTGACAGGAACAAGTACAGTGTCCAAAAGCAAACTGCCACTTTGAGAAGCAATCAAGTAGTTTCCACAGGGCTGATTGCCTCCAACTCCACCTCAAGGCATTCAGCAAAGTGGCAGCCAGGTCTTGATTAATCAGCAGAGGCACTAATGAAGCAGCCTTGCCTGAGGTTTTCTGCGCTCTCTGATTCCTAACTGCCTCTTTAGAGAACGACTCGGGCCCTCCAGTGAGCCTCATGCACACAGCCCCATTTCTGCATGGGCTCACACATCTGATGACAGAGGACGAAGTCCCGCTAAGTGGTGCATTTGTGTTGTTTGCTCTTCATCAAAATGCACCTCATATAAATATTTAACTTTGGAGAGGGAAATGCAGGCAGGCTAGGTTAAGATATAAGCAGAGAACTTGATGTGGTAGATGGTCAAGTTCCACCATGGAGGAGCTGTGAGGAGCAGAAAGACTCTATGTGGGGCCGGGGTTGGGATCTATTGGTAGAGCATTTGCCTAGCACACACAAAACCCTGGGTTTGATTCCCAACCTTGAGGGGGAAAAAAATCACTCTGCAGTTCCCAACACAACTTGATACATCATGGGCTACCAGGACACAATAGCAAGTGCTACTCAATGAACAGTAAATCAACTTTATGAACTGGGAGGGTAAAAGGAAAGGAGAAGACAACTGCTGAGCAGTGTAAGGTTCCCCAGACACACAGCCTAAGGTGAGCTTCCAAGTGCAAGCCATTCATTTGGGGAGGGAATTCATTCCAGGAAGCTCTGGGAAAGGAGGAGGGAGGGGAAACCAGAAAGGAAAGGACAACATGTGCATCTTCAGCTAAATTGCCACTGTGGGAAACAAGCCCAATACCACTGGAGAACACAGTGCTCCAGTGGGGACTACACCCGAAATATCCCAAGGCCAGGATTGCATGGTGTACACCCCCCACCTCCTATTGTCACTGGTTGAAAGCTGCTGGGAGTGAAGGTGACGAATGCATCTCCCAACACATGTGTCTGCCACCTGCATGCGCAGGGCAGGACCACCCAGAACAAGGCCTTCCACCACGATTTGTGTGCACTGAGCAGATGGGTGGTCCAGGCACCCACAGGATCTGCTTCAATTGCAAAGCTGACTTATAAGTGTTTAAAAATACTTATCATCCAATCTTCTCCAACCCAGGAATTAATATCTGCATTTGTTTTATTGTTTGGAAGATTCAAATACTGTCTGAGTGGACACCAAGACTGAAATCCAAAAGCCCTCTGAGTGGTAGGAGCAAATTGCTAGAGATTTTTTAAAAACTTCATCGATAATTTTTACACTAGATTCATACCTCCTAGATATGCCCCTAATGGTGCTACCATAGATACATTTTCTGGTAGCAGTGCCCTGGCCATGTATGCACAAGCAAATAGTCATCAGAGTTGGATCAGGACCCCTTGGCCTCTGGTTCCACCTGACAGAATCCCAACTCACATATGGCCATGGGGAGACACTGACATGGCCATATTTGGTCAAATATATAAAACCTAGTACAACCTCACTGTGCAAATGGACACTTCAAATATCAGTGATAAAGATCACCTGAAATTCTCTCTCAGCATTCTATTTTTCACTAATTTTGTTCTCATCAAATAAATCATTTTTTAATACTATAAAAAGTTTCATAGGGAACTATACCTTACTGATATAAACTAATCACGCTTTTTATTTTCTACTGCATAAAATTTACAATATTGATAACACGCATTCAGAATGTCAAATAACAAAGTGTGCAGTGAACGTCCAACTGACGTCAGTCATCAGAACCAAAAGAAATTACAATACACACTGCCTCTTGCTTCTCATTAATTATTGCCTTTGGAGTTAGAATTGGACTCCAGTGCTTTTCACTTCCTGTTCCTAATTGTTGTTCAGAGATGCTGAGGGCAATTAAACTGCTCTTGCTTTTCAATCTAGAAGGGGCTAGATTTGGTAGCAGTTAAATTGCTAAAATCCCTTAAACAAATAGCTTCCTGTTTGTGTCCCATCAGGATGCAAGTGTAAGTCTGAATCTATAAAGATCTTGGTGGTCGGTAGCCTAGCTGCCTAATTGACTATCTCTCTCCATATGCCGCCAGCAAATAATTAGAACAAACAAAACATGTAACATTTTTACCTCCAAACCACCTGCTTCCCAAACCTCTTGAGCAGTTGGATAGAAGAAATCTGAGAAATCCAGAGACATCAACTTCCAGAATCAAAAGGTCAAAAATTTTCTGCCTTAAGGACTAAAAAGAGAAATATAATGATTTTATAAGAAGAGGTAAGGCACCCCTTACCTCTTCTTATATAAATTATTTGCAAAAAACAGGACTGCTTTGAACTTCCCTTGAAGTTGCTTAGATAAAAGGTAGATTTCTCCAAAAAGTTGAGACCTCAAAGTTTCTCCAATTTACAGCTTAAAGAATTTATAATTGTAAATGTAGTATATACTCTGCAACTATCCCAATTTGGGTGTTCTCCACCTTCATCTGCTTACTCACATGAAGTTCATCTTTGGCAACATTTTCTCTTTTTGAATGTTATGGATTCTGAGTGAGGTGATATAGCAAGGGTAGAATCCAGAGAAGTAAATGAAGGTTCTGAGACACAGAGCCCTACATGCTTGAGGGATAACTGTCCTCAGTGGTTGCTAAGAACATGAGCTGCTCATCTGGAGGCTGTGGAGCAACTGCTGAATCTAGACATTCTAGATCTAGACACTCTCCCATGGTTGCAGAAGGGTCCTGATGAAGGGAGGACCTTTTCTCACCAACAAGTCTTTTGGGCTAGTGGTGAGCTGCTTATAACTATGTGGTGAGCTCTTGGTTTATTGAAATGCTTGTTTGACATGTGCCATGGCTGAATTCTAAGTTCTGGTTTTAGGTTCAACAGTGCCTCCCCAAAATTCATATTAACCCCAAAACTCAAACCATGACCTTATTTGAAAATAAAGTGATCGAGGTGAACTAAACTAAATTAGTTTAATTAGCCCTTATTCTGACAACTAGTGTCCTTAGTAGAAGAGGAAAGGATGCATAGAGGATGGACATCACGTGTATATGGAAGTAGAGATTGGAGTAAGGAATTTATAAGCTAAGGAATGCCAAGGTTAGCTGGGAGCACCAGGCACTGGGAGAGCCGAGAAAGACTCTGCCCTGGAACCTTCAGAGGGAGCCACACTTGGCCATCATCTTGATTTTCTAGTCTCCGGAACCATGAAAGAATGTATCTCTAAAGGTTTTAGACATTGAAGTTTTGGTGCTTTGTTACAACAGTTTTAGGAAACTAGAACAAAACTTAGCAGTGCCAACCCATATGAGCTGTTCAGTGAAGACTACCACAACCTCTCTGGTTTAAAGCACAACTTTGCAACAATGTGACACCTACCACCAGAAGGGCTAGAGTGATTGAATAAGTGTATTCACCAGAAAAACTAGAAACAACTCATTAAGTTTCATCAAGAATGACACCTGAGCTTTTAATAATTCTACAAGCATAGAGGAGACATGATCTTCTAACATGGGAAAGTTTGCACTTTTGCAAGCCTTTGAACGCCACCTCCCCTAGAGATCTCCTGTGTTTCCAATCTCCAACGAGAATCCAGGATGCACAACACATCTACCAAGCGGACTCACCAGAGCTTCAGTTACTGTGGTTTTCTAACCCACTGAAAGAAGAATGTGCATGTGAGCAGCACTGCACATAAAGACTTGGGTGAGATGCACTGATCATCTATTATTGGATAAGCTTTTATTCTGCTGAATGATTCCATGATAGCTAAACTGAGTTGGGGCAAGTTACCTTTAATAGTTCCACAATATGGAGTGAGCATGGTATTGTTGTTAATGTTAATGCAACAGTTTGCCTTTTACTATATTTTCTTTTACCAAATGTTGCTGTAAATTCCCAGAAATGCAATGCAACAAGGATAAGACCCCACTCTACACAGAGACACTGAACCTCTGAGGTCAGAATCCCATTCCTATGCCATCCTTGCCTCCAGGTTCCTGGCAACTTAACTCCATGGTCATTCTGGTTTCTGGTTCTTCTCTCAAATCCCTAGTCAGGTTTTTATTTCCTTTCTTAATCTCAGGGGATTCAATAATAATGTAAAAAGAATTGAATAACTATATCGTCATTTATTATTTTTACCATTGATGTTTTGAGAAAATAATGAAAGAATACAGAGATTTTAATGTATTTAAAATTGACAAAGTTGGGTGCAGTGGATCATGCCTGTAATCCCAGTGGCTAAGGAGGCTGGGGCAGGAGAATTGAGAGTTCAAAGCCAGCCTCAGCAAAAGTGAGGCACTAAGCAAGTCAGTGAGACCCTGTCTCTAAAGAAAATACAAAATAGGGCTGGGGATGTATCTCAGTGGTTGAGTACCCCTGAGTTCAATCCCTGGCATCTCACAAAAATAACAAATAAAATACACAAATATTAAATTTTAAATTTTTCTTCAACAGAAGGCAAATAACCATATTCAATATGAATCATATTATAAAATTACAATCTGGTGATTTTTTAAAATTTTCTTATTTTAGGGCCTCCTCCTGCCCCGTCATATCTTATACCCGATGACCTGTATGGTAGCAATTCCTGTGCCTCCATTGCTCCTTCATTTAGAAGAAATTAGCAGGCCTTTCACATTTTTTGAAGGAAGCATCAGCTAGGGTCCATAGAAAAAGTAATGGCTTAGAAACCTTGATGAACGCCAGTTCTCCCAGGACACATCAACTCTAAGTGTGCCTGTGTATGCATGGAGGGAATGGCAGATTTGAATAAACATCTTGGAACATTTGATAGAGTTCCAGGATCTGCTGGCTATCCACATCTGTTGTGTACTTTGTTCGTACTCTTCCAACAATGAGGTTAACCCTTCCTCTAACTGCAAGGGGAGGAAATGCCCATGTTACACCTGTTACACGCTGCCCAATTGTATTCATTAAAACATGGTGGATCTAGTCCCCAGCATATGCAACACATGATACTAAGCACTGGGGTGGATGCAGAGATTATTTCCTGCTCTCAAGGAACTTTTATAGAATCAGAGAAGAAAGGCACATAAACAATAAATAAATCAAAATAGAATGATAAAATGGGCCATAAAGTAATCTTAGAGAGCATTCCAATATTTATGTATGTCTGGGCATATTTTGAAGATTAGAAGGCACACTGCTAGGAATCTAGTTGTGTGTGTGGCTAGGAAGTATTCGGTGAAATAAATCTTAGAGAAAAGGGTTGAAATGGCCTTGATTGATCTGAAAACAGGGTCTGGGATCAAGTCATTTTGAGCACAGTTCAAGGAAGGTCATCCAGATTGTCACTTACTCTATATCCTATGAACTTTTGTCCAATTCTAGGGTCAGAGGGACTGTTACTAAAAAAATGAAAGAACTAGAACACCTAATTCTTGATGGTATACCTAAATTCTCAGACTTATAGATAGAGGGTGAAACAAATGTGGCTATGTTTTGCCAATAAGGAAAAATGAACAATTTTACCAAGGTAGCCATGATGTCAGGAGTAAATACATAGAGCAGCACTGGCAAGGGGTGTGGCCCATTGCTTTGATTGACATATGGGTCCTTTGCACCATTTTCAGAAACCTCAATACCTGCTCTTTGAAAATTTAGAGATGGAAAATCATCCATGCTACATAGATGATGATAGGTTGTATAATTAAAGGAATTAATATTATGCAGCATCATGAGTGTTCTGGAAATAGAAGGTATAAATTTTCAAAGGGCTGGAGATGTTGAATTTGTGGTCAAAATAGAACCATATAGCTCTCTTTCTGGAAGGTAAAGGCAGGCTTTTCTCCCAATGAAGCAACCAATCAGGTCTATGCACAAGGAGAATGAAATAAATGTAGAGGTCAACTGAGAGAAGACTTAAAAAGAGGGATTAATATCTGCTGGAGTAAGCAGAAAATGTTTCATTAAAAAGGAATAATTTGAGATAAAACTTGAAGGTCATAGACATGGAAGGAAAAACAAGGAGAGATTCTAGCCCCAGGAAGTACTATGAGTAAAGGTTTGGGAGCTCCTATTGAGAGAAGGTGTGGCAGGATAGAGGCAAAAGAAAAGGTGGGAGTGGAGCAAAGTGACAGTAGAGTTAGAAAAGTTGAGTTAGTGAACAATGATCTGAGGAATCATGAAGGGTCTAAAATGTTGGCTAAAATGTTTGAGCTTTATTCTGCAGCCACTAGGAATGAAGTTGGTGGGGGAGTGATTTTTAAGATGGAAAATGATGATATCTGACCTGTGCCTTGCGAAGAAGGGAAAAGGAAGACAAATCAACCCCCAAAGTTGTCCACACCCTAAATACTGGAACCCATGAGATCTTACTTTACATGGCAAAAAGTAAAAGATAAAAACACTTTGTACATGTAATTCAATTCAGGATCTTCAGATGGGGAGCTTAGGGAGACTTAGAAGGAGATGTCACCATGGAAGTGGAGGCTTAAGTGATGTCATTGTTTAAAGAGGTCAGGGGTCAAGGAAGCTGGGAAAGTTAACCAGTGGTCCCCAGAGCCACCAGAAGAGCTGAGCCTGGATGTTTCCTTGGTTGAGATTCATATTGAACTTCTGAACTCCAGAATGGTTAGATCATCAATTTGTGATTATTTTGAGCCACTAATTTTGCAATCATTTATTACAGCCACAGAAGGAAACTAATACAGATAACCAAAAAGTTTGTGCCAAGCCTGTGGGAAATGCTTTATGATTTCTCTTAATTAGTCTTCACAAAGTTGAGCTGGGAAATTCTTCATTATTTCCACTTCACAGACAAGAACTTGAGGCTGAAAATTGTTAAGTAAAAGTCACTACATAATACAGCCTCATGGGATCCAAATTTGTTTTTAGACACTGTGTTCATATGACTGAAGTGCATAAAAAGAGAAGGTAATTGGTGAGGTATAGGAAGAGGTAAAAATAACCAGGAACTGGACTCACCTTCTTGAGCATACTAAATTAAGCCACATGCCTTTCTTAGCATAGGACACTAAAGGTAGAAGCAGCATTTCCAATGGGGATGTGGCAACAGGGAAGTAGCGTGTTTAGAGGCTGAAAAAAGAGCCTTGTGGAAAAGCATGGGGCTATGCCTCAGTTTTAATTATCCTGTCATTTACTATGAGACCTTTGGAAATTGTATCGTCAGTTTTCTCGTCAGCCACCGGGGAATGGATAATTCTTAGATCGCAGACTTATTCAATGGACTATGTGAATCATTATTTGTAAAACCCTCAGTCTAGTCCTTTGCACTTAGTAAATCATAATAAATGATTTTTATAATGATTTGTTTATGAAACCTGCAGTACTCTAAGTAAATTTGTCACAAAATAAAGTACTATAGAGAAAGGAGCTCAAGAGATCAATTGTTGGAAGAAAAAAGAATTTTATGAAATTCGTGATGAATTGAAAATTAGTATAACTCGTCTTGGTTCTTTTAACTATTGGGAATCTTGGTCCTATGTAAGATATTTCTAATGTTTTAATATAGAAATAGTCAACATCAGAATCAATTATTAAATAATAAACATGGATTTTTATTACTTACAACTAATGCTATTAAATACAATGTTAAATGAACCAAAACTAATATTCTGGACAGATTAGAATATCTTCCTATCATTTTTACTTTTTTAAAATTCAAATGATTTTTAACCATTATTTTGTCTTGTACTATTTTAAGATTGAACATTTAAAACATCTAAATGTTCAATAAAAATTATTTAGAGAAACCTGGATATCAAGAAATGTGTGGATTACTGGTATAAAATGCAGAGTGTTACAAAACAATGTAAATGAAATATTCCAGTGCTATTTAAACCACTATAAGTACATTCTATCTCCATATTCTACCACTAAGTAACCTGCTTGTCTCTTTTAAATATCTCCCATATAAACAGAAAACAGTGAGTGTAATTTGGGGTATTCTTGATGTTCTTTTTTTTTTGCATGTGTATGCTAACATGTTTTTCTTGTAAATATTTTTCATCTGATTCAAGACAAATATTTAAACAAGCTATTAAAAATCCATTTAAAACAAATTATAATGATTATGAGCCCATTATATGAATGCTTCAAAAATATTCCCCTGGTGAAGATGTTCAGGCAGTGCCTTGTTCTTTGTGGCGACTCTGCTATTTTTATCAATTCTATAACTTGCAATATTTCTGTATCATTTTTTACTGTTATCATATTAAGTCCCCAATGTCATAAATTACTAGGCCAAGTTCAACTGCAGTTGGGACCACTTGCCACCTGTGCTAGTTAGGGAATTAACTTCTAATGAATAAAAAATCCCAGTACTGATACTGAGGGCACCATCAAAAGATGGGGCTTAAATAACAGTTTCAGTAAGTCTGTGTTGTATAAAGACCAAGTCAGACTAGTGTCCATGAACATCAAAGAGCATTACTTCGGGTCTTATCTGTAAAATAACCACTTATATGTTGAATCTAAGGTTTCTGTGACTTTCCAGCTACTCTCTTTATGTGAACACATTAAACATGGCAGGCACTTTTAAATAGCTTCAGAACATTCACTTACCATAAATTTGAACACTTTTATTTAACATTTCTTTACCATAAGCACTGAGCTTAATGATGAGTGGATATAGGAACAAATGAAGAAGATTGTCTCCAGTCTTAGAGTTTTCTTATCAAGCAAGGGGGACAGAGCAAAGAAAGACCTGCAAAGTAAAATAAATCCCTGAATAGTTAATACATTTCAGGCATTGTTATGGGCGCTCAGGAGATACAATATGGTCAGTTTAACATGGGACCTTATCCTCAGTGAGGATGAATGTATGCAGATCTATAGCTACAAATGAGTGTGGTTTCCCAGATATGATGTAAAAGGAAGACCCTTCACTTCTATGCTATTCCTTCCAAAAAACAAACACAAAAGACAAATAAAGATTGGGAAATAATCAGAAATATCTGAAAATTTCTCATAAACAATCAAGATAATAAAAACAAAACAAAACAAAAAAGTTTAATTAATTGTCACAGACTACAGAAGTCAAGGACCATGATAATGAAATGAAATGTGAAATCCTGGAAATGAAGAAAGAAAATACATTATTAAAAATGGAATAAAGTCAGGAGTTCGACTAATAATGAAGTCAGGAATTCAGTTAATAGTAAAGTATGAAACTCGGCCTCTTAGATTTGATAAATGAATCAAAATAATGCCACACCATAACATTAGAGAAAGCTAAAATTGGATGAGGGGTATGTGGGTATTCTCTGTACCATCTTCTCATTATTTTAACTGGTGCATTATAATTGTACATAATGGTGGGATTCATTGTTACATGTTTTTACATGTGCATGATATAATAATTAATTTGACCAATATCATTTTCCACTATTTCCCCTTTTACTCCCCTATACTCTGATCCCTTTCCTCTGCTTTACTGATCTCCCTTCTATTTTTGTGAGATTCAACACACACTGTTTTTATTTTTTTCTCCCTACCTTCCATATATGACAGACAATATACAACCCCTGACTTTCCAAGTTTATCTTATTTTACTTAACATAATGTTCTCAAGTTCCATCCATTTCCCTGCAAATGACATGATTTTAGTCCTCTTTTTGACTGAATTAAACTCCACTGTATATATACATCACATTTTCTTTAATCCTTCATCAATTGATGAACACTGAGGCTGTTTCCATAGTTTGCTTATTTGAATTGTGCTGTTATAAACATGTATCACTACATATATCACTATATGTATCATATGTATCACTATACCATGCTGATTATAATTCTTTTGAATAAATAGCCCAGGGTGGTATAGCTGGGTTGTAAAGTGGTACAGTGGTACAATTCCTTCCTAGTCTTTCCTTTTTCCTTTTTTTTTTTTTAATACAGTGGATTGAACCCAGGGGCACTTAACCACTGAACCCACTATCATATCCCAGCCATATATACATACTTTTTTTAAAGTGGGATGAGGGGAAAAGGTCTTGCTAAGTCAATTAGGGCCTCGCTAAGTTGCTGAAGCTAGTTTTGAACTCAGGATCCTCCTGCCTCAGCAACCTGCACCACTGGGATTACAAGAATGCACCACTTATACCTGGCTCATTCCTAGTCTTTTGATGAATCTACATACTGATTTCCGTAGTGATTGTGCTCATTTACAGTTCTGCCAATAATGTAAAAGTGTTTCCACCAACAGTGTAAAAGCTGGAGTACATTTTCTCTAGCGTTTATGTTTGTTTTCTTTTGATAGCTGCCATTCAAATTGGAGTGAGATGAAATATGAGTGTTTTTTCCTATGTTTTTCTCTACTGACTAAAAATGTTGAGCATTTTTTTCAAATATTTATTGGCCATTTATATTTCTTCTTTTGAGAAGTGTCTATTTAGTTTATTTGTCCATTTATTAATTGGGAAATTTGCTTTTTTGCTGTCAAGTTTTGAGTTCTTTATATATTCTGGATATTAATCCTCTGTCAGAAGAGTAGCTAGCAATGATATTCTCTCAGTCTATAGTTTCTCCCTACTTATTATCATTTCTTAAATTTCTGTGCAGAAGATTTAATTTGATGTCATCTCATTTATAGATACTTGGTATTATTTTCTGCAATTTAGGGGATCCCATTAAGAAAGTCATTGACTGTGCCTATATGTTGGAGGTTAGAACCTATTTCTTTTTAGGAATTTCATTTTTTTCTAATATAATTCCTAGGTCTTTGATTCATTTTGAGTTGGTTTTTGTGCAGGATGAGAGGTAAATGTCTAGTTCCATTCTTTAACATATGGGTAGCCATTTGTCCCACTACCATTTGTTTAAAAAGCTGTCTTTTCTCCCATGAATGTTTTTGGCACTTTTGTCAAGAATCAAATGACTATATCTGTGTGGGTGGATCTGTGTCTTTTATTCTGTTCCATTGGTCATGTGTCTGTTTTTATGCCAGTACCATGCAATTTTTTTATTCTGTCATATGATTTGAAATCAGGTATGGTAATGTCTCTAGCTATGTTTTTTTTGCATAAGAATTGCTTTGGCTATTGTGGTCTTTTATTCTTCCAAATGAATTTTAGAATTTTTTTCCAGTTCTGTGAAGAATGTCTTTGGTATTTTGATGGGGACTACATTAAATCTTCATATTGCTTTTGGTGATATGGTCATTTTAATATTAATTCTGCCTATTCATGAACATAGGAAGTCTTTCCATCTTTTTGTCTTTTTAAAATTTTTTCTTCAGTGCTCTGCAGTTTTTATTGTAGAGATTTTTCACCTTCTTGGTTAGATTCATTCCTAGTTTTTTGTTTTGTTTTGTGGATATTGTGAGTGAAATTGTTTTCCTGATTTCTTTCTGAGCACATTCAGAGTTGATATATAGAAAAGCTATTTATTTTTGTATGTTGATATCTAACCAGCTACCTTGCCAAAATTTTATTTGCTTTAGCAGTCTTTTGTTATAATTTTTGGATTTTCTTGGAATAGGATCATATAATCTGAAATAAGTAATAATTTGACTTCTTCCTTTCATATTTACATCTTTATTATTTCCATCTCTTGCATGTTTGCTCTATCTAGATTTCTAACATTAGTTTAAATGGGAGTGATGAAAGCAGACATCTTTGTCTTGTCACAAATTTTTAAAGAAAATGCTTTCAGTTTTTCCCCATTTATATGATATTGGCTTTGGGTTTTTCATATATAGCCTTTGAGATGTTGAGGTAGGTCCCTCTATCCCTCGTTTCTTCAGTGTTTTTATCATGAATGGGTGCTGAATTTTGTCAGTGGTTTTCTCCACATCTATTGAAATGATTAAGTGATTTTTTATACTTAATTATATTTATGTGGTGAATTACATTTATTGATTTTTGTATGTTAAACCATCTTACATCCTTGGGGAAAACCCAACTTGGTCATCATGTCAATCTCGTATGTTGTTGAGTGCTGTTTACTAACATCTTTTTATGGATTTTCACCTCTAAGTTCATCAGGAATATATATTGTCTGTAGCTTCCTTTCCTTGATATGTCCTTATCTGATTTTTGTATGAGTGTAAATCCAGCTTCAACTAATGAATTTGGAAGTGTTCCATCGTTTTCTATTTCATGGGATAATTTTAGAAGAATTGGCATTAATTTTTCTTTAAAGGTCTGGTAGAATTCTGCTGATAATTTGTTTGGTCCTGAGCTTTTCATGGCTGAAAGTCCTTTTTATTACTGTTTAGATTTCATTGTTAGTTATTTGTTTAGGATTTCTAAATCCTCTTGATTGAAATTTGGCAGGTCCTATGTGCCTAGAAATATATTCATTTCTCCTCACTTTTTCAATTTATTGGAGTATAAGGTTTTCAAATAGACCCTAATCACTCTTTAGATTTCTGAGATGTTTGTGGTGATTTCTCCTTTTTCATCTCTAAATTTATTAATGTGGATCTTTTCTCCTTTCTACTGGTTAGTTTGGCTAAATGCTTATAAATTGTGTTTATTTTTTTCAAAGAACCAACTCTTCATTCATTAATCTTTTGTGTTTTGAAATTCTCTGTTTCATTGGTTTCAGTTCTGATTTTAATTATTTTCTTCCTTCTATTGTTTTTGGAACTGGTTTGTTTCTGTTTTACACGTACGGATCTTGAGATTCATCTTTAGGTTGTTTATTTGGAGTCTGATTTTCTTAGGTACACACCAATAGCTATAAAATTTTCTCTTAAAACTACCTTTATATTGTTCCAGATGTTCCAGTATGTTGTATCACTACTCTTATTTGGTTCTATAGATTTGTAAATTTCTCCATTCTCCATTTCTTGCATCACCAATTCAGCATTCAAAAGTGTGTTGTTCAGACTCCATGTGCTTATATATTGTCTGTACTTTTTTTTGGAACTGATTTTTCATTTCATTTCATTATGATAAGATAAAATTCAAGAAACTATATTTTTTTTAATTTTTTTTTATTGGTTGTTCAAAACATTATAAAGCTCTTGACATATCATATTTCATACATTAGATTCAAGTTGGTTATGAACTCCCAATTTTACCCCAAATACAGCTTGCAGAATCACATCGGTTACACATCCACATTTTTACATAATGCCCTATTAGTAACTGTTGTATTCTGCTACCTTTCCTATCCTCTACCATCCCCCCTCCCTCCCCTCCCATCTTCTCTCTCTACCCCATCCACTGTAATTCATATCTCTCCTTGTTTATTTTCCCATTCCCCTCACAACCTCTTATATGTAATTTTGTATAACAATGAGGGTCTCCCTCCATTACCATGCAATTTCCCTTTTCTCTCCCTTTCCATCCCACCTCATGTATCTGTTTAATGTTAATCTTTTCTTCCTGCTCTTCCTCCCTGCTCTGTTATTAGTTGCTCTCATTATATCAAAGAAGACATTTGGTATTTGTTTTTTAGGGATTGGCTAGCTTCACTAAGCATAATCTGCTCTAGTGCCATCCATTTCCCTGTAAATTCTATGATTTTGTCAATTTTTAGTGCTGCGTAATACTCCATGGTGTATAAATGCCACATTTTTTTTATCCATTCATCTATTGAAGGGCATCTGGGTTGGTTCCACAGTCTAGCAATTGTGAATTGTGCTGCTATGAACATCGATGTAGCAGTATCCCTGTAGTACGCTCTTTTAAGGTCTTCAGGGAAAAGTCCAAGAAGGGCAATAGCTGGGTCAAATGGTGGTTCCATTCCCAGCTTTCCCAGGAATCTCCATACTGCTTTCCAGATTGGC
The DNA here is from genome assembly GCF_021218885.2 of Marmota monax. Classification (NCBI taxonomy): domain Eukaryota; kingdom Metazoa; phylum Chordata; class Mammalia; order Rodentia; family Sciuridae; genus Marmota; species Marmota monax. The sequence goes on along the minus strand of NW_026695150.1, from coordinate 2,419,986 downwards.
CGCACCAGTTTGCAGTCCCACCAGCAATGTACAAGAGTACCCTTTTCCCCACATCCTCTCCAGCACTTGTTGTTGTTTGACTTCATAATGGCTGCCAATCTTACTGGAGTGAGATGGTATCTTAGGGTGGTTTTGATTTGCATTTCTCTGACTGCTAGAGATGGTGAGCATTTATAAGAACCATATGATCATCTCAATAGACGCAGAAAAAGCATTCGACAAAGTACAGCATCCCTTTATGTTCAAAACATTAGAAAAACTAGGGATAACAGGAACTTACCTCAACATTGTAAAAGCTATCTATGCTAAGCCTCAGGCTAGCATCATTCTCAATGGAGAAAAATTGAAGGCATTCCCCCTAAAATCTGGAACAAGACAGGGATGCCCTCTATCACCACTTCTATTCAATATAGTTCTCGAAACACTGGCCAGAGCAATTAGACAGACGAAAGAAATTAAAGGCATAAAAATAGGAAAAGAAGAACTTAAATTATCACTATTTGCAGATGACATGATTCTATACCTAGAAGACCCAAAAGGGTCTACAAAAAAACTACTAGAACTAATAAATGAATTCAGCAAAGTGGCAGGATATAAAATCAACACACATAAATCAAAGGCATTTCTGTATATCAGCGACAAAACTTCTGAAACGGAAATGAGGAAAAACACTCCATTCACAATATCCTCAAAAAAAATAAAATACTTGGGAATCAACCTAACAAAAGAGGTGAAAGATTTATATAATGAAAACTACAAAACCCTAAAAAGAGAAGTAGAAGAAGATCTTAGAAGATGGAAAAATATACCCTGTTCATGGATAGGCAGAACTAACATCATCAAAATGGCGATATTACCAAAAGTTCTCTATAGGTTTAATGCAATGCTAATCAAAATCCCAACGGCATTTCTTGTAGAAATGGATAAAGCAATCATGAAATTCATATGGAAAAATAAAAGACCCAGAATAGCAAAAGTAATTCTAAGCAGGAAGTGCGAATCAGGCAGTATAGCGATACCAGACTTAAAACTATATTACAGAGCAATAGTAACAAAAACAGCATGGTACTGGTACCAAAACAGGAGGGTGGACCAATGGTACAGAATAGAGGACACAGAGACTAATCCACAAAGCTACAACTATCTTATATTTGATAAAGGAGCTAAAAGCATGCAATGGAGGGAGGATAGCATCTTCAACAAATGGTGCTGGGAAAACTGGAAATCCATATGCAACAAAATGAAACTGAATCCCCTCCTCTCGCCATGCACAAAAGTTAACTCGAAGTGGATCAAGGAGCTAGATATCAAATCAGAGACTCTGCGTCTGATAGAAGAAAAAGTTGGCTCCGATCTACATATTGTAGGGTCGGGCTCCAAATTCCTTAATAGGACACCCATAGCACAAAAGTTGATAACAAAAATCAACAAATGGGACTTACTTAAACTGAAAAGTTTTCTCTCAGCAAGAGAAACAATAAAAGAGGAAAATAGGGAGCCTACATCATGGGAACAAACTTTTACTCCTCACACTTCAGATAGAGCCCTAATATCCAGAGTATACAAAGAACACAAAAAATTAAACAATAAGAAAACAAATAACCCAATCAACAAATGGGCCACAGACCTGAACAGACACTTCTCAGAGGAGGACATACAATCAATCAACAAGTACATGAAACTATATTTTTTGTTTGCTTGTTGGTATTTGTTAGTGTATTTTGGTGGCCTAACATATGTCTGTTTTGGAAAATCTTCCATGAGCAGCTGAGAAGAAAGTGAATTCAATTCTTGTTAAATGAAATATTGAATAGGTATCTGTTATGTCCATTTGATTTACAATATTTTTTAAGTCTGAAAAATGTTTCTCAGTTTCAGTCTGGATCATCTATCTATTGGTGGAAAAGATGCATTGAAATTCTTCAGTGTTATTGTACCTGGATATATCTGAATTTTTAAGTCAAGTAGTATATCTTTTATGTACTTACACACACCAAAGTTTAGTGAATAAATATTTACTGTTATATATTTTTGTTGTATTATTTCATTTATCAATATGAATTGTATTTTCTAATGAATTATTTTTTTAAAATATTTTTAGCTGTAGATGGACATAATATCTTTATTTTTTTAAAAAGAGAGAGAGAAGAGAGAGGGAGAAAGAGAGAGAGAGAGAGAGAGAGAGAGAGAGAGAGTGAGAATTCTTTAATATTTATTTTTCAGTTTTCGGTGGACACAACATCTTTATTTTATTTTTATGTGGTGCTGAGGATCGAACCCAGTGCCCCGCACATGCCAGGTAAGCACGTTACTGCTTGAGCCACATCCCCAGCACTAATAACTTTATTTTTATTTATTTATTTTTATGTGGTGCTGAGGATTGAATCCAGGGCCTCACTCGTGCGAGGCAAGCTCTCTACCACTGAGCTACAACCCCAGTACTCTTCTGATGAATTTTGACTTAAAGTCAGCTTTGTTGAATATCACAATAGCTACTCTTGCTTGTTTTCAGGCTCCATCTGCATGACATATTATTCCATTCTTTAATTTTCAGACTGTGAGGTGTCTTCTCCTGTAAGGTGAGTCATTTGCAAGAAACATACATTTGGTCCTAGAAGAGTGTAGTGGAGAGAAGCAGCTCACATTGATGATCAGGAAGCCAAGACAGAGAGAGCTCCATTTGCCAGATACAAATATATACCCCAAAGCTATACTCCCTATGCTCCACCAAATCCAGCCACACACCCCCGTCTTCAGCTACCACTCAATTAATCCCATCAGGTGATTAATTCAATAACCCAATCATTTCTTCTCCAAACATTCTTTCATTGTCTCACATATGAGTTTTTGGTGGACACCCTGCATTCAAACCATAACATTGTCTGAAAGCTCAATGCTAGCCACTTTGTTTTCCAGTTCTAAGATTCTGTATTCAGCATGTTCTAGAGATATTCTCAACTGAACATTTTATTTGATATATTGTGACTTTTATGTCAAAGATATTTGTTTGGTTCTTTTTCAACATATCTATCTTCTTTTTTAATATTAATTTTTTAATTGTAGTTGGACACAATTCCTTTGCCGCAGCCCGGCTGGCTGGACAAAATAACTGGAGGGTGACGAGCAACTTGTGTAGATTGATATAGCAGGAGTAGGAGCCGTTTATTGTAGGGCCGGAGCGGTATATATACATTACACACAGCTTATCTTAATTAACATAAACTAGATATAGCAGTCAACCAATAAGGAATCTCCACACTTAATGGCTCGCTGGCACCACCTCACAAACCACTCCCTCTGGAAAAATGCCAGGTGCCATCCTGACTTGTTTACAGACTCTAACATTTCCCACTTTTGTTTAATTTAAATAACGACCATAGTGGTTTTTACACAAACACCATAAATAATCTGCTACAAGCAGAAGGGGAGGATACAAAATGCCACAATACCAAGCCAACTGATGACTCCATGCAAGAAGCCCTTGGAAAAATTATACCAGCAATGACATCATTAGCAAAGATACCAAGTTACAATTTGTTGTAGATTATAGTTTGTTGTCTCAGTCCAGGTAAAGCAGTGTCTCAATAGATTAACTCACAGTCCAGGTAAATCACAGTCCAGGTAAATTCTGCAGGCAGCTAGCTTGATCCGAAGTCTCATCCAGTTCTCAGCCGAAGTCTCCTCCGGTTTTCAGCAACACTGGAAATTCTTCCATCCTTGTCCTCACCTGCACTGGGACGAAGGCAGGAACTAGCTTCCAGGTGTGGGAGAACCATTGTAGTTACTGGCCTTGGAAACGATCAAACTTCAGGGACGCGGGCCGTCTTCCACCTGCAGCATCCTGGGCAGCCCCAGATGGCCCCGGAGAGTGTCCTGGACTCCCAGGGAGAGTCCCAGGGAGCGTCCTGTACTCAAAGTGCCACCAGCCACAGGGAGCAAGAGCCTGCGAGACTGTGCCTCCGGGTCAGGTTTGCATTTGGGCTCTAGCAGTGGTGTCCAGCTCCGGGGGCGGGGGGCGGGGAAGAGCCAGCTGCCGCCGCTTGGAAAATCCTTGCTGCGCTGTGACCAGCTCGCGCACGTGGCAGCCGCCGTGCCCATTCACGCACCCTCCGGTAATGAAAAGTATTCAGTAATAGCCTTTTGCTGCAACTTTTTTCCTGATAATCCTTCCTCCTCTGAACTTTCTGTTTCTTTCTGACTAGAGTTCCTAGGCTTCCATCAACACATGCCCTAACTATTCTTGGTTCCACTGGGGTGCCTCCTTCCCTTAGTAATTTACTTCTCACCCCTTCCATATTTTCGTCACAAAGACAATACAACATTTCAAGACAAAACAAGACACAAACATACTGTATCAATCTTCTCCATTTTCTCAAAATGGCCATTTTTCCTCTCTCCCTATCTGCCTAGGGACAAGCAGATTTGCTCCTGTCCTATCTATGGACTGGCAGTTTGTTTTTTTTTTCCTAACTTACCCCCGAGGGTCCAGGGCTCCCTGTAACGGGCCACCATCTGCCGCAGCCCGGCTGGCTGGGCAAAATAGCTGGGGGGTGACGAGCAACTTGTGTAGATTGATACAGCAGGAGTGGGAGCCGTTTATTGTAGGACAGGAGGGGTATATATACATTCCACACAGCTTATCAAATTAACATAAACTAGATACAGCAGTCAACCAATAAGGAATCTCCACACTTAATGGCTCGCTGGCATTACTTCACAAACCACTCCCTCTGCAAAATGCCAGGCACCATCCTGACTTGTTTACAGACCTTAACATTCCTTTATTTCACTTATTTATTTTTATGTGGTGCTGAGGATCAAACCAAGGGTCTTGCGCATGCAAGGTGAGCTCTCTACTGCAGAGCCACAACCCCAGCCCCATATCTATCTTCTTGTAGAATGTGTCAGTCATATCCCATACTGACTTCCTTAATTCTTTCATTTGTCTTTCTGAGTTATCTTGCAATCCTCTAATACTTTTTGATAATTCTTTTTAAATTTTTTTCTAATATTTCATCCACTTAAATGTCTTTGGAGTCAGTTGTTGATAAATTATGTGTCTTTAGGAGGTATCATGTTACCTGTTATTTTCATATTTCTTATATTCCTGTGTTGGTATTTATCATCTATTGTGATAAATTCATGTTCTACTTTTATATGTAAGCATTTTTAGGGCACAGTCTTCTTTTGCCAAAGTTTTTGGGGGAGATCAGACCATTGTGATTTTTTAAAAATATATTTCCATATTCATTATGCATTATAATTTCCCTTGTAGTCCTAGTGATGATTTAGTGTTTTCTGATATAGTCTATAGTGAATCAGAGCTTGAAAATTCCATTTTTCCAGTAGTTCTCAAGAGTGGGGTTTTCTTTATAAATCTCTCAGTTGTATTGTATATAACAGGTACACTCTGTGGAGTTCACCTTGTGTGATTATTCTTCTTAAGAACTATATATATTCTAAAGCAGTTTGGGAGTGACCTATAATAAGACCACTCATAGGTACTGTGCCCACAGCTTTTGTGTTAATTCTCTCTCTGCTTTTGTAGGAGTCAATGTCTATGAATAATAGAGTCCAAGCCTCCCCATACAAGTCATTCCACTTGCTTATTTGTTTGGAGGTTTGGTTCCTCTTTTCTTATATAAAGTGCCATTGAATTTGGGACATGGTTTGTTTGTGTGTGGAGCAAGTTGCATTGTCTTTTGGAGTCTTGACCCTGTGAACTTGTAGTGTCCTAGTAGATTCCCACCATTTCACATAAAAGAGAGAAACAACAGAAATAAGCAATGAACTTCATTAAAATAAATAATCAGTGCCTACTATGACACCTGCTGTATTAATTATCATAAAAACAGGAATGGTAGTGTCCGAAATTGCCAAAAGCAAAATGATGGGCTAGATCTAGCATTAAAGTAAATTTTAAAAGTGAGGAAAATATAAACCAATAAGTATATGTGTATATATATCCACAAACCAACCAGAAGAAGAAGAAGAAGAAGAAGAAGAAGAAGAAGAAGAAGAAGAAGAAGAAGAAAGAAAGAAAGAGAAAAAGAAAAGAAATATTTTTAATGAAAAATGAAAGAAATGTCTGCAATGGAGTGTCAAAACTCTGGACAAGTATATTTTACCACTGCCTATGCCCAACTGACCTTCTTGACATTTCTTCTTCGGCTATGTGCCTGTTAGAGAGAACAAGCTCTGAGGGGTTGTTAAATGCTTCTGTTTGTTGCTCAGGCACGCTAGTTCGAGTAACCAAAAACTGAAGGTGGTTTGAAAGAGCTCTCAGCCTCCATTCTCATGAGTATGAGGTAGGATGGAGTGGGAAGTACACTGTTGATTAGACAGTCCATATGGATGTGGATGCACTCCCAAGGTGGAACTGCTAACATTATAGGTGGAGAGTTGAGGCAGCTGGAAATTAGCTCCAATTAGGTCTTGCAGGCTTCGTTGGGTGTTTTCCTCTCTGGAGAAATTAGATCAACACATCCCCAGGACTGGGCCGATGCTGATCTCTGCCCTGAGTCTGGATCTCAGGAGACTCCAGTAAATTCTACTCATGGGGAAGGGGAGCCAATACTCAAATTTTGCCTCCTAGGATCAGTCCCTGACTATATTCATGTTCACCTGTTCAGTTTCCCAACCCTCTTCATCTGGTCACATGAGCCACCAGACTCAAAGAAAAAGCAAGTTGCACTCCCCTCCCTATCTCTAGCTGGATCCCCCTAGATAGAATCTCATCTGTGCGTGTTTCCCCACATTCTGCTAGGTGCATCTTGGTCCACATGGTCAGCACTGCTAGGAGAGCATGACAATGTTTTCTGTGATCTATCAGGCTTCAGTAGCAGCAAGCGGCAGCATGGCCTCCTCAAGATGGCGACCACCTCAGTTCTCTGTTTGCCAGATGAGAATACGGAGCACTTATTAAACATCAGTCCACCGTGCAGCCTCTGGGTCAACTAAGTTCAGGCTGCTTTTCTGTTCTACAGGGCTTCCCATGCTAATTCTTCCATTGTATGTATCTCTCTGTGTGTGCTCTCCCTCCACTCTTGGTGAACCAACAGAACCACAACCAACGTCGTTCCAATGTACTCTTTCTTGTTCTTTATTCAGTGCACCTAAATTTCTGAGTCTGTAAGAGACTTGGTGTCTGGTATTGAATGTCAGTGAATTCCATCTTTTTACCCACTGAGAAGAAGTGTTCCTACTGCTTGAATGTGAGCCACAGAGCAACTGGAAATGCAGCTTTCCTCTCATCTGCCATCTTGAATATCTCTCTGTGCCCTTTAAAATTTGACTATAAATTTAGAATTATTCCAAAATGAGAAAACAAATGTGGTAGGTATCTGGGTTCTGGTCAAAGCATATAAGGAGCTTATAAGTTGTTATTCTCTCCTAACAGAAAAAAAAATCTAAACAAACTAAAAAAATCAATAATTGGATCTGTCAGAAAAGTGAAGTTACAAGGCAAACCACAGCCCCCAAATTTTTAAAAAACAGGCATATGAATATAGAAAATCATGATTTATTGGAGCAGAAACCTATAAGTAGAAATATCTTGGGAACCAGTACTAGGTCAGGAAAACTGGAATTATAATGGACAAGCTGCTGGAAGCCCAGTCTAACAGTTAAACACTTCAAGATGGAAGTTATTTTTATTAGTGTTGTCTAGAGAAACAGAAGAAAGAGCATATATAAATGAAGGTACTTGTTATAAGAACTGCATACCTCATTTTGGAAGCTCAGCAGTCCCAAGATCTGCATCCAGAAACGTGGAAACCAGGAGAGCCAATGATGTAGCTTCATTCTGAATCTGTGGGTCTGAAAACCAGGAAATGCAAACGCAATAGTGTAAGTTCTAGTCTGAGAATTGGTAAGTTTGAGATCTAAGAAGAAGTTCAACTATGAAAACAGGAAGAGATCAATGTCCTAGCACAAGGAATCAAGCTGGATAGTTCCTCTTAATTAATTTTTTTTTGATTGGGTGAGTGCCACTTCCATTAGGGAGGGTAATCCACTTTACACGTCCTGCAAATCCAACTGTTAATTTAATTCCAAAACACTTAAAACCATACCCAAAATAATGCTTAACCCAAATAAGTACATACTCAAAGAAAAACAAAGACAGGACTGGAGGAAGACTCCAACACCCCTTGGTGAAAAAGAGACAGGATTGGGAGTCAAAAAAATCAGTCCGGACATAGCTCAAATCAATTACTCCAGTGATCAACTGAATATAATTGACATATATCAACCATTTCATCCAATTATCAAAGAATACATATTCTTCTCAATATTACATGAAACATACATCAATATAGACCTCATACTTGGCCATGAAACATACCTTCAATACGTGAGATACTGGAGATTACACAATGTCTGCTCCCACCAAAATAGAATTAAATTAGAAATTGATAACAAATATACATGAAAAAAATCAGAACATATTTGGTTATTAAACAATACAGCTCTAAGCAATACACAGACTAAGACAAATCTCAGCAGAAATTTTAAAAGATCTATATTTTAAACTAATCAAAAATGAAAACACAGCTTGTCAAAATTTGTGAGATACAGTGAGAGCAGAGCTCTAGCTTTGAAAACTACGTTAAAAATAAGGGAGATTTAAAAACAATCATCTAAATATCCACTTTAGGAAACTAGGGGAAAAAAGAGCAAATTAAGCAGGAAAATTGAGTGAAAATAGTCTTTTCAATGAAAGGTACTGAGAACAACTAAATATCCTCATGCAAAAAAATAAAATAAAATAAAATTGAAACAAACATGGGCCTTACATCCTGCAAAAAATTAACACAACATGGGTCATATATCTAAATGTAAAACCATAACTCAAAACCACAAGGCTTCTAGGAGATAATATAGGACAAAGCCTAGATATCTTGAATATTCTGATATCTATTTAGATACAGTAGAAAGGGCATGATCCATAACAGAAATAATTGATAAACTTAATGTCATTAAAATAAAAAATGTCTGTTTTGCATACACAATGTCAAGAGAATGAAGAGAACTCACTGACTATGAGGCATTTTTGATAAAGTATTATAACCAAAATATACAAAGAACATTTAAAATTCAACGATAAGAAAGGAAACAACCTAATTAAAAATGGGTCAAAAACCTTAAAAGATTCCTTGCCAAAGAAGACATATAGATGGTAAAAAGGTGTATGATAAGATGTTCCACACCATGCATCATTAGAGAAATGCAAACCAAAACAATAAAGAAGTACCACTGCACGGTTATTAGAATAACCAACATCCTCAGTGATGAGCAACACCAACTGCTGATAAGGACGTAGGAATATAGATTCTCATTCATTGCTTGTGAAAATACAAAACAGTATAACCACCAGCTACTTTGGAACATGTTTTGGGAGCTTCTTGCAAAACTAAATATATTGTTATCATAAGATCCAGCGCTCATCCTCCTTGGTACTTTTTCAAAGGAGTTCTTAATGTCCACACAAAAATGTACACAATGTACACATGGATGTTCACAGCAGCTTTATTCATAATTGCCAAAACTTGAAGTCAACCAGGACTTTCATATAGATAAATGGCATATCATATGATGAATACAGAAAATGGAACATTATCCAACCTTAAAAAACTAGCATGATATGAAAAGACAACAAGGAAACTAAATACTTATTTTAAGTAAAAGAACTCAATCTGAAAAGGCAGCATAAAGCATAGTTCCAACAAACATGAAAGATAAAACATTAGAGGTTATGAAAAGGGATGGGGTTTCCAGGGTTGGGAGAAGAGAGGGACCAACTGATGGGGTCCAGGTGTAAGGAAGAACAGACTGAAGAGTGCAAAGCAGTGGTAGGAAACCTTGATCTCACACTGTAATGGTGGATACATCTCATTAAACATAACCACGAGTGGACAATAATGCAAACTGTATGTTTGAGAGGATAATGGCATAGTGGTGTAAATTCATCAATTGCAACAAATGGACCATCTGGTTCAAGATTTTGATAGTGATGGGAGGCTTTGCTTATGTGGGGATAAGAGGCAAGTAGGACATCTCTGTACCTTCCGCTTAATTTTGCTGAGAACCTAAAACTTTTCTAAAAATTAAGACCATTTAAAAAGCAGAGAATGTGGTGAGTGGGATTATAAGAATTTTTTCAATCATGGTTCTACAAAGTGATATACAAATTGCCAAGGAAACATCTGACTAGGACTAAATTCTACATGGAAATTCAGGAAAAACTTCACCAAGAAGATTGATTTTGAGTTAAGTCTCTGAGGCTCAGACTTTGTCATCCACATGTATACACACACAGAGAGACACACAAAAGTCAGATAACTGAAACAACATTGCACATTTAAGCGGCCTGGGTAATATAATGGCGTACCTTTAAAAGTTATGATGTTCAGAAAAAGCTTCCACGTTGGGCCCAGAACCACAGTGTCAATGGTCCACGTTACTTTCAGGGCCCCCAAAGTATCTTAATTTTCTTTGAAAATTAGAATGAATGAAAGAGTTTCTATGTCTGTAAAGATGTTTTAACATATAATATTAATAGAATTTTTTTTATAACAGTGCAATAGTAAAATGATTTTGACCAGTCTTCCAGTCCTCCTTTTATTTATTCTATTTCTAATCCTTTACATCACTGCCTAAAAGACTATGAGGTAGTTAAAGATTTAAAATTACATGATTATGTGAGCAATTTTCTTGATTTAAACTAACTTGTGTGTAATTCATTAATCAGTAAACACTAACATACTAAATGTACATGGCATAAGGGAAGAATCTAAATCAGTTTACATAATTTGATCTTTTGATTTACTTGTTAATGTGTCAAAAGCTGATATTAGCCCAATTTTATGTAACTTCCTTCTCTAATGAAAGCAAGTATTATATGGTTTGTGTTCATCACACAGGTCCTTAAGGTCTGAAAATATTTGTACCTCTAAAATGTATGTACACAGCAAAGAATTTTGCCATATTATTACTGGTTTCTGTGCTACCTTATAAAAAACAGCTTTTTAAAAAAAAATTTAAATAACTTTCCTCACTTCTATGGGACTTTGAACTTTGTACTTATCTTTAACAGTTAAAGCAACATACAACCTCAGAACTGGTGTTAAGAATAGGATAAATAGATGGGAATTCATATGGATGGAGTTATGGGTTCCTTGTGGCCTAAAGTTTTAACTTACACCAAGCTACAGAGCTTCACTGCTTTTGGTTGGCACTGTCTTCAATCGAAATGAAAATGGCAATCTAAGCTGAAAATATTCAGCCTCATTTCAAATTTTGTATGCCTCCCTCCTGTGAGGAAAGAATGAAGAGAGATTGAAGACACCGAATAACTGGAGGATTTTATATAAGAAAGAACAGATTGAAAAATACAAAGGCATAGTGGGAAATCTTAATCTCATTGAATGTTTCTCTGTGATTGACTCTAAGACAATGTTTAATGTATTAATCCATCCAGGCTACTAGAACAAAATATTATAAATGTGTGGCTTATAAACAACAGAAGTTTATTTCACTCAGTCCCAGAAGTTCAAGATCAAGCCACTGGCAGATTTGGTATCTGATAAAGAAATGTTACCTCATTCCTAGACAGTTCCCCAGCCCTGTATCCTCACATGGTAGAAGGGGCATATGAGCTGCCTCAGACCTTCTTTGTAAGGGCACTAATTTCATTCAGAAGGGTACCATTCCTGTGACCTAATGACTGCTCAACCACCCTCACTTCTTCATACTATTGCATTTTGCATTGTCAATGTATGAATTTTGGGTGGACACAGACTTTCACGTCACAACATTATATGCATGTATATGCATATGCACAAATTCTAAGCACATGTGTATACGTGTGCCTAAATGGAATGCAGAGTTATCATGTCTTATATAATATACACAACAAAACTAACTATTCACACAACAATCGCCCCCTGGAGTGTGACAGCCCCTCTAATGGACTATACATTATTAAGTTGGAAGTAGTAAGCAGGAAAAAAAAGAAAGAAAGAAAAAGATCTTACAGCTAGAAGAGGGTAGTGTTTGGTCCAGACCCCTGCTGATTTTCTACTGTGCTTGGTAGATGCTCTTTTCACCGCTCATTAACACTGCAGTCCAAAGGAAGGGCACTTGTTTCCAAGGCTTGCAGTAACCTCATTATCTCCTAATTGTTTGCACCCTTTCCTTTCTGGGTACAATTCAAAAGCCCATGTCCACTCTGTAGATTCTACCAGGCAAAGCACCTCTGAATCTCAGAGTCCACTATTCAAAGCTGGACCATCAGCATTAACCTTCCATCAATGTGGAAGGCAGGGAATTTGTATTCTGCAGGAAGTCTCACCTAAAGAAGCAGAAAAGAAATGCGACTGATAGGCCACACCTTCCACATCAATCACCTGACTCCTAGGCAGCCGCATGTGTTAGGAAGCACTGATCTTGCTCTATGATTACTGCAGTTCATTTTCCATTTAGCGTTAAAGTCATTTATGTAAGTCTTAATACCTCCTGTGAATACATGATGAGTTCACGTTTATCCAGGGTCAAAACCAAGCTTCAGATATATTTTTAACATTTGACTGTCATTTATTCTCTTGTCGCCCACTTTTTATTTTCTATTTTCTTTTTTGGTCCACTCAACCTCTCAGAGAAGAAAAAGGAGACTGAAAGAAGGGTTAGCTTTCCAATCTCCTGGCAGGGTGAGTGTAAAGAAAATGAGATGATTGATCAAAATGACGTTATTCCCACTTTCTTATCTAGGCCCTCTCAGACTTGCCTGATCCTTTGAATCATCTGTGACTGTTGCTAATGCAGAGGACGCCCTGCACCACCACTCCATGGCCCCCACTCTGCAACCAAAAAACACAAAACAAATCATAACCTCCCAGGTGTGTGTGTGTGTGTGTGTGTGTGTTTCCATTTTACACTGTTTTGTTTATTTTTACTTTGAAAAAAAAATTCCAGATGTCCCAGCTTATTGCATGATCAAGCAAATTTGGGAAGCAGCTCTAATCCTAAAGAGGAAGGGCAGCTCAAACATTTCACATGTATCCCATTTCGGATGTATTATGACTCATATTTTAACTAACCTTGTACTCATACAGCTCTAATTGCACTACAGCTTTGTGGGGAGGCGTACTGGAGGAAAAGGACTGATATAGCTGGGACTGTTGCTGAAACTCAAGTTCCTGGTCCATGGGCGGAGACATCTTCTCTTTATCTCCAAGTTTAGACAGTGACTGAAAGGAGTGATGGACTATGTATGTGATGTCCTGTAAAGAGCTCCTTCAGAGGACATGGGAGGTCATGCTAACCTGAAACTGAGTAGAAACACATAAGAAATATAGTGTACCCTGTGCTTCTGTCCTTTATGCCCATTGCTTTGCTTGTAGCAAACATTTTGGGAAACTTATAAAATTTTCTTTAAAGACGAACTATCAAAAAATCACTTGGCTTTGAAAAAGTTGGAGTTGCCCTTATGGGACATGAACTACACTGATTTAATGTAGCCGGAAGCTTTATGAGAAGAGAAGCAATCTTGTATAAACTGCAGAATCACCAAACGTTTTTACTAGAAATTTCTTGGAACTGTCACTATTATGAGCACAAGATATTCCAGGAAGCTACTGCCAGCAGAAATGAGATGATCTGTTGAGTAGAGCCCCCCGGGATGCTGAGGAACTGCCTACTGCCAAGGGGTGGGAGGGGTCTCCAGAAACTTCCAACATGGTGAACGTCAGAGTCATTGGCAGGAACCCCTGTAGAATGGAGCTGCAGCTGAAAAGTACCCCCAATCACACCATAAGGGTTTGTCACCATCTGCTGAATATCAGCTGGCTTCTGCTATATAATCCCAAGTAATTCTGGATAGTCTAAAGAAAATTAAAGAATCAAGATAAATCTTATGCAAGAGTCAACTTTTCTTTGTTGTGATAAATAGCTGACAAAAACAACTTAAAGAAGGGAAGATTTGTTTCGGCTCACAGTTTCAGACATTCTACTCCATGGTCAGTGACTCCATTGTTTTAGGTCTGGGATAAAGCAGAACATCATGGTGGAAGGCTTTAGAGGAGGAGAACTAACTGTTCAGCTCATGACAGCTGGGAGGCAGAAAGAGAGGTGGAGACAAACTGAGAGAAAGAAGGAAAGAAAAAGAAGGAAAGGAAGAGAAAAAGGAGAAAAAGAGGAGGAGGAGGAGGAGAGTATAGTCCCCAAGAACACATTCCCAAAGACCCAATCCCTCCGACTTCGTCCCAACTCCTACACTTTTTACCACCTCCCGATAGTCCATTCAGATTTTGAATCCCTCAATGGATTAATCTGCTGATAAGATCAGAATCCTCATGATCCAGTCACTTTCCAAGATTCCCTGCCTCTAAACACTGCTTCATCTGGGGACTAAACCTTGAACCCATGAGCCTTTGGGGGACATTCCAGATCCAAACCCTCATACCTTATGTAGTACACATTTACACCCTTTTGACCATACACCAATATTTATTCATTAAATATTTACAGAACCCCTATTCTGGGTCCTGGAAATAGAGTGAAAAATTGGACAGCTGCATTTTTCTTTCACCAAGGTTGAGTAAGTATGTACTACATAATCTAAAGTGAATAAAGAAAAAGGCATGAATCACAGGTGTGAACAGGATTAGAAACGTGAAGGTCTTGTGGGATGAAGGAATGGAATGGACCTGAAGCGATAGAAGCTGGTGGTGGGCAGCAGGTGGGATCCTTGATACAAGGTCTGGTTATAAATTTATTGTAATGATATGACCATGGTTGAGGAAGTGGAATGTGAAAAAGAATTTACTGAAAGCAAGAGGTAAAGGAATTTGGAGATCAAGTTCCAGATATATTGTTCATGTAGACATTAAACATGCTTTAACTTAGGCAATTTGAGTTGGCCTTAAGGTTCTGGAACTCTTGTTGGTAATCTTGAACCAGGTCTATATACCTGAATTCCTAGTGATGGCTTTGGAAATAACTACACATCCAGAAACTATGAGCTACGGTGTAGAAAGTGTTATTAGGTTAGTTAATATACCTGTTAGAAATATACAAATGCTGCTTCTTGAATATTCCACAGCCTATCAAAAGAAGAGCCTGAACTTGCCATTGAAACTCTTGTCTCCTACAGATAAAACCTTCTACCTCCAGTGGCCTTGCTAAAAGTCCATGTTACTTAGCATGGAAAGCAACAATAGAGACACCAGCATTCAAAGAATACGAGGTCATTATTTCTCAGATTAACTGGTTGTCACTTTGTCCAGAGAAAACTTCATAGGTAGCTGGAAAGATAATGAGGAGAATGGGAGTAAGCTAGTGAGGAAGGGCAGCTGGGCTTCAGGGAGCCCTGATGACCTCGCCAACACAGGATGGAAGGTTGCACTGGGAAAAAGCAAAGCACAACAGTGAACACATGACTGTTTCTAAAGTGGAGATACTATCTCCATTGGAGTACGAAGTTTAAAAGAAATGGTGCACGTCAACTCTCTAGCACACATCATGGTTGGTATGAAAATATTAACTGTCTTCCTCACTTGCTCTTCTTCTAGGGAATATTTATATTCTAAAATGATTTCACCACAGTAATACACACACATTATTTACTCTGAAAGCTACAGACAAGAGAATCCATATTGTTCCATTTCTTGTTTGACCATTCATAGATTAATCTTTTCTTAATATTTTTAGTTGTAGTTGGATACAATATCTTTATTTTATTTATTCATTTTTATGTGGTGCTGAGGATTGAACCCAGTGCCTCGCATATGCTAGGCTAGTGCTCTACCACTGAGCCACAGCCACAGCCCCATCATATATTAATCTTTTAGCATCTTTATGAAAACTTTTCTCTACAAATAAAATTTTTCAACAACATATTGAATGTAAGAGGCTTTACGCAAATATAAAATAGTGTATTATTTAATTCATACAAAGTTGTAAAATAGGATAAACTACTCTATGATAGAAAAATAACAGAACAAAAGCTACTTGGGTTGTGATATAGAACAAACAGAAAGAATGCAACCTAGATGATGGATAATGTGATGGTTATGTTCTATATCTTGACAGGGTTTTGGGTTGCAAAACTCTGTCAATGCACAGTTGATACTGTACATTGTATATGAATACGATAACCACACCCCATCATTGTATATGAATTTTAAAAACTGTAAGCAAATATTGACCTGTAACTAGTAATATACATGCTCAAGTATTTTGAAGGAAACTAGCGTTGGTAACTTATTTTGAAATGCCTTCAGAAAAATGAATTGATAAATGAAGAGCATACATCCAGGTGATAAAACAATTACAATAGAAGTTTATTGCTTAAATCTAGGTGGTGGCTATATAGGTATCTACTACGAAGTTTCAACCTTACTGTATACTTGAACATTTTCCTAATAACATAATAGAAAAAATATAAGGTGTTTTCTCACTTGTCCTTCATCAGTTTATATCCCAAGTCATGATGAAAATGCTTGGTTTGCAGTCCTTACTGATGAACATTTCCGACTTGACTACGTCTAAGGGTGAAACAAATGCAGTTCATCCACAGTGGAACACATGTTCAGCCTTAGGTAGGTGTGTGAAAAAGCCTTTAATATTGCAGGGCTTCTTGTCACCACTCAGTGGTTATCAGCCTGTCAGCTCTGTATCCCAGATGCTCAGCAAACTGTCATTCCCAGAGCTCTCTGACTCAGGATACCCAGACCTATGCAGCTGACCTCACGTAAATGTTATAGAAATGTTAGAGCAACCTGCCTTCCATGTAGAGAAGAAGGAAACTAAACTGTTCTAAGATGATGACTAAAATTTTAGTCCCTCAAGTGGCCAGATTTCTTGTCTTCTTTAAATGCATAATTCTTGATAAATAGAGAAAAATACCTCTGTCATCTCAGTTTGTGGACCAAGAAGTCTTGGCTTTCAAATATACAAAGTTTCCTACATGATAATCTCAGTTCACTAAAGATACTTTTTAATAGAGTCACTCTAACCATTTTTAAATTAATTAATTTTAATTGACATAATATCTGTGCACATTTTAAAAGTATAATGTGACGTTTTCATTCACATGTGCGTTGTGTAATATCAACCTGGGAAAGAAATGAGGCTTGACACCAGTGTGGAATTCCTCACTCTCCCTCCTTGAAGCATAATGTTCACTCTGACCTGTCCTGTGTTCCTCCTTCCCTCTCCTGATCTCTTCTGGCGTGTTCCAGAGCTCAGTTTGAGGGACTCTGCCTTTTCTCATTCACATTTAAAATGATAGCATATGGTTTCATCACATCCTAATGTCACCTATGTGCTGAAGACCAAAGTACATACTTTCAGTCTCCTGATTTCCAGGCACGTATACTCTATCATCTAATAAGTCCTGGTGCATGTCTGATGGACACCTGAAGCCTAACGTGTTGAAACTTAAGCTCCTAATCTTTCCTCCAAAATCTGCTTCTCCCAAGGTCTCTTCTCCATTTGCATTCATAGCAATTCCGACCTTGCAAATGCTTATGCCAAAAGCCTTTTGAGTCCTCCTGGCTCTTTCATTTTGCACGTCAATCTGTCCACCAGTCCCAGTGAATTCACCCTCTAAATATATCCGACCCCACCACCTCTCACAACCTGCACTGCTCCCGACTTGGCCTGAGCTACCACTGCTTCCCACGTGAACTACCGCGGCCTCCCAGTCCGACCTCCCACTTCTACCCCTGTCCCCCTCCATCTATTAAAGGCTTGACAATGGAATGATCTTGCTAAATATGAGTCAAAGTGTCTCACCCTGCTCAAAGTCCTTCAGTGGGAATTAAATTAAAATCATCAACAGAGCCCATAGGGTCCAACGCCGCCTGGTCCTGGTTCCCACCTAATCCCCCATAAACCTTCCCCCCCTCTCTCAGGGCCATATGGCTGGGCTGAACATTCCTGTGAAGTGCCTTCACTGTACTCTAGCTCTCGGCTCTGCCCAGGCCTCCTCATGCACAAGGTTTGCGTCTCACTTTCTCCAGGTCTCTGCTAAAATGGCAGAGTAGTGGTTAGTTTTTCTCCTTCACTCTCTGGAATTGCATGTCTTTTTTCCTTGTTTTTCTCTATAGTATTCATCACTATCTAATATATCATGCCGTGTGTGTGTGTGTGTGTGTGTGTGTGTGTTGTACATTTTCTGCATTCACTGCCACATTAGAATTCATGGTTTATGAGGTCAGGAGTTTTGTCTGTTTTATTTCCTGCTGACCCCTAGAATCTAGAAAAGTGGTACAAACACACAGACACACACACACACACACATACACATACACACAATACAAGAATACAAATATATATATATATATATATATATATATATATATAAATGTATATATGCATTTTAAATGAATAAATGGATTGTGAACTTTAAAATATTGTAACATTTAAATTAATCAAGAATAATAAAGAGTAGCATGTAAGATCACAAATAGCTCTTTCTGTTTCAGCCCAGTCAGATCTATTATAGCAAATTAATTCAGTCCTACCCAACTCTGAATGACAGGAATAAAGCCAAGGAAGAGAATGATATTCACACACATACCTTGATCCATATATTTCTTTACATATGTTGTTGATATCATGGACAGCAATTTATCTGTCCAAGGAACTGTCTAGCTTCTTTTCCTTTGGTTCTATCTCAAATAATCATATGCAGTTCTAAATTCTTCAGGCAACATATTTAACTTTGTCAAACTTTCTGTAAACACCAGTGGCCTTCTGTGGGTGAAGATAGCTCCCAGCAGTAGGCCTCTCTCCCTCATCACTGCAACCAGATGGTGTTGGGCAATGAAAGGAAGTCTTGTGCCAATAGTCACTCTGTATATGGGTAATGACCCCAATATGAAACTTTCATTAGCAATAGGCACTATACTGAAGGCTGTATGCAGTATTTTCTAAAAGGTCTTTTATTGCTTTCAGATACACCAAAAGCACTTCTGGGAAGGTTGGGTCACTAGTGAACACCACCCTGTTCTCAGGCAAGCTTCTAGTCAGGCAGAGAAACAGGATACTCCCTAAAAGGCAATGATACAGCTCCAAAAAGTTCTTCAGCTCAAGGGCTGAATGAACAGAAGAGACTTTAATGACTGTGCTTGCTGGGTTTATGCAGTATTCCTTCCAGGGCGGCAGGTCTGTTTAACTCCTAAGAGATCAGGTCACCTACCTTCATACATTGCAACTTCTATAAGTTAACAGGTAAGTAGTCAGCCTACACGGATAATACCTATTAGGGTTGACTTTTTTCCATGTATTTAGACATAAAACTACCTAACTAGAATATCCTAAGTAAATGAGCATAAATACAACGTGACATTCAGAATAGACATTTTAAGATTGAATTGATCTTGGACAAATATAAGCATTTAAATAATTTTCTCTAAATGTTGAATTCCCATAACTTTATATATACCAAAAGCACCCAGAAGTCTACTTGTAACTATGACATAAATTTTACCAAAGTATGAAAAAATAATAAAATCATAGAAGTATGGGAAAATCAGAATTGAAGAAAATCTAGACAATCCTGTTCAGACCATTCTAATTATAGGTGAAGATATAGACCAAAGATACTAAGAAATTTTTCCTAAAACACAAAGCAATGCAAAGAAGAATGAGTTCTAAAACCAAGGACTTTGATTCTCAATTCCTTGTTTTTCTTCTAAAATCCCATTGTAAGTTATTGTATTCATAAAGATGCTGGGAAAACCCTCAGCCACTCATACATCCACCTCTGAAGACTTACAAAATGGCTGCCCACTTTGGAATGTTGACCAAGTCTATTAAAATTAAGATACAGTGTATACCTTAGAAGAGGCAGCATGTGGTCCCTGAAGGAGCATGCCCCATACCACTCAGTGGGTTCCAAATCTCCTTTATCCAACTATTTCCTTTAGCTATGAACCATCCCAGTCACTTGGCACTTGGGTGTCAATATATAGGGAACTGTAATATGGGCAATGATACTGACTGTTAGGACCAGAGTCCACACCACGAGAAGCCTGCCTCTGCCTTAGAATTCCAAGACAGCCCAGACAGCATCTAAACTTGCCTTTCCACGCTGTCACATGCAGGACAGCCAAGGATCTGCAGACTGAATTTGTTCTACAGAAATGCTGACCAACACAATGTCAGAAAAATGTAAAAAGGGCATGAGAAGCAACAGGCCCTCCATTAACTTTGTCTGGCTATTCACATATCTATCTGTCTTACGCAGCTGGCCCTTACAGGAGTCTGTGGCTTCTATGCATAGCAAGGTAGGGGAGAGTGTGAGGAAAATTCTGGGTTAGAGTCTTAACCCCTGTAAGTACTATCTCTGTGACCTGGAGCAAGTCCTCTCTCTAGATCAGTTTCCTCACAGGTAATGTGGGGAGGATGATGATGGTATCTACCTTGTCCTCTTGTTGTGAGGACATGTGACATAAAGCAACAAGAATGTTCTTGGATATG
This sequence comes from Marmota monax, assembly GCF_021218885.2. NCBI lineage: Eukaryota > Metazoa > Chordata > Mammalia > Rodentia > Sciuridae > Marmota > Marmota monax. The sequence continues at coordinate 2,399,499 of NW_026695150.1, read as the reverse complement.
TTAACATCTATTGAGCTTCACTGTGTGCCAGGAACACCATATGTCAATTTACATGAATTATCTCATTTCTAAGGCATGTATCATTACCATCTCCATATACACATAAGGAAAATTAAACTAAAATGTGTGCTATTTTAGGGGTGAGGACATGGCTCAATAGTAAACTATTTCCTAGCATGTACTAAGAATGGGAATGCTGGAGATAGATTTGATCCTTGTCTCAAAAAAAAAAAAGGATTATTTTGCCAAATATTGCACAGTTAGGAAATAGAGCTAGAATTTTACCCAGAGCAGTCTGACATCAGAGCCCTATTCTTAATTAATAAGAAATGCTGAACACTGAATTGATTTTACTTAAGTGCAAACTTGCATGGCATTATTGTTCAATCCTTCTCTATTTCCCAGACATTTGAATTTGATTTTCCAATGTTTCTTTATGATAAGCAATAGCTGTATTTTTATATGAGCCATCCTGCAAAGCTATTATTTTTCTCTCACCTTTTGCTCCACTTGCAACAGCTGATAACCAAAAACATCCATCTGACTCTCAAAAGTCATCATTGTTTCTGCATGACTTCCCTCTGTAAGAACTGCCCAGGTAATGGGAAAATATGTGCACTTGGGTGTAAGGAACACATTAAGGCACAATATTTTCATTACAGTCTTTAGATAATTTATAAAGCTTTCCTCCATGTATCAACTAGCTCTTCTACAAGTCAAATAAATAAAAACCCAAGGAAACAATCAGATTGAGTCATACAGAATTTGAGCCCTATACCAGGACAGATATCTTGCTAAGGAAATTTGTTATTAAGCAAAAGTCAGGATTTTCCCTTTCCTGGGGGCATGCAGGAAATTTTGAAATACGATAAATAGCCCAACCTGAACTTAAAACCTACTTCATAATGTACTGCTTTACAAATTATTTTTAACTCAGAAATTCTGTGGTCTGGTAATTTATTTAAAGAATTTAGAGCTGTCCTTATCATCTACATTTTTAAAAAAATCTTGTGTTTAGAGAAATTAAATGAAATGTTTACCAGCTTTTATATCTGCATAACAGCTTTCTATCCAGGAGGAAAAACATCTTTTATTTTAGTCATAGACTTGGCCATTGATAAATCAAAGCTTCTCATATTGTATGTTCTTTGTAGGGCTGAAGTTTCCATTTCATTTATGACCATACAAACTGCCTCACGGAGCATCCTTGACTTTCTGGAAGCAGCTTCGGAGTTTTCCTGGTAGAATCTGTCTGTGAGGCTTTCCTCAGTGTTTTTCCTGCTTTCAGATTTCACACAGGCATGTTGTAAACCCTGGTTAGAAACAGAAATTCCTACTGGATAGCAAAATAGCTTTTCACATGATCCTCCCACCCCACCCCATCCACTCTCTACATCCTTGGGCATTCTCTGAGTATCAAAAGGATGACATAAAGGTTTCCCTTCTATATATAAAATACGTTAGAGTTGATGTTCTCAGATAGGACAAGGAACCCAAGGACAGCATAAGAGAAGGCACAGAAGGTGCACTATGTCTTCCAAAGTAGCAGCTTTCTAATCCTCCAGCCCAGGAAAATTAGAGCAGAAAAAAATCAGAACAGAGCCACAGAGGCGCCCCAGAAGACACACTGGTGTGGGACACTCTGCAGTGCTGCCTTTCAGGAAAGCAAAAAAGTTTTCCTGATACTCAAGAGATTAACTGGCCTGCTTAAGATTGTCGGGGCTGTCCACAGTCCAGGAGCACGGAGGCTGTCTCCAAGCTTTTAGCATAAACTCTTTCACCTTCCACACCGTGCCCAAGAGGCAGATTTCACACAGTTTTAGCATATGGTCTTTCCAGAGTGATAGACATTAATCATTTATAGTAGCCACCCCTGTGTCAGTAACGTCATTATACCCTTGACCTATAATAAAACACAGGCATCTTTCCTATCTTTAATTGCCAATGAGTTCCAACTATGTATGGCACTCACTAGGACAAACCTTACATTGCAGGTCCACAATGTGACACAGATTTAAAATATGTTTGGTCGATAAAACAATTCTGGAACTGTCAACAGTTTTAAAGTAATTTCAGAGTTAGACAGACAAAACACCATGATCTGCATGGAGCGACTTTCAAAGCATGGAGTTCTTTAAGGAGCACTAGACCATTTATGTCCGTGCTTTATTTGTGATCTTGGAAGCAGATTTGTTTCTTCACTTTAGCCTGCTTATTGCTGCTATGTGCAGACAAAGATGAACAGACTGCATAAACAAATAGCTACCTCCCGGGTCATGTTTTGGAGATATATGATTTTTTTTTCAATTTTATTTTTTTTATTTGTTCATTTCAGTTCATACAAAAGTAGAGATGTATAATTATAAAGTGCTTTAATATATACTGTGACTCTCATCAAAATATTGAGGATTCTGATAATGATGATAATGGTGACAGTGGCGGGGGCTCTTTGTAACTAGTAAAAAATTATACATAAAACCCTCCAAAACCAAAAGCAACAATATATATGCTTACATTTTTAAAAATAGAGTATTTTACTATTCTACAGATTGCCATGGGCCACTTTTGTACATTTCTAGCTTTGCTCTTGTCCATTGAGTATATTATTTATTTTATAGATGCAACCTAAGTTTCTTCTTTTATTTTTATAAAACCTGTAAGCTATAAACTATTTCCATTTATGCTTACTTTTTTATTTGAGTATCTAAAAACCTTCACCATCCACTTTAGTTTGCCATATGGAAGTCATATTCATGAACAAGTTGTATGTACATTTTTGGTTCCTTTAAATATTTTCACCTTTTATCAGAATTTTTGATTAATTGTTAGTATTTGACTCAGGCTACTTGGTATTCTGCTTTGACCCTGCTCCTTAGGAATTCAAACAAATATGTGATTATTCTATTTTTACAAGTATGTTTTACACTATCCAGAATAAAGTGCAATTATACTGACAAAAGTATTGAACTTTCACTCTAGTTTAATAGTCAAAATCCTTCTTGTGACATTTTGACACATCTCAACAAATAAAGGTTAAAAATACCAGTTTATACCCAATTATAACTTCCCAAACTTCCTGGGAAAATGAAGCACTGATGCCTCAAAGTCAAAAAGGCCTGTGATGTAATCATTGCTGGGGCTTCATATCATCATTTTTTTCTTGAAATGTAAAAAACATTTACAACCTCTGTTTTCTTACATATTAGATATAGATACATATTTGATATAGATAATTAGATATTAGATTAGATAGTATGTAATTAAAATGTACAAATAAAAAAAATTGCAAAAAAATCATATATCTCCAAATCTTTTCTTCCATATTAGATATTAGTTCCTGAATATGACTTCCATATGACAAGTTAAAATGGATGATAACACGGACCCTATCTCCTCACAGAATCTGTAAATATGATTTATTATTCATCTACTCAGTAACTCCTATGTTCCTGACATGTACCAGACCCTCTTTTATATTTATTCAAATGAAGGTTAATCAGAAACAGTTTTCTATAGATCATAGAAGGAGAGGTGGAGGTTCTGAAAAGTTAAAAAGCCTTACTAATAAATGGAAGAGATGGGATTTACCCCAGCTGTTTTACAGCATGACCTAACCCAGTTTTTTTTGTGAATTGGGGGATGGGGAACCTCAAGTATTTTTAAGTTTTATTTTTCTTTATCTTTTTTAGTTCATTATATTACCAAAATAAATAAATAAATAAATACATAAATAAATAGATCTCTTGACAATTAATAGAACTTTTCTTCAACAAGGAAATACATTAACTCCTATTTTAATGCCAGTATTTTTTATACTGCAGCCTGATGCTCTTGTGTGATTTTTAGAGGGTTGGATTCTATCATGCATTCTGCTGATTGCTTCCTTTGATGTGGAAGTCTTCTCTTTTGATATGGTCCAGGTATTTATTCTTGGTTTTGTTGCTGGTGATTCTATTGTCTTAGCTGTGAAATCACTGTCAGGACCATCATGAAACTGTGGCCAAGAACCATGTGTGAAGTTTTCCCCTTTATTTTCTAGGAGTTTTACATTTAAGTAATTAAACCATTTTGAGTCGATTTTTGTGCACTGCCTGAGGGTGCAACTTCATCCCTTGCGTGTGTATATCTGTTTCCCATCACCACTTGCTGAGGAGACCACCCCTTCCTTCTTGTGTACTCCTGATGTGCTTCTTGAAGATAAGTTGATATTATGTGCAGGCTTGTTTCTGTAATCTTTATCCTGTTCCTTTGCTTCATGTGTCTGTCTTTGTTGACAGTGTATTTCTAATATATTTTGATATCAAGAAGCATGATGTCTCTCTCCTTGTTCATCCCTCTCAAAATTGATTTATTCAGGAAGCAATCAACAGAAAAAATTAACCTACAGAATGTGAGAAAATATTTGCAAAATATGTATCTGATAAAGGATTAATCTCCAAAATATGTAAGGAACTCTGACAACCCAATAACACAATGCCCAATAATCTGTTTAAAAATGAGCTAAAGACATAAATTGTCATCTCTCCAGAAAAGCCACAAATGACCAATTCTTTAACATCATTCATCATCAAGGAAATAAAAACAAAAAACAATGAGATATCACCTTATCTTCTCATATGGCTATTATTTTTAAAAATAGGATCAGAAGTGTTGGCAAGTATGTGAAGAAATTAAAATCCTTGGACACTGTTGCTGGGAGTGTAATATGGTGCAGCCACTGTGGAAAATGATATGGAGTTTCCTCAAAAAATTAAAACTAGAGCTATGATATGATTGAGCAATTTCACTTACATGTATTTAGCCAAGAGATTTAAAATCAGATGCCAAGGTTTGGGATCAAGTATTCATGGATGGGTGATTAGATAAGGAAAACATACATGCATGCACACACGCACACATGCACAAACATACACACACACCGCAAGATTTTACTTATAGAAGGTATTTAAAATAGTCAAGTCCATAGACTCAGTATAATGGTAGTTGCCAGGGCCTGAGGAGAAGGGAGAAATGAGGAGTTAACCAATTCATGGGCATAAAGTTTCAGCTAAGATGAATAAGCTCTTGTGGTCTACTGTAGAAGATTATCCCTGTAGTCTTAAAAAAAGTGCTGTACACTGAAACCTTTCTCTAGAGAGATCACATATCAAGTTCATTTATTAAAATGAAAAAAATTGAAAAAGAAAGAGAAATAAAATACAAGCCTTACCTCTTCACCATGCCCCCCCGCAAAAAAAAGAAATTCTATTAGTCAAGTGGGAGTCTTGGTCTTCCCAAAGATTCTGCTTCAACACCCATTCTCTAGTCACTCAACATTTACTTAATATCTACTACTGAAGTATATTCTAGTAATGTAAAAATGTGGTCATAAACCACAAAGTTTGGAAACCAGAATGTTCTATGGCATCATTTACCTCAACTGTTTTACTCAACAAATGACAAATCTGTTTTTAAAAACAGACATTCATTCAGAGTCATCTGGGTTTTAAGTCTACGTCTAGACACAGCCAGAGTTCACTGGTTTGTAAACCATTTGTCATCTAATGCATCTCCTTCAGGGCAGTTAATAAATGACCATCATACCACATACTTGATTTAGAGGTAAAGGATCCAGTGCCCAGCCAGATGATTTTTCACGAACGAAGACATTTTTAGATGCTCAAGGATAGAATGGACATCTTTCATGAAACATAGCTTTCTTGACACACCTACATAAAGATATTAGAATAGCAAAGAATATATAAATGACTATCAGCCCAGCATAGGAGCACAAGACTGCAATATCAGCTACTCAGAAGGCTGAGGCAGGAGGATCACCAAGATGGGCAACCACACAAGAGCCTGTCTCAAAATCAAATAAAATGGGCTGTGGGTGTAGCTTAGTGGTAGACACATTGAGTTAATTCCTATTACCAAAATACACACACACACACACACAAAAAAAAAAACCCTTTCTTTTTTAAGTTTTGTGTGTTTTTATTCCCTTATTGTTTAATTTCTAATTATTTTTAAACATATCAATCACATGTGCTTAAATTCCCCATGCTTCACAGGAAGAGCTCTTGTCTACAAGAGCTACACATTGCAGGGTTGGCCTCATACAGTAACCTGAACATCTGTAACTGTCTCCATGGAATATGGTTCTGGATGGAAATCACCTTAAACATTCATCAGACAGTTTATTATTGCATTATTATCACATGTAAACAAATATATAATTACATAATATGCATAAAGTGTCTTCTTGGCAAAAGTACAGAGGGGATAAAATTAACTTTCTGTTGAAGAAAAAAGCTGGTTAAATAGAGGCATTATAGAAATATCAAGCTTTTGATATAAAAAGACAAACAATTTTCTGGGAAAAGTTTTCCTGTTATTTGAAGGCTAAATAAATTTCTTTAAAATGAAAGAGAATCATTACAAGTTATTTTTATTAGTTGTTCTTACTTTGAGTTTGGTGTCTTAGGCATTTAAAGATGGCATTCAACAAATCAGCACTAGCTTTATAACATACTTCTGTTAGGAAGGAGCTGGAGCATGTGGAAGGAATAGACAAGGACTATACCTTAGGGCCCCTCACCCCCCAAGCCCGCAACACACTCCACTGAGGTCTTCCTGTGAGGGGAAACAGGGCCATCTTGAAGCCAGATGACCACAAGGGAAGGCAAGACCCTGAAGGGAAAGTACCTGATCTTGGGCATGCACCACAGGACAAGGGACCCAGCGAAGGTTAAATAGGTTAACCGGGTTGCTAGTTAACATATCATTAGCATTGCCATTTCTCCCCATTCTGTCCATTTTCCAGGGGAAAAAGAAACATATGCATGGCAGTAGTGCAAATTCAACTGTGAATACAGATGCCAATCAACCTCAGATACACCCAGGGGAGAAGGGAGAGAACTGGCACAGCCCAATAGAAGTTAGCCTCCACTGGGTGTAGACACCTCACAGCAGGACCCACGCTGCTCCCACACAGGGTTTGTTTTCCCTTTTAATCAGCCTCTGCCTTGCTGCAACCTCTCTTGTCTCACTAAAACGCAGTTCTTAGGAGCCAAGAACCTAGACCCAGGACTCCCTCAGGACTGTGGCCCTGACACTGGTAACATTTGCTCCTCTATTTTTAGCATTTTACTTATTACCCATTAAATTCCACTTCTGCTATATTTAATACTTACACATAGCTCTTTTCTGTTAAAGGTGATTTCATGATCTCCATTTCCTTGAAATGCAGAACTACACATATTAGATATGCCCCCTTTTCAAGAAATAGGATGTTCTGGAATAAATGGTTTACTGAAACTTAAATTTTACATTAGTGGAAAAGTTAAGATCAGACCAAATTATCTTCCTTCCATCTGAATATCTTACCTGTTGGCGCAATGCTATTTTTGTTTTCCTTGATTTTAATCTTTCTATTCACAGAAAATCTTATTTGTGTCAATGTCTTTATTTTACCTTTATCATTGATCTTGAATATTTTAGGGAGTACTGTAGATAAAGTATAACTTTCAAAAAGACAATCAGGTCTTTCACACAAATATAAAATAATTATATGTAAATTTTTTATTTGACTCTTAAATTAGTAAAGTGTTATGACTGGTTTAAGAGCATTTTAGAAATTAGGGTATTGATGGGATGGGAGGATTTCTGGATTAGATATAAAAGTGTTGCACATCATGTAGGCTGTAAATTTTGGGACAGATCTGTTGCATCACAGAGAAATTATTTGTATCTCCACTTGTTCCAAATGTACAAGCTAACTTACAGCCGCATAAAGGCATGAACAGGTCGTTAAACTATCTAGACAATCCTCAGGTAGCCTTCCCCGCTTGGTGGCACTTAAATATATGCCTCCCACTCTTTTGTCTTGTGTTCCATGTTCACATTTTTTTTTCTGCTAAGCGTAGTTTTAAAACTATGCAACTGCCCACAAAATTCAGGACCCGGTTTTCACGTATGGCAAAAAAAAAAGATCTGTAATTTTCAGTCTAAAATCAATGCAATGTATTTGTAACTCAGATTTCCCATTCTTTACAGCAATTCATCTCAGATTCTGTAAAAATAGCGTGGGCAAACTGAATAAAGGTAGTTATTGGGTTTCACATCAATGTCTTTGACATGAACTTTACATGCAGTGATAGATCACACTTCTCTTTAAAACATTGAGGAGTAAAATAGATAAGGAGTGAAGAGTTCTCGAGTAAGGGAGAGACTTGCCTCCCCAAATCCCATAGGGGCAGCAGCAGTCATAACTACATAGGCATACTTCCCAGTGGGCCTCTTTAAAAGCCATAAGATGGATTAAGAATGTATATAATCATTTGTGTTTCTCTGATAAAACTCACTTCCAAAAAATTCTTAGCTGTAATTGCTTGCACATTTGAAATTTATGTAATAAATTGCTGATTGAAATTCAATGACTTTCCCATGTCTGTTTTTTTTTTCCCCATGTCAGCTTCTTTGAAGATGTATTGATATTGATAAAATGATTCAAAGCTTTGAATGCAATTCAGCACCGTGCATGCGCTTTTCAGTTCATTGAAGCAGAGTGGAGCTCAAATATGTGGATTGGTATTTATATCTATGGGCAACGGAAGGTCTTCTCTTTTAAGTTTCTGTGTACAAAGTAGTTTGACTGCTCAGATGCATTCATTTTAATCAACTTTGAAGATAAATTAAATCAGAAATGTTTGCTAAAATTATTAGAAACTGTTTTTTTGGTAAATCACTGCTGATAAAGAACTCGACTCCCTAATGGGCATAGCTGTAGTAATAAGAATTCTGGGGTTCCTTGGGGAAAAGTGGAAACTGGATTTGCAAACAACCATCCCTAACAGTGATAAGTATCTGGAAACACATGAAATAGACATATTTCAGTCTGTGGTTTTCCTACCATCCTAATTAGTGGCCAGGAAGGAGAGACATGGACACAGTAAAACCTCACTGACAATCCCAGCCGACTATGGCCCTTACCACAGGGATGGCTGTTATTTTTGAAACCTCTTGCCACTCCCCATGCCACTTGCCAAACGCTCCAAAGTTCTAACCTGTGCTGGTTGCTTGCCACTTTTTCCCTTCTTCAATATTCCTGGAACTTTGTTTCTTCTGGTGACGTTTCTTACCACTATCTTTATTCCTTGCTATATAATGAGAGTAGGTACAGCCAAGAGGAAAGAGGAATTCCAAGTGGCTGATGTCAAGACACTTCTTAGAAAAAGGAGACTGGGTAGGCTGTTTTAAAATTTAAATTGTAGGGCTGGGGATGTGGTTCAAGCAGTAATGCGCTCGCCTGGCATGCACTGGGTACTGGGTTCGATCCTCAGCACCACATAAAATAAAGATGTTGTGTCCACTGAAAACTGAAAAATAAGTATTAAAAAATTCTCTCTCTCTTTAAAAAAATTAAATTGTATCATATTATGGTATATTATATTAAACGATTATATTTACTGTATACTATAATTTTTCTCCTGGTTACCCATGGAACTACTCTAAGTTACTTATTTCTCTATAGCCACCAGGAAACACAAAAGCAACCAGAACATTGGAATCACTTCACTCCGTGCTTCATGCTTAGCAATCATGAATTATCTCTCATCCCTGCCGAGCTGCACAATGATTCATGGTTCTTTTCTTGACTCATACTGCTCCTTGCACCTGGAAGCCTGGAAAATGTGTCCCACTTTTTTTTTTTTCTTTTTCCCAGCTAGCAAACTCAAACTCATTCTTCAAGCCTCTGGTAAGTCCCTTCCTGCAGAAGCCTGCTGGGGGCAGCCTGAGCTGAATGCCTGCCTGAATGCTCCCCAGCCGGTGCTCCACACCCTCATCTGATTATGTACCACACTGTATCAGAGCTATCTGTCTAGGCCTGTGACAGGAAACAGCAGGTTTTTTTGTTTTTTTGTTTGTTTGTTTGTTTTTAATGTATATCCAGTGCTTCCTGCAGGGCCAGGTGCACAGCAGGGGCTCAATAAGGTTGTGTTGAATAGAAGTGAACTTGACTGGAAAAAAATAAAAGAAATAGGAAACTTAAAAGCAGAGGATGCTCAGTTCAGACAGGACTGGAGACAGCTGGAGCAGTCCCACCCCCAACTACCCCCCCCCAGACCAACCACACAGAAGCACAGAAGGGAGAGGGACAGAAAAACAAAAGAAAGAAGTTTGGAAGAGAGCCAAGCAAAAGAACAGAAGAAGATGGTAAAGGAAGGGTAGGCAGAGAGAAGCTAGAGAAAAAGGAAATGAAAGGTGAGGGAGAGGAGAGTGAGAAGTTGTACAATGAAAAGGGGACATCAAAAAGGAAAAGGGGACTTTAAAAGAAAGAGGATTATAGATGTTTCAGAAGGCACAACACACACACACACACACACACACACACACGAGTCAAAAATTCACCTGATACCATAAAGTTCAATATAACACCCATTTTGTCTCCAGAGTGGAGTAACAATAATAATAACCACCAACATTTATTGAAATCACACAATGAGGCTGCACAGTCCTAGCTGTCCACATGCATTATCTCAATTTCTTCTCACCGTGGATCTGGAGGCAGTCTTTGTCATTGTCCCCATTTTGTACATGGAAATTGAAACGCAGAGAAGTTAATCAGCTTGTTCAAAGTCAGAGCAAGTTAAGCTGTGGAGGAAGGACGTGAACTAGGAAGAACTGGTTGCAATGCCTCAGCTAGCCCATGGGGCACTGTGACAGATTTATTGAAAGGTAGGTAAAGAACTGTCGATGAAAATAAATAAAATAAATCCCTGAAAATGCATTTATTTTTGGAGAAAATGGGTTTAAGTAATAATTTTATTGATAATACAACTAATGGGCAGGCACAGGGATGTATGCCTATATAGCTCAGGAGACTGAGAATGAAGGATTGTGAGTTCAAAGCCAGCCTCAGCAAAAGTGAGACCCTAAGCAGTTCAGTGAGATCCTATCTCTAAATAAAATACAAAATAGGGCTGGGAATGTGGCTGAGTGGTTGAGTGCTCCTGGGTTCAATCCCCAGTGCCCAGAAAAAAAAAAAAACACAAATACAACTAATGCAATCTCATGGAGGAAGTTAAGTAATTAAAAATTTCTTGGTTAGATATGCTGTTTTTATTATTTAAAAGATTTAAGAATGCAATTTATACCAATCCTGTGTTCTTCCTTAAGGTTTTAGCAGAAAAAAAAGTTGAGACTAGAAAAGAATTTCCAGTTTTATCTGAAGACAGAAAACACAAAAGAAAATTTATCTGTATAATTATTTTAAAGCTCTTTATGTTAAAAAAAAAAATCTGCACAATCAAAGTTAGAAGGTAAGAGGTTAGGGAAATCTCATTTGTCACACCTGATTGGCCTGTGAGTTATCCAAAGGGATCAATGCAAGGCACACAGGATACCTAGACTTTCTGACAGACCTTCATTGGTGAATGGCTTCAAGGGTCCTTAAAGGTGACTGTGACTTGGAGTCAGCTGTTCTCCCTGAGCAGGTGGCCAGCCTGAGGATGTGCATAGCTGGTCATGGTGATGGACAATCTGCAATCCTGAGCCGATTGCTCCAGGACCTCAACTTCAGCTGCTGCTCCAAAAGAGGAAGGCAAGTGGCCAACGTGTAAGCAGTGTCACTAGAGCACAGACGATGGGCACAAGGCCCACTGCCAGAGCCCCCAACATGGAAGCTTCTCCCCAGCTTCTCCCCAGGAGCACAACCTGATCCTTCTTATAGCAGATCCCTCGTGTATTACAAGCAAAGGTCTATTTCTCATTGAATATTGAATTCTTTCTCTCTAAAACCTGCTCTTTAGAAGCAGGGGACTTTTTCTTTTGGGTTCAGCTGCTTTATTTATTTTTAATTATTTGTTTATTTTGAACAGCTCTTTTTGGTGTGTGTGTCTGTGTGTCTGTGCAATATTTCACAAATCTTGAAATACAAAGAGCAAGTGATACACTGTCCTTTACATTTCTCATTTAGTACAAAATATTAAAAGTATTTTAAGAACTTCTGCTATGGTCAGAATGTTTGTGTCCCCACAAATTCTGATGTTACAAATTAATCCTCAGTAAAGTGGTGTTGGGAAATAGGGCACCCAGTCATGATCAGGTCATGAGAGTGGAGCTCTGTTAGTGGATTAGTGGAACTAATGTCTTTAGAAAAAAAGAACTGAGAGAGCATGTTCACCTCTTCTAACACAGGAAAATGCAGCAACCAAGTGCCAGCTATGAAACAGAGAGCCTTTGCCAGACACTGACTCTCTTGGCAACTTGATCTTGGACTTCCCAGTATCCAGAACTGTGAGCAGCAAATTTCTGTTGCTTATAAATTACCCAATCTGATGAATTTTGTTACAGAAGCCTATGCAGACTGAGACAAACCCCTAGAAAAAAGGGGGGGATAATAACTTTTTATAAAGTAAAAATGTTGATAATGAATGGCATCAACTCTTTGAAAAGTTCTTATAAACTAATATAAATAAACTAAAAAATAAGAAAATAGGCTAGGCATCGTGGTAGATTGCATAATTAATTCCAATTCTTCCCCCGCTCAACACTATGACACTGTATTATTTTAGAGTTTATCCCATAAAACCAGAATGCATTTCCTTACCTCTCGTGTTCAATTATGAGTCTTGCTTTATGCAATAGAAAGAGCTCAAAATGGCAGTGTGTTGTTGGGGTGTAGACCTCAGTGACATTGCTCTTTACCTTTTCTTCTATTTGGCCTTGCTATTGCCATGAGAAAGCATGCATGCCTTGGTGTATACAGGGGGGAAGCAAGCTGTTTTCCCTCCTTTACTCTCTAGACTCAATACAGAACACTTCTGTGACTCTGTTTAGGGATTTTACCCCATACCAAGTAATTCTCCAGCACCAGATGTCCCACAACTCAACCCAATTCTGATGCTCAGCAGTCAGGGCAGACCCCCACAGGTTAAGAGCTCAGTCCCATGGGACTGCCACCCTACACTCCGTTGCCAAAAGCAAGCAATTGCCTCCCAGGTCACCTGCAGCTACTGTCTGACTTGGCTACAAATTGCAGGTTCTCATGATCCACTTCTGAGGATTTTGCTAGAGCCTCTCACAGAACTGGGGAAAACACTTCCACTTGCCAGTTGAGCATGTCACCAACATATACAACAAAGGATGGAGAAAACAGCCAGACGAAGAGGGGTATAGGGTGAGGTCTGGCAGGTCCCTGGGCTCAGGAGCTTCTGTCCACTGAAAGCTGGAAGTACGTACCACTTTCCCAGGATGTGGATATGCTCACCAACAGGAAGCTCTTCAAATCCTGGACTTTGGGGACTTTTGTGAGGGCCTCATCACCTAGACATGTTTTATTATTAATTTCATTTCTGGCCCCTCTCCAGTCTCAGAAGAAACGGGGTGTGGTGGGCTGAAAGTTCCAAGCCTCAGGCTTGGCTTGGTCTTTTTGGTGACCAGTCCTTATCCAGGAGCCCATCCACAGTTGCCTCATCAGGAGAAAAGTGCCCCACTCACCTGAGAAATATCAAGTGTCTTAGGAGCTCCATGTTAGGAAGTAGGGCCAAAGACTAAATATTAGAATAAAAAAAAATTCATAGTACCTTTATTGCTCAGGAAACTATAAGAGTTTTTAAATCTCTGTTCCTGGAATGGGAGCAGAGACCAGTAAACACATTTCTTATTATTTCATACCTGTCACGTTACCTGAGCCAAGAAAGATGAGAGATACACAGAGCAGAGCTGCTCTGGCTAGTGCCGATCATTCCTCAGTCCTACAGAGAGGAGCAGGAACATTCCGTGGCCACAGCCCAAAGCCATGCTTCCCAGTGAGGTCCACCTGAGTAACCCCAGCCCAAGCTAACCCAGGACATCGTGAGCAGCGTAAACAACTCTGGTCTGAAGCTGCTGAGTTTGGGGATCATTTTAACACTGTAGAACAAACAAAACAGTTATCAACAAGCAAGTCTCTAAGGAAGGATGATCAATAACTAACACATTCTTTAAACCATGAAAATATATTCTACTTTGTTAGTTACCTAAGCAATGAAAATGTCTGCAGTGAAACAAGGCACAGGTAGCTGCACATATTCTGGGCACATTCAGACACTTGATTCCCAGCTCTGCCACTTGCTAGCTGCAAGACCTTTCTTGTTCATGTGACCTATCAACCCTGAGCCTCAATTTCCTTGTCTGTCTAACAAAAAAAAAAAAAATAGGAGCAATTATCTCAAAGTGTTACTGCGAAAAAATTGCAAGAGCTTAACATCCTGCCTTTTAAGCATCAAACACAAAATAAATGAGCCATTTTTTATAAACCTAGAAGATGTCAAAGGAGGTTAACACACCTTTGGTTAAAAGTATGGTGGAAGGTCTTCATAAAAAGTAAAGAGCAGACTTTTAAAACAGTGACAGTGAGAGTACCACATGACTGTGTAAGTTACAGCCAAGGTTAGAAAACAAAGTGCACGCATTTTACAGAGCAAAAACGACAAACAAGTTAAGAGTAAAGGACAGAGACCACGGGCTTTAGGCTGAGTGGTGAGATGCTCTCAGGTCCACAGCTATCACTTCTGAGCTGTGTGATGTTAAGGAGCAGATTAAAATCACTCCATGTGTTTTCAAGTTTTAAAAGGGGAAATGCATTCATCCTACATATTTGCCCTAAAAAGTAAATATGATGCCACCTGCAAAGCAAAAGGCTCATTTCGTGACACCTGCGACGGTAAATGAATGACTGCTATCTCCCCTGGATCCCCAGGGTTAGCAGACCATTTTCCTTTAGGGCTCTCCTTTCTTCAAACATTTTTTCCGATTAATAGGAAAAAATCAGTGATTTGTTATTTTTTAGAGAAAAAGCCTGGTTGTCATACTAGATGTCTCCCTTTTCAGCCACTTGTACACTGTTATATGGACACCATTGCTCTGAAGCAGAAGTGGTTATTCCTGACCTATGGTTGTAGGTACACAGCTCCTGTAAGATGATAAAAAAAAATGAGAGCAAAACTGGTGTTTTCAATAAAATTATGCACTGAGTTTCAGATCTGTGTCCTGTCATTTGCAATTGCCTTTATTTCCTTAACAGCTGCCCGAGTGCCCTCCATAGTCCCCATGGTGCCATAGCCCTTCCTGGCTGGCCCACAAGAGGGACCTTTATTTCTGAATTGCTCATGGAGGAGTTCACTAAATAAAACCCAATGTGTTTGTGACACTTTGAAGTAAATGTTTATTCTGTTATATACCAGCTGTCCAAGCAGATACTGGACTCAAATTGATTTTAATGACAATGTTAGGTTTGGATTTATGTTATTTTCACTGGAATTTACTTAAGTAATTCAATATTTATTAGAATGAAAATAAGTCAAGTGAACAAATTCCTTATTTTTTTCTCATAGAAGTCTCTGTCTCTTCTTCAAAGATAAAAAAGTTTTCTCACTTATTTCTCCGAAAATATTCTAATTTAAATTTTTATTGGCAAGAAAATTTCCTAAGCAATTTTCTTGTTAATCCATTAATGAACGTGCTTCTGACAGATGGAACTCTTCTTGCAATTAATGTTATTTTTGCCTACAAATAATATCACATCTTGTCTGTTCTCAAGACCAAAATGTTCTTGTTGCTGATTTGGGCTGATAACCTCTTGACTTCTTTCATCACCATATTTCTTATAAGAGTGGCCTCTAACCCCTCCTTGCCCTTGAAACTGGTCATAAGCCTAATGCTGCTTCCCCTTCAATTGGTTAGCTCTGCTAGGGGTCCAGAAGGACATGTAGGATGAAGAAAAAGCTCTCAGTTATTTTACAATAACATATAATGTATTTTGAGCAGAGACAGGTGTGTGGCTTTCCTCCCCAACCATGCCCAGAGTTGGGAGCCCCTCAGACCACACTTTGCATAAATTTAGTGTCCGGGGGCTTCTGGGATCTCTCATAACAACAGTAGGTACCAAATAAATTAGAATTAATATATTCTTTCTTTCTCATTTTCTTTTTCATGGGAAACATTTCAAGCATATAGGAAGCATATAGAAACTATGGACAAACAAAAGTATTCTATGCTTACAATCCAGCTTTATGAAATCAACATTTTTCTATATTTTTATCCTTTTTTAAGGAAATAAAACATGTCAGATGTAGGTGAAGTCCACCGTATGCTCTTAGATTCCCTTTTTTGCCCATTCAGAGGTGATCTGGTTTCTGAATTTGGTATTTTGAACTTACATATTGTGTGTATGCATGAATATAAATATTCATGATCACTTTGCATGGTTTCAAACTTCATTTGAATTGTATTATTCTATATGTATCCTTTTGCAACTTGAGTTGCTTAGCATTAGGTATTTTTAGACTTATCCATGAAGCTTATTTTAACTCCTATGATATTTCAATGCTGTGTGATATTTCAATGCTGCATAGCTTGAACACACAAAAATTAGTATGCCCATTCTCCTGTTATTGGGGATTTTCGGAACTTTAGGTTTCCATTATGCTGACAAAGCCTCAGTGAACATTTTTGTGCTCATCTCCACATGTGCAGCATGAGACTTTCTCTAGGTTACATTTCTAGAAGCAAAATTGTTACTATTATAAACAACAACGACCTCAAGAGCTAGAAAGTTCTTTAAAGCAATTACGTGCCTCTTCCCTGCCCCCAGCAGAGTTCAATTTCTGTGCCTCCTCAACCACACTTAATGATTCTCAGATTTCCTCTGGCTTTTTTTTTCACCTTTATACTTATGATTTAGTAGCTTAATGCATTTGCAATTATCATCTCTCTGATTATAATGGTGTTCGGCATCTTTACTATTAACTGATTTGGATTTCCTTTGTATACTTATCATTTCCTTTGCCTATTTTTTTCATAGGAGTTTTTTAAAAGTTATTTCAGGAATTCTTGGTATGAATACCAATTCTAGTCTGAGGCTGGACTCTTTAGTTTTATCTTTTACATTCGTAAAACTGCCAATATTGTGAGTGTCAACAAAAAAAATAGTACATTTTGTCCTATTTTCTCCGTTCCTCTTCCTACTTCTATTTGCCTTTTAAAAAAAAAAAGTGGGCAGAGAAGGAGAGAAGATGACTAGAATAAAATCACCGATCTGTACCTACTACCCTTGTCCTCACCTTCTTTCTGACTCATGAAAATTAAGAATATCTCCAAGGCTTCTGTAACAACCTCTGCCTGAAGGTAGTGTTTTAAAATGACAGGGATATTAGCCACATAGAGAAAGACAACTAACCGCATGCTCTTATTTATATATGGAAACCAAGAACCCTAAATTATAAAAGCAGAAAGTAGAATGGGGGTTACCAGAGGTGTAGAGTGAAGTGGGGGAGGTAGAAAACAGGGAGATGTTGAACAAAGGGCACCAGGTTGCGATAGCCACGAGGCTATGTTTTTGATATCTAGTGTGTGGTCTAGTCCCATAATTCATAATAATGTTTTGCATATTTCAAAACTGGTGAAAGAAAATATTTTTACAGTTAATGGATATGTTAATTAACTTGATGTTAACTATTACACAATATATGCATTCACCCAAACATCACATTGCACCCTCAAAATATAGTTATAATACATCAATTAAAGATAAAATTTTAAATAAAAATAAGAAGCTAGCCTAGTTAAAAAAAATCAAGAATATTTCAGAAGCACAAACTCTTGTTTCCAACACTCTATCATCAAATCAGGAATTAATACAGCAAGAAAGATCTCTGAGTTTATTAAGACTGAACATCAATGTTCTAAGTGAGCCCCTGGGTCCCAGAGGTGAGTTTGTTTCATAAAAAGAAAACAGAATTCTGATCTGCCTACACCCTTCACTCTCTACCATTTTTCTGTATTTTTCTTTGTAATACTTACAGCTATCATTATCTGTATTTTAGAATATAGTAAGTCACATTGGTTATCTTCTGCTTCTACTATCGCCATGTAAGCTTCATGAGGATCATATTTGTCCTGAATTCACTGAGAATATTAGGAAGTGCTCATTACATTGTTGTTTAATGTACTGAGTGCCTCCTATGTGGCAGCTACTATGTTAGAATAGATACATTAGTAAGAAAGAGTCCCACCCATTGAAAACTCTTGGTCACTTGTCCACTCTCTCACAGTTAGGGATAGGAATTGTATTTTCCTTTCTCCTGACCCAGTGAATATATCTATGTTTAAGAGTGGTGCCAGAATGCAGCAGCAAAGACTGGAATTCATAAATGCCAAGGGCTTAGAGCACTAGATGAAGTGTTCAAGATTGTACATTTGTTCAGAAAATGGCAAAGCTGAGAATTTCAATATCATTCATGGACTATATTAGTAAGGATAAAGGAAAGAGTGGATTGAACATGTAGTCAAATGACCGTAAACTTCAGAGACCGTCACCTCAAGATCCCTTCCAAATCCCCTAGGGTGCGCCCAAGTGGTGGATTTGTACTGCCATTTATTTGTGTAAATTTTGCAAAAGCCATTAGTTTAGACCAGCACCTCTTCCCACAGTGACGTTGTCTGTTACATTCCCTAACCTTGGGTAAATTGGTAGTAGCTGCAGTAATTGTTGAAATCTACTCTGAAAATGCTGAATTCCTAATTTTTTATTTTGGAAATGAGGCAATCTTTTTTTTTTTTTTTTTTTTTTGGTGGTCTTTAGTCACTTTAGTGTCTAGTTAAATGATAAATAGCTGCTGTTAAGTAGCAGGAAGGCTTCAGGCATATAACTACCTGTCTAGACTCTCCTGGGATCACCAGGCCAGGTACAGCACCCACTACAGACAGCTGACCCATGATACGTCCACAGTTAGCATTGCCCTAAATCTCACCATCTCAGTCCTATACAAGAAAATGTGAAATGCTTGAAAATATTACAGCTTATATGAGAAAGAAACATTGCAGATGTTTTGCTAAATGTAAGAGCAATCCTTAAAATTTATATAACAATACCAATGAGGAACTATAAAGCTAAAACAAATTTTCCTAAAGCGTCAAAAATAATTTTAAGTCAATTATTAGAAAAAAAAATTGTTGATTATCTTTCTACTCTCTTTATACAAAATGGTATAAGAAAAGTACTGTCATATGAACACACAGAGATCTAAGCCAAAATAGAATACTATAAAGTAGATAAGAATATAAAGCTGATTTTCTTATTTTGTGATGTTTATTGCAGTTTATTATTATTATTATTATTACTAGTACTATTATTTTTATTACCATTTTCACAGTGCTCCTGATCAAATCCAGGACCCGACACATGTTGGGCCAGCACTCTTCACATCCTCAAAGTTTGCAAGTATTGAAACTTCTCAAACATAATTTTCCTTTGAAAATATTACAGCTTATATGAGAAAGAAACATTGTAGATGTTTTGTATCAACACTGAATTTCACAACTATACCTCCTCAATAACAAAGACACTGAGTAACAAAAGTTTAAAAAAAACCAAAAAGGTAAGGGGGAAAGAATAAAGAGAAAGGATTATGGTGAAAGCATTGAGAAATATTATCAGAATACCTCTATCCTTGCTGAGACTGAGTTACGGAAAGAAAGGAAAAAATACATACTTACCACCTAACATGAGCCAAAGGTTTCGAATATTTTGTATCATGTCATTGCCACAAAAAATATCTAAAATATAGTTTTGATGTTACAAATGAGGACGATTAGGCTGAGAAAGTTGGAGTAATTTTCCCTACATCATAAATGAGAAAGTAGCAGCGCATCTACTGACTTACCCCAGTTGTGTAATGCGTTCATTAAAGGAATCATATATACTAAGTGCTTCTCAAGTGTCTTAATATCTTGATCTGTGAAAGTCTTGTGGCCACACAGGTGTAGAAGCAAGAAAATGGTGACCCTGAGTGGCTGTTTTGTCAAACACTCTCCAACTAAGGATG
Source organism: Marmota monax (assembly GCF_021218885.2). Classification (NCBI taxonomy): domain Eukaryota; kingdom Metazoa; phylum Chordata; class Mammalia; order Rodentia; family Sciuridae; genus Marmota; species Marmota monax. The sequence continues at coordinate 2,379,649 of NW_026695150.1, read as the reverse complement.
TTATGGCCCTAAATCACCTCCATACCTGATGTTTCTGGTGCTGCCTTATCTGGAATGTACCGTCAGGGCTCCCTGTGAATCTGTATACATCCACAAGGAAACTGAAGTCCTAAACAGCATGCTAACCAAGTAGACCTAAGAGGCCCCTGGAGATGCTCCATCCTGTAGCACAGCTTTGCCGGTAGACAGGGAGCATTCTACAAGAGCAAAGCATGTATGAGGCCATGAAGCAAGTCTTAATAAATGGATTAAAACCCTAAAAAGATGTGGAACATTTTTTCATGTATTCGTTGACTGACTGTATTTCTCCTTCTGTGAAGTACCTGTTCAGTTCCTTTGTCTGTTAATTGATTGGGTTACTTGTTTTTTTGTTTTGTTTTGATGTTAAGTTTTTTTAATTCTTTATATATCCTGGAAATTAATAATCTATCTGTGGTGCAGGTGGCAAAGGTTTTCTCCCTTTCTGTGGGTTCTCCCTTCAGGTTCTTGATTGTTCCTTTGCTGTGAAGAAGCAAGTTTTTAGTTTGATTAAAAAATCCCATTTATTTTGATACAATCCCATTTATTGAGTCTTGATTTTACTTCTTGCACTTTAGGAGTCTTATTGAAAAAGTTGGTTCCTAAGCTGACATAATAAAGAGTTGGGCTTACATTTTCTTCCAGTAAGGGCAGGGGCTCTGGTCTAATGCCTAGTTCCTTAATCCACTTTGAGTTGAGTTTTGTGCAGTGAGAGATAGGGGTTAAATTTCATTCTGCTATGTATGGATTTCCAATTTTCCCAGCACCATTTGTAGAAGAGGCCATCTTTTCTCCAATACATGCTTATGGCACCTTTGTCTAGTGGGAGATAACTGTATTTATGTGGTTTGTCTCTGGGTCTTCTATTCTGTTCCATTGGCCTTCATGCCTGTTTTTGTGCCAATACCATGTCACTTTTGTTACTATAATTCTATGGCATAATTTAAGGTCTGGTATTGTGATGCTTCCTGCTTCACTTTTCTCACTAAAGATTGCTTTAGCTATTGTGGCCCTCTTATTTTTCCAAATAAATTTCATAACTACCTTTTCTATTTCTATGAAAAATGTCATTAGAATTTTCATGTAAGTTGCATTAAATCTGTATAAAGCTTTTGGTAGTATGGCCATCTTGACAATATTAATTCTGCTCATCCAGGAACTTAAGAGATCTTTCCATTTTCTATGATCTTCTTCAATTTCTTTCTTTAGTGCCCTATAATTTTCATTGTAGAGGTCTCTCACCTCTTTTGTTAGAGTGATTCCCAATGTTTTTGTTTGTTTGTTTTTGTTTTTGAGGCTATTATGAATGCGATAGTTTTCCTAATTTCTCTTTCACATGTTCATCACTGATGTATAGGAATGCAATTAGTTTATAGGTGTTAATTTTACATCTTGCTAATTTGCTGAATTCATTTATAAGTTATAGAAGTTTTCTAGTGGAGTTTTTTGGGTCTTCAAAATATAGAATCCTGTTATTGGCAAATAGGGATAGTTTGACTTCTTCTTTTCCTAATTCTATTATTTAATTTCTTTCTTTGGCTTAATTGATCTGACTAGAGTTTCCAGGACAATGTTGAATAGAAGTAGTGAAAAAATGTTCAACATCTCTAGCAATAAGAAAAATGCAAATTAAAACTACACTGTGATTCCATCTTACTCTAGTAGAATGTATCAAGAGTAAGTAACAATAAATGTTGGTGAGGATGTGGGGAGAAAGACATACTCATACATTGCTAGTAGGATTGCAAACTGGAGCAACCACTCTGGAAAGCAGTATGGAGATTCCTGAGAAAACTTGGAGTGGAACCACCATTTAACCCAGTTACCCCACTCTTCAGTATATACCCAAAGGACTTAAAATCAGCATACTGTACTGACACAGCCACATTAATGTTTATAACAGCTCAATTCACAATAGCTAAGCTATGGAACTAACCTAGCTGCCCTTCAACAGATGAATAGATAAAGAAAATGTGGTACACATATACAATGGAATATTACTTATTCATAAAGAAGAATGAAATTGTGACACTTGCTGGTAAATGAATGGAACTGGAGACTATCATGCTAAGTGAAATAAGCCAATCCCCCAAAAAACAAAGCCCAGATGTTCTCTCTAAAATTTTGTGTGGCTGCTAACACACAATAAGGGGAGGGAGAATAGAAGTTCATTGGATTAAACAAAAGGGCATGAAGGAAAGGGAGAGGGAATGGGAATAGGAAAGATAGTAGAAAGAATCAGACATAACTTTCCTATGTTCACATATGAATACACAACTAGTATAACTCCACGTTATGTACAACTACAAGACAAGAAATTTGTATTGCATATATGTATAATATGTCAAAATAAATTCTACTCTCATGTGTATCTAAAAAGAACAAATTTTTTAAAAAAAAATTATTAAAAATAACCCTACAGATCATGTTCCTGAACTACTCTGAAATGAAATTGGAAACCAATAATGAAAGGAAAATTGGGAAAAGCACAAATGTGTAGAAATTAGTCAACACACTCCTAATTAACTAATGGAAAGTAAAACAAATCACAAAGTAATGCGAAAAAGTGAGCTCAACAAAATTGATAATTCAATTGATGGGGAAGGAAAGTTGTAGAATAAAAGTAAAACTCAATTACTAAAATCCAGAGTGAAAGATGGAACACTACTATTGACTTTATAGAAGTTAAAAGAAAAATGATTAAATAGAATATTTATAAAAAGTTTTGTCCCAATAATTTAGATAATCTATGAGAAAGAGCAAATTTCTAGGAACATGCCAAGTACCAAAACTGAATTAAGAAGAAATAGGATATTTAAAGGTGTCAATAACAACAAAGAGATTGAAGTGGTAATCAAAAATTTCTCACAAAGAAATACACAGACTCAGTAGCAGCATTATAAAACATTTATACAGTAATCCTTGAGATAGTCTTCCAAGTAATGGAGGAGGTAACTTCTCAACTCATTGTATGAAGTTAGTATTACTTTTATATCTAAAACAAAGACATAAGAAGTAATGAAAACCAAAGACCAATACCTCTTATGAATATAAATGCAGAATTCAACAAGAAAATACAATCAAACAAAATGATGTGACATATTAAAGAAATTGAATACATGGTCAAATGAGAATAATCTCAGAAATGAAAGTTGCTTTAGCATGTGAAAAATAAATCAATGCAATACCATATATTAAAAGAATATAGGACAGGGCTGGGGATGTGGCTCAAGCGGTAGCGCGCTCGCCTGGCATGCGTGCGGCCCGGGTTCGATCCTCAGCACCACATACAAACAAAGATGTTGTGTCCGCCGAAAACTAAAAAATAAATATTAAAAAAATTCTCTTTAAAAAAAAAAAAAAAAAAAAAAGAATATAGGACAAAACCCACAAAATTATCTCCATTGATGTACAAAAATATTAATTGTGGAAATGGGTATTTTTTAACAAACAAAAAAGAATAGGAAATAGAGGAAACTTCCTCAGACTCATAAAGGGCATCCACAGAATTCTTTCAGATAGCATAACCAATGTTAAAGTTTCTCCTTAAGATAAGGAACAAGATAAATTATTTTAGTAAAGTAACAGGGATAGGATCCAACAGGGCAGCTGGAAGGGAGTGAGCAGCCCTATGCCAGCCGCCACACCCGCAGATCTCCCCTAGTCAGAATACTACATGTATTGTAGAGTGTTAGAGGACCCCTATCCAGATGCCCTCTGCAGAAATCACCAGCGCTGTGACCCCACGAGGGGCTACAGGCCTCAAAGCCCAAAGTTCCAGTCCCTGCAAGACTCAGCCTAGAGCCTTATCAGAATCACCTATCAACACATCTGCAGAATTCTCTCCACTTCACTCCTACACAGGTCACTCAGCAGCTACCTACCCACAGCACAAAGCCATCACCCAGCTCCCCCCACCTCACCAGACACCCAGCAGACCCCTGCCATCTTGACTCTACATTCTCGCCATTCAGCTGTGGGCAGTTCCCAGATGGAATCTCCAGCGGCCAGGTACCAGATTGCCAACCTTCCCCCCTCCCCAGCAGCGGTAACCCAACCCAGTAGTTGCCCAACACAGTGTGCAGTGCGACCAGGGAGCCGCCAACAGGAGCCCCGGAGTGAGAGTTTCCTCAATTGGGAACTGCTAGGGGAGAGGGAGAGACCAGGAACTGGGAGATGATACCAGGCACTCACGTCATAAGAGTGAGCAGTTCCAAAAAGAGACCCGTGAGGTGCAATCTTTCTGCAGGGGACTAGTGGGTGCCACTCCCTGCATCCAGGGTCCCTGTGGCAGAACCAGTCTTCCCACCCAGGTTACCTCCACTATCAGGAGGGCAGACACACCAGTTTACAACAGACGGCGCCACCTGCTGGCTGAGAAGAGAAGCAGGAAAGATAGGAATCTCTAAAGCTAGCTACAACCCTGGCTTCTTCCTTTGAGATTTTTGTTTGTTGGTTGGTTGGTTGGTTTTTTCTCTTATACCCTCCATCCTCCGGCCCTCACATCCCCAACATATGTGGAACCAAGAAATTTGCAAGAAATAGGACTTTTGAGGACTGAGTCATCTGAATAATATAATATAGAGGTGTTGTATATGCCCTTTATTCATTTCCTTTTTATTCTTTCACTTTTCTTTCCCCCTCCAAATTTTACTGTTTTAACATCTGTATTTTTCTAAATACATAAGTGTGTTTGTTTTATGTACTCTACTGTCATCCCACATACTTGCCTACCCTAAATTACTTCCTGTCTATTCTCTTGCTACTAACCCTCTTCACTAGTTTTCTCCTTCATACTTCCTAAGACACATTAACTCTATATCCTCATGTCCTACCTCCTCAGCATATGGTCCTAAGCCCACCCCCAGGTTATTGTCCACTGTCAGAAACTGTAAACCTTTTTACAAAACTACTGATTATATCATGAAATTCATCTGGAAAAATAAGAGACCCAGAATAGCTAAAGCAATCCTTAGCAGGAAGAGAGAAGCAGGTGGCATCACTATACCAGACCTTAAACTATACTACAGAGCAATAGTAACAAAAACAGCATGGTTTTGGCAACAAAACAGACTGATAGGCCAATGGTACAGAATAGAGGACACAGAGACTAACCCACAAAATTACAATTATCTTATATTAGACAAAAGTGCCAAAACATGCGTTGGAGAAAAGATAGCCTCTTCAACAAATGGTGCTGGGAAAACTGGAAATCCATATGCAACAAAATGAAATTAAACCCTTATCTCTCACCATGCACAAAACTCAGCTCAAAATGGATCAAGGACTTAGGAATAAAATCAGAGACCCTGTGTCTAATAGAAGAAAAACTAGGCCCTAATCTCCATCATGTGGGATTAGGCCCCAACTTCCTTAATAGGATGCCTATACTCACAAATTAAAACCAAAAATCAATAAACGGGATGGACTCAAACTAAAAAGTTTCTTCTCAGCAAAAGAAATAATCTGTGAGGTGAATAGAGAGCCTACATCTTGGGAGCAAATTTTTACCCCTCACACATCAGATAGAGCACTAATCTCTAGGGTATATAAAGAACTCAAAAAGCTAAACATCAAAAAAAAACAAATAACCCAATCAATAAATAAACCAAGGACATGAACAGAAGAGGATACTCAATCAATCAACAAATATGTGAAAAAATGTTCACCATCTCTAGCAATTAGAGAAATGCAAATCAAAACTACTTGAAGATACCATCTCACTCCAGTCAGCATGGCAGCTATTATGAAGACAAACAACAGTAAGTGTTGGCAACGATGTGGGGAGAAAGGCACACTCATATATTGCTGGTGAGACTGCAAACTGGTACAGCCAATATGGAAAGCAGTATGGAGATTCCTTGGAAATCTGGAAATGGAACCACCATTTGATCCAACTATCCCTCTCCTCGGACTAAAACCAAAGGACTTAAAAACAGCATACTACAGGGACACAGCCACATTAATGTTTATAGTAGCACAATTCACAATAGCTAAACTGTGGAGCCAACTTAGATGCCCTTCAGTGGATGAATGGATAAAAAAATATGGCATATATACACAATGGAAGATTACTCAGCAACAAAAGAGAATAAAATCATGTCATTTGTAGATAAATGGATGGCATTGGAGAAGATAATGCTAAGTGAAGTTAGCCAATCCCCAAAAAACAAATGCTGAATATTTTCTCTGATATAAGGAGGCTGACTCATAGTGGAGTAGGGAGAGAGAGCATGGGAGGAATAGATGAATTCCAGATAGGGAAGAGGCATGGGAGGGGAAGTGAGGGGGCAGGGGATTAGCAAGGATGGTGGAATGTGACAGACATAATTATCCAAAGTACATATATGAAGACTTGAATTGGTGTGAACATACTTTATATACAAACAGAGGTAAGAAACATTGTTCTATATGTCTAATAAGAATTGTAATGCATTTCACTGTCATGTATCTAAAAAATAAAACTAATATTTTTTTTAAAAAGATAAGAAACAAGAATTATCTGTTCCTATCACTGCTGTTTTACATTTAATTAGATATCCTATTAGGTAATTGAGCAAGAAAAAATAAAAACCTAGTATCAAAATTGAAAAGAAATGAGTAAAACTATCTTGACTTAATGGATGATATAATCTTGTCATCTATAATTCCTAAGAAATTACAAAGATCTACAGAGCTAAAAATAAGTTTAAGACGGTTGAGAGTATAAGATAAACAAAAAATAAATCAGATTTATTCCTTGGTATTAGCAACAAATAATCCAAAAATGAAACCAAAGAAAACACACCAATGACTTCTTAATGAAACAGAACTCTGCCTGGCAGCTTGCTGCAGACGTGTATTAGGCTCATGGGCAGACAGGTCTGAAGTCCTAAGATGTTAGGTCCCTGAAAGTAATCCTCAACCATCAATAAAGAGGAATTGGTGTTAGAGTCTGTAAACAAGTCTGGATGGTGCCTGGCATTTTGCCAGAGGGAGTGGTTTGTGAAGTACTGCCAGTGAGCCATTAAGTGTGGAGATTCCTTATTGGTTGACTGATGTATCTAGTTTATGCTAATTAAGATAAGCTGTGTAAAATGTATAAATACCTCTGTTGTCCTACAATAAACGGCTCCTACTCCTGCTGTATCAACGTTCACAAGTTGTTCGTCACACCCCGGTTATTTTGCCCAGCCAGCCGGCCTTCGGCAAATTGGTAAATAAATAACTCCTTTTCCTTGCCCCTCTGGGCCAATTCGAGGTATGTTTACACTATTTCCCAGAAGTCTCCATGGGCATTAACCCCTGGCTGCCCATGTGGTAACTTGCTCAGTAACAGATCTTGGACCTCTGTCTTTTCTCACCCTTCCCAGTCTCCTATCCACTTCCTTTTTTGGACTCCCCAGACCACTTTTCAAATAAATGACTTACACATCCATCTTTGACAAATAGTCTGTTTCTGAGAGGATCAAACCTAAGTGCTACGCATGGGCTTTTACCTCTTTGTCAACTCTTGACTACTCCTTTGTATCAAGCATGCCGTGCTCATTTAGAGAGACAGAATTGAATTGGGGGTGCGGGGGGACACTGAACTGAATTTGAGACTGCTAATTCAAATATTTTATCAAATCTATTTGACTTTGTAAAAATCTGTGTTTAGGTAAGAAGAAAATTTATTCTATCTTCAGGGGAATGGGAATATTGCAATCGGGAGAAGAAACTAGCAATGAGGAGAATGCTCCTATCTTGAGATTCACAAGTGTCTCAAGTCAGGCAGAAGAGAGCTTTTCTTTTATCAGGAAGAGTAAACAAGGTCGAAAAGGACAGATTGGGGAACCTTGAACAAGCCATGAAAGTGGAATGAGCTGATACTGGGTCAGAAAGTGTTTTGCCCTGGTATCTCCCCATCCCTAAAATGGGCCCATCAGAAGGGATAACACAGACCTCTCAGGCTCAAGGTGGGTAAAATTCAGGGACCTGGGGGAAAGAGAGAAGATTAACCTAGGTTTGATTAGCAAACACATTGTTCCAATTTATCATGGGGACAAGATATTTCCCTAATCATTTATAAGGAAAAGACAGAATCTAGATGGTTTATGTCTGCCTTTGTCATTTGTAATCGATGACAAAGGGGGTCATCTGACCTACCCAGGTCACATGAGGAAGGATGGTTTTGGCATCAAGTGAGTTCCTAAATACAATGGAATGTGAAGGTTTTCTTAATCTTCATGGATTTTCAGGAGCTCAAGTTTATTCAACAGAAAATCCCCAAATAGCACATGATTGGTGGTCTCCAAATTTTTCTTAGCAAGGAAAAATTTTCTTAAAAGAAAGTTTATAAGAACTTCTATATGCAAAACAGATGTGATTGGAAATTATCTGCTTTTGGAAGAGAGAAAAGTGGGAAAATTGCTACTGTGCAGCCAGCTCCTGGCCCTCGGAACCCTGCATCCCTGTAACAGGCTGGAACTCTTCCACCATATATAGAACTGACCAAGATGGCCTGAAAACTCCCTTTAGGTTTCCTGAACTTTAGAAAATTCTTCTTGACTGTAGGCCATAACATTCCTTTTCTTAGAGCATCTACTTGAGAAATTTGGAGTTGCAAAATCTGTCTCTGCCCAGTATAAATGTAAATAAATATTTTCCAAGACTCTTGCCAGTTATGCAATCTGGTAACATCCTTCTCAAGGGCTTGGGAGTTAACCCTTTGAAATGTAAGCACTAAAGGAGAGAGCTTCTCTATTTTCCAGTCTCTCTGGGAAGATGGGAGTCAAAACATTAATAAATATCAATTAGCAAACACCTAATCACTTGGATCAACTAGTGCTCTAATGTCCTCTGGTATATTTCCCTTGGTTCATTCACTCTAGTTCTTAAATCCCTTCTCCTTCTGTTTCCTATAACTGCTGTCTATTTCTCCCCCTATTGTCTTGAAGACAGTCTTCCAGGTTAGCTTAACTCTATCCAGTGCAATTTTTATTTGATACCAATTATAGGTTAAATTATTTGCATGTTTTCTTGTGACTCTACATTCTAGAAAACTTGAGACATCAGTGATAAGGTATGCGTCCTGGATTCAGACAAATCTGCACATAATGACTATAAGGTACTTTTTTACTCATGAAAAAATAAAATGACCAGAGTTGAGTGAAGAGGTTTAAGGTGTCCAGAGACTCACAAAGACATTTTCTTTCTCTCTTACTGCTGAAATTCCTAGAAGTTTGTCAGCTCATTGCTGTTTGCATCGCAATCTCTGTTCCTGATATCTCCCAGTCCCTTTGTGTCTTGCTACACTAAGTGGAAACAGTGAGGTCTAGGTGCTCACTGTAATACCCCGCACCCAGGATGAAGGTTAGGAAATTCCTTTTGAGGGTTACTTTAGAAATAGGAGCATCCACTAAGCAGGTCCTTTCTCCGTCCCTTCCCAGAGAGCACATTCATCAGGACACTGGTACTTTGATCATTCCTTTTAACAGCTGCAAGTCCAGCTATCTGAAACAAAAACAAAAAACAACAACAAAAAAGAATCAATCAATCAAAATGAACTGACCAAGCAATGAGCAGGTGCAGCCAAAGGCGGGCTCAATCCACAGAAGAAGGAAAAAACAAAACAAAACAGTTTTTTGAGTTGATCTAAAATAATACTTTGTTTACTATTCAGTCTTTTTTGCCCAATGCCTTCACATCCCCTTCACCACATTTAAGGATATTTGCATATAAAGGGCACTCTTTATTTTCTTCTATGTTCATCTGCCCCTGATGCTCATTCCCCTCCTGAAGTCTAAGGCTGCCTTTGCAGCATCACAATTAGTTGCTGTGGAAATGATTACTTTGTCACAAACAGAGGATTAGAACTTCAGGTGGAGAATAAGCAGCAGGAGCAAATGAACTTTTTAATAAATAAAGGTTTTGTTTTCCTACAAATATACCTAAGCATGGAGGGGAAGGGAAGAAAAATCCACACGATAGGTAGGCATTTCCAAACTAGAAAATATTTAGAGTTTAAAAGTGAGAAATCATTCTGTCATGAAATCATAACTTGGGGGAGCTAAAATAAAAATTCTTCATACATTAGTAGGGACAGATTGAGTTCCTTTGGACTCAGAGACTCTCAATAGAGATGAAAGTGGTTGGGGGAAAAATAAAAGAAGGAAATTGAGACTAAGCCACAGGAATATTAGCAATCCTGATCCCCAAGATAATTTACAAAAATAAAATAAAATTGTTACCTTTAGTGTCCAAAGGATCAGTGTCACTTAACAACATTATCTGGGAAAGTCACTGCCAAGGTCAAGCAGCAACTCCAAATGAAGTGATTGCCATACATTCATCAGGGCTTAAGAGCTGCTCCTCTCTACCCATGAAAACAGAGAAGGCAACTGTGTGTTCACTCTTCCAAGAGCCCGGCCAACAGAAGAACCAGGGAGAGGAAAGGCTACTGGAGTCCGTGGGCTGATGAATGGGACAAGCTCAAGCACACAAGCTGGCTTTGTTACAGAGCTGAAATCTCCTGAGAAACTGAGGCAATGTGTAGAACCCTCCCCCTTCAAACCCAGATGCTTGGAATCAAGTCGGAAAGATTTCAGATGTTGCTCAGAGTAAATGAAATGAGTTTATCGAAGGAACAGGCAAAGGTAAAGTGGACACCCATAAGGGAAGGGTGGGTCCTCTCAGAGAGGGGCAGGACAACATGCCTCTCCTGCACTCCGGTTTTATTGGGGATCCCAGAGAAGTTCCCAGAGAGTCCCTCCATTTCCACCTCCTGACTTTGACTGACAGCATCAGACTTTCAAAGCTCATATTGCCATGGCAATCCTAGATCCCCTTGGCCCATCGATTCCTAATCATTTTTTACAGGTTTTATGGTTAGGAGGAATTAGCCTTACCTTCCTGAAGCTGGTCTGTGAAAAGGGTCACAAAAGTCTCTCCTTTCAAAGTAAACTTGGGCTCCTCTTATCAAAGTCCTTACCTGCCTGCATTTCCTTGCACATAACAGGTAGTTGGCTGAGGAATGTGACATGGACTGTCCACTTAGGCCAGACAGGGCTGCAGGTCAATTGCTTGTTTGGCAAAGAAAGCATGTGAGTGTCAGTACTGTGAGTCCATTTTATAGAATTATTCTCTTCACCTTAAGTTCCTACCATCCTCATCTGTCTGTCCCCTAAAATATAGAACCATAAACCTGCAGGTGCCCTCAATTCTCTGTTGCATATCAGAGAGAAGTTCTTGAGATTGAGGGCAACACACAGTATTTGCAGTATCTTTTCTTTTCCCTATTACTTTCCTAAACAGTGAGACCTTCTCACATTTCCACTAATTTTCTAAGAGCATAAACACCTGCATTGCATAATAGCTTTTGTGCATTTGTGCTGGAGGGCACCCTGCTGCTGGCTCTGGGTCTCATAGGGGAGACAGCCATCTCTCCTGTGCACATCTCTCCCCGACAGTATATCTGGAACATTCATCCCTTTCTATAAAGCTGGTGTAAAATGACTCATTTTCTCCCATTTGAATAAAACTATAACACTGTCATCTATTCAAAGATGAATTGTCAATACTTACCAGAAGTTCAAAAGCATCAGCGAAGCTGGGTCTCGAGCTGTAGAATGACATCGAAGCCATCTAAAGAAATTGGCAATCAGAGATCCAAGGAATAGGAAATCACTGTAATTATTGGCCCCATGCTGGAAAACACTCATTCTCTTCGTGTCTAAAATTCTATGATCTCTTAACTTGTAAGATGGGTAGAATAGGTTAAAGAGAGGCAATCTTTATTATTAATCAGATACTATTTTTGCTTTAGTTTTTTAATGTTTGTTTTGTTTTTGAAGAATGAGGAGGGAATGGCGAATGAAGAAATACATCTTTGCTTTTGGTGAATGTCCCAAGTGTGCCTTGGGTCTTCTAGCTGGGCATCTTCCCAGTACTGAGAGCTGGACAGAGGAAAAAGCTGTGAGCCTTGACCTTTGGTTCTAGGCACCAGAAGCTCAGGTCTGGGCTTCTGGCACCTTCAACAGGTCTGGTCTGAGCCTGGGGGCAGGGAAACTGCCAGTTACACCCCAGGGGTTGGGTTGGAACAGGTGGAGGAAGGAGAACTGAGGGCAGATAATCCCACCTGACCTCTGCCACCCTGCAGGGCAACCTGCTCAGATGTGTCTTCTCCCGGAATGTCCCATGTGGCTCCCAACACCGAGTGTCATTGCTCTCCATCCAGGGAGCCTTTCTTGAGAAGCTTGAGAGTCGTCACACTCAGAAGAATGTGGACTAGAATTGGCATTTGTCAGACATTTGAGAAGAGAGAAGATGAGGACCTTGACAACAGCAAAAGGTGAAGGGAGGAAGAGACTCTGGGTTTGGTGTCCATCACAGCAAGATGCTTCTTAGGAAAGGAGAAGGTCTTTCCAGAGGTTGTAGGAAATCAGGAAAAAAATCCCTGTGTCTCCCGACACAGGAACATGAAGCACTGCTGAGGGCAGCGTAGATGACAGAAAACTGACAGTTTCTATCCATGTGAAAAAGCTAGTTAAACTCATTTACAAGGGTCAGTCCACTCCTTTTCAAAACAATTTAGGAACTGTATCAAGGACTGTGGTTTCTCAGCTGGCTTATTAGCATTTTTAGCAGGGGATGTCAGTCAAATGCAAAGCCGGGCTTTTTGTCTTCATGCCTCTTTGTGTCCTTTCTGTTGAACATGAGCTTGAAACCCTTGAAACAGGAAGCCCCTTTCAATCATAAGAAACTTCAAGAGTCAGTTTAAAGTGCAGCTCCCAAAGTAGGTTCTTCCCTAACCATTTACAAAACAGAAACCTTCACTGGGAAAGTAAACCGTCAACAGTGGGTACCAACACTCTTCATTTGCTCATTTAACAAATATTTCTGGATAGGCCACGGAGGTTGGTCACCCTGCCAGGTCCTGGGGGAGCAGGTGTGGTAGATCTTCATTAGAGTCCAGGACACCGACAGCCAGACACACAGAGCACATGGGAATTAACTCTAGGGTGGAAAACCAAATGCACTAACTGGGGACCAGTCATCCGCACTATTCCAGTCCTTGGTGCCACAAAGACTGGAGCATACTCAACTACAATGTAGATCTGGAGATGCAGCACCCCATTCCTAGAGCATAGCCCTGGTGGTCACAGTCAAACTGCATGATTGTGGGCAAGAACTCAGACCTCAGGACCGGAGTCCAGTTCTGCTTCCAAGGAGACCTGTCATATTGGACAAGATGTTGAGGCTCCACGGGCCTTGGTTTCCTTACCTGTGGAATGGGCATAATTATAACTCCCCTTTCCCACACAGGACTGAAGGAATTATTATAAGAAATTTGCCTAGCAAATGGCTAGTTCTACTGGTATTAATTACTGTTTTAATAAAGACATTCTTATTCTCTCCAAGGGGCATGTCAATACCAGTGTCCCCAGGAATCAAGATGAAATTCTTATATTTCTTATGCCTCCCACCACCTCACTCCCCCCCACCTCCATAATCACCCCACTTCTTCAGATCATTACTTGACTCAGGAATGACCATGCTTCTCCTTTTCTCGGCCTTATGCAGCTCATTAAGTATTCAGTGCCATTCTGAGAAAGTGAAGTGAATTAAAAGAGCCAGTAAATTAGTTTGTCTTTAAAATACCACTTATACTGTAAGATATGGTTTAGAATGTTTGGATAGTTAATGTTAACTGCTCTAAACTGTTTTTATAAAGTCCTGGGCCATCCAGAGCAGGAAAGCTTTGCAGATCGCCCTGAAATTATGTACAATCCAAGAGCAATTGTTATTGCATTCCTTGGGAATGAAAGGCAGGAGGAAGCCTTCTAGGGGAAAATAAAGCGTATCTCAAATGGTTTCCCAGTGCTTTGCCTTTGTCAGTAAGGGATAACTGTGCCCTCTTGCCACTCATTATCCGGGTTTTAATGGGTCTATACCTTATCCAATATGCCGTCCATCAATGTCCACAGAGCTGCATACTTCTGCTAGAGGAGGACCTTTTCCCCTCGTCCTGCTTCCACAAATAGGCAGGAATGAACTTTGAAGCTTTTCCTTGGAGAGCCCAAGGGGATTATTTTACCAAGAATCACATCAGAACCTGTACTAGACACAGATTGATCTTCTAGTATTAGCAGTATGTGTTTCCCTCTTCCACCAAAAAGGAATACTTTTGTGCACGCCCTTGTTTATTCTTGTACAAATAATTAAAGTTATTTTCCATCCTCTATCTTTTCTCTGATGTAATGCTCTTGCTTAAGACAAGACAGGACATAACTGTTGTACAGGATGGTGTTCAGTGTGTGTGTGTTTGTGTGTCTGTGTGTGTATTTAATCTCCTTGCACATTCACCCATGGAGGAGATTTCATTTTGTAATTATCTCTTTAGAAAGAGGAAGAGACAAGAATAAGAGATATCCAGAGAAATGATCCTTTGGGGGAAAAACGAATCTTATAATAAGATTGTAAGATTTTTTTTTCTCTATTTCTCTTCTTTTGTTCTTCATAATTGAAGGCATTAACATGAAAACCAGATCTCCCCCAGTCGGAGCAGTGATTGTCTATGTGGACCAACTATGGTCTATTTGTTGCTTTGCAGCCCTAACTAGAATCCTCATGGAGCTGTTCTTGGTATTTTAAAATGCCCTCTTCAGAGTGGCGAATGATCCACAGAGCACCAGCCACTACCTTTCTACAGATCCCAGGCACACGCCACGTAGGCAGAAGGAGCTTAGTGAGCAGCCTCACTCACCCCAAATTACCCCAGAACTGTGCAAATCTCCCAGTGAACTCACTCCTGGATGGGATTCCTTGGGTACCATTCTTAAGTTGACAAAGTAGGTGTCCACCCACTTCTGAAACACAAAGGCAAAAAGGGGCGGCTTCAGAGACCTCAGTCTCTGCAGAATCCAGGGCAACGTTCACATAGACAGAAATGCACACCATCATCTGAGAGTTCTACCAGTCCTGTCTCCCCTTTTGTGCTCTTTAGCTCGACAAATGGTGTCAGATAGTGCACAAGCCTGGCTCTTCTCTCTCCTTCTCTTTGATGACACCTGTTCTTGCAGAAGGATCTTACATTAGCAATTTTACTACACTAAAAATATAAGCTTAATTAAATTACTCCATCATTTATAAAGCCCTCTAATTGTAGACTAAAAGCTATTGTTCACTCAATAAAACTATAGCATTCCTCTTCATGGCCAGACACTCTGCTCCATTCCAGAATTTTTACGACTTACAGAAACCCTTACATAGTTCCATTCAAAATGCTGAGTCACAAGCTCACAGACAGGAGATCCTTTCATTGCTTCTTTCATAATTTCAGCACAGTAATCATTGTTCTATATTTGACAAAGGAGTTCAAAGTCATGAGTTTGACTCAATCAGATTTCCAATGCAAACAGATTTGAAATGGACAAAAATAAATGCTCTAACTTAACAGTGACTCTGTGAGCTAGAAAAAGCCATTGAATCAACAGTTTTGTAATAAGGGAAGTGAGGAAGGTAAAAAAAAAATGGATGTTATCCACCTGATCAAAAAATGATGAATTCTATATGAACAGTTCTTTCTCATCTAGCAATCTTACAAGAGATCTCATTGCACTAGTGTTAAGGAAAAAATTTTTTCACTATTTTTCAAGCACTGAGACTAGTGCTAAGAATGTCAACTTATGAAAAAAAAATTGTCCTGATATTTAGAAATTTAGTATATGTTGTTATTTGGTTTTACAGTAACATGTAATATTGACTGATTGAAACATTTATAAAGTATGATAAGCTCCCAAAATAACACCAGGCGGTCTTACCTGAGGAATGGGGAAAAATGCCATTGTCTTAGGGACTTATTAGGAATGTCTCAGAAGGATGAAGTCTGAATGGAATAGGTGTTGGACTTTGGGATCAGGTTCAGATCATATAAGGTATGTCTTTCAAAGCAGTAAACAACCCAGAAGTGGACAAAATTTGTGACATAATAGTGTAAGACCTGTGAACACAAGATCAAGGCAGCAAGTATAAGTAAACTAGTTGGATAAGTGAGCTTTTAGAAACCAGGATTCCAATAAATTGATCTGTAAGAATTTCCTGAAGTAAACACTGGAGACATTTGCTGTTGTACAGTCTTATCTTTCCCAGGCAAAAGTCCCCTGGAGCAAACAACCAGGTCATATTAATTAAATTGTTCTACAGTCTCATCTGTGCTGTATTAACACAGGTGATCTCAGCCCAGAGGTTCCTTTTTTGCTGTTCAAAGTAATAGACAGTCTTTTTAAAGTAATAGACAGTTAAAGTAATAGACAGTCTTTTTCTCCTTTGTATTTCTGTAACATTTATTTATACCTTCAGAAAGCATTATGAAGTTCTGCTTTGTGAAAGTCACCATGCTCTGTAATTTGGAGAATGCAAAGGTGAATTAAAAAAGACCCTAGCAATGAGAAGCCTAAGCAATAAGAAACATCAAATCTGACACAACAGAGATTTTAAAAAAATGTAGTATGAAAAAGAAAAAAAAAAAAGATGAATGCCTAAGAGGAGAAATTCTAAAGAGAAAGTGACTGATATTATCTGAGTGATTTTGAGAAACATTTTGCAAAAAGGCAATGACTTTTGATAGCAGTTAACATTGGGGCATGTAGAGATGAAGGGATGGACATCCCAAGCAGGTGAGTAAGCTAAGCGAAGGAATAGACTTTAGTGAGAAGCAAAAACTTGCCTACTGTAAAATACAGGTAGAAATTAAAGTCATAGACAAATGTGGGAATTATAATATGTAATTTGAAAGCTAGGCTAAATTTGTTACCTGTTCTTATTTGATGGGAAATAAGAAACAAAGATATTTAACTCATAATTTTATAGAGCTCCATAAAGATATGTTCTATATATTCCATAAATATTAGTCTGGAAGTTGTGTTAAACAGGAAGTTCTCTCCTGTTTCCAGAAATATTGTATATTGGACAATCTGAGAATTTTTCTACTGAAAGTTACTTAAAGATGTTGAATAAAATATAACAAATTTTCCCTCAATTACCCAACTTGCAAGAAAGTGAATGGAATCCACATGGGCTAATAATTATTTTTTTAATTTTTTATTGTGGGTTGTTCAAAACATTACAAATTTCTTGACATATCATATTCCACACTTTGATTCAAGTGGGTTATGAACTCCCACCTTCACCCCATATACAGATTGCAGAATCACATCAGTTACACATCCATTGATTTACATATTGCCATACTAGTGTCTGTTGTGTTCTGCTGCCTTTCCCATCCTCCACCCTCCCCCCTCCCCACCTCTCCCCTCCCCTCCCCTCCTCTCTCTCTACCCCCTCCACTGTATAACCCTGAGGGTCTCCTTCCATTACCATGCAATTTCCCTTCTCTCTCCCTTTCCCTCCCACCTCTC
This sequence comes from Marmota monax, assembly GCF_021218885.2. Taxonomy (NCBI): domain Eukaryota; kingdom Metazoa; phylum Chordata; class Mammalia; order Rodentia; family Sciuridae; genus Marmota; species Marmota monax. Next base: position 2,362,253 of record NW_026695150.1, on the reverse strand, counting down.
ATCCCTGTTAAATGTTAATCTTCTTCTCCTGCTCTTCGTCCCTACTCTGATCTTAATTACTCTCCTTATATCAAAGAAGACATTTGGCATTTGTTTTTTAGGGATTGGCTAGCTTCACTTAGCATAATCTGCTCTAATGCCATCCATTTCCCTGTAAATTCTATGATTTTGTCATTTTTTAATGCAGAGTAATACTCCATTGTGTATAAATGCCACATTTTTTTTAACCATTCGTCTATTGAAGGGCATCTAGGTTGGTTCCACAGTCTTGCTATTGTGAACTGTGCTGCTATGAACATCGATGTAGCAGTGTCCCTGTAGTATGCTCTTTTTAGGTCTTTAGGGAATAGACCAAGAAGGGGAATAGCTGGGTCAAATGGTGGCTCCATTCCCAGCTTTCCAAGAAATCTCCATACTGCTTTCCAAATTGGCTGCACCAATCTGCAGTCCCACCAGCAATGTACAAGTGTACCCTTTTCCCCACATCCTCGCCAGCACATGTTGTTGTTTGACTTCCTAATGGCTGCCAATCTTACTGGAGTGAGATGGTATCTTAGGGTGGTTTTGATTTGCATTTCTCTGACAGCTACAGATGGTGAGCATTTTTTCATGTACTTGTTGATTGACTGTATGTCCTCCTCTGAGAAGTGTCTGTTCAGGTCCTTGGCCCATTTGTTGATTGGGTTGTTTGTTCTCTTATTGTCTAATTTTTTGAGTTCTTTGTATACTCTGGATATTAGGGCTCTATCTGAAGTGTGAGGAGTAAAGATTTGTTCCCAGGATGTAGGCTCCCTATTTACCTCTCTTATTGTTTCTTTTGCTGAGAAAAAACTTTTTAGTTTGAGTAAGTCCCATTTGTTGATTCTAGTTATTAAATTTTGTGCTATGGGTGTCCTATTGAGGAATTTGGAGCCCGACCCCACCGACTGTAGATCGTAGCCAACTTTTTCTTCTATCAGACGGCGCGTCTCTGATTTGATATCAAGCTCCTTGATCCATTTTGAATTAACTTTTGTGCATGGCGAGAGAAAGGGATTCAGTTTCATTTTGTTGCATATGGATTTCCAGTTTTCCCAGCACCATTTGTTGAAGATGCTATCCTTCCTCCATTGCATGCTTTTAGCCCCTTTATCAAATATAAGATAGTTGTAGTTTTGTGGATTGGTTTCTGTGTCCTCTATTCTGTACCATTGGTCCACCCGCCTGTTTTGGTACCAGTACCATGCTGTTTTTGTTACTATTGCTCTGTAGTATAGTTTGAAGTCTGGTATCGCTATACCGCATCAATAGACTTAAAAATAAGAACCATATGATCATCTCGATAGATGCGGAAAAAGCATTCGACAAAGTACAGCATCCCTTTATGTTCAAAACTCTAGAAAAACTAGGGATAACAGGAACATACCTCAATATTGTAAAAGCAATCTATGCTAAGCCTCAGGCTAGCATCATTCTGAATGGAGAAAAACTGAAGGCATTCCCTCTAAAATCTGGAACAAGACAGGGATGCCCTCTCTCTCCACTTCTCTTCAACATAGTTCTCGAAACACTGGCCAGAGCAATTAGACAGACGAAAGAAATTAAAGGCATAAAAATAGGAAAAGAAGAACTTAAATTATCACTATTTGCAGATGATATGATTCTATACCTAGCAGACCCAAAAGGCTCTACAAAGAAACTATTAGAGCTAATAAATGAATTCAGCAAAGTGGCAGGATATAAAATCAACACGCATAAATCAAAGGCATTCCTGTATATCAGCGACAAATCCTCTGAAATGGAAATGAGGACAACCACTCCATTCACAATATCTTCACAAAAAATAAAATACTTGGGAATCAACCTAACAAAAGAGGTGAAAGACTTATACAATGAAAACTACAGAACCCTAAAGAGAGAAATAGAAGAAGATCTTAGAAGATGGAAAAATATACCCTGTTCATGGATAGGCAGAACTAACATCATCAAAGTGGGCTAATAATTAATGAAGCTGAATTAGCATCTGAATGCCCTCAAAGGAGTTTCAGGCAGCATGGCTGGGGGGTTTGCGGGGAGAACCTCAGAGCTCCTGCAACATGGCCAGTTAGATCCAAGACACCTTTCACATATGTGCATAGAAAGCCTGGGAAGCTGAGGGCTTATCTTTCTGTGAGAGAACAGAGTAACAAAGAAAAACCATCAGTCTGCAAAAAGAGACAATGACAACCAGAACTAAGGACCTAGAACACATAAGCATACCAACGTAACATCTTGTCATTTAATTCAAATGGACTGCACATCATGAGATCTTCACTGATGATGCTTGTAAAATTTATTTTTACACTAGGTGATATATACATTTATAGGATATCATTAAACTCTATTTCTACCTGTTCATATAACTTAGTGGTTTTTTGTTTTGTTTTTACGGAAAAGCATAAGCATACTACAGTAGAGGGAATAATATGATAAAGTCCCATACAGCCATCTCCAACTTTAAACAATAATCAATAAGTGGTAAAACTAGCTTTATCTAAAGCTCTATTCAATTCCCTCGCTTCATTATGTGTCTACAAAGGTTAGGTTTTAAAATGTTCAGATTGCCATTATAAAATTAAAAAAATTTAGCGATTATTTCTTATTATCAAATAATCAGTGGTCCAAATCCCACCTGCACCCCTCCTTACCCCCAGCCCCCACCCTACCACCACGAATTTCATGCCTTTGTTTGGTTTGGTTTTGCTTTATTTTATTTAGTTTGGATTTAGCGTTATTTGAGCTGGAACATTTTTGATCACTGGGCCTCTCGAGGTTTGAATGTATGGTTTCTAAACCCCATTTCTTTCTCTCAAAATTTGTTTGTTGAAAAAATTGGCATATATGGTTTCTCATTTTCTACAATTAGCTGATGGCATTACTGTGAGATCATTTCAAGTTCGCTGGTTTGGGGAAGAATATTTCACAAGCGACATTGTGTGCAGTGTTTGGCAGGCTTTTGTCATCATAAATCAGTTGGTGTAAGAATTGTCATCTTGATGTAGTCATTACAGAAGTCCCCACTGGTCCTTTACTTTGGTGATTGTAGATAGGATCCATTATTTCATTAATATTCTTCTAGTTTTTCTATGAGAAAGAGAAAGGCCAAACTTTGTCAGCAAAAGATTTTCATTACTCTGAGATACAGTCCATACAGTAAGATCAAATTACTTCTTTATTAATTCTCTTTACTTCTAAATTTTAATAACAATAAGTTGGTTTCTAGCAACTTCCAAAGATCACCCAAGAGATTTCTTTGAGGTGAGATATATCCCATTAAACTATATGATTATGATTTTTTGATGTTTCAATTCATGGGCTCTCGAATTCTGATTTCATCTTTGATGGCTTGATTGTTTGGGGTAAAATGAGACTCATTTGCTACATTACCTTTCCAAAACTTGAAACCATTCTCTACAGAGAATGTAGAGGTCAATATCTGGATCTTAGGAATGATTATTGCTATTGGATGTGTCCTTGATTCTTGGTCTTTTCAGTGGTCAGAGTTAGCATATACACACATTTTTCTGCATAAAATAAATTCATATTAATATTGTTAACTCAGCTATAAAATTCCATGGATTTTCACATAACTTTGATCTCTTTGATTTACATTCATTACTAAAATGTTTGGCTACTGATAAATGTTTGGAATTTTATAAATAAAAACACACACAAATATAAAGAAAGATGGATGAAGGATGGAGCCTACAGACTGCAAAATCATTGAGACTATATTTCTTAAATGTTTCTCAGTGTTTTATCCCATGCCAAAGTTTAACAAGGACAAGACTTTTCTGTTTTTATTTTATTACCTTAATATTTTTAAATAGCTTATTTTGATGCAAAATTTTAAAATATTGTTTAAGAAATAGTTATTCTAGATATAACAGAATGCAAATTTTAATCATGTATATGAATTTAAGCAATGGATCTGTGTACTAGGGGAAAGTTTTCAGTCAATGAAGGGTCTTTGTTTCCACACTTTTTAAATCATTTTAGTAGACAATCCAAATTTGACCAATTTCTTTAATTTATACAATAGTATTAATTTAATTATAGAAAATTAAAAGATGAAATATATAAAGCACCACAAAAATAAATAAACAAACAATATTTCATATATATTTCATATTTCAGTGTTTACTACATCTGTTGATGGCCTAATATAAACTCATTTTTGAGCACCAAGCATTACATCTGGGGGTCCACCTGAGTATTTGCATTAACAAAGGCATGTGACAACCAAGATAAACAATGAAGACATTGAAGAAAATAGAATAGCAATGATAAAAATATTGAAAGGAATTTGACTATAAAGTTTGGAAGAAGGGAGAAGGTATACAGTCACAGGAGGAACATCAGGAAACAGAATAACGTCATTAGGACAAAAAAGAATTCCATGAGAAGGTACTCAATAATGTCTAATGCAAAAAAAAAATTTTTTAAAAAGTGTGAGAATTAAGTATCCATTATACCTGATACCTTCAATATCACTACTTTATTTATTTTTCTTATTTGAGAGAAAAACAAATTCCCAGACAGAGGTTGGTTTTCAAGGCAATAATCAGGAAGGCAAAAAACATATGCAGATTTTTCTTTGAAGCACTTTGGCAGTGACAGGAAGAAAGGAAATGCACACAGGTTTGATTTTATTTGATGAGGGAAAGAACAGAATGAAACTTCATCAGATCTTTAGACTTAAGAAAGACCTGGTAGAAGATGAAAATTAAAGATATGAATAATAAAACATAGTTACTGATGGAGCACTGATAAAATATACTTATTTTACATTTCAAATTATCATCCATATTTTTTTTATCAGATTCCTAAGAAGAAAAAGTGCTGTTAATAAGTTTTTATTGTTTTTACTGGAAATTTTATTTTTTATTAATGCATATTAATTGTACATATTAGGGGGATTCAGTGAGCTTTCTCCACACATCCTGCAGTTTCTAATGCATCCTAAGATTTTACCTTCATGGTGACTACATATTTACCTTGAACTTCATCTATGAGTCATAGGAATGGTCCGCAGCTTAAGAAAGCAGCCTCTTCAAGTTCAGGGGCAGCAGGTCTTGGTTCACTTATCTGCTCCCCTTTTGTCAGGTACTCAGTGGTCTGAATCAAGAAGAGCCCATATCTGGGGACTTGAGACCCAGGCTGGGAAAGGGTTGCCTGCAGCACAGAGCCGACTGGAGCACCAAGTGCATGCTCAGCCTCACCTTGGCTCAGCCCTGGTCTGGAGGTGTGTCCTTTGAAAGGAGGGCTGGCTTCTGTCCCTGGGGCAGAGTCTTGAGTGGCATTGCTTCTTCCTCACCGAGTCTGCACTGTTTTATCTGCTGGTGCTGTATGAACCTGCAGCTTGTGCATGGAGATGCTTAAGCAAACTATTAAGCAAAATAGACATTGCAGGTATTGTTCACAAGATTAACAATCTTTCCTGGGTTTTAATTTCTAATCTTAAAAACTAAGCATTTATATCAGCCCTATGGGGCATGGAGGGAAGGGTGGAATGTATATAATGTATACATTCAGACCCCAAAGATAAAGGCTTGAAGATTTGGAAAGAAAATGAGAGCCATTAATTAAATCATTGGCATTTTATACCCAAAGTAAGAAACATAATTTAATCATAAAATCCCTGAATAGCAAGTATTAATGGAATGTATGCTGGGATAAATGATGCGAGGAATTATGGCTAGGACTTGATAATTTCATGTGAAATATAGAGAAATAAACAAATATGTGTATTTAGAAAATAGAATATATTACAGGCTAGAGATAAGACAATTTAATTGGGAATAAATTAAATCTAGAAATAATAAACCTTACACATGCACATTTTAAAGAGGGTGATAATTTTGTGTGCTGTGAGCCTGCCCTTTAGATTTTCATAACTATAGTGATTCTAATTGTTTTTCCAGAGTTACAGACTCCAGCAGCGTATATCTGCAACTGGCATCTCCAGGGTATAAACATTAAGCCTTGGAAGCATAAAAATCTTGAAATAAAGATTCTATTGACTATCAGGGTTAGAAAGTCAGTCCACAGGTTCTTAAACAAAAAAGGACTGTGTCATGAGATCTAGTATGATGTGCTAGGTGGTAAGACCCTTTCAGGAACTCAGAGAACAACATCAGATCTCTCCTGTTCCCTCCTCTCTCTTGCTGCCTGCATGGCTTCCTTTCTCTCTGCCTTAGACTCTGTTGCCCTTCATACCCTGATGTCACTCAGTCATCCAGTGGGAAGTCTCTATTTCCTTCTTCTGAGAGGCAAGATAAGGGACAGAGATGCCATTCACTCCAGGTGTATATAATCTCATCCTGGAAGTCACAGATACACTGTGGTCCTACTGGTTTGAGTTTTGTGACCACCTGTGGGCCAAGCTCTGGGATCACGTGGATGGCATCAATACTGACCAGAGGATGAAAAGTCTCACTTAATACATAACAAAAGTTTTCTAAATACAATGAACTCCTATTTAAGCAATTTAGTGAGAAGTGAGTTATTTGTCATTTCTGAGTAGTGGCATTTGTCATTGTCTCTTGATAGACTGGTAAGACAGTACTCCTGGTGTGTTTTAACAAACCATCTTCTTTAGAGGTAGCAGAAACTTGTCTTCCTGGCCTCTTTGCAGCTATGGTGCTGTGCAGTGACTGCCATTCCGGTTTTCCCAGGTGTCTCCTAGAATTCTGAACTTTCAGCGCTTTACCACCTTTAAACTTTTAAACTTACCAACTTTAAAATTGGTGCCATCCTGAACAAACTGCGACAGTCACTTGTCTGGGAGCAGGACAACCCAGCTTCTATCTCTCACACTTGCTTATAGAACACTAGGTCTGAAGTGACCATTTTGCAGAAGTGTCTGGGATGGTGTGGTGTGTGAGCTCCCCCAGGGAACAAGGTCAGGCCTCCAAGAGTGCTGTCCTGTTCAGAGTCGAAGGCTTGAGGTCTCAGTCAGCATCAGCGACTAAGCTGTCATCTTCACTGAGGTAGATCTTTGGTGGGAGTTGGGAAATATCCTGGTTAGTTGGCCATTAAGCCTAGATTTTCAACAGCCACAGATATTCCATGAACTATCAAATGTCCTTTAATGAATTTATTTCCTTCCTAATACAGAGATGAGTTCTGATTTTTGCAACAAAGAATCATGATCAATATACTGTGAAAGTTGAAAAATTAGTTCACCCGTACCTCGATTCCATCATCTGCAATTTGAGAATAAGAATTCCCTCCCTAGTTATCCTGCAAAGTTTCTGTGAATCTCAAAGGGATGATATATGTGAAAATACAATGCACTATAAAATTCTGTAAATATGTTAGAGATAATCATTAAAGAATTCACTAGACACAGTGGAAAGTTATTCAAGCAGTCTGAAGGATAAATGTTTTTAACTTCTTTGCAAAACGGATCTTGAATATATTTGTAGGTTGCCTGGGTAACACATTTCAATCTGATAAATAGGTTTTGGTATTTTGATTGCATCATCCCTTGTAAACTTACAGTCAAAGAATAAGTTACACTTACAGACAAAAGGGGAAGTAAAATTGTGTTAAAGCATCCAGAATAATCCCCAACTCCAATAAAAAAGAACGTCACTCCTTCTTTTATCATGAGATGGTGGTATGTGGGTTATCATCAAGCTAAAAATTTAGCTGGTTTTGTGTAAGTTACTTGTATAAGATAATGGTATGATATAACAAGATTATACAAGAATTTTAATGCAGTGAGAAGCCCATTTTAATATTAGTACAGCTTATTTAGGGAAACCCTTTTGTAAAAATAGACCAGTAAGAAATGCTTAAGGTCTGATGATTCAGACTGTGTTGGGTCATTGTATCTGCCTTCTCCATTCTGTTCCCACTGATGATCCTATGATTCAAGCTATGGGAATACAGTCTAAATGGAAAGACAGTGCATACAGTGGCTATCAATGGAAAGGTTTGCCCTGTGTACCGTCTTTTTTATGTAGAAACTATCTTTCTGATTTTATTTTTTTCTTTATTAAAGGATTATAGTCTACCCAGTCGTTGGATTCACTTTGACAAAATCAAATGTGCATGGAATTTTACTCCTTTCCAGCCCCTGTTCTGCCCCTCTTTCCCTGCCTTCCCCCTCCTCTCCCTCCCCCTGTTTTCCGTCCCTACTGATCTCCCTTTAACTCCTTAGAAACTAGCCTTCTTGCCATCTGCATATTTATTGAAGGGGATGACTTATTAATCAGGTGTGACCTTGCCACCTAGCCACAAGGATGGGCCTGACCAAAGTGTTCAACTCATCTTTTGCTACCCTCTGGCTAAGAGTTCACTAGTCTAGAGATGAATATTGCCTTTTAGCTAGGCAATTATTATTCTTGCCACACAGATTTTTTTTAAAGATTTATCCACTGGGAGTTTCCCAAATGACTGACAAAGAGAGACATAGAATCTGGGTGTTGCTGAAGCTCTGACTACCAGCATTTGAGAAAGAGGGTTTTCAAGGAAAGAAAATAACTTCCACGTGTAGGAAGAAGCTCAAACAACCTGATAGACTCCCAGCTGCTAGTTCCAGAGATCCCTGATGGCCCACTGAAGCCTGGTCCTTCCTGAGGATTGGCGTGGGCATCAGGCTAATGGCAATTCAATGAGTGTCAAAGTTTTGCAGAATCAAAGAGCCCAGGAAGCTAAAGATGCCACTTTCTTATTTTATATGATGAGAAAAATAAGTTCTAGTAAGTAAAGTCAATAGAGTTACCCAAGACCTCCCGCCAGCTGGTAAAACTCCAAAATGATAGGACCACTATATGGCATGTAGGTAAATAATAAACTGATGTCTGGATCAGCTCTGACTTTCTTTAATAAATACAAACCGTTTGCTGCCCTCGCTGTCTGTATTTTCACATAAACCACCATCATCAGTCACCTGTATGCACCCAGGAAGACACAAAGGAGCTTCCACCTGCATGGAACACAAGAGCCTGTTGACCTCAGCCTGCACTAGGACATCACTCCTGCGAGTCCCTCTAAAAGGCAAGTACAGGATCCATCTGCACCTGACAAAGCTTTAAGTGGCTTGACCTTTATAAAGTAGAGCTTAACTTTCTCTTTTAGCCTTTCCCTAAGAGGCCTTTCCTCTGGACTTGGAGGAATTATTCATTTGAAGGCTTAAGACTCCTATGGCCTCATCAGTAGTTAGGATTTGAAATGTTTAAATATGAGCAATAGGTACAGAGTGCGGCTGCAACAGCTAGTCATTTGATGTTTTAAAGGAGCCTGGAAGTTGTTTCTGGTCGTGTTCCCCAGCTGCTCGAGTAACACTAGGCCATCTCATCAGAGCCTCTCTCTACTTAACAGGGTAATGACAGGGAGCCACTTAACCAGTAGGAATCGTTTTATTACTGCTTTCTTCCCTTCGGCCCTAACCTGAGGATTGCAAGTCAGTGCAGACCTCTCCCGCAATGCAGACCATCTCCCTGGTCCACGGGGAGTGATTACGCAGAAAATGTCCTATCATTTCAGAATTACTGGCAAATTTCTTATTTGGACTATAGGGTGTGAGTTAAAGACACCTCATAAAACAACTGACACAGTTTCCCAAACTGGAGTGCTCATGAACAGAAGTTTCAGCCAGAGATGGAGAGACTTGATAAAGCTCCCCTACATACTTCATTCTTTTTCAAAAAGAAAATTTATCCACTCAATTGTAAAATCATTTCTTAGGTGTCTTTGTTTTACTTGCAGTAGTTTTTCAAGAAAAAAGTAAATTAAAAAGGAAAGAAATATTCTTTTTCAAAAATAAATAGCAGTTCAGAGCTCTGAAATTGCTATTCCCCAACCCCCATCTTTTTTTTTTTAGTTTCTAAATGTAAAGGCTTAAAAAATTAATTAGACCCAAAACACCCTATTAGACATGAATGAGGGCTGATTTATTAGTGAGTAATTAGTACGGGGCAGGGCCATGATTCATACCATCGCAAGAATTTCTTAAAGTGACCTTAACACAATATATTAAGAAGAAATGACTTGTACGTTCTCAGGCACCATGGAGCAATACTACATGTTCAGGTGCTCCTTTATTTAATAAGCAAATGCTTTGTAATGTCTTACACAGGATGGTGTTTGAGGCATGCGGCTTGGAGCCAGATTGCCTGTGTTGGATACCTGGTTCTGCACTGTGACCCTGAGCATGATGTGATGACTTGCCGGGGTGCATTTCCTTATCAGCTATACAGGAAAGAAACAGCCCCATGACCTCACAAGCTGTGATGAGGATTAATTGTGTGTATTAGTCTCCTAGGGCTGCCTGGAACGAGAACCACAAATTAGGAGGCTGAAAACACAGACATGCACTCTCTCAAAGTTCTCAAGGCTCAAAGTCAGAAACGAGGGGTTTGGCAGGACCATGATCCTCCGAGCCTCTCAGGAAGGGTCCTGCTTTGCCTCTTCCAGGCTCAGTGGGCTCAGGCACTCCTTGTCCTGTGGATGCAGCCCTTTGATCTCTGCTTCCATATTCACGTGCTGTTCTTGTGTATCTGCATCTTCGCTGTCCACCTTCCCTCTGCATCTCTGACTTACAGAGACACCAGTCATATTGGACTAAGGGCTTCCCATATCCACTATGACTTTTATCTTACCTTTGCTACAACTGTCTTCAAATAAGGGCACATTGTGAGGTACCATGAGTTAAGACTTCAACATTTGTCTTCGGGAGATACAATTCAACCCCTAAGAATTTGTTAATATCTGAACCTGAAAATTAGAGTAGTTAGCATGGTCGGAAGTCTATGACTTCTAGACCCAACTTCTATAGATATGTCTTGAACCCTAAGTTTAAGCGGTGGAGGCACAGAAAGAGATTGTGTGCCTCTCCTGATGGAAGAAGTCTAAGTTGTCATACACGTAGTTTGGCTTACTCTGCTTATCCCACACAGGACAGGGAGAAACCTGTAAAATGAAGAAATAAAACCTTAAATTATTCCTTTATTTGTTCAGTCCTAACTTTGCTAGGACTACTTTTGATCCTGGGCAAATCCTTTCTGACCATGGGCTGGGTCACCTCTGGGGTCCTCTTCAATCCCAGCATTATATGATGGCAGTATGATGAATAACGAGCATGTTCCATGGATCTCCAAATTTTCTAAGTCATGTTTCATGTGTTTTCCTGGTTTTGTTTTCCTTAATAGTTCTTGGTTCGGAACTGCCTTAAACTGCATATGAGCCATTATATTCTATATATTTGAACTCAATAAAATTATGCCTTTATTAATGTTTGTGTTCTGATGACATCTATGAAAAACAAATGACCTTTGAAAATGATCGTTTTTCCCCTTACTGAATAAATCCTAGCTGAAAATTTAAGGCTATTTTGGGTAAAAATAGATATAAAACTAGAAACCTCAAGTTTGACTTTTCCTGCACTCTTGTATTGTAGAATAGACGCTACCTAAAGAATTACGATTTCTACGTATGTGAATAAAATAATGCATCATCTTTAAGACGTATTGTTGAATTTTATATCTTCTAGTTCAAAGGATACAATATTTCCATTTAAAATTTGCTAAGAAGAAAACAAATTGAAGCATCCATCAAGATTATTCTAAAGGTAAATTCTAAATGGTGTGACTAAATTATTGCAGAAATTATAAGTATATATATTGAAATTTAAAGTATATGTTTTTCATCCAGAAATTTGTTTCACACTCCTTCCCTTTTCTTTCTTTCAAAAAAAGAGAACATGCTATAAATAAACAGTATGCTTGGAATGTCACTCTTTTTTCCAAGATCCTATCTGATCTTCTTTTGTATTATTTAAACAGCTCTGAAAATATAACTTCTACCAAAAAAAGTGGCCTTGATTGAGTTAAATTCAATGAATATTATTGACCACTTGCTATTTTTCAGGCAGCATGTTTGAACACTGAAGATACAAAGAACTACAATGGATATCCTCATCGTCCAGGAGAGAGAGGGGAAAATAAAAGAAACAACAATAACATCTTAGCTGGTCTATTCCCCAGCTATAGCATCCTGTGTCTAAAATAGCTCATCATTGTCTAGGGCCTTAAACTCTTTATTTAGCATCTTTAAAGTGTCAGGACCAGAAACACCAACAAATAAATGGTACTCTTACAGTTATTCAAGACAAGATACTGCAATACATAAAAGATGAATAACCAAATAAGACATCATTTTTCAAGTCCCACACGGCAGGATTTCAGGGAGAGAAGGTACCAAGAAGAACGAGAGTAATTAAGAAAGCAGAGCCTCAAAGGTAAAATTCTAGATGGGGTGTAATAAAACTCAGGATTGGGCAAATATCGGGGCAAGAGGAAACAAGGTAACAGAGGTGTGATGTGGGCAATACTAGGCAGAGTGACAGAGATTCTGGTCTGGCTCAGGCTGGAAGTTCACAGGATCAAGCTTGGCAGGTGCCATAGTTATGAGCTGTCTCCCCAAAGCTTCTGCGTTAGTGTTGGAATGTCCGAGGTGAAATGATTGGATTGGGGGAGCTGTGACCTAATCAGCCCATCCTGGTTTGAATGGCCTGACTGGGTGTAACTGTAGAAAGGTGGGGTGTGGCTGGAGGAGCCTGGTTACTCGGGGCATGTCATGGAAGGGTGCATCTTCTCTGTGGCCTCTTACTCTCTCTCTCTCTGCTTCCTGACCCCACCATGAGCTGAGCCCCTTTCCTCCATGAGCTGCTACTACTTTACCTTGGGCCCAGAGCAGGCCACCTATGGACTTGAGACCTCTGAAACCGTGAGCCCTCCTCTAAAAGATGTATTCGAGGCAGGTACTTTGGTCACAATGACACAAAAGCCAATTTATCACAGGGACATAGAGGTTTGAACCCCTTGAGGGAGAAAACATCAATAAGCTGTTCAACAGAGGAATGAAAAGATGATTGGTGATTTCAGGACATTCCTTATCTCATTATATAAAAGTGAATTCAACTACATTATGCCCAGTTAATGTAATATACTTCCTTAAAAAGTACTTATGAGCAAAGAAAGCACAGTAAATGTAAATAAGTGAACTTTTGGGAACTTCGGGGCTCCATTCAAATCCCTACTCCACCACTCTAGCTGTGTGGTATTGGTGTAATTATATAATATTTCAAACTGCACTTTCATTATCTGTTAATTGGATACAATGTACCTGCATCACAGGGTTGTCATTGGGTTCAGCAACACATCCATGACTCCTAACACATTGTATGGGACAGAGGTAGTGCTCCATGAATTACTGACATTTATGCAACTACCTATTCACTGGAGATGGACATTGCACAGCCATCCAAAGACAGTGGAACCCATGGTTGTCAGAAAAAAAATTGTTTTGAAGAAAAAAACACAACCTTTTAAAAAGAAAGGAAGAGTTGAAATTGACATAATCTTACTCTGCGAGATCAATACTGCAGTATTGTTTTTGTCCTGATTTTTTTCCTTAATGCATAATATGACATTTTCTAAATGCTGCAGTGGAGGTTGATGGGTTGGTTTAACATGCACACATACTTTGTGAAGTCTTGAAAGGGTGTGAAGTAATAGGGCTCTTTGCACCAGCACCAGCAAAATGAGTGGAAGCTCAAGGCCAGGTAACACTGAGGAGGCTGAGAAAATAAACCAGACAGAAGAAAGCAAGCAAGGCAGAATTCATTTGTGGAATCACAGCCGGAGTGAACCACCACAGGGAGAGAGTTTGGACACAGAATAATTAATTCCCAAGGAAAGCAGCTTCCTTAGTGATAATTTAGTTGGTATTTGTTTGAATCAGAAACCTAGCTGTACTACTGACCCAAATAGTAGACGATTGATTTTTGTTCCTGGAGAACAGGGAAAAAAATGTTGAACAAGAAGAATAATATCCCAGAAAGAAGGGCTGATGATCAAAACCAGAGTAACACAATAAGTGGAAACAGTGAACTGTGTTTCACGGCTCAGTGTAGGATGCAGGCTTAGCATTCAGAGCTTCTCAGCTATCTGGAATGAATGTTCCTGAATTTCTTCACACAGCAAAACAGCAGAGTTGTTTAACTGCATTGATACAAGTAGACAAAGAGTGAGAAACTGCTCTAGGCTAAAGACAAATAAGCAATATTATGGAGCAATTACTGTGTCCTAGGCACCCAACATAGTCTTTAGTGTACAGCAATGTGTGAGTTCAATTATGTGTCCCCAAAAGATGTGTTCAAGTCCTAATGCCCTGGACTCTTTGAACGTGACCTGATTTGGAAATAGGGTCTTTGCAGATGTAACCAAGTTAAGAGGAGACCATGCTGAATTAGGGTGAGTCCTAATTCCAATGACTGATGAGATTTGGAGACAGACAGATACACAGGGAAGGCCAAGAGAGCACAGAGGTAGAAACTGCAGCAGAAGGAAAAAGACCAAGCCAAAGAGGTACCAGCCAGGGAAGACCAAAGAGAATCAGCAAAGCGAAAGGCAAGAGAGGGATCTTCGTTAGAGTGCTCAGAGGGCGACAGCCCTGTTGACACCTGTTTTTCTGCTTCAAGCCTCCAGAACTGGGAAAGAATCCTTATCTGTTATTTGAAGCCACCACCCAATTTGCGGTTTTTTGTTAGGGCACCCAAGGAAGCTAAAACAGTTCTTCTTGACAGAGCTTGCATTTAGTTGGTGCAGAGAGGAACAGCTAGTAAGCACGTAAATAATAAATGCACTACATAACTTGTTTCTGGCATTGGTGAAGGTTTTGAATAAAGAAAAAAAAAGCAGTGTCATAGAGTACTGCCTTTTACTGCCTTGATAGCTGGTCCTAGGCTGGCATTTCTTTGGCATCAGGCACGCAAACGTGAGAGGGAAGAGCTTTCCAAAAGAAGAAACAAATTAAAAAGCTTAAACCCTTTAAAAACTGAGGAGAAAGACTGAGCTTGGAGCATCTGCAGATCAGAAACAAGGTCAGTGTGGCTGGCGTGTGGTGAGGGGATGTGGAAGAAGAACCTGGGGCCAGGCCACTGAGATCATAGGTAGGAATTTGGCATCTGTATTGATTGCAATGGGACAACATGGAAATGTTCAAATGGGGGAGATTTATGCTCTGTAAGGTGATCTTGGCAGCAATGAGGAAAATGGATTCAGGGGACAAAAGAGAAAACAGAAGACCATGAAAACTCTACCTGGGGTGTAAGTGGGACATGATAGAGCCCTGCCTCAGACTGGTTTAGCTGTGCCTGATTTGAGAGACCAGCAAGGAGAGGCCCAGGAGTGCTTGGGTTTAAGGCCTAAGCTTGAGAGAGAAGGAGGGGGATGGAGATAAAATTTTAGAGTCAGTGATGTGGAGTTCATTTAATTCACGAGACTTGATGGGATTGTCAAGGTGCACGCAAGGGGAAAAGAATATGCTAGAGTCAGGGGCTTCCAAACCACTGCTTAGGAGATCAAGAAGAGCCAGAAAATAAGAAAAAAATGAGAGGAAAATAAGGGGAGTCTAGCCAACAGTACCAGAAGAAGGGTGTGGGCATTTCAAATAGGAGATGGGTGGTAACCCTAGGAAATGATATTGAAAAGCTAGACTATTTCTGGATTTGGGAAGAGCAACTTCAGTAGTGGGATACTGCGAATGCCTGACTGGAGAGGTTGGAGAAGAAAAAATGGAGGTGAAGAAATCGGGAAAGGGGTGTGGAAAGGCCAGGACCCAGAGGCCTCGGGTTAAAAATAAACTTTAGGAAGCTTTTAGAGAAAGTAAATACTCCATCAGAATTGGAAGAGCAGTCCTGGAATTACTGGCCACAGAGCCTGAGTCTAAGAGGGGAATTACACCCTTCACCATCACCCCAACACCCCGCCCCGTGTCTCCCTAGGTTTAGAAGATAGATAGATAGGCACCCAACCACATCCCATCACCTTGGCCCTATCAATTAGACAAAGCCACTCAGGGACAACCCAGCATTTCAGAACACTCTTCCTTTATGTTTTCCTGCTTGATGTGTTATCTATGTATTTGTCTATTAATATTGACTATGAAGACAAACTCCTTCATGCAACAAGTAGAAAGAGCAGTGACCTCAGGCAAATGTCATGTTTCAAGAGTTTAATGAGTCAGAAAGAAGATGAAGATTCTCATGAGTACAAAATTACTGGAATTAGGGATGGATTTTCCAGTGACGATGATAGTCTCTCCCTTCCTGTTATGGTCAGGCATCCCAGAGGAGGATCATTAAATAGTGCAGGAGAAGAGAAGATTGCCTTGGCCCCTGTAAGCCTCAGTGCCTGCACACCATTGTGATGTTGTATTGCTCTTTCCAAGTCTCTCCTAGGCTTATGTGTGATCATTGCCAGTGAGATTTTCTGTCATGCCTTCAAGAAATATGACCACTAGAGATAGTCTCAATGAAGACACCAAAACATTTCTTTTTTTTTCTGATTACAAAGATGCATATCATTAATACCAAAATAGTTCATGAAAACACCAAACATTTATTGACTTATTTTTGTGGACAGTCATTGTTCTGAATGCCTATATTTAACAACCCTAACAACCCAGGGAAAATGGCAATTTATAATTTATAAGGGAGAGAAGAGATATGTAGGGGGAAGTTAAGGAACTTTCCTGCAATGGTTAATTTCATGTGTCCACTTGGTTGAGCCATGATATAAACATTATTCTGAGTCTTTTTCTGAAAGTGTATCTGGATGAAGTTAACATTTAAATTGGTAGACTTTTATTTAGTAAAGTATGTTGCCACCCACAATATGTGTGGGCCTCATATAATCTGTGGAAGGCCTGAATAGAAAAAATGGCTGACCTCCTGGAAGACAAAGGGAACTGTATCATTGGCTCTTCCTTTGGTATCCAGTCTCCCAGCCCACTCTGTGGATCCTGGCCTTGGCAACCCCCATGTTGTATGAGCTTAAATTGAATCCTAAGCAAACCCTCAGCTGGAGAAGAGTCCTCTAAAGCTGCGTGTGAGGGGAAGACTAAATGATCAAAGTGCACTTGGGATATTGGTCATAAAAAAGAAAGTGGTTCAATATATTATATATCCAAATATCATTGTAAGTCCTTAAAATAAATCTATTTATGTATAAAAATGATTTATATGATAGGTAGGTCGGTTAACAGATGAAGAGAGAGAGAGAGAGAGAGAGAGAGAGAGAGAGAGAGAGAGAGAGATTTTGTTTTGTTTTTCACATATTCTATTGGTTCTGTTTTTCTGGAAAATTGTCCTAATACATTGTCCAAGATCATATAAGCTACAGTGGCAGTGGGCTTTTGATTATGCAGTGTCTCTCTCTCTCTCTCTCACACACACACACACACACACATACACACTTCCTTTTTTATGACCGATATCCCACGTGTACTTTGATCATCTAGCCTTCCTCTCATATGCAGCTTTAGAGGGCTCTCCTCCAGCTAAGGGTTTGCTTAGGATGCAATTTAAGCAAAGAAGACTTTGTCCTTGAATGCAAATTCCTGTCCTCCATAAGGATGCATATTGATTGGAAGTGACTCATTCCAACAGCACAAGGCTTAAAAGCTGTCCATTGGTTTCTCCTCTGAGATCTCCACTTCCCCTAGAGTTTTCCTTAAATTATGTAAGTTTCTCCATATTTCATTAATAAATTCCCTTTTTTGCTTAAGTTTTATCAAAATATTTCTTCTATTCTTCTTTGGTTGTTGCAACCAGGGAGCCATAAATGACACAGGAATATATTAAGACTATTCTGCATGATAAAGGATTCCCTACAGAGCATGACTCTGGTGGCTTTATAAATTGTATCATGGATATATAATATACTGAACCACTTCTCTAGTATAAGCCATTCATGTTATTTTTACTTTTTCCTTCTTTGTGCACACACACTTCTCCCCAGATGTTGCCAATGTAAACATACAAATGATAAATGAAGAGGGTCAAATTAACCCACAGTTTCTCTCTTGGCTTTATATGCTCATGCAGGGTCACCTGTGCTTGGAAATCAGCCTCTCTCCTAAACCCTGGTGGCCACAAGGGTAACCCTTGAATGCTCACCAAGCATGGATTCTGCTCCAGGCACAAGCAGCCTCCTGTGTGTTCCCTGCCATGCTCTGCTCTGGCTCCACCATGTGGAAATCTCTTCTCAGCACTCCAAGTCCATGGCCCATCATCCCCCCAGTGGGCAAATCCGCCTCTCAGCCTCTCAGAACACCACTGTGCATCACAAGTGTGTTCAGTCCTCGTGCTCTCAAAGCCATCAATTGGTGAACAATTTGCCAGAGCAATCGCGGTGTCCATGCTGTAGACGCTACACAGATCCAGACACAGAAAAGTCCTACTTGTAATGCATGGTCCCAGAGTCTCCTAAAGTTCATGTGAACAAGTTCAAGGAAGTTTTGTGGGGTTTTTTTTTTGCTACTTTTTTTTTTTGTGTGTGTGTACCGATGACTCATTTATTCTTAGGCTAAAGTGGACAGAGAAGGGAAGGTGTCCAGGGCAAGTCATTTTAGAACTACAGGGGAAAGAGATGTGTGTACTGGAGAAGCATATTGATATTATGCATATAATTTTATATTTAGGAATCAATATGAAGCCACAATTACCTTCTTAAACCATATCATGAAGAAGAAAGCTGAAAATAAAGAGACTTCTTGGTCATTGTTTAAACAGAAGGTATACTGATTTCTCCCAGGAGGCATATTCTGAGCAGCAAGGGGCGAGGAATCTCCAGCAGGAGCTTTGTGAAAACATGGCCTTGCACCCTATCTGCACTCAGTTCAACCCAAGCCAGGGAAACACCAGCCCACACAAGCCACACCATGCCACCAGCTCCTCCAACCCTTCCTCAAAATGAAGAGTCTCTATTTGTATCAACACATTTTTAAAAATTCCATAACATCAGGCCTGCAAATCCAGGAAAGAGCTAAATTTTCAAATTTGTCTTATTGTATCACAAAAGCACTTACACATTTTAAATTTCCAGAGTACAAAGACATCTGTACACAATAAGAGAAAGTCTACATCTACTCCCCAGAATACCTTATTAATATCTCATTATATATTCTACAAAGTAAACTTTTATCTTTTTCCCCTCTTCCAACTCATAAGTACATTGCACATGTATTTGCATCTTTGATTTTTTACTTAATATCTTGAAGATTTTTCCAAGCCAGTACATACTCTTTTTTGAGTGGCTACACAGCTTTTCACTAAATCAAAATTGCATATTAACTTTGTCATTTTTAATGATTCCAAATCTTGTACTAATATGCAAATCTATCTGTAAGATACATGAGTACTGGGCTCCAAGGTATATTTTTATGTGACTGTGATACAATATATTTATATGTGATTGCGATACAATCTTAGCGCAATCTCTGTGCCAATCACATTGGTAACATACCAATCACATTGATAAAAGTGTACCTATTTTTCAGTTAGTTCACCAGATTTTTTCAATTTCTATTTCTTTTACCAAACTGTCTAGACTATAAATATACAAAATCATTTTAATCTTAACTTGTATCTCTCTTATTATGAATGTAGTTGACCCTCTTCTCCTACTTTAAGTACTATTTGCATTTCATTTTCTGTGATTGATCCATTTGGACACTTCTTAAAAAATTAGATAGTGGGAAAATTTTCTCTTTTCTTTTGGGGATCAAACCCAAGGTCTGATGCATGCTAAGCAAGTATCTATCACTCTTCACATATTAAGGATATAAATTATTTGTGATATAGATTGGAAATAGTATTTTCTGGTTTGCCATTTGCCTTTGGACTTGGTCTACAGTATTTGTACTACAACTGAGGTTTTATCTTGCTTCGGTTTTGCTTGTTTGTGGGTTTGTTCTACCCATACCTATTTTTTTGAGGACTAGCCTCCCACCAGGTCCTCTCTCTGTAGACATTGATGGGTGACCTTCCTACCTCCCAGTGAGTCATTTTCTATTTCATCATCCACTTTCCCACTACGTACTGTAAATTGGGGTGACAGGTGTTTCTAAGGTTCATGGAACACCGGAGGTTCTGTTTCAATTTTTTGTTCTCTTCGTTTCTGCACAGATTTCAAGAAGGCAAGGGAGAAGAGTCTCTCTCCCCTCACCTGAAAGGCCTTTTTGGCTAATGGAAATGATGCTTAACCCAAGATCTGTTCAACAAATACAAAGAAATGCTACATTTGTTTTCTGCAGGTCTTGTTTACTAAGTTCTTCCATTCTCTGAGGAAAATACATCAACTCTGGAATAATTTCCTTCATGAGAAATTGCTTTTAAACTCAGCTGTAATATCTAAAGCTCTTAAGGAAGCTTATATTGGAAAAGTTAGCACATGTTAGTAAAAAAAAAAATAATTTCCTCAAAGGAAAGTGGTCTTGATCATGTCATGTTCTTTTACAGCTGGACATGAGAAAATGGTCCATGCTCCCAAATGGGAATAGAATAATTGGGATATTAAGTTGCATGTACATTATAAAATTTCCTCCTATCATGACTGAAAAAAAAAAGATTTTGTATTAAAGTTTAGAAATCTTGCTTATCATTTTCTTTCGGGATGCAAATAGTTCATCCCAAGGAAACTGTCTATCTTGTATTAAGTCTCATGCAAGGAAACTTACAGGAATGTCTGATGAGCTTCATTGGACAGGATATAAAAATTAAAACTAAGCTCCATAAACCACAAAATTAGCTGCAATAATCACTAATATGTGGCCTCGTTGTTGCTTCTTAGACAAACTGCCTTCAGTTGTAAAATTAATACTGCACATCAAAACTGGCTTTTTTCCAGGTATACTTCTCAGTTCAATTAATAGAATCTTATCAGTCCTATTTAAAATTGTTTTGAAGATGACAACAAAGACATTTTTGAGGATGGATATAATATTTTACAACACTTCCCAAGTACTACAAATAAGTAATTTGCTTTGCTTACAGGTGTGTACACTGAGACAGAATGATTCACTGGCCTAAGCATCAAATGGGGAATCCTTTAAGAGGTGTGAGCCAGGGAAGTTTGGAGCCTATTACTTACATAAACCAGCTCACCTTTCCCTAATAGATGTTACACCACTTAACAAACTGTAAGGTTTGTTCACCATTTAGCATTGATGGGCGTTTGAAGGGCAATTCCCTTCAGCCTGTGTAGGAGCCCTGGAGGATACTGCCCGCACCTGCAGGGAGAATAACAACTTTGAATCCTGCCACACTACAGATGTACTTGAGCATTTAATCTTCAGTACTTCTCCCAGTCCATCAGGGGCTCCTACCTATTTTCAGGTGAGAGGTCTTGTGACCAAAATGGATGAGTATGATAAATAAAGGTAAGAGTGCGATGAAGATGGGTTTCAAAGTGACACTTCCCAGCCTGAACTGTGCAGGGCTTGTTGTTGGGTACAATTTGAGCACCACTTGACCCTTACCTCTACTGTTCTGGGAGAGCTTAAAGGTCAGGGCTAAGGAAGGATGCTTTTCCTGTGAGTTTAAAGACTGTTTGATGGTTGCTAAATGTAACTGTGTCTAAGCTCTGAATTGGTCCATTTCGAGCTGGAATTGAATTGGAACAGAAAACCAAGCAGCTCTGTATAAGCATCAAAACCAAAGTGGTGGTTTAAGAAGAGTAAATGGCAGTGCCGTGACCTAATGACCTGGATCACATGACAAAACAGACACACACCTTTCTCTCTCTCTTTCTCTCTTATTTTTGTGGAAGACCACAGTCTAGTCCCATGAGCTAAATGGTATCAAATTAAATGTCTGAATTTCATTTATTTTAAGTCAGTTTCTGGCAGGTCTTGTAATAACGGTAATAATCTTATTTTAGAGATTGGATTTGATCAGATTTTAGAAAGACTGTTTTCCTATCTAGTGTAATTCTTTCTCCCAACAATGACAAAGCTTCCTGAGTATAGGAAGGTAATAAGAAAGGCAGAGGCTTCCCCAGAAGCAGCCTGATAAGAATGCAGACAGGCCGCAGCCTCCAATAATTGCCCTCGTGGTCAGGACCTCATCAAAGCTTGTAACAGCGAGCAACGAAAGGTTTAAAAATAACGGTGGTGGTCAGAGCCAGGGCTGCCAGCTCTGTGGGAAGAAAGGGCAGCTAAATCTGGAAAGACACCTTGCTCTGGACAGGTCAGTGCGTGGAGAAGACAAGAGAGAGTGAGAGGGACGGAGTTTCCTACAGAACATGGTCATGCACGCTGCACAGGAGCCACCACAGTAACACCGAGGGCTATGAAGGGCTGTGGGCCCCCTAGAGTGTGCAGGCGGCAACCAGGACGCGCACCCTGTGCAGGCACCGCACACCACTGCGCTCCCCAGAGGGCCAAGCGAGCATGGGAGGGTCACCTCAAGTTCTGAACCAACCAAACAGGCAGAAACCCAACCACCTAATGGACCCTGTGATCCCTCCTCAAGCTTCAAGAGCAGAACCTTACTCATAAGATCAGAATCCATATATACACTTACGTATTATATGTGTGTGTTCTAATATAACTACTAATCTGCATCTATATTACATACGTATACACACACACATAAATACACACACATGTCTTGTTCTAGCCTCAGAAAAATAGAGCTAACTATTAATGTTTCCTCATAAATTAAGAGTTAAAGGAGTCTGTTAATGTAGTTATTAAAACATATGTGAGGTTTATTCAGAAAAATAAGTCTAATATGTTTATTTTTTTCAAATTGCTCTTAGGTTTCATTCTGTTAAATGCCTGCTTGGCTTTGTCTATTCATATTCTTCTCAAATATTCCTAAAGTCTACTATGCTATTCTATTACTATATAGACTTAAAAACAATCAATATAATCATTATTACATTAGTAACATATGATAAAGTTTTGAAATAAAATAATGAAATAACTTGATATTTTAAATATACTTATCCCCTTCATCTGCTTGGGAATAGACACTTTAAAATATAAAAATAGAAATAAATTTCTAAAAAAAAAAAAAAAAAACAAGAGTTTCTTCCAAAGGGACAGTGACTGTTACTTAAGGGTTCAATGCCTGAGCTGCATATTAGACATAAGTGGAGAGATCTTATGTCATGTCTAACTATCTCTAAGGATGTATTAATAATTTACATTTATATATCACAATACATTTTCAAACATTACCAATTATCCTACAAACTTTGATCATCAGAGCAATCCCATTATGCAGGTAGGAAAAACATTACTCTCTCCAATTTTGTATGAAGAAATAAAGGGCAGAAAGATTAAAAAAATTGCTAAAGGTTACAGAACAAGTCTGCAAAGAACAAGTATACTAATTAATGTCTCCTAAGCACCTGCTTTCTATATGTGATCATTCTATCATTAATAACAAATCCTGTGTTCCAAAACCAGCATATTCATGTTTAATACATTTATTTCCCTGTGAAGATAATTTATATTCATCTAACATTTTCACTTGCACATTTCACATATATTTATGAAGAAAGCATTATTTCTACTTCATAGTTAGAAAAAAATAGGTTCAGAGTAATTGAGTGTTTTGCCAATATCTTGTAAGTAGAGTATATAGCATAGTATTCACTGATTTTTTTTTTTTGGTAGAACAAAAGAAAGAGAGACAGACATCATCTAGGTATAATAAATAATTACTAAATTAAGCTATTGTTAGTGAAGTGAATAATACATTCTTCACAGCCTCCAGTTCTATAATCTTTAGTGTTTATTCCTTAAACTTGTTACCTCATGATTTGACAGTTGATGCTGCGTTTTCAAGCATCATGACTATATCTGAAGTCAGGAAATGGAGAAGAGGATTCGTAAAGGAAGACAGCAGGAGAGTCAAGATCAGAGCTTTTTCCCTTTAGTTAGGGAGAAATAGACATTTCCCAGAAACTTCCCTAAAGCCTCTTCTTACATCTATTTGACCAGAAAATTATCTAAAAACGTCCTCCTACTACTAGCAAGGAAAGGTGAATGTCTTTGTCCTTCTGTGATGCTGTGACAGAATACCTGAGACTAGGAAATTTATAAAGAACAGAATTTATTTTCTCATGGTCATGGAGGTTGGGAAGTACAAGACCCAGGCATCTGAGACCCAGGCATCTGATGAGCTAGCAGGCTCTGCCCCAGATGGCACCATGGATGCTGTGTCTTCCAGAGAAGAGAAACGTTGTTCCTCACAGGACAAAAGGAGAAGGAAAAAGGCATGAGTCCTATCACTAAGTCTTTGTATGAGGGCATTAATCCGTGGGAACTAGACACCTCCCATTATGCCCATCTCCCAACTATGCTGCAAGTGGGGATTAGTTCTCCAACACACACATTTAGAGAAACATTCAGACTACAGCATGTTCCCAGTTTTACAATGGCAAATAAACAAGAAAGACTGAGGCCAGGAATGGTATCCAGGTTTGGAACTCATTCTCATTCTTCCTTTGTTGTTGTTTGTTTGTTTGTGTTTGTTTTTTGACAAAGTCTTGCTAAATTGCCAAGGCTGGCCTCTTACTCATGATCCTCCTGCTTCAGCCTCCTAAGCAGCTAGGATTGTAGGAATGCACCAGTGCATCTGACTCATTCTTTTTCTTGTTCCTGCTATTTCCCTTACATTTTATGTGAGTTATCTCCATCCCAGGCACATCTTAGTTCTTAGTTAAGAATTTTATTTCTCCATACTGTTTTGTACCTCACTAAAACTAATCTCTATTTGACAGACTCCAGAATTCCCTGACACTTGAGACTCTACCTGAATCACCTAGGGCAACAGATCCTCATGTTTCTTCATAGACACTTCAGAGAGCATAAGAGATACCCTTAAAAATTACACCCCGACACTACACAATATGGACCCTTAATGGAGATGTCTAATGAGACAGTGAACAGGACACCACTGAACTTCTTTAGGAATCCATACCCGGCCAACATCCATTCAAGCTAATGTGGACCTAGTGCACTGGGACCAGCATCGCATTGGTACCAGAGAACAAAGCTCACAATTCTGCAGTCTACAAGCTGTCCTCACACTCCAATTAGAAAAGGCTAGTCAATGATGTCTTCCCATCTGGGTATTCCCTTTCCCCCAAGCTGAACTCATTCTCAGAGTTCGTTTCTCCACTCATGTTTGGAGTACACTGTAAATATCTCTGTATCACCCCACCACAGACCAGTGACCTGCGTAAGAGAGACAGAGAGAAGAACTATTAGTGAGAACTTTGACAGACTGCATAAAATGAGACATTTCCAGAACAATAATCACTGGAGATTTGCCAAAGTTCTTAGAAGTCAAGTAGACCTCCTTGATTTCATTACTCAATTAGTAATTATTTAGTGCCTTCGATCTGGTGGGCACTGATTCATAATTGAATTGTATCTAATCCCTAGACTTGAAAAGGTTCATCTGATAGATGAGGTATATACTTACATAAAAATACTTACTCGATCCTCACCATGACCTAACCCTGAGATTTGAGAAGGAGATAAATGTGTAGACTCAGAGAGAGCTGGTAATAGGGAACCTTGGGACCTCCCTTACCAGTGGAAGCAGCCTGCTCTCCTAAGTCTTCCAATCTCTGTCTTCTCCTCCCTGGAAGATGCTGCAGTCATCTCCCTCTGGGAAGCTGTCTTGCAAGTGGATACTTATTCTTCTCAAGAGTTGCCCCCTTCCACCTCATTTTCCTTTAGATCTATAACAAGGATTAGATATCAGTGTGCTTCAGGGTGAAAAGTTCAAGGGCTTATCTGGGAATAAATAACTCATCCAGCAAAAGAATTGAAAGATTGTCTCAATTTATATTAACTTATTTTGTTAATTAGTGTTGGCATGAACCCACAAAATATGCATTGAAATAAATTCTAAGGGAATTAGACTTAGGAGAACAGAAAATTTATTGATCAAATTTACTGGTATGTGCACATTTATCAGAGTTTCTGAATTTAATGTGTTGGTCCATGTATCTGTTCGTGACAGTTCCCTTGGCTGGTTGACTAAAACCTGGAATTATCAGTGAGTTAAAATTAATGAGGCTGAGATGCCAGATTATTACTGGCATAATACAGATAGAGGAGGGAGGGATCTAGGGGTTTAGGGAGATAGGAATGAAGGAGTGGATATAACATGCTAAATCTCTCTCTCTCTCTCTCTCTCTCTCTCTCTCTCTCTCTCACACACACACACACACACACACAGAGAGAGAGAGAGAGAGAGAGAGAGAGTTTTCCTAGAGGATCCCAAGGACACTCTCTCCGTTAATAAACTGAAAAATGTGTTAGTGAAGGAACATAGGCATCTCAACAAAACTCTCTGCTCTGCCCTCTGTGGGCCAAGTGTTACAATATGAACTAGGTTAAGAGCAATTCTATCAGTGAGATAACTCCTTGAATAGCACTGAAGAAGTTCTTATCCAAGGTCGAGTACACCAGAGACAAAATAATATTTACCACATTTCAACATGTAAGGATCAGTGATGGCAGCCAACTAATCAGAGGGCCCTAGAAACAATATAGATGAAGAGCCTACTAAAGTGTTAACCTACAGAACCCAGTGACCCTCAACATGAATGATCAACTATTTACTGAATAACAACATGGATTGATACACAGGGGGCAGCAGTGAGAAGAAAGACTCCGCATCATGTTGAAAGAGTACTAGAATTTTGAGGTCAAAAGACCTGAGTTTCAGTTTCACTTCTGCCACCTGCTGGTGACATGCTCTTGGACAAATCACTTAGCTTCTCATGCCTGAGACTTTTGACTTGAAAATTGAGAATTTAACCCAATGCTACCTAGCTCTATATTTCTGCTTCATGTGTCTCTGTAAGAAATGAAGTGCTTCTTAGTCCTGTGCATTAAACATTTTTAGTTGCTCTTTCTTAAAAAGCACCTGATCTTTTAATATTTGTTTGTTTGTAAGCCAGTCACTAGCAATCCTCTTTGTCTCTCCAGCCCTGTGATTGATGGGCATATTTGGGACAACATGTACGTTTTCTTGCTGTCTTTATCTCAGGTGGGTAGGAGCTGGGTGTTCTTTCTCATAAATCTCATTGTGATCCTTGCAATCTTTCTTGGCTAACTTTTTCTGAGCACAAAATTGCTTTGGGCACGATTCAGGGACATCATGATGGTCCCTCCTCAATGAGCCCTTCCTTCTCCTTTTCATTTCCCCTTGAAACTGCAGCGACCTGTGTTTTCTCTGGCTAGAATTTCCATTTGGTGTCTGGATCTTTGTTCCTAACACTCTAACAGCATGTTCTACCAGCATTGCACAGGTTGGTATTATAATAATTTACAATTTCGCCCTCCTTTCAAATGATGTATGGAGAATTTCCTGAATGAACAGTGACTGTAATTGCTGAGGATATTGAGCTTTATCAGCCAATTACTGAGCACAGATGATTGCTTTCAAGTATTCCTCGCAGCATACTTGAAATAAAAAGCAACTGGCCCAGTTATGTCAGTGAATTTCATTGCTTCCACCCATGGGCTTGAGGGGGAGAGAAAAAAAAAAAAACCCTTCACACCAGAGAAGATAAATTCAGCCGCACAGCCTTTGCTTTCCAATTCCTATTCCCCATCACCAGCGTTTTTTACAGAACCTCCAGGGCTGGCGTGTTCTGCTCTTTTATAATCCATTTCTTTAATGGCAATGTCAGGCAAAGGTCTTAGTAAGGAAGTCTTTCACTCATGCTCTTTAAAAGGGCAAAAACAACAAAATAGTTTTCAGAGAAAGAAGAAAATAAGCAACCCGTCTCTATCATTTCTCTGTTCTCAGTGTTCTTTCGTCCTTTGATTGCTATGGTCAGAATGGTTTGGAGGTTTCTCCCCCCTTTACTAATAGTGTTTGACAAGTGAGTAACTCCCCTCGTGTTTACCATGGGGCTTTTCCTCATCCTGTTGACGTGGCTTAATCATTTATCTGTAGTCTAGCTGGAACACCTTAAACACAGTGACTGAAATCAGTAGATGTCGTACTTTATTACCAGAGAGACAGGCATCACGCTCAGTCAGTTTATCATCTGATCTTAGAACATCCTGGAAAATATGAAACTAGAGGACACAGTACCACGGGAAGGTAAGGAGTATACACTGAACAGGGAGTCTACCCAAAATCTAATCTTCTAAGCCACATATGATAAGCCAACATTCCTTTAATGGAAATTCAGATACCTACCAGGGGAGCTAAAATTCACAGGAAGTGCAATAAGAGGGATCTGAGGTTATTCACCAGGAACTGTCTAAGATGACTGTGGTCTTGGAAGGAAGGCTTTTGGGAGGCACTTGCATGAAGGTGAAGGCCTCAAGATGCATGTTATAGCAACTGAGTGTTAATGAACTGCCTTCAGAAAGAGTATGAACTACAAGACAGCAGGCCTCCCCTTGGTTATCCCAACTCTGATGGATAGCTAGCTTCATGAAATACTAAGGAATATAATTCTAAAGAGGGCCAGATTATAGTCCTATCAGCCCTTTGGGTCTAACCTGAGTTTTCAAGATATCTATAGCCTTATGTGCGTTTTCATTGATTTAAGGAAATTCTACATTTTTACCAAAAGGATCAATAAGAACTGTTCAATTTTGAAAGAATAGTTTAAAGGAAAGTAAGAAATAACCATCTGACGTGAAAGCCTTTTAATCTCATGTATGTGTATGCATGAATACACATTTGTCCATCCTACTAATGGACAGACCTCCCACGTTCCCTTTGAAGCCAAGCTCCTTGAAAAAGCTGCCTATACCAACTGTTTCTACATCTTTTCTTTCTATTTAGACCTCAGCCAGCACATTTAAGTGTCTTCCATCCCATTATCTTTTGAAATTCTTCTGGAAACAGTGGCCAAATATCTCCTAATTGCCTCATGCAAAGGCTATATTTCCTGATCCTGTTATAGCCCCCTTAGCAATTGCTTAAGGTCTATTATATAATTAAATAATACACAAAAGTCCATAAACTAAAGCAATGTTTATAGACTTATTTAAGAATCCACTAGTGTCAATCAAGTAAACTTTGCCCTGAGGTGGACAACTGGATCTACCTTGTTAATATCAAGACAGAGTCTTCACCTCAACTTCAGGCTGTCAACATCAGTAACCAACAGCTCACCTTACATACAACTGGGAGAACCATTCTTCCTACCAAAAAGAAAAGAATCAACTCCAAAGCTAGCATTATAAATTCAAATAGCATTTACATCTCCCTCTGCATATACAAATATCACTATCCTAAGACCAATCTGCTTTTCAAACTGCTTACACAGTTTTACTCTTAAATATATTGTGCTTTATGGAATTGCCCAATAGATCTCTTAAGGATAGTAACATGCACAATACTTATATTTGTTTCTTAACAATGCTGAGAGTATATCCATTCCTGGCTTCCTCCACAGTATAGGCTCACAGCTCAGCACATTTTATCTTATCCACAATACATTCTTCATGCATCTCTGCAGCCCTTTTTATAACCACCATTTGTGTTTTATCTCTGCCTCTTCACCCAATGAGCCACTTTCTTTAGATTTTTCACTGCAGACATCTCCCAGGAGTCGGCTCATACCTGGCTGAAGCCCCAAAACTCCCTCCCGACTTTTTTTTTTATTTCATCTTCTCTTACAGAGTTTAAGGAATCTCCTGTAAATTAGGTGCTCTTAAAATTTCCTTCACCCATGGCTTTCACATATGCCTCTGTGAAAAATTCCCTCCATGCCCACTGTTCGTTGTTCTGTTTTGATTCCCTTCCTCTCTCTTCCTCATCCCTCTTTGTAATCCTTACTGTTGCACAAAGGACAGCCATTCTCTGTCCCTCAAGACATTTGCTTTCAGTTATAGAATCAAAATTAACATTTTTCATATTGTAAAGGCAGTATGTACCCATTATAAGATATAGAAAATGTAGGGCAAAAGTATAAATTGAAACAAATGTACTTTTTTGCCCAAGAATGATTCCTATAAATATGGAATCTGATTTAGAGCCATATTACCTTTCTTAGACACATAGCATTACCCAGCTTTCATGTGGCAATATATCATGAGCTCACTGAATATCCAGGGAGCCTCCCGCATTTCCCAGCCTCCTTGCAGCTCTGTGGGGCCCTGTGATAGCATAATTCTGTGTCACTTCTAGGCTGAAGCATCAGATGCAGTGCATGACCCTCTAGCTTTCTCATCTGCAGATGGAAAAGATCCCATCAGCTCATCCACTTGGCTCTTTGAGTAATTATGTGAAGCACAATGGCCCCACTTCATTCCTTCTCCCTGACTGTCATTGTCTATGAACCTGGAGCCCAGTAAGACATTCAGCTGGGATATAAACTTGGGAGACATATCAGAACATAGATGGTATCTTGAGCCATAAGACTAGATAAAGGAGAGTAAGTTCAAAGAGTGAAGAGAATAGGACCTAAGGATCCTGGGGCTACTAATACTAAGGACAGGTAAATGCAATAGAAGTCAGAAAAGAAGAAGGAGGAGCAGCCATAGTAAAGCAGAAAGAAAATCAAGGCTACGGTGTTCTGAAAGGCAAATGAAGGACACATATCAGGAAGGAAGGAAGGAATTTTAATAGGAAATGCTGCTGATTCACCAGGTAAGACGAGAGTCAAAACTAGTCCATTAGCTCTAGCAAAGTGGAAGTTGTTTGCTGCCTGGCAAGAGCAGTTTGTTATGGTTTGGTGGAGCAAAAGCCTGAGCAGAGGATCCTAAGTAAGTAGCATCCCTGTGTAAAGTTTTGTTGCAGAGAGAAAAAAAAAATAACTTTTGATCTCTTTAAAATGGGAGAAACAATAACGTGATTTTATGCTAATATGAATCATTCAATAGAGAACAATGAAACTGGTGATATAAAAGAAAAAGATGAAAATTGTAACAAGGTATGTGAGTAGGTAAGAGAGAATGAGACCTAATGAATATGGAATGAATTCACTTTAGATATGAGTCAATTGAGACTCCAAGGTAGTTGGTGGTAAAACAGCATAGATGGGAACAGACACAAGTTTGTGAGGAAAAGTTGTATCTTTTCCTTTAATTATATCAGAAAAACAGGAATTAAGGTCATAGATGAGCACAAGGATGGCAAAGAAAGTGTTGAAAGTTTTAGGATAGAAAAAAAAATCGTGATTTGGTCACCTGAAGCCTGAGAGAATGGCTGCACAGGGAAATACAGGCTGGAGGAGAGGCAGTGCCCAGGGGAGGGTCCCAAACTCAGAGACCAGCCGGCCAGTGGGTCTGCTCCATCAGCTGTGCTCACCTGCACAGAAACAAGTGCTGATAATGACTCTGCTGTGGGGACAGAGAAGCCGCTGTCACCAAACTGTAGTCTTAGAAGGAAAATGCAATTATTGAAGCCAAATGGGTACTTTTGTCATATTCCATCATTTTCTCAAAATCAGATATCTTTGTTTAGTTTTTATTACTTCAAATTGGATGAATAAAATTGGATCAATTATATAATGCCTAAAGGAAACTCACTTGAAACATAAAGACCTAGAAAAGATATTTATATGTATGTTTATATTTTTATTACTTATATGTTATGTATACAGCGAGTTTCTCTGTAAGTACTGCTGTAGAATTACTCAACACATTTGGACATACTATGTCTTCATTTACATTAAGATCAAGATACTTTCTTGACTTCTATGGATTTCTTTTTTAAGCCCCTAAATTTTAAAAGTGAAATGGCAATAAAAATATATAATGCTAACACTAATCCAAAAAGGCTACGTATTGTGCTTATATTAAGATTAGAAAAGTCAATTTCATAGAAAAAAATGAATGCCAAAGCTAAAGATGAAAGTGATGAACAATTCAAAACATCAAAAGTACAGAAGTCATGAACATTTATAATTCTAATAACAGAGCTTCGAGATGTATGAGACCAAAACTAAAAGAACTGCAAAGACAAATAGGAAAAATGACAATAGTAATTGAAGATTTGAGCACTCCGTTTTCAAACACTGGTAGAACAAGTGAACAGAAAACTAGTAAGGTAGAAGTCTTAAAACTATAATCTAATAGATACAGGTAGACAATTCCACTCACCACTAGCAGAACAAACATTCTTTTAAAGTGCTGATAGCATACTTACCAACATTAGCAATATGGGACAATTTTGAATCATGGGACAATGTTCAATAAACTTAAAAGGATTCAACTCATACCAAGTATGTTGTCTAACACTAATGGAATTCAGTTAGAAATAGAAATTAAATATCAATAATACAAAAATAAATAGAAATTTTCCAAATATTTTGAAACTAACCAATTTTTAAGTAGCCTATGGGTCAAAAAAGAAATCCAAAGGGAAATTAGGAAGAGTTCTTAATAGAAATGAAAACAGAATATCAAAATGGCAAGTTAGGTGCAAAAGCAATCATTAGAGGAAAACCCGAGTGATTATACTAGAAAACAAAACAAACAAAAATTCTCCAATCAAGAACCACAGAGTCCACCTTAAGAATCAGGAATATGAAAAGCAAATGAAACACTAATTATGCCCTTGGATCTGTCCCAGGAATGTGATATAGATTTAACATTCCCCATCAATCAGTGTAAAGACAAGTGTGCCCACTTAGATGGCCCTACCCAGTGTCTATAGTTCCGGGGACAGATGTGGAGTAATGAGTAAATCATCTAACCCATTTCAGTAGGTAACTTTTTCATGAAGCAAAAGCAGGATGTGCAGTTAGACCTAAAATATACATATTTACCATATGATAATACCATTTACCATATGCTAATAGAAAATCCCCTTCTGGAATTTAGCATTAGGTTACTGAGAATTGTAGCATTAGGATGGTTTTCATCCTTTTCATGCCCTCACAGATACTGTCATAAAAAGCTGGCATAGCTAGCTGCCTCTGGCCAGTCAACCCGCCAGCCATTTTGAATCAAAATTCACTTACCCCCATTCTAAATTATTCGTTCAAATTTCTGTCTCATCCCAAACAGACGCTCATAAGGCCAAGGCAGGACCCTGTTCTATACATATGTTGGTGCCATTAGCATCCATCACCTTGGCAAACAGTCGCCACATAACATTTTTTCTAAGCAACAAATTCATTTTGTTAATTTCAGGTAACAGTATGCTAAGCTACACAACAGACAGGTTGAAACACCAGAGCTGGCTGAAGCCGAAAATCCCTAAAACTACAGCACAAAATAAAAGGCACTAATCCTCTGAAATTTGACAGAAGGCAGAAAAGGTATCAATCTCTCATGGCTTGAAATAAACCAAGAGGCTGTTTGTGACAGTTGACCAGAGGCAAATGTGACCCTTTGGTAGGAGAGAACTAAGAGGCCCCCGGAGCCACTTTGAAACCTATTTCTGTGGCCTTGCTCACCACATTGGTGACAGATTGGCCACGCAGCTCAGTAACTCTACTGTGGGTTGGCCAACTGAGCAATCATTTAGCCAGTAATCAGAATGCACGAGGGAAGGCAGGATGGGCCGGACGCCCTCCGCTGCATGAGAAGTGAGGCCATGGCCAATGAGAAGAGGCAATGCCCATGCTGTTCAGCTCAGAGCACCAGCCTGGGGCGGACGAGGCAAAATGAGTCTATTTTCCTAATGCAGCTAAGTCTTACCTTTATGGGCATAAACCAAGGAGGAATAGAAAATAAATAGCACATAATTTTGCGATTTTGTAATAAGTTTGAAACTAAACACTAGGAAACCTTGTCAGCCCCTGCTAAGCTGATTCCAATTAAGGCTTCTGGCAGGGTTCCAGCTGTTTTACTCCTCAAATAGCACAGAGCATAACAAGGTTTATGAAGCATTCAAAAGTCAAATACCCTATTAACATAAACATGTAGTGAAATCAACTCTTCTACCAATTTTCGGCTTGCTTTCTCTCTTTCATTTGGGGTGGCTGATGGAAGAGGAAGTCTATTTCCCTTGTGATGCCTTTTGTGTTTTTGCTGGGATGCAAAGCAAGGCCTTCTTTTCATGCAGGGATGGACTAACCGCAGGTCCCTACTGACAAGGCCACTCTCCTTATAATAAATTCCTTTGAACACTAACTCTGGTACCAAGGCTTGAGCTTTTACTTCCTGTTATAGTGTTGAATCTAAAAAACAAAGAAAATCAGAGCCAGTGATGTTGGTGCCCATGTGTGTTGTTTTGATTCCTGGTGCCCCTCCTGATCTGCTTGGAAATGGATTTGTTAACTTGGACTGCCGCTGCCGAGATTTAATGTAAAAAGGGGTCATTACCTTGGCCGTGGAAGTCAAATAAGCTCCAAATTGAAGGATATAAGCAGATAAAAATGTTCAAAGTGAAAGAAAAACAAGCAAAAAAATTGGAGTAATAAATTTTTGTAGAGGGTGAGCTTAAGAAATAAGGAAGAAGGCTATTTTGTCAAAAGCCAGCACGCTTTTTTGGCAACCTCCTTAAAAGGTGATAAGTTAAGTGGAACTATGTCTCCCTTAGACAGCATAGAAGATACATCTTCCTCTCACCATGCAGCTCAATGACTTAGAAGAGGAACAAACTAGGCAAAAGTCGTATTTTTTTTTCTAAAAGTGATCTACAGAATGGTTCTTTTTTATAGAACATCAAAATGGATTTGCTAAATGAAAATAAGAGATACATATAGGAGCACATATCTGTGTGTTTATAAAATAAAGAGAAATAATATATATGGGCATTTAATCTGTCGTATGGATGTTTATAATCATCAAAATATTATGATTAAATATTAACTCCTTTGGTTAACAAGAATACAATGAAAATACAATTCTGGATTTGTAATTCACTTCAATCAAAATACTAATATATTTTCATGAGAATAATTGAGTGTATATTTGAATAAACACAGAAGAATAGTTTATGCATCTTTACTTAATCACTTGATATTCTTATTGAAATACAAATTAAACAAAATAAAGGCTTTCCCCTCAGTGTTTCTATACTGAATTTTTCTCTACATGCTTAAGTATTTTAAGAACTAATTCTACATTCCAATGAAATCTATATTCTGTGGTCTCATGTACGATGCAGTAAATAAATGTTCTCGGTTCCAACTCTATACTGGGCAATTCGCTAGCAAGTAAGGATCCCATAGTACTTAAAGAAGCACATAGATTGGGGGGGGGGGGGGGCAGACAACCACAGGTCTCTTCAGAATGTGAAAACAACACAAAATTGCATGCAAAGCTCAACAGAGATGGAGGAAGAGTGTCCAAAGCAGTGGTGGAGCTGCTTGGTCAGACTTGCTAATTTGTCAGGTTCACAGCCAGCCCATCTCCTTCCTCCTTTAAAACTTGAGTGACCTTGTCTAAGTTTCCTTCCCCTTTAGTATGGAGTTCCCTCATCAGTAAAGTGAGGATGACCACACTGACCTCATTGGGTACCTTTAGGATTCAAGTGTTTAGTGCCCATGAGGGGCTTTTCGAATGCTCCCTGGTACTCAATAAACACTAGTGGGTTTTTATTGCTTTTATTGATCCATTTTTCATTAGAACAACTAAATACCAAGGCAAGCAGCTTTTGAGGAAGGGAGGCTTATGTAGCTCTCAGTTTTGGAAGCTGAAAGTTCAAACAGCACAGTGCCACCTCCCACAAAGAACCCCTGACAAATGCTAAGAGTAAGAGATCATCACATTCCTACCCAGGTGACAGATCACAGTTCAGGGGCTGGGCTTGCTCTTATAACAAGTCTATCTCAGGAGTACTCAGGACCCCCGTAGAGCTACCCCAATCAATGGGTTCCCAAGGCAGCTTCCTCAGTGACCTAAGGCCCTCCCTCTAGGCTCCTCCTCTTTAAGGCCCCAACCCCTTTCATACTAGAGACCAAGCTCCCAACACATGAACCCTTGTGGGACACAAACTATGTATCCAAACTGTAGCACCTCTGAAGTGACTCCTCACAAGGGTGGCTGTGCTCATATCAAGGGTTAGAGGAGGAGGTGAAGTCATCGCATAGACAAAGGGAGGGGTGCAGGAAGAGAAGAAAAGCAGTAGCCACCAGAGGATGAAGACAGGAAACGTTGGGATACACTGGAGAATAAAAAAATGGTGCAGATTTGTGTCATTGTGGGAAATTGTTAGTCATGGGTTGCCACCAGGTGCTGAGCCAACACTGAGATTGTTCCTCTACAAAAAAAAAAAAAAACAGAGTTATGAGAAAAGCTCTGACATCATTTTTATTAATGAAATGTGCTGTTTGGTGGGATGTATTATTTTCTCTGTTCTAATAACATTTATCTTAATTGTCTTAAGAGGAATCTGGATGAAGTAGTGGTATTTCCGGAATATATTGGCTTTCTTTTATATTTTTATGCAATTAGGCATAAAATATCTGGAGAATTATATAATGGATACCCAGATAACCACACCCCTCCCCAATTTACTAAATGCGTTTAGTCAATTGCATTTCCTGTTGAAGGCCTTTGTGTACTATTGCTATTCCCAGCCCCATTCCCACCCTGGAGGACAGGGATACTTCAGCAGGCCTGGGATATTGAAATCCTGCCCTGGTGTGTCTTCAGTTCTGATCCTCAGGATGTTCCTGAGACGTGAACACTGAGCTCTTGGAATATTCTACCTGACAACAGTGCCTTCCTGAGCTTGGAAACAAGTAGTATTTGTATTTGTTCTAACTGCTTCCAAATGACTGGTACAATGTACCTTTACACAAGTAATGTATGGGAGTTCACATATGCCACACTCTAACCAGTATTTGTACAATCTAACTTGGCTTTGCCAAACTGATGCTTACAACATGGCATCTAGCTTTGGTTTTAATTCACATTCATTCATCTAATAACAAGTGAAGTCAAGCATCTTCTTATGTATTTCTTGGCATTTTTGTGGGGGTATTTCTGTGAATCACTTTCTCCAGAGTGCATACCCCTTCTTCGTTTTCTATTGAATTGTGTGTCACTGTTGTTATTTTTATTTGAGGAAACACATGCTCTGCATTCTGATCCTTGCTGCTGGTAGGCACTGAATATTATTCAGCTCATGCTGCCACAACAGAAGAGAGTGTGTGGCTTAAACAACAGACATTTATTTCTCGGTTCTGGAGACTGGGTAGTCCAAAACCAGGTGCTGGCAGATTTGGTCCTGAGTGAGGACCCTTGTTCTGACCTGCAGAGGACAACCTTCCCATTGTGCCCTCACGAGGAGGAGAACAAGCTGTAGTCTCTTCTTCCTCTGCTTATAGGGACACTAGTCCCATCATGGAGTCCCCACCCCTGTGACCTCATCTAAACCCAATAGTTCTCCAATAGCCCCACATCCAAGTATCATCACACTGGAATTAGGGCTTCAATATACAAATATTTTGGATGAGACACAGCTATCCTATCCATGGAACAGTGGAAGCATTTTTCTTTTCTATTTGCATTTTATCATTTGATATACTTACATAATCTGTCTGTTT
Source organism: Marmota monax (assembly GCF_021218885.2). Classification (NCBI taxonomy): domain Eukaryota; kingdom Metazoa; phylum Chordata; class Mammalia; order Rodentia; family Sciuridae; genus Marmota; species Marmota monax. The sequence goes on along the minus strand of NW_026695150.1, from coordinate 2,324,982 downwards.
AATTTTCATCCTATCAGTTTCTTACAGCCTTTGATTTATTGTCTTTTCATGCCCTGTTTAAGATAACTAAACTCAAAGCTAGCTCATATACTTTTATCTATTCCTTCTAACTTAGAATGCTAATTTTTAAGTTTTGCATTTAGGTTTCTAATAATATTTGAGTTAGTTTCCATGTATAACATGAAGTAAGGACCAATGTATTCTTTTCACATGCAAAATAGATTATCCTGCTGCAATTTAGTACCCAGTCCACCTTTTTGTAATTTTGTACTTTGTAATTCCACTTCTTTATTTTTTATTTCTCATGAAATTTCTGCTTCTTGTGTGTTTGCTTGTGCAGAGGTTCGTAGGTATACTGAGACTTTATGTAAAATATATTTCTTATGGTGGGGCCTATTTAGAAAAAATGATTGAAAGTCTTCACACCGCAGCATATGGCTAAAAGAAAGGCTTGTGTGAAGAATCACAGTAGTGTTTAATATTTCTGTAATTGACTCATTTGTAAAACATTATATAACATACATTGTTCTCATTTTTTATTTCATTATAGTGGATGTGTATGCTAAGAATAAACAGCATTCTACACATATACAAAGTGAAAACTGAATGTAGTTGCAAAAGTTCTATCATAACTGTCTTCTTGATAGTTTTGCAGGGGTGGAGACCTGTCTGGTGCTTGCCTTTACAGCGCCTGTATGTAGTGTGATTCCTGAGACATGGCAGATATCCAATAAATATGTTCAGTGAGTGGATTAAAACACAGCACAGTAAATATCCATGTTCACGTCAATTATCTTCATTCCTTTTTATCCCTAAGATCCACTCTCCACCCTCTACCCAACAGTCTAAGGGAAGCTCCAGCTCTGCCCACATTACATTGGGTGCTTTTACCACATACATTCTCAAAAAAAAAAAGTAGTTAAAACATCTGTTTTACTCTTCATGTAGTCATATTGCCCTTGGAACCATATTATCCCCTTTATTCTCTATCATTCAATCAGGTTCATCCTCTGAGTCCCGACTCAGTGGCTCTCCTGTGCCCACACCCTTCCCTGAACTCTTGCTATGTCTGATCAGTGCCCAACTAGTGAGTCACAGATACTTCACGTGCAAATCTAGGAACAAATTATTCCTAACTCTTTGATAAAGGTCCCCATGAGCATGACTTCAATCCTCCTCCAGAGTCTAAAGCAGAGCTGTATACACCAGAGGTCTTCAACACAGGATTGTCCAATGATGAACAATAAGTGAGTGAATTAAGACCTGATTGCTATCAATATTCCCCAGACCCAAGAACTCAGAGAAACTGCTTCCTTTCAGGACAAAGTGGGGACATGGTTCACTTTCCATATGAAACAGCAGCTGTGTGCTGACATTAAAATTATTTTCTGGCTCCACTAAGAGTTAGGGAAAAAGTTGAAATTTTAAAATATTCCCTCTATTCATCCCTTTTATGAAATTTCATTTTTTAGTTACGAGGCAGTGTAAGGCATATTACCATTTTATTTGAACATTTATTTTGACCAGATTGCAAATTTTCTGTTAATTGAGTCTTGAATTGGCCAGCACACCATTGTAGATTTGCTTCGTAGCTTCTGCCCAAGGAATTTATTACAGACTTTTCATCCACATCTGCTCATTTAGTTAGCTTAATCTAGTATAGTGTTTCCCTTAGATGCAAGGAGATAGTGACTATTGAGTGAAGAGTGAAGAAAAAAGAACTTTAAATATTTGCAGTTAAATTGTATCTGTACTCAGGTTACATAATCAAATATTAAATGAACTATGCTGAGCTTTTTGTTGGCCTTTTGTATATTTCCTATATTTTTTTCATTACAGAAATAAGACAAATGAATTGAAAGAGCTGAGAAAATTCATAGAAGAAAAAAAGTTTCTGTTACCTAAAAGCCCATCCCTCAGAAGTAGCAACTTTCAGTGTTCTGCTGTATACACTTCCAAACTTTTGCTTGTAAAATACATGTAGGCATAATTTTTATAGAGATTATACTCACATATTCTTACAGAAAGTGTTTTTCAATTAATGGTTGACTTTCTTCTCCTTAACATTGTAGGCCTCTTTCTATGGCAGTAAATACCAATGCAAATTTCATAATTAATGATTGCAGAGACCTCTACTATAATGGACCCATCGAAGATACTTGGTAAATCAATCCTATATGGTAGTAAATTTGGTTAGTTCCTAATTATCCAACATGTTAAGCCTTTGGTAATGAGCATTATTGTACAAATGTATTTATAAACATATACTACTTTCTAAGGACAAATTCTGAGAAAGAGCTAAACCAATAGTATGATTATTTTTTTTCTTAAAATTTTGATATAAGCTGCCAAATTATCTTCAAAAACTTATACCAATTTATATTATTTGCTCCATGTTTCCTAGGAAATACTAGATATTATCTTTTGCTTTTCATATTTGGAATCAGGAAAGTGAAAAGAATGTTTTTTTTTATTAATTTTAACTACTGGCAAGGTTGAACATCTTTTCATGTGGTTATGGGCCCGTTCCAATTTTCTCCCAGGTTGATAATATTTTTTATTGATTTTTTTTAAAGAATATTACCTTCGTTCTTGAGACTGGCATCTCATTCTATCAGTTTTTAGTTCAATGAGTAAAATATTACTTTAATAAAATCATGCATACCTTGTTTTAAGAAAAATCTACTTCCCCAAAATATAGAAACCTTGGACTGAATCCCCTTATCCCGAAAACTGCCTTTCTATTGTCTCCGTTAAGGTCACAGAGTGAGAACCATGGGATGCATGTTATTTTCAAGATTAATAGACTCAGGGTGAAAAAGATGCAATATCCCGAGCATGAAGAATTATTAACCAGCCACGTTTTGAGAAATGTTCCTGCATTTTCAATGCTTCCTTGCTCCACTGACTAGTGAATACAGGAGCTCACTTGAAGGAAGATGTTGTACTTTCACTTCTACAAATGTAAATAATTATCCCTGAAGTAAACATAGAGCAATTAAAAAAAAAATTGGATGAAAACAAAGAAAGGATTGCTCTGAATTTGAAAAAATGATTTCTGTCTATGAATTATTCCCTCAATCTAAGACCACTGCTGAATGTGTTGAATGATGAAATGAAGACTTAAAAATCAAAGTTCAGTGTGCCCAGTTTTGATGGCTGGCAGTGCCAAGGTGTGACAACTGTTGAGACACAGTCAATGTGCACATTGCTATCCTAGTAGAAGTGATAAGTCTCATTTAAGAAAACATTATAACGCTTCTGAAATTATATATTAAATTTTTGTTCTAAGATAGATATGGGCATTTTCCTAGGAAAGATCTTCATTTTTAATGACATTCTTAAAAGAGAAAATTCCTGCCACAAAGTAGGACCTCTATCAAATATACAGTTCCTTGGTATACCCCTGAAATTTGCACACACTGCATTTTCTCTCAAACTAAATGACCTTTGTTTTTCTTTTTTTTTTTTCCTGTGTATTGTTATGTCAAAATAATGCTCGTCCTCAAACCCCAAGAAAAGATTATCTTGCCAATAAAACCTTTATTAACTCAACAGCCAGAGCATGTTGTTCTCTTCTGAACACTCAAAACTCTGTTCCCACCTTGTTAGGATAGCAATAAGGTCACGTTAGAGCTGATGATTTACAAACTGGTCTGGCTGGTAACGTCGATAGTCCTTGCTCTCTCCCTCTCTCCCTAACACCTCCATTGCCTTACAGTTGGGACCTGAGAGCAGGTGCTGAGAGCAAATCCTGTGTGTATGCATGAATGAGGGAAAGACCACATAAAGGTGACTCTGCATCAACTGAGTGAAGCTTCTCTTTCTAGTTCCTGTAACTTTTCAGGAATCTGCCCCCAGACTCAAAATGTTGAGCTGATCCTGTGTTCACTTTGTGAGTTTCGGATTGCTGCCATAGTTTCCACCTAGTGCCCAGACCATCTCACAGTTCAGACTCCTCAGGTGTCATCAGATGGGGGGCCCTGCATCTTTCTCTATCATTGCCCTCACCTCCTCAGGGGGACTGGGTGACCAGTTGAATCTACTCCCTTTACTAATGTAGACAAGGGAGGCTGATTTGCTCTAAGAGAAGCCTCTAGGTTTGAGGGTCAAGCCTTGCCCCATTCGTAAACATATTTTGTGATTTTTCCCCAGCATGTATTCCAAATTTTTTTTTCTTTTATTGGAAAACCAACGGTTGTACTTCAAGCCTTTACAAGTGAATTGTTCAAGTCACCAAGTGAATTGTTATCACTCCTGTGACTTTGAGAGATCCCATGATTGTCCTACTGGTTCATTATCACATGGGAAATACCATCTAAACAAGGCACAATCCCCACCTTTAGGAATTTAGCTTCATATCTTGGAAATCCTCTTGAATATATAATAAATACAATAATCCTGTGTCAATGGCTGGATGACAGTGTTGTATCTTACCTCTTTTTCACTCATACATGTTTTACATCAGGGAGGAAAATGCATTGGGTAAAGAATAAAACTTGACATTTTATTACATGTTCCCATAAGTAGAAAAATATTATAGGAGGCAATAATGAGGCTTCTTTCTCCATTGTCTTCTGGCGATGAAATTATTTTGTAGCCAAGAGAGCAAAACATCAGAGTTGAAATGGTTTTAAGCCTTTTCTATTTATTGCCTTTGTGAGATCAGGAAAGTTTCTAAAATTTTCTTCTCCCCATTTCCTTGTCTTCACCACAAGGTTATTCCACACCTGGAGGTGTCATTTATAAAGACAAAATATGACCACATGTGACATAATGTAGAAGAATAGAAGAGTGTTGCAACTGCCAATTGGTACTAGTATGATCAGCGTTTTTTGTCTCCAAGTCCTCACTAGCTAGAATTTTCTCTTTGGAGTGATGCCCTACTTTGACCCTTAATATCTGAAAGGAGTCTAAAACAATAGTGATAATGAGATAAGAGAGCAGGGAGCAGGAACTTTCCTTCTGTTCCCACCACCCCAGCCTGTAGGGATCACCTCAGTGGGTCCACAGAGTCTCAGCTGGTGGAGGATTAGCCTTCGACTTCACATTGCTGTGCTCCTTCTCAAATCAAATTTGCCACACTTAGTGGAACCCTCACGTTGGGGATCGCCTTTTTTATTTCCCAAGCCATTTAATTTATTCTGCATAACTAGCCACTTTCTCCCTCAGGGGATTTTCACGAAAGGGCTCAAGCCTTGATCTTTCCTGTTGAAGGGGACAAAGCCGATAAGTGACAGCCCAGGCTCCTGACAGGGCTGCACCTGCAGAAAACCAGATTTAAGGATTAAGGACACAGAGGCCACGCCCCGCCCTCCTAAATCCTCTTGAAAATAATGCAGCATGAATCCTTTTAAAAATTGTATTTAGGTGTGAAATCTTGGTCTTTCTTGTTTTCTTTTTCTTTCTTTTTCACCCCTGGACCGCCTGAGGTCACATCATGTTTTAAGAAAATAAAAAGGCTTCGTTAGTCAGGCAGTATCCATAACAGATGTCAGTTCAAACTGGGCACCCTAAAGAGATGCAAACGACACCCTTGGCATCCAGAAATGAGTACATCCTGCATCCAGCAAGACAAACATGTCCAAAGGGCGATTCTAACAGATTTGACTCCACATTGCAAAGTGCTTGAGTGGATGTGGCAATAAAGGGTAGATGTATATTTCAACACCCTGGGAGTTCATTTCTGTCAATCAATGGCAGGAATTCACTTTGAGGATATTACCTAAAGGTGTTTTTAAATCACTGGACATTTGGAAGCCTAGTTTGAAGCATGCATTTAATGGAAGAGGAATGTTTTAAAAGCTTTCTAACCATTTGAAGCTGTTATGCTGAAAATAACATTTCAGAGTAATATAGCAATGCCAGTCGATTTCCAGGGGGGCAGGGAGAGGTGGAAGGCTTAGCAAGGGTGAGTGAGTGAATTGCTCCACAAATGTGACTATCAGGTAAACGATACAGTTGAAGCCAGAATTCTCTAACACTGGCTACTTGGTGTTCTGCCACCAGGAGACACTTAACAGTGAGGAGTAGTACTAAAAAGTTTTAGAAAGGTTTCAAAAATAAATCTTCTGGAAGTAAGAAAGAGCAAGAAGACTCCTTGGGTTTAGGCTTTGGGGTAGAGTTGAAAGGAAACTATGAAAGAGGTTATGTTTTCCTTGAATTTTTGCCACAAGAGGAAGAAAGAAAGGACAAAAGACTGAATGGGAAGAAAGCTATGCACCAGGCTGTAGTCACAAATAGGAACAGCAGAAAATACAAAGATTGCAACAAAATATAGCTGAAAAGTTTTTGAATTGAGAACACAGCTACTAATTTCTTATTCCGGCATCTATTTGTGACTATGAGAGAAGCTTCCTTCATGTGCAATTTTATTTGAGTTCTATTTAGAAGTTTAAAATCTACTTTTATAGTTGTAATCTACACTGATTCTCTTGGGACTTTCCGATACAATAACACCCATGAAGAAACTTTATGCACTGTAAAATACTATGCAGGTTTTAAAATCATTACTACTTTTATAAAAGATGTCTATGGAAGGTCAGAAAACTCCCATGATCAGGCTCCGAAGTACCTGTGAAACATGATAATGCATTTGTTCAACATCTATATGTTTAACATACACCACCTCTAACCTTTTTTTACAGACTTCAAGCTGGAATGTGTATTGTTTTCCCTTTGCTACTGCAGTGAATTATCACAAACTCTGTGACTTAGAGTTTTACAAATTTACTCTTTGATATATATTGAGGTCTGAAGCTAAATCAAAGTGTCAACAGAGCTGCATTATTTTCTGGAGTCTCTGGGCAGGACCACAGTCACAGGTTCTGATGATTAGGATGTGGATATTAACATATAACATGTGGACATATTGACCCTATGTTGAGATAAGGAAACTGAAAGTCAGAGTAGTGAAATAATTAGACCATGAAACGAGGCAGGCATGAGGGAACCACCTTGTTCACTGATAGGAGCCACTTTGGTATTAAATCTTCATGTTCAAGCAAACATTGTTTAATGTTTAGACCTCCTCCTTCAAACATCTGCCTGCCTCCAGTATTCTGCCTTTGGGTAGGAAATGAATTAGTCAAAGGTAAATTATAAATAAACTCAAACTCAAGTTCATTTTTTAAAATCTATTTCTAGACCAGATGCTTCACACCGTGGACACAGAAATTTTTGAACAAACTTTCCAGAAAGAAGAGGATCCTGTGTTCTCATTAAAATAGCTGAAACCAGAAGGACATTCACTTTGTATACAGTTGGTGTTCAATTAGCTGCAATTGACACAGCATATTTCTGGCCTCGCTAATGCTAAAATCTGTAACTGTGTCTCATCTGTGTCTATGTCAATGCCCGTACACACATAGGTGTGATCCCACAGTTCAACACCATGCTTTTCTGATTCCCAAAAGATCCACTGAGCTTGGTTTTCATATGCTTACTTCCGCCTGTGAGACAGAAACAGCAGCGGTAACAAGAACAACAGGCCAAGCTAGATCCTAGCTAGGATTCATTCAGTGCATTGAGTGGGACAGGTTCTGCTTTAAGCATTTTGTGTGCACAGACTCATCAAATCTTAGATGGACACTCTGCAGTAGGCATGAATACTATACGTATGTTACAAGTGAGGAACTTGGTGCTCAGGCCAAGGTCACACAGCCAGAAAGGTTTGGAATGAGACCGCAGAGGCAGATGGTCTGCTCCAGGTCTACCTACTAGTTATGTCTATAGCCTTCACCCGTATGCCACAGCAGGATAGTGACAGAAGGAGCCGAAGTCTTTCGTGGTCCCAGTTATACAGCCTCGGAGATGTTGTATGAGGATGAGAGGTACCGAGAATAGGCCCTGCAAGGTGAGGCGATCTTAACCTACAGGGTCAATAGGAATCAGGCTCTAAGTTATTATACCTCCTCCTAAATCCTGTTTCTCCCACTCGACCTGAGAGGCACTGTGGGAGTAGACTAGACAGGATGGGCTGTTCTGAGGACTCACCACCTGTTACTGTAAGGGTCAGAGCTATTAGGACATCCCAGCCAGGTGCTCCACTACGCACACCCTGGTCACGACTATCTTTAAGTCATACTTTCAACCAAAGAAGTAGGACCCCACCCTGGCCCACCAATGTCATAGAAGCATTTGGCCAGTACTGGAGTCCATCCAGACTTATAGAACTCAACAAATGCAACAAATCAACCCTGATGGCATTAAATTTGCATCTGAAAAGGACAACATTGTTTACAATGGCCTTTGTAAGTTAATAAATAGCGGCATTAATATTTTATTAAAATTACTCAGATCAGCTAAAGTAGTATATGTAATGCCAGTTACAATTAGATTACTGGAAGATTTTCGCACAACTTGGTAATAACATTGTCCTTAATATAATTCAGACCAACAACAACAATTAAACAAAAGAAGAAGAGCTGCTGGCTAGGGTGGGGTACAAAATATGAAAGTAAGCTGGTCAGATTGAGTGCATTAGATAAGAAAAAAGAGGTGGACATCAAATGCAAAATCAATTTAGTTCCTCAATATTGATTCTCTGTTTTGCCTGGATCTATTGTTCCTTACCTCTTTCTCTCTCTCTCTCTCTCTCTCTCTCTCTCTCTCTCTCTCTCTCACACACACACACACACACACACACACACACACAACACAGTATGAGACCATTAAAAAGCTGTTGCTGCTGTAAAAATGTAAAAATATATTCTTGAATTAATAAACTCCATTATTTGCCAAATTTCATGGCTCTGTAATAGAACTGGATCAAAATCCAAAAGCCAGGAGACAAATCTCACTTTAAAAACTATTGAAATTTTCTCTCTTCCCATGTCTTGCTTGCCCCATGAATAACAAGAATATCAAAGAAGGTTCATTAGACATTTTCCATGAGTGAGTTTATTGTGCTTATTAGCTGCCTACTCTAAAATACTACATGCTCGAGTGTCTCCAGAAAGAAAGAGCAGAGGTTGAACTTTCCCCAGAAGGAGCTTGAATAATAGTTGGCTATTCACAATATTTATATGAGAGAAAAAAATCCTTAAGAATATTTACATAGCAATTTTCATTTTAGTATAGATGAATATGTTGCAAATTGCATGTTTAATATTGCCTAATTTAAATCTTAAAAGGAAATAGGTCAGAAATACATCACCAATTTTATAAATGAGAACAGTAAAATCCTGAGTGAGAAAATGGGAGGACCTGGTCTCAAACCCAGGCCATTTATGGCTAAATCCTAAATCTCATGTTCCTTCCACTACAGCCCATGGCATCAGAGGCACTTTATTTACATTTTTGATGGCTAATCAGGACACTTCCTTGGGGAGACATAATCTAAGCCGATTTTAAAGAAAGAAAATTTTAACAGGCATTCAGGGGAAGTTAGCTTCTGCATCTTTGTGACCAAAAGACCTGACAAGAAGAACACAGAGGAGGAAAATTTTATTTTGGCTCATGGTTCCAGAGATCTCAGTCCACAGATGGTCACTCCATTGCCCTGGGCCCAAGATAAGGCAGAACATCATGATGGCAGAGCATGGCAGAGAAAAGCAACTCAGGACATGGCAACCGGAAGCAGAGGGAGCTCTGCTCACCAGGGACAAAATATAAACCCCAAAGCCATGCACCCAATGACTTACTTCCTTCAGCCACACCCTACGTACATGCCTACAGTTACCACCCCTCTCAGTGAATGCATCCACTGATTAGGTAACAGCTCTCATAATCTAATCTCTCCACCTCTGAAACATTCTTACCTTGTCTCACATATGAGCATTTGGGGGATACCACATATCCAAACCATGCCACAGGTTAATCAAATGGTATGAAATCATCAAGTTAAGAAAACATTTTTCCATTTATGATGTGCATATGAGTTTGTGTGTGTTTGTGTGTGTGTGTGTGTGTGTGTGAGAGAGAGAGAGAGAGAGAGAGAGAGAGGAGACTGCGAGAACAGACTGTGAGTGTGTGTTTGCATCATGAGCAATTGCTAATCCAGGCTAAAATAGAAAATCAATATTGAGAACTCGACTGATTTTGTAGTTCACTTCCTGCCATTTATTCCACATCTCCCCTGTGGGCAATGAGTGGCTTGGCAACTTGATCTCCGCTTAACAGGCAGGTCAGATTGTTCTAATAATCATTTCATTTCCCCATCCTGGTAATTGATTTAGAAATGTACCTGTGAACTCTGTGGAGGTTTCTGAGATACTTACGACACTCTTAAACCGGAACATGAGCATTGATTCCATTGCCATACAGGGGCTTCTGAACCAGCCCTCGGAAAACACAAAGACAACCATGTGGAACGACTCTTGTCAAGCACTGGACAAGAGCAGCACAAGGCTGAGATGAGAGACAAACAGAAACACACAGGGTGAGATTTCACACAGGCCAGCAGGGAGTGGCTTTGAGGGGAACAGAAGTGAGTAGGGACTCCAAGGGTCTGCACCATGCTGGAAAGGAGGTCTGACCAGGCAGAACAACCCAGGTAAGACCCTTCAGAGGCCTCTTCTTAGAAGCAGAGCTATTCTAGTCTTAGAACAAAAGTTTCCTGGATTCATCTCAATAAAGTTGAACAAGCAGCACTGAAAGAAATGAGCTGGTCTGTGATAAATGAGTTGCCTGCCAGAACTCAACTCAACTCTTTAAAAGAAAACAACACGATCCAAACTAGGCTGCAGTGTCAACAGATAATCAAGAACTACAAGCAAGCAAAGAAGTCAAACAATATGATCCATGAGATGGGGGTGGGGGCAGTCAATAGAGCCAACAGAAATAAACCAGATTTAACGAGGACAGTAAAGGAGCTACATGAGAGAGCTTTTAAATATTTTCAAGTCTAATACTTTATGAGAAAGATATAGTACACACACACACACACATACACACACATACACAATTTTGGAAAATTCTTTGCACTGATATGATTCTAAAATATTTATTGAGTACTTTTAAATGTGCTGGATACCTTGTTAGACCTTGAGAATAATTAAATAAAGAAGACGGGAAAAAAAACATCTTTTGCCTTCATGAAATGCAGAATCTAGTGTGGGGAAGAGGGCAAAACATGCAATTTTCCTCAGTGCTAGAAATGACAGGTTGGGGTGAGCATAGGGCTGCAACAGAAAGAATTCAACTTCCTTGAAGTTAAAAGCAAATTTGCAGTGGGAAATAATTAACCCTTTTCTGGAAAGCTATTCACAAATTCCCACACACTCCACCTGTAACTTGCTTTGAGTTTGCATTCCAAAATTTCTTCCAAGAGGTGAACCAATTCCTCATTCCAAATGGATATTTCATTTGAATGACTGTTTCTTAATGCACGAGTGGTAATGGAAGGTAATTGAAGGGCTAGGGCTGCATTCAAAAGCTGTCACTTGAAGAAGCGGCCCTTGAGCTCTGAAGAAGATGTGACACACAAGGAGCCATTATTGTGGAAATCAAATACATAAACCCCCTCTTTGAGAGAGGAAATATGAAATCAAAAGCAAAAGTCTCCACTTAAAATGAAAATTATCTTCAATTAAAAGGAAACTATGAAGAAATCACTTGGATCAAAACACTTGGTTTACTCAGTCGTGCTTTAGAAATTGCCTGCTCTGTGCTGCTGAGAATGCTTGAAGGACCCAGACTGTTTGTGACCCAGGACACCAAACAAATTGCCTATTCCCTGACTAATCAATTTGAGGCATAGATAACAAACAAGACTGGAATTGACTGTGTTCTGTCATTTACCACAACTTAGACATCCTCTCCGTGGAGTTTTCTAAATTTGATGGAAGGTGATAAGGGGCCTTGTTTCAAATTATTTGACTGCAGCACTTCTCTTTTTCTATCTAAAAAAACAACTAAACACCATCTTTCGCAGACTTTAAATGTTATGAAACTTTTAAAACCTTTTTAACTAAAGTTTATCATACATAAAGAAGTTGTAAAACACTTGAAAGTTTGCAGTCATAAAACCTATCTTCCACGGAAGGAATGGTGGTTTCAGCAGCCTCTATTGCCCTGCCTATCAGTTCCAGAGTCAATCAACACTCCAACTCATTTACTTTCTCCCCATATTTTTCTTATGACGCCTACGACCAGTCATTTTGTTTCTTCTCTGGTTTGTTGTGTCATTTGAATGTCACCAAAATGTCTGTACATAGGGGTTGGGGTTATAGGTCAGTGGTGGAGCGCTTGACTAGCATGTGTGATGCACTAGGTTTGATCCTCAGCACGACGTATAAATAAATAAATAAATAAAGTATTGTGTCTATTTACAACTAAAAAAAAATTTTAAATGTCCATATGTAGAGGGTTATTATCCAAGACGATGGTATTGAAAAGTGTGGTGGACTCTGAAGATGCCAGGAAGCTCAGTATGTATTTCTGTGGTGGAATGCTTGCCTAGCTTGCACCAAGGCTGGGTTTTGATTGCTAGCACTCAATTAAAAAAAAAAAGAAGAAGAAGAAGAAGAAACAAAGAAAAGAAAAATGGCAAGTCTTCATGGGAGGTCATCAGATCAATGAAGATGTCACCTGAAGGGAATTGCAGGATCTGGCCTCTGTTCCAAGAACATGACTATTCTACTCCTATACAACCTCCCACATTGATGGACCACCATCTGCTGCCCTTACCAGAACTGAGCCCGCAAGTTCCATGCCTTTGAATCTCCAAAACTGTGAACTAAATAGATCTTTCCATTTATAGGTTTGTGCTCAAGGTTTCCCATCGTAGTGATGCAAAGCTGAGGGACACAGTTTCATGTGATACACATGCTTCATGTGATGTACATGTAAGCATACTTGTTTGATTTTGCTCTGAAGTGAGATAAGTAGAATATTGCTCCCAGACCAATGCCTTAATTCCTTGCAAAGAATCCTGTGAGTCTGCGGAGTTCTACCCTCCTATGTCTCTTGGCGACTTATAAAAGCATCATAACTTAATGTGAAAGGATCAGGGAGCTTCATCTAGACCCTTTTGGCACATACATTTTTCTACTCTTTTTACCATAGTGCTCCCTGCAACACCCTCTGCTTCACAGAATTTTCTATTCTTCTTTGACTGCGTGGGCTGCTGGAGTGGGTATCATTACAGTAATCTTTTTCTTTTTTTTCTCCTGCACAGAAAAAAGGACAATCTTTCAGAGGCTCCATCTCCGGCAAGAGAAGCACAGATATGCATGTGGAGGAGTGACAGTAATGTGCTCAGAAGGCCCAGGTCCCAGGTCTGTGCTCTTACCTTCCTGGGGAGACCGGGGATAATCGCATCCAGCAGTACAAAGCGATTGGCTGTGCTCCAGTAAGCAGGAGAGATGTGTAAACAGGCAGGACCTAGGGGACCTTACATTGTTTCTATTTTTCAAGGTCTCTAGGTTTCCACCAGCTTTGTTTTCTAGCAATGGCCCAAACCCAAGCCTCTAAAGGGCTCAAATATTCAGGGGGAAAAAAACTGAGTGCATTAATAGTACATTTTCTTCAGTGTCTGCCTCATGCCTTCTTCTTAGGAAAGATGAAAATATTACTGGGTTTAAAGTGTTCACCCACCTTTTGCCCTCAGACTTCTGTACTTAGAACAAGGTTTGTAACAGTGTTCACAGGATATCATCACACTCTGCAGCATCTTAACAGACTGGCAGGATGGCACGCGAAGGCCTCAGGAGAGAAATGATTCCAAAGCGTATTTAAAGTCACAAATGTCACATAAATAGATGCTACAGAAAAACAGAGCACCCTGAGAATTAAATGACCTCAGAGCTTGCAGGGTCTCAAGTTGCTTCTGTAAAAGGTCGATTAATACAAGAGGCAGGATTAACGAGTGGGAGCGAGGCAGGATCTTCGAAGGACAGCAGGAGGAAGGGAGGCTGAGGGTCCTCACGTCTCTCAGCCTGACACAAGCTTGTTCACCAGGCAGAACAGACGGCTGGTGTCAGAATCCCATCTTTGTAAACATCTCTACTTTCTAAAAGAACATAATTCTGCTCCCCTGGTGTATTCTTCACTTATAGCTGTCTGAATTGAAAAGGCAGATGTTTTATTTGGGGAATTGACTGCAAGGGTGATTGCTTTCAGGTGAAACGGTTAATAAATTAAAATTTAGGGAGCAAGATAAGTCTACTTAGGGAGTAGAACTCTCCTAGCTAAGGTGAGGAGAAGAGAGCTAAGCCTGGCTGTTCTTGGAATAGCTCTGTGGATAATGACATAATTAGCAGAGGAGGGGGGTGGAACAGTTGTATTGATTAGCTGTCTAAAAATTGCCCTATTGCTAAACCTGAAGCCAGACATTTTGTTACTGAAATACAGCTGAGTCTCATGCAAAGGTTAGTGTTATAAGGAGAGCTTTGTACGGTCAGTGCCCCAAACTCTGGGATCTCCACTTCTTTTGAACAAAGTCAAATCTCTCCCACTTTTCAACCTTCTACCTTATTCTCACTCCCCAGTGCAGAACTTCACTTCATATTGATTTCCAAAAAATCAATATAAAAAGCCCTCAAGAGTAATGTCTGCCCAGCGCTCCCAGGGCCTCTTTCCCACAGCAACCTCGTCTCACCATCAGCCATTGCCCTGGAACCTCTTCTGAGAAGACCAGTATCTTGCTCCATGAGCCACTGAGGATACTCCAGTCTACACAGCCCCTGCTGACCACTTCCTCCTTTTAAAATTCCATGCTCCTCTGGTTTTCAGGAGCCCACAACTTCCTGGTGTTGCCCTCTGCTTCCTTGATTTGTTTTCTCTTTTTCTCACCCAGGGGCTCTGAAGAAATATTTCTTCCATAAATAAGAAGTGAAAGAGACTGAATTCAGCCTCCAAAGCCAACATGGGGGAGTGTGTGCTCCATGGTCAATCACTCTAAGATAACATTAGGGTGCTGTTCTGGGGAATGCCCACTGCTGACATGGGCAGATGTGCAAGGATGCAAACAAAGCCTTGGACACACAGAAATTCCACCTTCTCTTCTCTTTGCCAACTCAACCCTGCACCAAGAGGAAAGGAGCTTGCAGGCCAGTGTCAACCACAAGACCTTCCGCTATTGCCCAATAGCTGTCACAGCAACCACCTTATGGACATTGCTGTGGTTAAGCAAACAGTAGCCATGACTCAGAGGTCTGGAGCATAAGCAAAAAAGAGGAGAATCCATTAGGCTTGGGGAGGGCATGTCCCTTGTCCCTTAGGGAGAGTTCCCTACTGAAGGGGAAGGGAGGAACCAGAGATGGGTAATTGAGAAATGAAAGATAGAGACCAGGCAGAGATACACATGAGAGTTAATCTGTCAGAGCCGAAAAATAAAGGCGAGAGAGGCCAAACAGGCTTGTGTTCTGGGACTTTCATGGGGAAGACTCAGGAATCAGAACCAGGCGGGTCCTAATGGGGTGGCTAGGGGTTGGGTTGGTATGAGGGAGTGGTGAGCCTTTCTTAGAAACAAATGCCCTTGGGCAGGAAAGTGAAACTTTTTCCTTAAAATGGCAGCTGTCACTCAAGATGGATAAGTAGAGACCTTATATTCCTCCATTTTTTTTGTTGTTATTTTTTATTGGGCCCCCTAGGAAACAGGGATATAGGTCAATCTTTTGTAATTGCTTCCTACTGGGAATGGGTGGTGTTTGAGTCACTCATTAGGGGCACAGGAATGATGACGGTTGAGTGGAGGTGGAATGCTGTCCCTGGCAGCCCAATTTTGGTGAGGGATTGGTATTCCTGTAACAAATCTGGTTTATAGTTTGGTTAGAGATCTTTTGGATCTGATCTTGAACCAATCTAATGACACAGGGGGCAAGCATTAACAGAAGACCTATGATAAGGAGACTGGTCAGGAAAGAAAGTGGCCACTGGAGAAGGAGGTTACTTAGCTGCCATCCTTCAGCAGAGGAGAGCTGTTGTTTTTGATGTTCAAGTTCCTGTTCAAGTTGTTTTATCTTGTTCTTTACTATACCAGATTGATTGACATAAAAATAGCATTCCTTCTGTAGGCACAGACTGAGTCTGCCTTTTTGGCCATAAGAAGATCAAGGCCCCTTCAATTCTGCAGAACCACAGCAGCTAAAAAATCAAGCTGGGATTGTATGATTAGTATGGTTTGAGCAAGTTGCTGTAATTCCTGGTAATAGTACCCCTGGGAGGTGAGTGCAAAATGAGGGAGGAGGGCAAAAACGAAAAAGGAAGGGATGGAACTTGTGGTTCTGCAGTGTCCTCGTGGATCTCAGAGACCAAAGAAACATCGGGTATTTCAGTCTTGGAGAAACGCAGTTTGAGAGGCCTGTGGGTGTCACTGTATAAAAAGGCATAGAAAACCATTTTCACCATAGACTGAGTGAGATGCATGGATGCTAGGTCCTTAGCCAAGGCCTGTTCTCAGAACCCTTGGGGGAGAATGGTCCATGTTAGCTGAGTGGAGTTGTATGACTCAGGGTCTGTCCATGTAAAAGGCTCTTTTTTGCTTATGTCTTGACAGTCAGGATGGAGGGATATATAGAAGAAGGCATCTTTTAGATCTAGCACTGAGAAGTAAGAGGTCCCAGAAGGAATGGTGGAGAGAAGGGCCTAAGGATTGGTTACCACGGGATGGACTGGGATGACAGCAGAGTTGGTGGACCAGAGGTCTTGGACCAAGCAGTAGGAACAACTGGGCATTTTTACTGCCAAGATGGGGGTGTCATAAGGGGAATGAGTAGGTCTAAGGGATCTCTTTCACAAGAGGTCTTGAATGATAGATTGTAAGCCTAGGAGAGAGAGTGGGTATTGTGATTTGGCCAGAAAAATAGAGGGAGTTTTTGAGATGGATGTGAATGAGCTTTTGGTGTAAAGCGATAGAAGGACTTGAAACATCCCAGACAGTAGGGTCCACCTTGGAAGGGGTTAATGGGAAGGCAATGGCAGATGGAATAGGGGATGATCTAAGGTAAGGGTGAGGGAGAAGGGGAGCAGCAGGCGAGTCTGAATGGAAGTGTATATGAGGGGAGAAGGAAAACATAGCCCCCAACTTTGTGAGAATGTCCCTTCCCATAAGGGGAACAGGGCACTGTGGAATGATCAAAAAGGAGTGGGTAAAAATTAGAGAGCCAAAATCGCAAACAGGGCTGAGTGTCTAAGAGTTTGTAAGGTTTACCCTCTACCCTGACAATAGAGATCATAGAGCGAGTAGTAGGCCCCCAGAACTCCATGAGTACTGAATATGTAGCCCTAGTGTCTAAGAGGAAGGAAACCGGCCTAACCTGAAATATGCAGAGTGACCCTGGGTTCCCACAAAGAGTAGTGGTTGGGTGATGGGGACCTGGGCCTCTTCAGTCCTCTGCAGCCAGTCCTAAGAGTTGGAAAGGGGAACCAGAAGGGCCAGATGGCTGGGGGCCACTATGGGCTCAGGAACAGTCAACGGCCCAGTGTCCCTCCTGATGACATTTAGGACAAGGGCCTGGAGGCTTGCGAGGCTTGGGACATGTATGAACCCAGTGACTCATCTGACCACATTTAAAACAGGGTTCAGGTGATCCTGAGGGACCCTTCTGTGGGCCAGTGGAACCAGGGACAGAAGCTGAGGCCAGTTGGGCAGCTTGAGTGAGTGTCTGATATTTCTGCTTCTGAGCCTTCTTGTCTCTCCTGTTACATACCTTAAAGGCCACTCCCAGAACCTCAGCTTAGGGAGATAGGGGCCACCTCTTGAGGCACCTTAGTTTGGCCTTAATATCAGGGAAACTCTGGAAGGAAAAGTGGGTCATTAGTAGTTGTCCCCCATCTGGAGTCTCAGGGTCCAGATTAATAAAGCCTTGGTCAGGTGATCTAAAAATGCTGAAGGGTTTTCATTCCTATCTTGAATGATTTCCTGGAGCTTTTCATAATTGATAGCCTTATGGGCTGCCTTTCTCAGTCCTGCCATGAGGCAGGTAATGAAGTGGTTTCTACTAGTTACTCCTCCAGGCGAATTATAATCCCAATTGGGGTCCCAATCAGGGACTGCTTCAGTGCCAGCCGGATGGGCAGGGGAGGTCTGATGTACCTCATCAACACAATTTCTAGCTTGCTCCCAAACTCGCCTGTGCTCCTTGGGCAGGAGGATGTTAGACAAATCATATGGACAGGTTGGGCAGCAGCAGCCTGTGAGCGTGTGGTAAAGGATAGAAGAGCAGAGGGGCCAAAGGGACAGTTGCTGCATCAGCTTCATCAAAAAGAGAACTGTGGTATGGCAGGGGCTCATCTTCTAGGTTAAAGAGTCCTGGGTAGGATCTTCTGTCCCTTTGGAAGCAGGTGTAGGGGAGGAGAGAGCTAAGAGGACTTATGTGGGAGAGCAAGAGTTGCAGAGAGAGGGCTTAGAATTTACAGAGGAGAAAGTCTGAACATATGATATCTCCTTCCATTTTCCTGGATGCTCACAATAGTTGAAAAGATCCCTGATAATATTAGGATCTAGAGTGCCATTAGGTATCCATTTAGAGTCATTATCCAAAGGATATTGAAGCCAGTTCAGATTTCACAAGCAGATAGGTTTTGGGGGGTTTAGGTCTGGGGTGAGAGAGACCCTAGGTTAGCCAGGAGGCAGCCTAGGAGACTATGGGAGGGAATGGATGAAGAGTCGCCCATGGTGAGACATAGGAGGTGAGTTTAGAGGTGGAACATCACCCAGTCTTTAAGATCACCTAGTCGAGGGGTTGGTTATGCTCAGGGAGTCGTCACCACCGCTGGGTAAGTGTCAGGGCAGGAGCAGTAGAGCAACTTGGGCACCAGGCGGGGACTATGTAGTAGGGGCAGAAGCCCATAAGATTAACCGAAGGCTGAGAGGTAGTCTCACCAGGAACAACTCCCAGTCACCCTTGGTGGGTTTTGTTCAAAACCCAGGACCCAAATAAATGACCACTTATAGACCCAATCAACAGTAGGGATCAACCACATCTGTGAAAGCTGTGGCTGGGGTGCTCCTGACCACATGGTAACCCTGGGAATGCTGGACATTCAATGGTCACTTTCCAGGACCCGTAGGTCGTTTAGGTCAACAGGAGACAGGAGTCTTACCTGGAATGTCCGGTGGTGGGTGCAGAGAGGGCATTTGGCAGAATGGAGGGCCTGGTCCCACAATGGAATCTAGATCGGGGCCTGGGGATGCTCAGTGACCCTCAAAGAGGGGAGGGGGGCACACCAGAGAGCCCAATCCCCAGGTTCAGCACCAAAATAAAGGGAATGGAAGGAACGAAAGACAGGTAAGTGAGAAATGAAAGACGGAGACCAGGCAGAGATACACACGAGAGTTTATCTCTCAGAGCTGACAAATAAAGGCCATCTCTCTGTAGCAGAGGACAAACAGGCTTGGGGTTCAGGACTTTTATGGAACAGGCTCAGGAATCAGAGTCAGTCAGGTCCTAATGCAGGCACTTAGGGGCTGTGTTGGTATAAGGGAGTGGTGAGCCTTTCTCAGAAAGGCCCTTGGGCAGGAAAGCGAAACTTTTTCCCTAAAATGGCATCTGTCACTTAAGATGGCCATCCAGATGCTAAGCAAGGACCTTATACCCACCTCCCTCACACACACACACCACACACACACACACACACACACACGCCCAGCCCAGGACAGAACTGGGCAGGGGTTCTGGTGGCAGGACTAGGGTCCCTCATCTTTGGGTGTTATCAGTTGAGGAGGCTGAGGCTCACCTTTGGTTGTCCCTGAGAGGCAAGAACAGGTTCCAAAGCCAGGGAAAGCTTCTCCCACATTTTCAGGGTCTGTATCTTAAAAAGCCTGGGGTGCTCTTAGAGGGCCCATGTCCCTATCCTATAAACCCTAGGCTAGCACAGGGTGCCATCCTATTCATTCTACTCTTACCTGATTGTGATTTTTTTTACATTATATTTTAAGCAAAAATAAGAAGTGACGTACATAAAGAAGCAACCAGAGAATAATCAAACTATACTGCTTTGCACCTCTCTTAGAGTCTGCAAAGGACCAAACGAACAAAGTTTTATAAGCAAAAGGTTGTGGGAAAGAGATGAAGAACTTAATCAGATAGAGGTTTAATTAAAAACTAATGAAGTGAGGAAACTGGGCTTACCCAAGATGAAAATTATTTCATTGTATGTTAGCCTGTTTGTTCATTATCTAAGCTAGTATTTTCAACTGACTCATATGCATCTAGAGAAAAATAATACTTTATTTAGCAAAATTAATCATGTATACTACCAACCCATATCTATTTACACCCATGCATTCATTCATTTCTCATTACCGAACAGGAAAATTCAGGGAATTTGTGTATGCTGCGTGGGATTTGACACTGCTAAATATGAATATTTACAATGGAAATTAACCAAAAACAGCAAAGCATTAGACTTGAAAGGATCCATACACTTTAAGAATCCCATTTTAGGCCTGGAGGAAAAAAAAAAACTTGAAATTGCAGAAAATTTTCCCTATTGTTTCTGTCTTCAACCACATGATGAAGGGACCATTTCCTCTCCCTTAAATGCAGCAGGCACTGCTTCTGCACATCTGTGCTCGATAAATGGGAGTCTGCCTCATCCTGGGAAGACCTTCTCAGTTGGCCATTGGGTTCAATTGCAGTCATTCTTCAAAGCAGAAGCCAAAAAGCACCTCAAGTGCAAGACATCCTCCATCCCATGCTCTTTAGTAGAATCAGTCCTTCTCACCGCTCAGAGTGTGGTGGAACTGGCACTGACTTGGCATGTTGATTCTCTGCTCTCTGGCTGGGTACTTTGGATTTGGATCCCACCGTTTTTTGGTCTATAAAATATGGACAGCAACTGAATATAATTCATGAGTTTTTTCTGAGATTTAAATAGCCAAGAAAAGAAATGAATGAAGAATTTAGAAACAATGCCTAAGACACTGTAAGTGCCTCCAGAATGCTGCCAATTATTACAGCACGTCTTTATTGGAGCACAACATATAAACAGTTATATAAATTATTTATTAGCTTATCAGAACCTTACCTTTTTTCCCCATTCTCCAATCTGCATAGCATAATAAGTAACTCTTTGTTAAAGTGCAATATAGTGACCCTAAACTTTATACAAATATCTAAATCTTTACAGTATAATGAATCATCTCTTTTATGAGTTACTTTTATAAAGCAACTGCAAACAGATAATTTTACCAAAATAAAAAAAAATGTTCAAAATTCAAGTGCCTAAAGAAATGGTCTGAATTAACAAAAGTTTCATTGCATAATGGTTTTGTTAAAAATTAATGATGTGTCTATTCCTAACTGATTAATGGTGGTTCTAAATTATGCACTATATTGGAAAAGCCAATATCCTTTTCCAAAAGGATTTTCTGCTGTTATCTTTTATATTGGTCATAACTTACAACATTTTAAATAAATTATTTCAACCAAAGTACCTTGGACATATATATTATAAAAATTTTCTCATTTTCTTAGCAGGAATAAAAGGTCCGACACTGATATTCTCCAAACTTCCTGACTGAGGAGTGAAGTACCATCTGATGGTGGACAGTATGTTACTTTTCAATAACAGGATGTCTCATTTAGAAATGTCCTAGATTATTAAGCAATGAGTAATTGAAGTACTAGAAATCCCAGTTATATGGACAGTTCTGTTCCATGTTAATATAACACAAAAATGTTCAGCTATTTATCCATGCAATACATACACATAAAAGCAGCCATTGTCTGCACATAGCAGAGTAAATGGCAAAAATATCCCAGTGTTTTAGAGGAAATAAAAAGAGCACCATCCAGTTATCTCTAACAAATGGGAGAGGAACTGAGAAGTTTAAAATAAGCCACAGCATCATGCAAGAGTCCTTTGCATGATTGACACAAATTCATTTTATTCTTGATCCAAATGTGCTACTAAGAAAGGAGAAGGCTGAGAGCATTCTGCTCCCACCTCCTCCCGATTCAGCAACTACTGCTCTATTTCAAAGAAGGAGGGTTGCATATTTTACATTCATCGTAAAGTCACTCCAACTTTTATCTACTGTGACAATGGCATGCTTTTCCTCAATCAGGGCAGAATCTGGTAAAAGAGAAACATATGCATCCATATTTAACTGTCTCTAGTAGGGAATGAGATATTTTTCCTCCTGAGCTAATTACTTTGTTGTCAAAATATTACCTGAAGCAACTGAAGAAATCAGTAGTGCTTTATACTGCCTGGTTTCCCCACTCTTACAGATAAGAAGTCTTAAGCCTTCCCTCTCTGGGTTGGTCTTCCTCTTTCTAAGTAGAAAATCTCCATCACTGCTAACCTGGTATTGTGATGACCAATTATGAGGACTAAAAATACTTTGAGATGCAAAGAAATGCAGAAAACTCGGCCCTCTCGGCCTTCTCTTAGTAAGAGCAACTTCTTAGTGGGGAAAGACCTTAAAAATATTGCTGAGGTTCAAGGTCAGTGAACTCCCTCCAAGAAAGACTCCAATGATCCTGAATATGAGTTTATGTGATTTTCATATCTCTCTCTCTCTCTCTCTCTCTCTCTCTCTCTCTCTCTCTCTCCTTTTTCAAAAAAGAAAGAGAAAGAGAGAGAAAAAAAAATAGGAAAAGTAGACATGAACCTCACTGTTCCTCAAGGAAGCATGAGCCTCTTGAATACTTGATATAAGAGAGTTAGTTGCATGTATGTGTGGAAACCAGTGAGTCTGAATGTCACTTTCTGGGGACATCGAAGAAGCACAGTATGTTTCATCTCAGGATATGGTGACAGATATGATCCTAAAGAAATAATTCCTCAGGGTACTGCAGAAACTGTGCTGGTATCCAGGCATCTCAGTCGACTTTGGGTAGATAGATCTCTGGGGGCCAGTGAAGTCCCTCCTGATGTCAGAGTCAGCAAGTGCTGTTGAAGGAGAGCCCTGAATTTCAGGAGGGAATACCTTCTCCAGAAAGTTAGCCAGCACGGCCATAATGTGATGTTGTTATAATTAAGAAAGAGGTTTGACCCTCCCTAAAGCATTGTCTAAAATTCTAGACTTAGAGAGGCACAATTTTGAATTTTTTAAGAGACATCCCTGTGCTTACTGAAAGTTTCAACTTACATTTATTTTGTTTTGTCCCCTGAGTTTTCTACAAAAATATAGTATGATTGAAGCTAGCTATACAAATATCTTTTTTCATAAAATCCACTTTTATAATGGCCTATTTCTAAAACTACTACAAAGAAAATTGCCTTTCCCCCATATTCATTCCTTAATGGTATTAAAACAATTATATACTGCTGTTATAATACATGTCAACATTAAAGATTTTATACTTTGGTACATGGTTCCTATTAAAAGCTACATTATAAGAAAAAAAAATCACTATCCTGTGATATAGAACTTGATATTTCTCTTAGCAATGTAAAAATGCAGTTGGTTGAAGAAAATGTTTGATTCTCAAATCACCATGAAGATCTAAGAAAGCTTACATTAAACTCTTCCTCAAGATAAAGCATCATAAGTTTCACTGCCTTATTCTACTTACTATCTGGTGCAAATCAGATACAGAATGTACAGAATATTTCAGGACATGAATAGTACACATGGTCCATAATTCACAGGTTATCACTTGTATCAAAATAAGCTGTGTGAAGACTTTAGCAACTACCATGTGGAGGAGTGAGTCCTAGAATGGCTTAGTTCTCTGCTTTGGGGTCTCTGCTAAGTGAAGGCCATGTTTTCCAGGAGGGCTCCTTATCCCCTGGCAAGTATTCTGAAGCAAGGAAGGCTGCAAAGCCACCCCTGGATAGAGGACCCCAGAAGGAGATGCTTTCCAAGCAACTGTGGGAAAATCCATCGCGTGCACATCTATTTTAACAGAAACAAAACCCAACTTCCAAAGACCTCTTCAGTGCAAGGTGTTCTTGGGTACCTCAAGCTAGCTCTAAATTGATCAGCCCTCTGAGGCTCCCCCAGGACTCTCTTTCCACATCAGTAGAATCCACGCTTCTTCTCACCATAATCTCAGTTTTCAGCATGGCACAGATACTGAACAATTTGTTCTTACAAATTACACTCTGCCTTGATCCAAGGGTGGTGAATAAAAGATGTTTTAATTAAGATGATTAGAAAATAAATTAAAAAGTAACAACAAGTCAAAGTAGAGGGAACAAAACACTATGTACGCAAAACAGTGCCTTTCAGGAGTTCCCAGAATGACTAAATTAGCAGAAAACTGGAGGCATTCATTTATTTCAACAGTATTTACATGTTTATTTACATTTTTTCACACTGATGAACAATGTGTTTTATGTAGACTCCCCATTAGAATTTCACTGATTCCTTCTACAAACAATGGACTTATTTCTTATGCAGATTGCATCTTGCTTAAAAAGTTATTTTCCTTCTTCTATGATAAAGTATCAACTAATTATTCCAAAATGTTCTATAACCTTGATACTAATGAGTTGATATTTCCTACTCTAACTGGAAACAAATGTGAGAAAGGAAAGGAAAGACTGAGGAAGAGTTGAGCACCCACCTCTTTGAAATCCTGAAAAGAACTTATATAAATTCAGCTTCCAAAGGACTCATGGGGTTTAATCTGGATTTGTGAGAATTGAGCAAACTTGGATTTATTTGGCCTTATCTGGTATTTACTATTCTGTCAGAGGTGCTAGTTATTGCATTTACTAACTCAGCTCCAAATCTTCCTTCTGCTTGGGTTGGGACTCAGCTAACTCCATTCCCCCTTTTCCAGTAGACCCCAAAGGCAGATGGAAGAGAGACAGAATGGCTGGGGAAGGAAAATGGGTTGAGCCTCCTCTGGGCTGTGGCATGCCGCTCTGCCTGTGACACTCTAGCAATTGTTATTTTTCCTAGAAGCACACTTGGCGCATTTCAGGCTTTTTTCATGTGCTTTGAGCTGACCTACAGACATCATCTCCGTGCCAGAAGTAGCACACCTGCCTAAAACACCCCTACAGGGGTCTTAGGGTTTATCTCCTTACGTCCTCTTCTATGGTCTCCTCCACCCAACAGGAGGTGGCATATTCTGCACTTACTCACTCCGTTAATTCAGCATTCCATTTCTGCTGTTTTAGTTTTCCATGATTTATTTAGTCCATCTCATAGGATCAGCTCTGCTAAGAACTAGGTGTGGCTTCTGCTCTCCAGCACAAGGTAGCCTGAAGGGAGTTCAGTTCCCTCCACATGCTGCAGCGCACCACCCTGGTTCCCTGCATTGCTGACATCACCCACCCCACATAAGCAAGCCCTCTAGAATCTTGTGTTTGCTAAAAGATGCACCAGAGAATAGGGGACAAACACTTTGAGAGTCTCAGGTTGGCCACATCGGTGAGGATTTAAGGGCCCTGCAGTTCAGGTTATTTGAAATGGCAGATTCTACAGTTTGAGAAGAATCTGTTCCAGATTAGGACACTAGTGTGGTTTCCTTCAACCTCCCCACCCCAAATGCTGCACTGCAGAGTTCTAGAGTTTCAGAGCCTCCTACAACAGAGACTGATCCATAAACATTCTCCATGGCTTAATGGAAACCTGAGACATAAAGAGACTGTGCACCTGGAGATGCTTGTCTGGGGTAAGGGCTGTCTAAGCTGCAAGATCACCACATGGAGTGATCTTTCTTCCTTCCTTTCTCCCCAAGCCCCGCCACCTTACACTTCTAAACAATGAAAGAGTCTGAATTTCAGCCATGAGGATCCACAGAACACAAGAATTAAATGAATATCTCAGAGCCTATGCCATCTGACTCTTCTGGACTGGAATCTCTCTTGGATTACCTCCACTATTTATGGGGAAAGTAGGGAGGGTGGAGGGTCCCCCCACAACAATCTGATAGAAACAGAAATGACTGAGCCTTATTTGTGCATGGGTCAGGTTGAAATACTGCTGTGGACGGAAATGGATGGTGATGAAAATGCAAGTCCATTCCTGGGTAGCCCTGAGAAACACTGTGCAGGGATCTGGCCGATGGGCAGAGCTGTAATCAACTTTGGGCAGAGGAAGAGGGTCTGCAATAAGAGCACATTCAAACTGCTAGCCAGAAACTGATGTTCTGGAAGGCAAGAGGGAGTAATACTGCAAGAGCAAGGCAGGGTCATCTGTGAGGAGAACTTTGTTCAGACCCATAGGATCAGGTGTGATGCATGTAGACCTTTGTGTCTCACATCAGTGTCAAAAAAAGAACACTGGACACTTGATACACAAAATCACCTCTCCACTGATATCAGCCAGCTTTTATCATGGCCACATCAGGGTCCAGTGATGCAGTAGTCATGGAGGTGAGGATGGGGTCTACATATGACACAATCAAGAGGAGGTGTCTGTCTCCTAGATCTCTGCCGCTGATGAACAATTGCCCTGTCAGGAGCAGAGACCTCCTCTGTTCTCAGCATGGTGTCTGCACTCAGGGAACTAAGCCACCACTTGTGAGCACATTGAATGCAGCAGTCTTCCCTGCGGAGGCTGATGCCCAGCTCATGGGTGGGGACATGCTCTAACCAGGGGCTTCTCTCCCTAGGTTGCAATACCTCAGAAGGTCTCACAGAGTACCAGTCGCCCCTTATCTTTGGCTTCACTATCATGAACTCAGTTACCCATGGTCAACCACAAAATAAAAAGATCAAATAGGAAATTCTAGAAATAAATAATTCCTGTTTTAAATTGCCTGCGTTTCGGAATATTGTGATGAAAGAAATCTCATACCATCCCACTAGGTTCTGCTCCATCCTGCCTGGGCTATAAATCACCCCTTTGTCCAGTATGTCCACAATATAAATCTGAGCAGCCCATTGGTCACTTGTAGCCATCTCAGCTGTCAGACTGGCTGTAGTGGTATCACAAGGCTTGTATTCAGGGAACCTTTATTTTATTTAGCAATAGCCCCAAAGCACAAGAGTATTGATGCTAACATCCAGATATGCCAAAGAGAAGCCAAAAAGTAATTCCTTTAAGTGAAAAGAGGAAAGTTCTTTACTTAATAAGGATAGAATAAAAAATTATATGCTAAAATTGCTAAGATTTACAGGAAAAAAATAAGTTTTCTATCCATACATTTGTAAAACAAAAAAAAAGAAAGAAAAGAAATTCAACTGTGTATATACATATATATATATATATATATATATATATATATATATATATATATATATGTATGTATATACACACACACACACACAGGGAAAAGCATAGCCTACATATCATAATATAGGATTCATTATTATCTGTGGTTTCAGACACCCACTGGGGATGTTGTAATGTGTCCCTGTGGATATTGTGTGTAATTAATTTACTGGCACAGTGTGTCCTAGAAATCCTCTATTGTCACAGAAGTGACAATGTCACATGAACATGCAACCCCTTGGTTTTCTTGCACACTACATCGTAAGGAAGCTGCCAATCTATAGAACACTGGGACAGCCTCTCACAACTTGGATCAAGAGATCAACCCTGTTAGGCTGGGGTGCTGCCATTCAAGACACAGTATAAGCTGAACAAACTGCATTATACTGACTCTATCCCTTGAGGACTCAAATACAGAGGAACAAGAAAGAACAATTAGGAGTAGGCCTTCTCATTAATTCTTAATGACCCACTTGGGGAAATTTGTGCTCTCTCTTCCCACAATTCTCAGGCATGCCTTCCATTTCATGATCCACTGTTAGAACCAGAGAAGAAGCAGATCAACCTGGGACCACTTTCTAAGCTTCAATGAAGGTTTGCTCTCTTATTTTAACTTCTTTCATGTCTTCGAGAGTTATGTGATGGTGTGTAATGTATATTTTCCTGAGTACATATAAAACATAGCAGATTCCTAGATTTTAAGATCATGTATGCTGTCTGTGGCTCAGATAATTTTGCCTCTTAGAGACCCTAACTACAATTGCACTCTTAGTAAATGTTTGTTGAAGTAATGTCTCTTTTCCTAAACAGAGTGATTTTTTTTTAATGCCTTTTAGGTTGAACATTGGGTTTCTACCTGAGGTGAAGGAAAAAAGCAAAAATAAGTTAGGCTATTAACAGTGCAGTCATGCTAGCACATACCACGTGGATACTGAGCCACATTGTATACCTCCGTGATTCTTGCTTTCCTGTTCTGTCCTTCAGGGATTCTTTCCAACAAACAGGGTGCTTTGCTTAATGGCACCTCCTTGATTGTGTCTCCTGAATTGTGCTGCCCAGCTGTCACCTGTAAAGAAAGGTATCATTTGTCTCACAATAAAATAGGATATAAACCATCAAAATAGCATTCAACCATTCATGTGTAATTTAAGCAAAACCACTGCCCCCCTCAAAAATGAAACAATCCCAAGACATTTGGGCCTAAATTTTCTTACAGCAAACTTATTTTTTTAAAACATCATTTCACCAAAAGAAGTCTGTGTGTAAAATGATACCTTTCCACCGTGAGTGTCATCTTGTTGTCTATCGAAGGCTCAGATAGTCTAAGCCCATCTTAATGTTTTGATCTAGTAAATTCAGAAGGACCTATTAGTGTGTCTACCCCAAACAGGCAAGGCTATGTAGATTTGAAGAAATACCCCTGACCTGTGATCTCCTTCCTTATAGTGTTCTTTTCCACCTTTCAGAGACTTCACACTGGTTTTGACATGAACCTGGAATGAAAACACGATGTCAGTAACGTGAACGTCACTGTTAATTCTCAGGACTTTCAAATAGAGAACCAGATCAGGCACAAGAGGGCAGAAAATGCTGCTATTTGTTGTATTAAATTGGCCATGTTGCAAAATTTGAATTCTTACCCTTCTTTTTGGTCCACCAAAGAAAAGTCAATGATATCAATTAAAATATCTAAACATGAGAGGGGGATTTAGAAGATAAGCACGGACACAATCTGTTATAGTGTGAAACAGGTCCTCCTTAAAGGGACACAATGCTAAATATGGTGGCTTGACAAGCAGAAAGTAGGACACACTGAACAGTGAAATCACTCAGTCAGGAAATGTCAGGTGGAGTGTGGGAAAGTTTATATGCTACAGTGAGCAGGTGATGGTGTATCTGACACATTTAAAGTATATATTTAAGATTGAGGAACACTTTGATCATACCCTGAAATGTCAGCTGTGTACAGTTCCTCCTAACCTTTTAAAAATGTAGGCATAGAGGTCTTAAATTCTCCCTAGTGCAACAGAAATAGGAGTTGTAATTTTGCCTTGTCTGGAAATAATGAAACTTTAACACACTAGGGGTTCCTTCCTCCAGCCTCTTTTACCTTTAATACAAAAAAAAAAAAGAGAGAGAGAGAACTTCTTTGGGTATAAAATTACAACTTTGGGGAGAGTAATAGGGATTAGCTCTTTCATTAGGCATACAAGATTTTTAAACCATTAAATGCTAAAGAAATGGTCATTTATTCTCAAAACTCAGCCTCCATTCTATCAAGGAAATAACTTTGGCAGAATGAAACACACATACAAAGAAAAAAGAAAAGAATGTGAATATCTGAAAAGCAAATGTAATCACACTCCCATGTTGAGCCGACATAAACACTGCTTTGCTTGCTGAAGAGAAAGTAGGTCATTGTATTAGTGTGTTAGGAATGCCACGTTAAAACTTCTTATCAACTCAAGAGAAGAATGTCAATGACCCTTTTAGAAATTATGGAAACCAGATAAGGCTACCAAAAATGGTTAGATCTGTAAAGTCATGAACGATTTATTTATAGGCTATATGGAAGACATTCTCCTTCGAACCCGAAATTTAAACACTCTACCCATATCTTGCTCCAGTATGTGCTCCACTTGCTTCTCCACTGCAAGACTGAGGCATCTCTGCCTTCTCTTGCTCAGTGTTCTGTCTTCTGTTGCCCTTCACCCTCCATGCTCTATGCATCGCCCAGATGGTGGAGGCCTGGCCACCCATAGCGAGCATCACTTTGCTTCTCACCTTTGGGAAAAGGTGAGCAATAAGGAAATACTCCCCACAGGACTCAAGGGAGCTGTGCAGGCGGGTGCTGGTGTGAGCTCAACCCCAAGGCCGTGTTCCACGTTGGGGGGACGCTGGCAGGGCCTGCTGAACCTATGCTCCAGACCTCTCATCCTCGGTGTCTGTCTCCTTAGTTACTGTCTGTCCTTTTAAAATTTCCCATTATCTTTTTCCTTCTGTGATCTGAAAGGAAGCAGGCCCCATCAGCCTGCCAGACCCTGGATTCCCTTCATTTTGCATAGGGTTTAGAAGCTGTCTGGGAAATGATCCATTCTGCCTGAAGCCTCTGGGCACAATGTGAAGTCTGAGGGGAATTTACATTATTACTTTTATCCACCACCGAAATCAAATATAAGGGAAAAGTCATAGAGCTGCAGCAACAAAGATTGTAAGAAAAGATTGCCAAAAATGAGTTTACATCACTGGAGGAGAGGTTTACATTAGAGTTAGAAGAAATGCTTGAGTGAACCAAAGCCAAAGCAGGTTGTGGAGGGTCCATTATGTTGGTGCTCGAACTCAATATAAGTGCTGTGGAGCCAGGGCCCGTCTAGATGACTTTGAACGTCTCCTTAACATCCCATTTCTAGGAGCCATCAATCAATCCCTCACAGAAAAATATGAAATGTTCATATCTATAGTCCTCTAAGGTCACTTTGAAATCCATCTGAGTCATCAAAAATATATCAAGGAATGTATTGGAACTAATGCTTTCAACTAACAAAATAGTGAGTTAAATACTTACAGCAACAATACTTGTTTCAATATAAAATTCTTACATTATATCCCCCATCATACCAGAACTCTAATTGTGGAAATAGAGGTTGTCATCAACGTAGAAAAAAAAGCAATACTTCCTGAATAAAATAAATCAATCTAGACAGGGAAAATGTACGTTAAGTATTTCTATTAATTGTCACCTGGAAATCTCAGTTAAGAATAAAAGTTGTGGCTGCTAAATGTTCCATATTCCAAAGTTTTCACAACCATTCTGAAAGGTGCCATTTTAGCAAAACAGACATTGCAATCCCGCTATTCCATCTCTCTGAACTCCCACCTAGAATGAAGAGTTTGTGGGACTCTAGACTGGGGTGATATTCCCATTCCTAGAAGTTGGGTCAGTGCCCAAACTGCATTAGTGACACTTTTTCTCTTGCTTGAAAATTGTGAAACAGAGAATAGGCAGAGTCCATGATCCCATCCAGAATCTATAGGGAGAGAAGAAAGGATTTTAAAAGATGATTTGCTGCAAGAGCAAGCTATGGCTTAGACTAAAAAAACCTAAAAATGGCAGCAGGCTTAACAACCTTGTTAGTGACTCTCAAGAGAAATAAAGGGTATAAGGAGACTGCAGGAGCAAGAGGCAACGGGGGGGGGGGGGGGGGGTCTCAGTGCTAGGAAAGGAGAGAGGAGGCAACTTCCTCATCATCAGCAAGGTGGGGCTGATCACAAAGACAGAGAACCACAGCCAACACAGAAGAGGATGCCTGACTCACTGCATGTAGGCACAAGTCAATTTATTTTCCATCCCCCATCCCCATCCCAGCCAGAGGACTGTGATAAAGTGGAGAACTGCCCCACCTTCAAACAGTTGGCAGCTCCATCTGAAAGTCTGACCTTTGCAGATAAAAGATGAAAGTTTTGAGCTTGAAGTTTTAAAATAGACTGATTTAAATGTTCATAGCCCAGATAGAATGTTTTCATAACTGAAAGTGACTGAAAAGTCAAGAGACCACACAAGGATATTGGAGAAGCACATTACCCAAAGGTAGAGAGGTTTGCAACATAGGGGGAATCATCTTCCCTTTATGGGATTAGATGGATGGATGGATAGATAGATAGATAGATAGATAGATAGATAGATAGATAGATAGATAGGAACAAGTCAATGTAGACAAAGAGACACAAGTTAGACCTGATACTCTATGTTGTCTTGGCATCTAGAGAACTAGGAGCGCCTATGGCTTAACTCTGTCTCCAATGGCCTGTTCCTCTCCCCGTTCTGCTTCTGAAGATAAGCTCTTCTGTGCAATTCTTTTTAGCAAAAGAACCAGGCACAATTGCTGCTTATCCCAGAGTAGAGCGCTGCCACTCCCTGCAAGCCTGGGAAACTACAAAAGCAAGCCCATCACTTCCTCCAAGAAGCCAGAGATCACCTTGTCCCTTGGATACCACAAATCCTGTCACCCACAGTCCCTGGTTGCCCACTCTGTGCCCAAGTGCACTCTGTATCCCATGTGGCCCTGCATGGTGTGCTGTGTCCTCCTCGCCCAGGCTGTGGACACATGGGACTATTAACTGCTGTCAATCTGTCCAGTGTTGTGTGGTCAGCCGTCCTCCTAACCTCAGGGCAGAGAACTGTCCTTCAGCAACAGAGTGGAAAGAAAGCAATGTAAACATGAAGATCACTATTTTTACAGGAAAACCCTAATAGCTCTTCTAAAAACTTTAATTGCAAGCCTTCCTTTTTGCTATAAAGACGCTAGGGAAACAACTTCACTTAATGCCGAGGAATAGAAACGTCATTACCTCAGGTCTCCTCATCGCATGATAGGGAGCTGTAAGATGGTACTGGAGGGCAGGCCCAGGGAAATGTCCTAGATTCAAGGACATGATGAAGATGTGTCTCCCAAATCATGTGTCAAACCTTATTCTCCAGTGCAACAGTGTGACGAGGGGGAGCCTAAGGGGAGATTTTCAGGTCAAGGGGAGATTTTCAGATCAAGGGGACTCAACCCGTGTGAATGGATCAGTGCCAACTCAGGCTTCAGGCTGTGAGTTTGTCCTCTTGCTCTTCTGTCTTTCATCACGGGATAATGCACCACAGGGGCCCTCGCCAGATGTGACCCCCTTGATCTTGGACTTCTGAGCCTCTAGAACTGGAAGCCATAATCCTCTATCCTTTATAAGTGACCCAGCCTCCAATACTCTGGCATAGCAGCACAAAAACAAAGAGACTCCTAACTGGGAAAGTCTGAAGACAAGAACCATCACTCTCAAAGCAGAATGGGATGCTGGACACCAGGTGTCGTAGTCCAGTCTCAGAGACTGTTGCAACTGAATGGTTCTCAATTACAAATGTGCATGAAGATTACCAGGCGCTTACTAAACACGCGTACTGTGGAGCTGCCCTCGTACATTCTAACCGTTTGCATCTGCTGTGGGGCCCAGGAGCCCACACATTTTCTAAAAACTTCTAAGTAGTTCTTTGGATAGGTCCACATTATGTCACCATGGAATGGACGTTGAGTCCAGAAGTTGTATCAGTTGGAGAACTTTCCCCATGGTGCCTCTCTGAGCCTCAATGTTCTTCTCTGTAAAATGAGGATGGTAATAACAGGCAGTGTTGATTTTGTAAATAGAACAAAATTGGGTTTTCACAGATATTCATCTAGATTTAACTCTAAATTTCAACACAGTTTTAACATAGATTATTCCCTGAACTATTGTTGGTAATATTGTTATAAATTTACTCATCATTGAGACTGGTAAAGAAAGAGCAAAGAGTTCAGTGGCCCAGAATTGCCACATAAAGTGAGAAATTGACTGATTCTTTTAACATTCCAAATGAGCCCACTAGATTCTTTTAATGTTCTAAATATGTAAATCCAGGCAGGTAACAAATCCAAAACTTAACTCTGGAATAAACAAAAACAAAACAGTAAATCCACTGGATTGGGAATCAGCATCAGAAGTTCTGCTTTCTGATCCAGATTGCCACTTATTAATTGATTTTAGGACAGTCTTTAACCCTTTTCTGGCTCCTGTCCCATCACTGATCGCATCATTGAAATCTGAAGATTGGATGGAGATAGTGACGCAAACCCCTTGCAGGCTTGAGTCTTCAAGTTGTTCCGTGTCTGAGCAGATGTGATGAGCCCAATGGAGTAACCCCCACCCTCTCCCCACCCGTGGTATACAAGAAGGAGGCGTCTCTTAAGGAATGACCATTTTTATTATGTATTGCTGAGAGTAA
This sequence comes from Marmota monax, assembly GCF_021218885.2. Lineage (NCBI taxonomy): Eukaryota > Metazoa > Chordata > Mammalia > Rodentia > Sciuridae > Marmota > Marmota monax. Next base: position 2,291,173 of record NW_026695150.1, on the reverse strand, counting down.
GACAACATCAGACTACACAATTCAATAGACAAGTTCATTATTTTTAATTTAAGAGGTGCTATGGACTGAATGTTTGTGACTTCCCAAAATACATATGTTGAAGCTCTAGCCTCCAATGTGATGCTTTTTTAGAGGCGAGGCCTTTGGAAAATAATTATGTTTAGATATGTTTATGGAGGTCGAACCACTATGATAGGATTAGTGTTCTTATTAGAAGAAGAAAAGGCATAAGTTTACTCTCTCTCCTTAATGTGAGGACCCAGCAAAAAATGGGACATTTGCAAACCTTGAAGAGGGTCCTCACCAGAAAATAGCCACGTTGATGTCCTGATCTCAGACCTCCCAGCCTCAAGAACTGTAAGAAATACATGCTTGGTGTTTAAACCAGCCAGTCTATGGTGGATTGTTAATGTTGCCTGAACTTACAAGACAATAGGTCAATGACGGTTATTCTATTTTTGCAAAGCACCTGCACTAGAAATCAACCTGCTGTTCCCACTATTAACCCAGCCATCAAACTCCTACCTGGGAACTCAGAGGCCCTGCTCAATAGGGTCAACAGAGTCGAGTTCAGCACACCCAGCCCAATTGTTCTGCCTTCCTTTCCTCCTGAGTTCTGTTTCATGTGTGGAATTTCTCCATGAGCTTCAGTTAACTGTGTGTTCTCTTTCCTCTTCACAATTATGCAAGTGACTGCTCTTCAGAACTTCAAAGTGATGCAGAACTTGCCTTCCTCTGCCATGGAAGTCACAGGGCACTCTGGACCTGGCAAGTTGAACTGGACTTTGCTTCTGTACCCCCATTCACCGCGGGCATTCTCAGATATTTTCCTACCAGGCATTTTACACTTTCTTCTCAGTTTGGCTCATGTTTATGTGAACTTGCCTTGTCTTTGTTTCCACATCTCACACTTTCCCTTTTTTCAAACTTCAAAACCCCCAGCGTTTCTTCACTTATGCAGGCTGCCTCTCCCTTGCTTCCTGGAGATACCAATACTTGCTCCTCTGTTTTATTTGGAGCCGAAAGTTTGAGTGAATTGCACTTGACATTTAACATATGCTCCCAGTGAATATTCCAACTGCACAGAACTCGGAGGAACAGACCTTCTGCCATCATTGTTTAGATGGACACACACTCCGCATTTCCTTCGGATCCCAGTGTCAGCTGTCTTGTCACGAAGTACTGAGCAAGTGCTCCTGGGCTGGGGGCAAAGCAGTGCTCAGTGACCTGTTTGTGCTAAGAATCAGAGCTCAATCCTGACACGGTCTTTGTCCTTTGGGAATCCACGAGCTAAATTCAGACTATAAAGGCTGGAGGTAATGAGATTATGTTTCTTAGTGTTCTTTTAGGAAGAAAAAAAAAAGTGAGGTCTAAACTCATAAATACATGCGCTGTTAGAGAGTAGGTTGGCAGAAAGCGAAGAAAACTCCCAAGGGAGCTGAGAGTCCACTGAGCACGAGGGGCAGGGTGGGAGGAGGGAGAAGATGAGACCACCTCAGGGGGAAGAAGAGGCTGAAGTTACGTTCTGTCCTCAGGAAAGCAACAAGTATTTAGGGAAGGAGCCCAACAAGCAAAGGAAGTGAGTGAGCCGTGACATAAGCCACCTCCACTCCACGTTCCCTTCAGCTTGACCCAACTTTGGGCAGCCTTCCTCCCACGATGGAACCCTCCCCTCCTTTTTCTTAGAGCATTTACTTTAGAAACTTATAATTGCAATTTTTTCTCTGTCCCTTGGGAACATAGAGAAATATTCCTCCAGCCTTTTGCCAGAATGTCTTTCTCAAAGGACAGGGAGAAACCCTTTGACATGTGGTCATAAAGAAACGCAGCTTCCATACCTCACAGGCTCTGTGGAAGGACAGGAACCAGACTGTAATAAGCCCAATTAGCAAGCGCAGTTGGCCCAGCACAATAACCAACTTCCCCCACCCGGGGGTCCTCTGGAACTTTCCCTAGTACTTCAAACTCTTCCTGTCTCTTGTTACAATGCCTCTATTACAGTAGGTCTTGAAAAAGTCTTCCTAGCCTGCCTAATTCTGTCTGGTGCAATTTTTCTTTGATAGTTCATAGGCCCAGCTCATGAATGACTAACAGGTACTAAGCTGCCCTGGGGTCCTGAAATGGCAGAAAAGCCTTGATTCTCCATGGTGGTCACAGGGCGAAAAATGTTCTGTAACAGAAAGGATTCCTGATGAGACAGTTCCACCACATCCTTAGCTATCTTGAATGAGACAATGGCACACACAGCATCAGGAATCTTGAGGTAAAATGGAGAATGGGGCACTTCCATGAGCCACTAACATAACTGCATTTAATCATATAGAACTATTAATATCATTCTTCAGTAAAAATATTGTGAATTTTAATTAGCCCCACAAGAGCTAAAAAAGTAGAATATTGCCAACATACCAACATCAATTTTGTCTTTGATAAGACTTGTGTAAGTGAGCTCTAACTATCGAGACAATAGGTTTCTAGAGCCTTACATAATGAAAAAGCAAGCACCAACTTTCCTTTTTTTTATTTTTAGAGACAAAGAGGTTTCCTTGAATTTGCGGACTTATTGGTGTTAAATTGAATAAGGAAGAAAGTATGTATAGAAAAATCAAATTTGCTGTGTGCAATAATATTACAATTTCATATAATTCAAATTATTTGTTATATATCTGCTAGATCCAACACTTGGGTCAGGGATGATAGAACATGAGACATGAAGTTTAGTGTATATAATATGTAAACAAAATCTAAGTCAAGTTGTTTGATTTTTTGTTGTTGTTTGTTTTTTTTTAAAAAAAAAACTGAAATGTTCATGATGAAAGAATATCCCAACAAGCTCAGTGGTTCTCAGATATATTTATGCTGGAGAGCAACAGAAAAGCTCATTTCAGCCAGATCTTTATAGTGCAGCCAAAGTAGGTACAGAAAAGTCTGCAGTTCAGATCAACCAAGGGTGGGAAGATTTTTTTCAGGAAACAAATGAAAATGTAGAGACATTAAAAACCACAAAAGATATCTCAGAGTGAGAACCAGGCAGCTTCAGTATCTCATAGCTGTTATCTCCTGATTCTTCACTATTTTGACGTGCTCAGAAATAGTGATTGCTACCCCTGGGAAGAGATATTGCTATTGTTGATTTAGCAACATAATCACTGACAACCAAAAAGTCTAATCAGCAGCTAACAAGGGCCCTGATGATACAGAGCAACCTGGTGGAAGTGCAGAACCACTTGCATTATCCTTTGCAATTATCACTAATAAATATGGCTGCAAGCAAGGGGTTTCCATACCCTTTTCGTTCTGTGCTCCCAGCCCAGGTTCAGAGAAACCTATGAAAGTGACCTCATTTGTCTTATGGGGTTTTCCTAGGTTGCCAGCTGAAACTGAGTGCCACCATTCTGTTGTTCCTGAGCTACTCTAGTTTTAGCCCAATGGCATGGCATGAAATCAATCAGAAAGAAAGGAAAAGAGGGGTATGTAGTATCCATGAGTACAGGAACTTTATCTTACTTACTGGATTATTGCCAAGAGCTAGAAGGATATTTGGTGCACATGAGATTTGCCCAGATGCTGATTGAAAAAATGAAAGTGGGGAAGAAAGGAAGAGGGAGAGAAAACGGACAAGACACAGTAAGGTGTTTGAAGGCAGGAAGTGAGAAAGGAGAGAATCAGAGATCGTATTTAGACCCCAGAATCTCCCACAGTTGTGGGATAGCACTCTGAATTTCTAGGAAGGCTTTTGAACAGGTAGAGATGTTTACATGACAGGTATGCTGTCAGTTTTTCTGGCATCTATGCCACTTTATTCCAAGAGGTGGGAATGGAAAGCTGTGTTTACACAGAGTTTATATTGCAAACGTCATCACCTTTGCTTTCTCTTAGCACATTAAATTCTTTACCTTTAAAGCTTAAAAATTGTTCCTTCTTGACGCTAAAGACATAACGCTGGTCTTTCTCTGGATTTGCTTTTGACAGTTCAGCCCAGGATACATTTGAATAGTGTAAACAAGGGTGTATATGGAAATACTTCTGAAGTCAAGGAAATAGAAAATAAAACTGCCAGTTCAGGTATTAAGTATCTGAATAAACATGAGTCTTCACTATCATTCTGAGACACGTGCAGGAATTACTTTAGATATTGCTATTTGACTGGCCACCAAAGCAGTGATCCACAGTGAGATATGAGTTCATGGGCCTTAAGACATCCTTCTCTAATGCTGTGGATGAAAAATGACTCTAGAATTCAGCAGGATTCCACAGGACTGAGCAGGAATGTACACTATCCATAGTGTAGATCAGAGGTTCCCTAGGGAACATGAGCTTGTATGACTTTTCAGAGTCAGCACACAACTGAATTCTGCACAGAGGTATACTGGTGTGAGAACAGAATCTGATCAATGTTGACATGAATAGCAAAGTGTCAGCTCCCTTACCAAGAGACCTAGTTCCAACACTACTTCTTCAACGCAGTTGTAGCTTATTGAAAAAAAATTACAGAGTCATCCAAGCATGTTTACCCCCCCAGAATGGGTCTGACAGCAAAGTCAAAGGTTAAAACTGATGGGAAGAATATGGGCTTTCAGTGCATTGAGAAAATACAACTTTAAAAAAAAAGCAACTTCTGCACAGAAGTAGAGATACTTTTTAGGTAGCATTCAACCTGGAAGTTTCTCCCCCAGGCAAATGCAGTGGTGACCTATATAGCTCCACCAATTCTTATTTTATAAAATAGAGACTCCAGGACAAGGAAACTTCAACAAAAGAGGACATTCCTGGGTACCTGAGAACTGGCGATGGAAGCTTCAGCATTTCAACTAGGTGCAAGAGTTGAAGGAGGCACCATACTTGTTCTGTGAGTTGGATTTTTCTGCAAATAGTAATTAAAAAAAATAAAGTGTAGCATTCAGAAGGGATTAGGACCATAGTACTGTACAAAGAAGAGAATCAGTGGATCAGACAGAAAGAAAAAAATAAATAAAAACACAAGTAAGAATTTGTAGAAACCAGGGTAAAGTAATTCCCATATTACTATTTTTGTTGCTATAATAAAGATAAAAGTTCCGTGAACCCCATGGATGAATCCAAAGCACAGGTGAATGAAAGATGGGAGACACACTGAAAAATTCAAATCCCACGAAGTTCATGAATCAGCAAAAGCAGTGCATAGTCCATAGTTAATGAGTGAGAAAACAATTAGGCCTGGGAATCGTAGGAAATGACTGGGAAGGGTAGTAGAAAGCATTATGGGCAATTGAGTGTCCCTGTCTCAACTGGGTTACACGCATGTGCAAGTGCATATAAAACCCACGGAAGTGTACACTTCAAATCTGTGCATTTAGAAAGGAAGAGAGGTACCTGGTTCTGGTGGATCCGCTACCTTCCTTCAGGCTAGGTCAAATGTCCTTGTAGAATAATGCCGGCTCCATGCCTGTTCCTAACCAGTGAAGCACACATTTCATTCCTGCTCCCAGGAATTAAACAAAATGAAGCCATCCTTGAGCATTTACTCTTATCAGCCCCATTTGGTACTTAACGCATTGTGAGTCTCCATAAATATTAAACAGGCACTCCCAGTTCAGGCACTAAGTGAAATTCAAAAGCACACAAGGGACTGGAGAGTGTTCACTAAGTACTGGTATTAGAGTACCACTGTTATGTTAAACAAAGTTTATATTTAAAACATGTTTTTAAAAGCACTTTGGAAAATACAGTCAATACACTGCTCAGTTGTTCAAACAGCAAACTCATACACACACACACACACACACACACACACCCTCACCCCAGAAAAGCCACCATTTGTAAAGCTTATTAGTACACAATCATCTGAGTAGCCCTGGCCCCTGGAAGATGTTCATAAATCTTGGAGGATAGAAAGGACTCCAGCTTCCCAGATCCGTGGACCTTAATTCTCCATCGGTTGCTTGATTAATGGAGTAGGTTTGGCACCACTCTGCCCTGCAGTCAAAGGTAGAGCACACTAATGATGACCAATAGGTAAAGAAGGAAAACGGAGAAGAGGCGAGCTCATGATACTTAGGTGAAGAGCAGAGAACCATCCATCTCTTTTAACTCAGGCCCTGAGAGTAGAAGAAAAAAGGGTTTGATTTCTTTGTTCACAGTTGAGAATTCATGGAAACTTTCTGGCTTTGTTTCCTAGTTTTGTATATTTGTGGAAGGAAAAATAAGAATTTAGAGCATGCATGCTACAAATGGCTATGTGTGTGTGTTGGGGGGGGTGTCCAGGGGAGCTAAGGATACACTGCCCTGTGGACTTTCCCTGCCACTCTCCTCTGCCCCATTCCATCTTACTTGCTCACTCTTCAGCTAACATCCTCAGTGGCTGCAGTGAAACTAACCCAAAGTGACAGCTCAAGACCAGCAAGAAAACTGGTATATGCCCATAAAGACAATTTATATTTCAGGCAAACTTGTCCCAGGGTACTTTTTGTCAGTTTTCTTTGTTCAAATCACTGTTATTTCTGCTTGAAACCACTCATGTTGTAACCATATTTTAAAAATGAAAACCGGGATGAAAAGGTTCGGGCAAGGGCAGGGAGAAGGGAAGAAACGGCAGGCATGGAAGGAGCTTCACAAACACTCTTGGGTTGCATCCTAGGCTGTGGGAACGCACCTCGGGATATGCGCAACACACTCTGAGCAAGGGGAGCCCAAACTGAGTGACAGCTGTCCTCACTGTGGCTATGACCAGGAAAATCCGATTCCCATGTTAGTACTTCTTTATAGAAACTGCTACTCTTTCTCCACAGCTGCTCCAAGACATGTGGCCCTGCATCGGGGTCCTTCCAACATATCTGAAATCAGAGCACCCTTGAGGAAGCACCTCACAAAGCTCGGGGCTTAGAATGGGGTCCGTTCCCAGGGCCACCTCATCCTAATGCATGTGTACTCCAGGAGGAAGAAGATGAGGGTGTTACATTGAAAATCAAAGTTCCCATTGGAGACATCAGTCTATTCCAAATGGTCACTGATTTTCCTAATGGAGGAAAACTGATTCTTTCTCATAGACCAAAGAATTGATAAGCCAAAAGAATGTAATTCCCAGTAAGCCATCCTATTTCTGGTTATAATAATGGTTTTACCTTCCTTTCCCCTTGGATCAACATACATAGCAGCTGTGTCTGGGACTCTTTCATGCATAAAAATTTCCCCAGCAATATTACAGACCACCTGTAGAAGGAGAGGAAGGATGGAGGGCCTCAGCATCCAAATATATTTAAGTCTACTCAAAATGGGGTTTCTCATCCGTGGAAAGGATTATTCAAATCATCTATCATTGCTAACACTTTTTCTTACAGATCATTATTCCACTAGTACAACATGCTGTGGGTTAAAACATCTCTCCCCAGCCCTAACTATATACACAAAAGTTAATAACTATGAAGTTATTAATTATGAAGTTATTAATTTACATTAGCTTCATTAGCATTTCTTGCTTCCCTCCCAATGGAATTCAAATTAAAATATAACTTATTTTAAAATATTTTACTTTTAAAAGAAATCTTATAACTTACTTGGGCAAGCTCTTGGCTAAGAGCTGTGTGAAGAAAACTTTATAGATCAATTTGCCTCTAGAAATATGTGATTGATTTTATACAGGCACACAGGCTGAATTAAACCTGAATGTGACAGTCATGGAAACACACACTTTAACAGTGCAGGTGCCTGGGGCCATTTAGTGAACAGGCAACAGGTCTGCATACCCAACAGAGCCTTCCACACAGTATCCAATCACATAATCACTGATATCCAAGATGCCAATCCTGACTCTTCAGGAAAGTTTAAATTATTATGTTTAGATAAGGTTGTTTAAGAAGGTAGAAAAGTGTATCATTTACTATTTAAAACTTTCATTGTTCCAGAAATGTTTAGTCAAAGATTTTAATTTTTCAAGGTTATTAAACACACACAAACTGATTACTTGGAAAGGACAATTTTTTTGTACATTTAATTACTTGACTTGTGTGGACCAATGAGATGATTATAACCACAAAGTACAGCCCAAATCCATTGCTGACACCCTGTAGGCCTATCAAGTAAGTGATCACCTAATTCTAATGCTTTTATGATCCCCCGAGGAGAAGGAAATCTAAATAGATATAATAGTTAAGCTTTTGATTCGAGAACTAAAGAGAAGCCATTTATTTCTTTGAGTAATAGAGGTTGATAAGACTAATGGAGGAAAACAATATACGCAATGGGATTTAGTCCATAGTTAGAAATAGGGGATGTGGGAGGTGAAGGGCACCTTCAGGGTTTCTCTCTGGAGCAATTGAGTTCACATACTAGTTCTGACAGCCTTACAGAGGAGCAGATTCCCAGACAGGTCACTCTGGAGCAAATCGCAAGGGGAGGGCATGTGTTCGCTTTAGATTTGCTGAATTTGTAATGCAAACTTAAAATACCCAGCATGAGCTGAAGAATTGAGTTGGCAGCCTCAAGAACTCAGAAGATGGATCTTGACTGAAGACACACATTTAAGAATAGCAGCACAGAGACAGAAGGGGAGTGGGGAATGGAGACCAGAAAGGAGGACAGAGAACACTGTCTTTTTAAAGATGAGACAGAGCATGCCATTTATTATGCAAAAAATAATAATAATAGAGAAGAGTAGAAAATAAATGCAATATCTTATCTCTTCATCTAAGTATTTGTATTACTCAATTACTGAAAAGCATTCCAAATCTGCCACTTAAAAAGGAAATACAGTGGAATGAAAATCTGAGTACAAAATACCAGAAAACACTAAGTTATGCTAGTCTGGGAAGATTTGGGGAGAAAGTTAAAAGTTGAAGTATGTGGTACAAGTGAGTTAGTAATAGAAAAGGAGAAGAAAACCTAGAAGAGCCTAGTGCCCTGGAGAAGGTCCAGATCAATGTCTCCTCACCAAACACTTTTCTAACTCCCTATATTCTTCACCATAGCACTGCACATGAGCTTCCTGAAAATATTTGTCACATTTTATTATAATCATCAATATCTCCTCCCCTGTCTTATGTGAGTTCCTGTAGTCCATGTGTCTTACCTTATCCAACTCTATCTAGTTCTCTAACATATAGGACAGAAAACCAAATGTTTTCAAGGGTCACACTCAGCCATGGCCCAGAAAATGTCAACAGAGTAAAGGACTAGTTTGTCTACGCACTGGATTAATTACAGCTGAGCATCTAACAGGAAGAGAACTGCTGAGCAGGGTGACAGATCAGGTTGAGGGTTTTGAGTAAAAATGCTGTCAGGTAACTAACATATACCAACTAGCATGAGTGGAAGACAGAACAAGTATTAGTCCTAGTTTATAGATAAAGGAACTGAGATGTGAATATGGATGTTTTCAAAATCCACAAAGTGAGATAGAATCAGGCAGAATGTTTGTTATTCATTTTCAAACAGATGAACTTTGAACTGGATCACCAAGGAAAGCAGAATTTGTGAATATCAATCAGAGGTCAGAGTTCTCCAAACCTGAAATAGCATGCTGTCAAAACATGAAAAAAAAAAAAAAAGAAAAAAGAAAAACCAAGAGAAAACTAATACAGTATTATCTATGAGAGGAAGGGCTTACATTGAAAAGTGTACAGTGTAGAGTATAGGCTTAGTGTGGACACACACACACACACACACACAGAGAGAGAGAGAGAGAGAGAGAGAGAACCTAAAATCTCTTTTCTAGATGATGCATTCCCAAGAATATGTAATATACTTGATGTTTGCTTCATTAACCCTCTGTATACTTCTCTTCATTGAAAAATACATAAAGCACTTAGTGTGTATGCAAATGATACTATGATTTTCCCTACAAAAAATCAGTATACAAAGCTCTAATCAACAGTAACTATATCAAAACAAATACATATAACTATGGTGCAAAACAGAATATAGTGAATTCTTCAAAAAAAAATGATAGAGACTTGAAGAAAAGAGAGCATCCACAGTGGCAGAGGGTAAAAATGTCTTCTCAGATGTGATGGTTGAGAAAAACTTTCGGATGATGTATTAAGTGTACATATATTTCCTCGGCACTTAGGTACATAATATACCTTTTAATTGACATATGAATAGAGAGCCGGGGCATGACAGGAAGCAGTCAAGACTAAGTGATCTCAGAAGGAGAGAGCACAGGCACATAGTGCAAGTTGTCCAGCAATGTGGAATGCAGAGGACATGTACAACAGTAACCACAACTGTCACCTAAAAGCATTACCCTCTGTACAATAAATAAGCTTTGGCCACCAAAGTGAAGAATCAGGAGGTGAGTGTCAACCATGGAAGTCACTCAAGTGGGAGAATGACATGCTCACTTCTCTTGAACTGATTCAGGGTTTTTAAACTTAAAGAAACTATCAGTTTGATAAAAGCAAACGAAATGAATTGGGAAATTAAGTTTCGAGTGTAGGGAAAGTAAAATTTGAACTACATGGAGGTATCAGTGACAATTTATATACAGGTGACTGGAGATGACTTGGCAACACCCACAGTAAGTAGATACTAAACCAGAGTGCTATGGTTTGATGTGGTCTGAGTGGCCCCCAGTGCCCACTATGATTAAAGGTTAGTCCTCAGGTAGCATTATAGGGAAGGACTGTGGAATCTGGGGAAGTCAGTCTACTGAGGGCTTCTTAGGTCACTGGGCATGTGTTCCCAGAAGGTAGCTGTCCTAGGTACCTTAATAGTTCTCACAAGATGATTATAAAAACCTGAGTCCCTGCCCCACCAACTTCTATCTGTCTCTCCCTGATTCAAGATATGATCACTTACTTTCTCCCACACACTCCTGCCATTGCTGCTCATGCCATGAGGCTATAGAGTCAAGAGCCAGCCCTCACCAAGCCCCAGCCACACCATTTGGACTTTGAGCCTCCAAAACTGTAAGCTGAATCAACCTACTTTTTCTCATAAGTATCCTGTCTTGGTTATTTCATTAGAGTGATGACAACCTAACTAATACACTGGGCTAATCCATCCCCAAGAACTAGAGGTAGAAAGCAAAAGATAATAGCAAGGCACATGTTTCCACAGGGTTTTACAATTTATGAAATATTGTGTATCTGTTATAGTGTTTGACCCTCACAACTGTGAAGGAAGGTGGGAAAATGGTCTTATTCTTATTTTAGAAATGAGAAGCAGGCTTAAAATAGGTGATCATTTCAAGGTGGCAAAATATATACAAGAGTAAGATTAAAGAACAGTCTATCTGAAGTCAAATCCAGTTTTTTTTTTCATCTACTTATTGAAAAATGATAATGATTAGTTAATAGATGCTAGTAGACAATGAATAAATGAAGAGTTATATTATAACTATTATAAAAATTATCATTACTCTTAATAGGTAACATTATTGAGTATTTATTCTATGCTAATCCTGTTTGAGATGCATTAGGAGGAGTTTTCTTTTAAATTTAAATTTTATGATAATCCTCCGAGATGGACTATGGCTAACCTCTTACAGATGAAGAGACCAAGAAAGGACAAAGCCTTAATGACCTGTGGAGGGTATCCAGCAGCTAAGTGGAGGCTCTAAGACAAAGCCATTCTGTCCACAAAGCTTACTAACCACTGGGAAGTGCTACAGCTTGTCTCGATTTCCATGGAAATATGTACACATAGTTGACAGACATAGAGAAATAAACAGATGAATACGTGGATGGTGTGATGGTTAATTTTGTATGTCATGTTTACTGGGCCATAACGTGCTCATATTAAAATGTATTTTTAGGTGTGTCTGTTAAGGTGTTTCTGAATACCACTAGCATTTGGACTGGACTCAGTAATGCACATGATCCTTGGAAACATGGATTGTCATTATACCACCTATTGAGCACCTGAATAGAATTAAAAAAAAAAAAAACTAAGAAGGGAAAGATTCATGCTTTCCCCAACTGCCTACTTAAACTGGCACATTGGCTGCTCCAAACTTTGAACCAAGTTAAAGCAGCTCACCTGGTTCTTAGGCCTTCAGATCCTTAATGGAAACATACAACCAGTTTTTCTGAATTTCTAATTTGCATATGGCAGCTCATGAGACTTCTCAAACTCCATAATTGTGTGAGCAAATTTCCCATTACCTGTCTATTATCTATCTATCTATCTATCTTTCTACCTATCTATTCTTCTACACATCTATCCTATGGGTTCTATGTCTCTGGAGAATCCTAATTAATATGGATGAATGGATGATAAATGGGTGAATCCATAAGTATGGATAGATGGATGGAGGTATGGATGGTGAGAGGAAGAGGCAGAAAGAGAAAGAAAGGTAAATAGTAGGAGCACTGGTATTGAAAGTTGTAATGAATTATTCTTGTCTGTTACAGAACTCTTTGTGCGTTTTTCTCAAAAATGTTTTAAAGCCACTTAATTCTAATTCTTCCTTATACATAATTTGTTTCTGATTGATATTAATATTGTCTTTCTGATTCAAAATTCTATTTTTGAAATATTAAATTTCTTAGAAAAAATTTTATATAAGGGGAAAGGAAAAATATATATATATGTATGTATATGTACATATACATACATATATATGTATAAATACATATATATATATATGCATTTTTTATAAAACATTGATCCAGGCTTTTATTGCAAAAGTATCTATAGATTTAGCAAAACCCTGCCTAAAAGCAGTTAAATATAGTCTTTTCACAAAGACTACAAAATGACTACTAAAATGATTTTATATCTTGCTTTATTACTGCTTTTTATTTCCTAATGGAGTTGTGATTCAAAACATTCAGCTTTATAAACCATGATCTGAGATTTCTAATCCTATCTCTTTATGTTTAATATAACCAATATAACTCTGAATGGAAATAGTTTGTCTAAGAGACAGAATTCAAATGTCATTTCAAAATAAACACACACATGCATGAACACATTTGTTTCCAAAGCAACTTAAGGTTAAATTACTGTTTCTCGGTCAGTGTGAATTTGATCCAAGTGCTTACATCCACTCTTGATGGAAAGGGACAGTGAGGAGGCAACATAATGTACTGGGTTAATAATAATCAGATTCTCTGTACTTACATAACCCCCTGATTTCAAGGAGCTTCAAGTACCTTATAGATATTATCTCATTAATCCCCACAACACCAGTGCGAGATGGATGGCAAATAGCATGCTCCGCTAGGTGCAAGAAAGATAGAGATGATGATTACAATAATCCATCGTGTTTGTAGAACATCCTGTACTGAGATCTTCAGAACATTTCACGGATGCTATCAAACCAATTGCCTGATCTTCCTAAGGGACTGGCACCAGGCAAACATCAGCTTCTTTCAGATGACTGTGAAAAACAAAACACACGCAGTGACTTATTCAGTTGTACTAGCAAGAACATAGCCAAAAGGAATTTTTTTTCCTAATAGTATACTTGATGTTCTGAAATTTGACTGTTATGTTATTTATCTGATAACAAAGTAGAGTTTATTGATAGATGATATAGTGATTGATTTCAGTCCAATGTGGTAATTACTGCATCATGGTATATATTAGCAGACTAAGAGCCTGCTCATGACATTTCTATATTTAGATTGAAATTCTAATGGACTTAATTTTCAAAAGCTAATGCAAAGCTTTTCTGAAATAGGCAGAGAGATGATAGAAATCGCAATAAATTTAAAACTTCAAATAATTTTCCTATCTTGAAATAAAAATTTACATTCTAAAAAGGCATAAAACTCAAATTACTGCAATTATTTTATTTAAGGAGACAAAATAATTTTGGAAATGGCTGCCTGAGCTTCCGAACCCAATAATTAAATGTGGATAAAAGCAGGCTTTTACTACACTCTAGTAAACTTTTGTGTTTCTCTGCACTCTGCTGTCACTTGAAGCAAGGTAATAAAAAGAAAGTAGATGTTTTCCTATAGTACAAAAAGTTTGAATGAGGAAGAGGTTGGAACATTGAAGGCTAATTCAGCTGACCACGTGACTGAGCAGAGGAGCCAAGTACCAGATGAGGATAGTGGGATCTCTCAGAGACCAGGTTTTGAAAAGCTTTGGAGGCCTCAGAAAGAAATGTGCATATTCTTTACAGATAATGAAAACAACTTGAGGGTTTGGAGCAGAGTTTAAATGTGATCTATTTTCATTTAAAAATCACTTTTGATGCTCTAAGGATAAGGGACTGGACCTCAAGATGGATAAGAAGACCAGGGATGGCTACTGAAGCATCACAGAGAGAAATGATGAGCCTCTAGACGATTATTCAACAAAAAACTAAAGGGCTTTGTTATTGTATTTTAAATAGAATTAAGAACAATGTCTATCCATCTGAAAGTTGGTAATCTAAATGTGACTAGGTGAGATTAATATATAGTATAACTATAAAGGTAAATTTTGCTAAAAGGAAAACATAGCATGGTTTAAAATCTTTATTATCAACTGCAAACTGAGTGTATCTTATATCAAGTCCATTCTTCCCTTAAAACAGTTGAAACTGGCTTCATACATAGCACAAAACCAATAATAGCCAAAAGCTTTCTACACCAGCTTACTTTATATTCGGTGTGTTTTCCAATCGTAACTAGAAATCAATCAATATTGGTAACAGCCAAATTGAAACTGCATCCTCTTCCTATTGGTTATCTACATATGAAATTTCAAAACCCCTTATTATCCTAATGCATATTTACAGAATAAAGTAAATTCCCTCTTAATAAAATAACAAAAGCAAAAACAAAAAAAATTGACATATGACCCTCAAGAATGGGCAATCCCCAATTTTAACTGCTTTTCTTGCTTCATCAAATAAAAGTAGACACCATTAAGCCTGCTCCCTGTTGGTTCACAACATTTGTGGGACACCTCACCTTAGCCTTGGTTATACAAAGAAAGAATGAAAGGCATTTTCACCATTTACTCAATATTCTTTAAAAATGGGTATTACACAAGGACATAGAAAGCAGCCATTCTGCAGGTAACACTGAAGCTGACTTTCTAGCCCAGATCAAGTCATTTACAAGTATCTACTTGGCCTGTACCACACTCCCAGCCCCACCCCTTAATTGGCCATTAAATTAACTTAGTCATCTCTAATAAAATATGTAGTAGGTGTGCTGAAATTCATGTCAACAACATGGCTTTTCCTTACATTATTAGGATCCAATTTTATTCCAGGCAAAAGTTAATGTATTTTAAATAGAATTAAGAACAATGTCTATCCATCTGAAAGTTGGTAATCTAAATGTGACTAGGTGAGATTAATATACAGTGTAACTATAAAGGTAAAATTTGCTAAAAGGAATACATAGCATGGTTTAAAATCTTTATTATCAACTGCAATATCCCATAAAACACCAAATATAGACTTAAAATTTCATAAAAAAATTTATGAAACTGTAATACTTAAGGTTTCATAAATTACAATAAAGTCAAATGTATTTCACTATCAAAGAAGTATCTGCATTATTTTAATTAGAGGAGGAGGCACTCTTATTTTCAAACATGTCTCTGTCTGAAAATAATTTTCTGGCTTTATAACCATTGTACATGCAGACATAATCTCTCAAGGCAGACCCGGAACATTTCAGGCTGCATGGGAAGTTTACAGTGATGGTTATTAAAGGCCACAGAACGCACCAAGGGAAGAGGGAGGGTTTGGTGCTGTTGTTCATTCCACTAATGTCATCTTTCTCTTCCTAACTCTGATGTATCTTCCTCTGCTCTGGAACAATCTATTGCAGTTCTATTATGCATCATTGGTAAACCTTTGCCTCAGCAGGAGTTGTCAAATGCTAAGTGGTTTATAGATTTGAATGTGGAGGCAATCTGCAAGCAGTTGGGGTAAGAAAAAAGGTACAGACTGGTTAATGCTTTCACTTTGGCACGCCTGATATGCATTTCATTTATAATTCAGTGAATTATTTACTTTGGTTGAAATAATCCATTCTTATTAGGGCACATCTGGTGTTAATTATGAAATACATAAGCAATGAAAACATGTATTTTCCAACCAGTAAATAGAAATTCATCAGTATTGGTTACAGCTAAGTTGAAGCTGCATCCCTTCTCTCTTGTTATCTATATTTGAAATACCTAAAATACACGTTATTATCTTGACACATAATTATATACAGAATAAAAGGCCCCAATAATCGTTTTAACTCACCATTCTTACTAAAATCTAATTAAAGCTTCCCCGAAGGAGAACAGTCTGAATTTGGTGAATAGATTTATATATCCATTGAACTCTCATTATTACTAATAGGCTAAACTCAAAACATTTGGGGAATAACAAATTATTTAAACTTATATCTATACCACATGATCTATAGCAATCATATGTTAAATGTATATTTTCTTTAAAAAACAAAATACAAAAAAAAAACTCTTTCAGAGAAAATTCAGTTATCTCTTATACAAAACTTACATTATTTTAGTATATTTATTTTTTGCATTTGTCTTGAATATAATTTTTAAGCTGCAAGAACATAGCAATGAGACATTGGAGAACAATTAGAAGTAAAACAACAATTTTCACCTGGAAGTAAAATTAAAAATTTAAGAGAGTCCTGTGTATATACTTTTTTATTGGCTGATACTGATTTGGGTCAGAAATAAATTTCTTTTAAGTTTTCCCTCAAGCACTGCAGGATTATTCAGCGGTCTCTATGTATTCCAGGACCTTCCCTTACTAATGCACTCAACCAATGTTCTCACTGAAAGTGTTCCCTGTGCCTAACCCTGTGCTAGAAGCCAGGCTGTAAAGCTGAGCAAACCTAGATGAGAATGTTCTCCTGCTTATGGCTGTCAGCCCATAGAACATCCCTATTACCAATCACCAGTCAATTACCAATACCACCAACTTATTGGGATTGTGAAGTGGGCACCGTAAGGGTCACATCAGACAAAATACAGACTGTGTTAATCAACTTTTCATTGCTGTGACCAAAATATCTGAAAAGATCAACTTGTAGAAACCATTCATTTCACGGCTTCAAAAGTTCAGCCCACGGTTGGCTAACTCCATTGCTCTGGGCCCGAGGTAAGGCAGAACATCACGGCAAAGGGGTGTATCAGAGGAAAGCTTCTTTGCTGATGGCAGCTGGGAAATTGATCGAGATGCCAAGGACACATGTAATCCCAAAGGACACACCCCAGAGACCTGCTTCCTCCAGCCAAGCCGACCTGGATACAATAACCACCTGGTAGTTCATTTGAATTATCAATCCATTTGATGATGGGGGTGACACTGATGAGGGTTTAGCTCTCATCATAATCATTTCATCTCTGAATATTCCTGCATTGCCTAACATGAGCTTTTCAGGAGACACCCCATATCCAAACCATAACAGATCCTAGTATGGAGGGACAAACCCAACGGTATTCAAATGTCATCTCCACCATGTCCACATTGCTCAGTATAGGAGTCATTGCCAACCACCTCCTGCTCCTTGGTATCCCCACAGCCCTCTGCTCACAGTGTCCAACCGTGCTGTGATTATATCAATATTTAGCTCCCAAGGAGGCATGAGGTCATATGCCCCAAGTTATATACCAGAAACCATACTGTGAGAGGTTTATGTTAGTTTATTTACGTTCAATTAACTTTGGTTCTCAAAAGAAAGTAATTTTTAAAGGTGGAAAAATTATTGAGACAGAGAAACACAGGAAGTTGCATTTCCCACTCACTAAGTCAGTCTACAAACCCTATCAGCAATATCTGAGGTCTAGTTTAATTCTCGTCCCCAAACCTAGCATCTGGCATGTACATCAGCTGGTTCCACCTATACACAATCTGCCTCCCTTTCTGTCCTTACTTCTGGAAGCCACAAAGCTTCACATAGAGCCCACCTCTAACTGACCAGTACCTTGTGTCTCATTACAGTGGAGACCATAAAGTGACTTTCAATGTGTCTCCAGCAACTGTTCAGCAGCAGTTTCTCTCATTTCTGCAATGACAAAGACATCCATTCAATGACTTCTGATGTACCATTCCCAGAGAACCTGGGGTTTTATAAGCATGAAATACCCTTTCCATCTACCATATATTTGATTATCTCTCTTTCTCTTATGGAAAAAAAAATGATTACTTTTTTCCAAGTAAGTCACACTAAAATGTGTCTGAATCTTTACAAAAGATTCATATCATTGAATCAATGCAAAAAAAATTGTTATATTGGGAAGTTCCTAAACAATATAGCTGTTTTGAAAAGAGTGTGAATCTTTTGTTTAATATTACAATTAGCAAGGAAAGGCCTATAAAAGTGGCAGAAATAAAATAGCGAGATTATGATTTGATATTATCAAGCCAGTCATGTCAATCCTAAAATATCCTAGTAGAAGGATTAAGATTTCCTCATTTTTAGCAACAGCTAGTTTGTTGTTTGTAATTATTTTTAATGCCAGGTCTGTCACCCAAAGAGCTGAGAGATGTAGGTTTCCAAAATTTCATTTTATAAGGCAAGGGCTGAAGCTATGTAAACAGAAGACTAATGCCATCACCACGCTGCTTTCAGAATTTTGTGCAATATTGCTTTAAGCCGAGATGAAAGGAATAGTAAAATAACCTCTGATGCTACCAGGTCTTTGATTATATTGGAATCCCTGCATCATTGACTACTTAAAAATAATTATAAATTAGACCTGGCTCAGAGAAAGAGTCACTCCTAATTTTAGCAAGTAGTTTTCCCTATTTTAATTGGTCAAATGCCAAGAATCACAACACTGAAGAGAGAATTATACACCTGTACTCTCACAATATTTTCTGCACGTGTCCTATTCCATGGGTTCATTTATCCTTTCAATTTTTTGACAGATATTTAAGCATCAGCTAATCTTGTGTGCATCTAGAGACACAAGGGTGAACAGGACACACACTGTTCCTCTCTCATGGAACTTTGGTAGAAGAAATGAAGAAAGTGTCAGAAATTTTAAAAACAGGTTGAAAAAAATTCCATACTAATGTAAATTTAGTTCTTAATTCAGAAAAGTGAACCAGATTTCATGAACAAGTCTTCATTTGTACTGTTTTAGTTGAGTTGGTCATTTTCACCCCCAAACACAGTATCCCATTAATTTTTCAAAAATACCTTCATCAATGCTTTAAAATAAAAAGGACTGAAAAACTTCAGGACCTTGAAAAATCATTTCTGAGTTCTATTGAGATGGAGGGGGCAGTGGTCAGGAGGAAATCCCTGGAGAGCTCTTGAAAGTGTTGCAGTTAATGGGAAACTGCAGAGGCATCACTAATAGGATTCCAGACCCCAAGGACGGGATAGATCACCTGGATATTCAGCCCTCTCTGTTCTTCTATTTTAATAGAAGAGAATGCAAGGTAAGCACATTTCAGAGGCAAGAATGGAGATTAGTTATTCTCTACCCTCCCCAGCAATTTTCCTTCTAGCCAAGTAGATTTCTAGCTAATGGGTAAAATCCCGCATTTGCTTTCCCAAAAAGTCTTTTGTGACAAATGACAGCTATATTAATCTGTTGGATAGGTGTGCTGAAACAGAGAATTACTGCATCTACACTGCATTGGATTTTGATGCCATTCATTCTACACAACTCCAGGGCTTCCTCCTTTGAAAGCTTTGTGGGCAAATTGTATCAAGAGAGGACTCCCCCCCCCCCTCCCATGAAGCACTCTACTGCTAGATCATGATTCACCACTACTGTAGCTGCTGCCTTTCCAAAGTGCAGGGAGCAGATAGGCTGGAGTGTGTCTCAAGCACTGGAAGGCATATTAAAAGTAACATTTCACTGTGGGAAATGCAGCATTAGCCACATGAATTGCCCCACCAAGTAAAAAATCGTTTGCCTAAAAGATCATTTCAGCGCCTGTGGGTTCTCTCCCAGGAGCATCTATAATGATATTCAATTTGACACATCCATGGACTTCTGAAAATCCCTGCTCTCAGCGTCTCGTTGATCAGGTATAAACTAACTGGCAGAATTGCTTAATTATAAACTGTCATTGTAAAAGATAGTTATTTCTCATCCATATTAGATGTCCATTGATGGAATGGTGGTAGCTACCTCCCCTGACTCTCCTCCAGTAGTTTTCAGCTACTTTGACTGCTTCAAAGTCACTAGAAGTCTGGCTCAGAGCTGACCATACTTCTGCTAGAGACTGGCCTTCCTTTGTTTGGATTTGCATGAACAGATGCACAGAAACAGCAGTGTGGAAGACACAGATTCTTGTTATACTACTGCATTTGGTCTGATTTAAAAATAAATATGATCAAATATTTATAATGGAATCCAGTGAGTTTGGGAGACTTTCAGTTAACCTAAGTCATCTTAGATGTCACAGTGAGATCTTTGCATTATCTCAAACAATTATTCTCTATTTTTTTTTCTTTCTTTAAAACATAGCCAGATGAGCATGGCTTGCCTAATTAGTAAAAAGGAGAAAAGGGAAAGAACATAGACATGTTTTGGTCAGCTTGTTGGACTGGGATCTTAACTATTACAGGTCAGTATTCGATAGACAAATGTATTCTTTTGAAACAATTTGAGATAGGATGGGAAATTTGTTATCTTCTTGCCATAAGAACATGGATGATTTGGGCTGCTGGCTTAGTTTAAGGTTGGGAACTACTTGATGTCTTGAGCAAGCCTAAAGAAGATTCTCCATCCAGGTCAGCTCTAAATAAGCTAGGCAGAGCCAACCAAGGGCAGGTACCAACAGTTTCCAAGAATCCTCTGCACTTCATGTCTAATAATGGTAAACGCTTATAAAATTAAACAACACAGGTGCATAGTATCCCATACATATTGTCATAGTTGCATTTGGAAACAACTGGGATTTTGAGTGTCATCCACAAGAAACTCTGCAGGGTGAATTACCAGGCTGGTTCTTAAATGTCCGCTTAAAAAGAGGCCAACAGTAATGCCTACAGGAGGAGTAATCAAAAGTTATTTTCCATTCTGAAGAAATCAAACCATATATATTTTTTTAATTTATTACGTTTTGAATCTTTTTAAACATTTTAAAATTTAGGCTGTTAATATAAAACACCTTTACTCCCTTGTTCTAGCTTTTGAAAACAGAACACTAGTTTATGTAGTAGAAAAATGACTTCAAAGATACAAAATGATGGAAAAAAATGCTTCTTTTATTAGCCTCATTTATGTATAGCTTAGATAATTTACCATTTAATTAAAATGATTTTTTAACTCTAAGGATTATAGCACTATCTCATATTGAAATATAGAAATTTTGTGATTACTTAGTTCATATCAAGACTGCAGTTAATTTAAAATTAGTGATTTAATATTCTTGAGATTGACTTTGCAATAAACTTTTTATAGCCCCTGTTTAATATGTATACATTTGTATATATGTTAGATATGTTACATATAGTCTGTATAAATATATAGCAATATATATATATATTCATGTATTATATCTATCCATTGGATAAAGTATATATCATATATATCATATTATATTTCATTTAGTTCTATTTCCTTTCAAAAGCCCATCTATTTCATCTATTCACAAAATATCTAGATATCTAAAATTAGTCACCAAGGGAAATTCTCTCCATAATAGTTTTAATTCCCTCTTTTCTCCTGAAAAACAAACAGGATGGAGGGGACAATGGAGCTGAAGTATATAATAAAACTATAAATGCCCGGCTCTTGATGGCACCACCTCAGAGCCTAATGCTCAAAAAAGTAAAAAGTAAGTAAACACTTATGCAGCTGTGATGGGAATTTTCAGGGCATCTTTTATGCATGAGGAGAAATGTTCAGTGCACTAAGCTCAAAAAAAGAAAAATTGAGGATCTATATGAATATACAGCAGTTTAAAATATAGGGTACGGAGTTGGGGGAGAGAAAGCAGCCAGATGAAAGAGGGGTCCAGATCACCCTCAGCAGTCACAGACACATTACCATGAAAAAGAGCCCATGTGCTCTCTGCTGTAATGTCCCCCTTTCTTCTCTGCCCTGCTGGCTCCTCTACCTGCAGTGGATGGACACTGAGCTACATTTATTACTGCAGGAGAGCAAAAGCTGTGGGCCTCGACTCCTCATCCATCAGACTGGCTAGTGCCTAGACAGTGTGAGATGGGCAAGGTCCTTCACACGTGTCTCAATGAAATCGAGATTTCTGGTGCTACCATAAAAGGAAGATTAGAAGTGAGCTGGGAGAACTTTAATTTTTCCAAAGGCACATTGACTGCAGCTACAGCGGATCCACTTCAGGTAATGAGTTCCATGGCAGCAAAGGATGGCTTGTCAGGTTAGAGAGGAGCCGCAGCCCTTACAAAACAGGGCCATGAGTTCCTGGGAGGAGTTTACCCTCAGTCCTGAATCTGTTCTCAGGATCAGCCATTCCATCACCCAGAAACATGAGGACGGCTGTGCTTGGCACGTCAGGCAACAGGAAACACAGAGGGTTGGAACTCACAGGACCCTGAAGTAGCTGTTCACCAGTGAACAACTCAACTGGGACTCAGACAAGCGCAGAATTGCAGTGCTCATTTAAACACCAGGAATGTGGCAAGCCTGTGGCAGCCTCTAGAAACCAGTGAGGCCATTTGGACAGGGCCCTTAGGGAAGGTGATGTGATCATTCTTGTCAGTCATCCAAATAGGCAGTAGTAAACCAAAAATCCCCATGAATGGCCCCCAGCTGCAACATGAAACTGGAAATGTTTGGTGTTCACCTATATATCTTCTTGATAATAATCACACACAAGAGTAAAAATGCCATGATTGAAGTCGATTCTCTTGAATTCCCAAGTGAAGAGCTGCCTACACATTGCTCACTTTGAAGAACATTAGTAGACACATGTCCAGAAATATCTGCCACCTTTCCAGATAAGCAACTTTAATGTTCACATGGGAACCAAAGTTTTATACTAATAAAATATCTGTAGAATATCTCTATTTAATTTCGGTTATATTGTCTCAGAGAAGCAACAGGTAATCTGATTGGCATCTACTACCACACTCGCTTAGATCCATTTACAAAGTGAGCCAGCCATTACCCAGCTCTAAGGAAACGCTTTTTGAACAGGTGTTTTGATAAAAATGAAAGGAGCTGGAAAAGTTCCCAAACCCAGGTATCTCATCCACTCGCTGTAGGAGCACCGGGCAGGTCCAGATGGAAGATCCTACCTAGCCATTTAGCTGCCCTATTTCACATTTACACTGAGATTCACTTCCTTCATGTGCTACTTAAGTCAATAATTCACAACTCAAAGTATTCATGAGAGGATGTAATAAAACTATGAATGACTAATCTAAAGTCAGGAGGTAATTAGTAGAAAGTTCAAGATACCTTTTACTAATGCTCCCTTGCCAGTGAGGTTATGATTAGGTAATAACAAGAATTAAAAGCAAAGTCAAAATGAACTCTGCTTCTCTCTCTTCCTCAGTTCCTCCAACTTGGCTCATTGTGGTTTGCACTAGAATTCTACCACTTAAAGAGCCCTGTGACCCATGGCAGTCAAAAGCAAAGATAGCTGACTTCCCCCATCATCTCCTTCCCAAAACCAGAGCAAATAGTTTCATTCAATAGCTCAAGTCTTCTTTCTAATGCATATTTAAAATATGACCTTTAGATAGAGCAACGCTCTTTCCCAAAGATTTTCCAAAAGAAGAACAGTTTTAAAAATAGCCAGGGGTACAATAACTTTGTACTATTTTTAGATTATTCTTAAATTTAGAAAGTGCTTCTGTGAGGGTTGATCCTAGGATCTTTGAGGATGGTTTGGGAGCCCCCGACCTGCCCTCTAGGTTTTGACATTTCCTCTCCACAATTATGAATCTCCCCCAAAGCATAGCAGTTGGGTGAGACATTTTGTGTCACTTTTATAAAAGCAAACGTGAAAAGGAGAAGCAGAGGAAACTTAAGTGGCTTGAGAGCATCTCGGAGAGGAATGCAGGGACAGTCCATCACAAGTGACTGTTGACAATTTAATTCAACAGCCATTTGAACTTGAGGCAGACTGAAGTCACGAATGTCATTCACAATCAAGGTTCTATTCACTTGATCAATTAGGTCACATAAATAAAACAGGTGGTCAGGGGGTTTCTAGAGGCAGTCTGGATGTGAGGGAGTTCCCAGCCGATCATACTTTGTTCATACATGTTAAAGGAACTTTCCTTTCAATCCCAGAAAGGCAAGGTTATATTCTAGGAACAATGCTCAAATTTTGACAGCCTCTTTTGACTCACATACAGATTTTCAGCAAATTTTGACTCATATATAAAGTTTTAGCAAAATGATATAAAGAACAACTTCTAACTTTCAAATATGAAGATAGCAGCAATGTAGATTATTTGTTCTTAAAGGAAACATGTAGCCACCAAAGATTTGTTGATTATTCCATTCCATTGTTTTTAGATGGTATTCAGTTCTTTCAAATGTTATTTCAGAATATTCATTGACAGAAAAAAATGATCAGAACTATGGATTTAGAACGTACTTGGCCTCATCCCCAGTAGGTATTAGGAGCCGATGATTTTAAATTCCATTTTATTTATGTTTTCTTGCATTTGAGAAACTTTTATTAACATAATTAATAAAGCCACTATTGGTAAGCAACTCTATCTATCTTGCTGGCTCAGTTTCCCAAATTATATTTTTAACCTAGTTTTTAAAATGGTGTTTGCATGTAAAGAAACTTTTCTGAAAGTTCAATGCAGAAGCAACTGGAATGAATTCAGGACCCAAAGGGGAGGGAAGCCCCTGTGTACAGAAGTAATTTCATTTTAAATGGCACCTTCAACTTAATAAATTACCCTTACAGAGGTTTGAAATTTAATCTGTAATCCTTCAGAAATATTTCACTCTTGCTAAGAAATACAGTTATAATTATAATATTCAGGGGCATGCATTTAAATTCACAATTGATCTTATTCTCCTTCTCTGCAATTTGACTTAAGAAAAAAAATCTATTTTTTATCTGTATCTTCTGGGAAATGGGATTATTCTTTTTATTTATTTATGAATTCATATGTTGGACCTTTTCTCCACAGAGTAGACAATCTTTTACAAGTAATATCCTCAAATTTTAATCAAGTATAACTTTCTAACAATGCTCTGAGGAACTTTGTACTTTATTTTTTATTCAGACTTACTCTTTCCCATTCTGTGAAACTTGGAAAATGGAAAGGGGAAATGGGAAAGTTGGAAAGTTCTGGTTCAAACCACAAAACCTCCCACCAGCTACAAGGTGGAGGAGAGCAGCAAACCTTAGATACACTCACACTATGAAGAGAAGCAAAGGGTGAGAAAGACAGGAGAAAAGGTATCAAGGGCTGTTTCTGAGAAAAATAGTGATGATAAGTAGTCCTTAGTAGCACTTAGGGACCTGACCAATGCACACACCTGCCCAAGCTCCCTGTGGAATGCCCGAAGGGAGAGACTCCCGTGATGGTACATGTGGAAGAGTCCAGAAATCCATCCTATCCACTGAAAACATGAATATCAATATCTTCTTGAAATGAAAGATAAGATGGAAGTTCACTTCACATTATTTAAATGTCCTTCCATCTTCTTACTCAAAACCCCTGGCCAAGAGCTTCATGCTTCATAAGTTCTAGTTCCATTCTCTCACCACCACCCTACTCTGTTCACCTGCCATTTAATGAACATTTGAGCTGTACTTAGCACTGAGATCAATGAATATAAAGATGAATCAGATGCAGTCCTTGCTCTAGAAGAGTTTAGCCTACAAGGGGTATAAGGACGATTTCCATGTGCATGGTGCCCACACCAGGATTTCCCATCATCGAGATGTAGGAAAAGGCTTCACCAAAGAGATTGGGAAAAGAATTGTGGGGAAAGCATTGCAGACAGACAGAAGAGAAAAATCCCAGACATGGCCTCAAGGCACAGCATGATATGTTCAGAGAAGCACACTGGTTGGCCTGCCTAAACAGGGCACTTGAAGGTCCAGGAAGAGAGAAATAGACCAAGAGAAGAAAGGAAATGATGAGAAACCACGGAGGGCTTTAGGCAGAGGTCAGTGAAGCAGGGTGGCCTCTCTCGTTGAACGTGAGTCCTTTCTAAACTCACCTAGATGGTGGTAGTTAGAATAGCATGTGCTAATCGTGTTCTGGAGGAAGCAAAGTCCTCTGCAGTTCCTTGTGGAAGAAGCTCTCAGCCAGCGTTGCCCAATCCGTGGAGACCTTCTGGAGGAGGTGTCTGCTCCACTGAGACAGGAAGCATAAGGAGGAAGAAACTGGTTGAAGAAGTTTGGGGAGGAGGATCCATTCCAGATCCAAAGGCAAGAAAGAATGTTTTTCTGGGAGCCAGGAAACAGCAACAATCAAGATGAGGAGAGATAGGGGATGAGCAAGGATTGGAACATGGAACTCTTGCAAATCACACTAAATATTAGGATTTTATCCAGAAATGAATGGTAGGCCAATGAGATGATTTAAGATGCACAAAGACACAAATATGTTCGCATTGAAGAGCAATTTTTCCAGTGATGCTTTGAGAAATTGACTGAATGAAAGTATGACTGCAGTCTCAATGAGGGATAATAGTGAGCTGAACTATGCTATGAACAGTGCGGCTGGAGAGGTGAACAGATCTCAGAGATGTTTAGAAGGTGAAGATGAAAGATTTATTCAATGGACTGAGCATCAGAGTTTAAAGGAAAAAAAATAGGGTGAAAACTTTTATTTGATCCTGCAACCCTATGTTCTGGATCCTAGAATAAAATGGCAAGGAAGGTAGGCAAGGTCCATGTTGTTACACAGCTTATGTCCTGGAGGAGGCAGATAATGAATTCATTAAAAAATTAGTGAATTAGATTGCTTCAGATGTTAACCAGGGCTTTGCATATTCTGAGCAGAACAATAACACAGAAAATAACTGGAGAAAATTGTCGGGCCTTCTTCGATGGGAAGTAAGGTTTGTCATATTCTGAAAACAGGATACTTGAGCCAAGATTTGGGTGATGTGAGTCACGCAAATCTCTAGAAAAGAGTATTCTGGAATCAGGTAAAGCTCATGCAAAGGTCCTGAGGTCAAAAAATGCTTCAGCTATTCCAGAGTGAGGGCAAAGGTAAAAGAGAAGAGAAATCAAGCAGGAAGGGGAAAGCGAGAGGAGCGGCAGCCCGGTGCCAGGTGATTTTTAGGTCTTGGAAAGCCTTTGTAGGGCAGTCTAATTTTAAAGGGCAGCAATTTGAGGATTTTAAGCAGGTTGATAATATCAGTTGATATTTTCTTATTGAAAGATCTCTTTAGGCTCTCTGTCATTTTAGGGGGGAGTTGGGGCAAGAGTATGATCAGGATGTTACATCGGGAGACCACCACAGTCATCCAGGTAAAAACAAATGTTTGAGACTAGAGGAGAAGCAGGACAAATGAGGGGAAGAGCCTGGATTTAGAATTCAAGGGATGCAATGTTGGTGTGTTAGGTTTTTGTCATCGTGACCAAAATAACTAACTAGAACTATTTAGAGAGGGAAAACTTATTTAGGATCGTGGTTTCAGAGGTTCAGTCCATGGTCAGCCCATTCCATTGCTCCGAACTTGAGGTGAGGCATAACATCAGGGCAGAGAATAACTGCTCAGCTCATCACAGTGAGAAGCAGAAAGAGCTCTGGGAAAGGGGCCACAGGGAACATGCACCCTTCCAGGGCACCCCCAGTGACCCACCTCCTCTAGCCTTGCCCCACCTGCCTACAGTTATCACCCAGTCAGTCCATCAGAACTAGGAGGGACTGATTAGGTTCTGGCTGTCATAACCTAGTGATTTACCTCTGAACATTCCTCCATGAACTCAGGAGCTCTAGGGGGACCCTTCCTATCCAAACCCTCCCAGTTGGAATGATGGAACCTGAGAAGTAAGGAGAAGAGGTGTCAAGTGACGTGGGTGGATGATCTCGTTAACTAAGAAAGGAAAGGGCAGAGGCAGAGATGTACCAAAGAGTCCCCAGAGGTGATGTATAATTTGTCTGCCAGACTTCCACACGGAGGTATTGACCAGGGAGTTAGTTCCACAGAGAGAGCTCTGGGCTGGAAGTATAAATCTAAGAGCCACCAGGACACGTTCCCATTGGATGGGATTACCCAGAGGATTCCCACAGCAAAGGGGAAGATGGAATGCAGCGCTACATACCCTCACAGAAAGAGAAGTGGTTTAGGGGACAGTGAGGAATTCAGGTTGGGGCAGACTGTAGAATTCCTGCTGTATACACGGGTGTAGTTCAGCAGAGATGCCGAGGTGTCTGCATAATGATAATGAGTCGGATCCTTAAGCACATGCATGGAAACTTCACAAAAGGCTGAAACTGTGCCATCTGAGAAGCTCTCCAGCAGCCTGCACATATAGGTGGACTTAATGAGGGACAATCACTTGAAAGACAGGGTATTGGAACCAAGCAGGAAGCATGAGAAGTGGTTACTTGTTATGTAAGGAGGAAACCAGGGGATTCTACTGACATTCTTAATCAGACAAAATAACATCTTCAAAAGGAACAAAGTAGAGTAGAAAGGAGATTTACACTGTAGAAGGAAACAAACCATCCACCTCAGGGGCTTATGCTGAGTTCAGCTGTGAAGAGGAGACTCTGTGTACTCTGTGATCAAAGAAAAATTCTGAGATGTCTTAATTACAAAGACAGAGGTGGTGGGAGTGAAGGGAATTGGTCAGTTAACAACCACGGGTTGAAACCAACAAAAGACGCTTCCACTTTCCTGAATATGTGTTAAAACTGACCTAACACCCAGGAGGCCAATCCTATCCTTTTTATATATAGACCAGCAAGCCCAGTCAACTCAGGAGCAAGAAGTGCTTCTTCCAGACTGCCCTCCTGCCCCAATGCTTCCTCCAGGTCACCCTTCTGTCTAAGCTGAAGTAGGTTCATTGTGAACACTGCATCCTTTCCTTCCCTAAGTTTTCATTGGAAAACTTCTCTTTGCTCCAGGGTCTGGCAGGCGTATTGCCAATTGCCATCCGGCCCTCTGCGGGTAGTTACAGAACTTGTCTCAGGACCTGGTTCTTGGCTTGCTGGCATCTGTAATGACTCAAAAAAACCCTTTTATAAATCAGAGCAAACTTGATCTCAAGAGTGTGGGTTCAACATGTGCACCAGAGATGCCTTAAGAGTGATTTTGAAGGTATGCAGACCCCTTGAAGGGCTTCTATGATGTCCAGGAAGGCGTCTGCATAGCCTGGACTAAAACCAAGGTGACCCCCCTGGGGGTGGGGAGCAAACCTCAGGAATGGTAGCCGGGCCTGTTGATTGCCTGGTTGTGGGATAGTGGGGAATTGGCAGTCTGGGAAGGCAGATGGCCATTTTCTTAACTTGGGAACTGGGTAAATGTCAGTGCCACTAATTGAGAGTAGAAATGCTGTTGGAAGAACGGGAAGCAAATGAAGGTCTTGGGAAAGGGGCAAAGAGATATTGACTTCAGTTTTAGACATTTGAGTCTAAGGTTTGTTTATTCAAATATATCAACCTAGCAGGAAGATGGACATGAAAATCTAAAGCAATATAGAGAAGCCAGAGTCAGAGACATAATTTTGACAACCTGGCATAATCTTAAGTAATTAAACCACGAGGTTGGTGAAAGTGCCGAGAGAAGATCATTTTATAGCAGAGATTCCAAAATCTTTTCCTAAAACAATGAGTTACGAATTCTTACACCTGTGACAGAGATGGTTCTCTAGTGTCTGGTCAATGTGCAAGCAGCTTAGACATTGCCATTCCATTTTAACAAGTAGAAATCTTCATAAACTGAAAAGTCTTCAACTCTTCACTTCATCAGAAGAATGAGGTCACAGGACACTTCAATGGGTCACGTAGAGACATGGAGACAGGTGGAACAGAGCACCACAGTCTCCAGAAGTCCCAGCAGAAACCTCTGTGGAAACCAAGCCTCGTTGTAATGAGCAAACAGCTGGAGGCTGGCTGTAGACAAATCCCTGGGGGAAAGAGGGCTCCGGCAAAGACCCCCTGCAATTATTTTGTGAATTTACTTCAGGTTCTCTTGCTGAGAAGAGCTTGTGAAATTCACTGCACGGGGGCACAGACTCCCTAAAAGACTATAGAACATATGCTGCCCCCCACCCCTTACCAGCACATTACAAATGGTTGATTCACCAAGGTTCCTTTACCCAGAGTATCAGGTTTGCCTTTCAACAACCAGAAAAGTCACTGGAACTACTACAAAGCAAAACACTCAGTTTTCTGGAGAGAGAGACCCAACATCAAGACCAGAGTCAGATAGGGCAGCAGAGATGTTGGAATTATCAGATCATCCATTTAACACAACTCTAATGGAAAAAGTCGACAACATTCAGGAATGGATGGGTAGGGAGCCCAGAGATGGGAATTCTAGGGGGGGAATGCATAAAGAAATGATAGACATCCAAGCCAGGGTATCAGAATGAGATAAAAGACAAGATTATGCAACCCCAGAGTCCCCCGTACGCTCTTCCTCAAAACCTCTTCAGGCTTTATGTAGGAGACGCACCGGCTGGGGATGGAAGAAGGAATTCAGAGCAGTCATGCTAAGCGAGGCCTGGTCCTGTAGACCAGGACAGAAAGCTCTGCCTCTGAGCTCCTACCGTCCCTGCCCACCTGCTTTGTGCCTTCATTAGGCTCTGCTGCCCGGAAAATTGATGGGAGGGAGGCACAGAGTACAAGAGCTCTACCCAGTGAAGCATTCATAACTGCTGCTTCCACACTGCCCGGGCGTATTACACCATCAATTGTGCAACTCCTACTTATTACCGCTAATTGCTGCGGAAAGAACAGTGCTGACCACCGCAGAGCAGCTCCGAAACCTAGGAAGGAAAGGCCAGGGGCACATGATGGTTTATTGGGGCCGTCGGGAAATTCTGCGAGGAGAATCAATTTCTCAGTAACTATCTGCCTGATAACAGCAAAAGGCACTCAGGTTTTAATGGTAAATAAAGGCCTCCTGAGGATGAATCGTTAATTCCTCACTGAAACTTGCCCTTTACAGTAAGTTATTTATCATAAGCTACTGTTCGTCCTCACCCACATGTCTCGGCTCAAAAATGCATTTCCAAAGCTGGATTCTCTATGAGGAATTCCACTGATTTATAGATGTCCGTGATTCCTTGCTCACTTTTAGCAGAAGGCCCTATGAGAGTGTTCCCAAGGGGCCCAAGGCCAGCCTTTGTTCTCTTTCACGGTTGTGTTTGTTGTTCCCTTTTGACTGGACATTTTTGCATGAGTTTTATCATGAAAAGGATTTATGAAAATAGAAATGAACTCCGTGATCAGTGACACTGCTCTCTTTGACTGGAATTTCTGGGAAAAGGAAAGGGGTTTTAATGCATCCAGATGTAAATAACTTGTGAGTATAACATTTCCATTAATTTGATACTCCTTAATATTTTGGGACTCAGAGACTCTTCAGATTCTGCTGAAAGTTCCAGAATCTCTCCTGAGACAAAATGCACCAAGATACATACACACACTTTCATACACAATGTCACCCTGGCTACAGGGACAGGTTCCCTTGAAGTTCAAGGACTTGAGGTAGAGGGTCCCTACAATGAGGGTTAAATCAGGTACTCTGTTCCTTTCAGATGGTATCCTTAGTGCCCTATCATAGAATGGGGAGTAATTTATCTGCTTCTAAGGGATGGTAGAAACACTTGCCAACTATGTATTCCCCCCAGGGATTTCTCCCTCCAACACGATTAATTTATTTTATTGTCTGATAAAGGTATATGCTCCATTCCTATTCCTCTAACTACTAAGAACATTTCTCCCCCTAATTCCCACAGCCATCCACAGCTCACCCATGCTTCCTGCAGGCTGGCTCAGGTACCCTGATTTCCATGTCCCCTCTTCCTGCAAACATGTCTCCAACTTCCTAGCTCAAGGTCTCTTCCATATCTTAGCTTCTGCCTAGTGCTGCTTCTCAGACTAAACAGTGATGTGCTCAGTGTGACACGAGAACAAGT
Source organism: Marmota monax (assembly GCF_021218885.2). Lineage (NCBI taxonomy): Eukaryota > Metazoa > Chordata > Mammalia > Rodentia > Sciuridae > Marmota > Marmota monax. The sequence continues at coordinate 2,259,288 of NW_026695150.1, read as the reverse complement.
GCCAACCTGCCCACCTCCATGTCAGGCTCCAGGAAACGGAAGCCAGCTTGGATCCTGATTCCCTACACCAGGGCCATCAACCCTCCTTTCATATGGTACTTGCAAAAGCACTTTCTCTCCTCTCTACTTTGACTTTGAAGATAAAGAAGATAAAAAACATTAACCACCAGCCTGTTTGTGGAAAATCCCAAGTCTGGCTCTAAGAAGAATATCTGAAAAGGGTGAAGATTTTATTTTTTCTCCTTCCTACCTTTTAGGAGGAGCATAAATCTGGACCCTCATCACCCACTTTCTCTCCTCTCTTCTTTGGAGGCAGCCTAGAATAAAAGAAACCTTGCTCAGCTTGGAAGTCTCATTAAATATCCTTACATTCCCTTATAAAACTGTGAGTTGAAAATCTGGCTGTATTGCGGGCATGTGGGATAATTATATAACAGCAAAAAAAATGTGTGTTTTATATTAAGAGCTAAGTTTTCACTTGTGAGCACAGTTTAAGTCCTAGGAAGAGACATAAAGATATCAGAGATAAGGAAAGTTTGCACCCTACAGGAAGAAATTTTTTCTGGCCACTGTAGGCTCAGACAGGGGGTCATGAAATAGAGAGACATGAGACAAGGCTTTGACTTTCAGAAAAGAGAATGTAATAGAGATCTCTATGGTAACATTTGTGTGGGTAGAAATCCTAGATAAGAAGACAGTTTCTTATTTCCCTGGACACAGCCTGGAAAGTCAACTGTATGTCCCTAGGAGACCCTGGAAAAGCCTGGGGACCCCTGGGAGTCTCCATGGTCAGCACAGTCCTGCATACAATGGCAGACCCTGGTCAGCCAAGTGGACGCATCTAAGTACACCCATACCTGGTATGTCACCAAATGTCCCAGAGAGAAAGTAAACTACTGTGGAGGGTGTTGACTGGTCACCAACTGTAGGAACAAAAGAACATCATTATAGAGGGCCAGAGGTAAACCATGGAAGCCCAGAATACCATGGGGGTTGTAGAGGCAGGCTGAATTCATACAGGAAAGTGGTCCCTGACTAAGATGAGAAAAGCAACTGGCAATTAACGACACTTTGGCAGGCCACTCAACCAGCCACCCTCCACTCATCCACCTCGGCGTCATATGCTATTGATTGCCTACACCACCTAAAATACCGAGTAGTTAAAACAGGTGATTAAATTTTAAAACAAGAGAGTCTGAGACACTTTTAATAGGAAAGATCAGACATTTTTTTCAAAAACTGGAGAGAACAAGATGAAATCAGTTAGACAAATAAAGTTACATTTTTAAGCATTATTTGGGCAAATCAGTACATTCTGAGTCCACTTTACCTGCCACGTATAAAGCAAAAGACAGAACAGATACAGCTCTGTGGAGTTATTTGTGGAAATATTACATATATGCAGATTTATGTAAATTTCCTCAATACTTCATCTAAACTCAATAGTTCACGTAAACTCGTTTGATATACTTCTTGCACGTTGAACACTAGTGCAGAATCACGTTAGTTCATTCCATGGCTAACATTCTTTTGTTACCACATAACGCCACCACACCAGTTCCTGTCTTTATAAGGAATCCAATTAGTTTAAAAATGAAAAAAATAAAAAAATAAAAATGAATGATGCTGAGATATTAGTCTCATGTCAGCCATACAATTCTTAAATATTCCAATGAATTTATATGTGGTACTGAGGAGTATTCAAAATGATTGAACCCCAAGTAAACACTCAGATTCCTTTACATTAAATATATACTTTTCCATTATGCAGCTTGTATGTAAGCTTTTTGAAGAATCAAAGCCTTGGGGAAATAGTATAATTAAATAATTATTTTCTTTTTTTTTTTAAGGAAACATTCAGAAAACCATATGCTTTGCTTGTAATATGTGAAGATGAACTGCAAGCATCTGGTTTAGTTTGCAGCAGGAGGGCCATACATGATTAAATTAACCATGATTCAGTATAATAAATGCACACACACTTCAACTGCTCCCTAAAATAGGTCTAGGTCTTCCAGAGACATTCTCAGCACTTCCATTGCCTGGTTCCCCCACATCATATGTATCACATTCTATTTCATAGTTTCTCAGAAGATTTAGGATCTCAATGGTTTTCAGGCTGTCCTTCAGTAGAGCAACTTCAATCACTCCTAGGAAGGTCTTTGCTTGCCCATGGGAACCTGTGGGATGGCTATGTTCGGGTCTGCTCTTAGGCTGGCTGGTTTTGTCACAGGATGACTGTGAGGACACAGGGTTGACCAAACCCTCACATCCATGTGGTTCAGTCAGCACAGTATCCAGTGTTTAGCCTAGGCAGGGTACTGGTCACTTATGGTATTTCATGAAGCCATAATTGCTAGTCCTAAACCTTTGGTGCACATGGACACACACCCACACACAGTCCAATTCTTTGAAAAGCTGTTAAACTTAGAAAAACATTCACATTGGCAGGCATTTCATGGGAAGCTCACTTTGTCTTCTTTAGACGTTCTGTACTCTGGAAACATCTTTCTATGTAATCCATCTATGCTGTTATTAACAATTTGTCTAATCTTTTCATTCCCAAAACTTTCATAAGGTACCAGACATTACTTATTATAGATACTACATAATTTTGAAAAAATACATTATCCCAGTTAGGTCTAAGACTTTGGAATATTAACTAAAAATAAAAAGTTACTTCTCTTCAAAGGTTTTTTTTCTAATTATTGAGAATAGCCTGAGGTTTTTTTCCTTTCCATAAAATATTAATGTTTTACATTGATTTTCTTCCTCATTTTGGAATGACTAATAAGTACTCTAATTTTTTCTAAGAGTTTAGCCTGGAATCTACCTTTTGAGTCCAAAAATTAAAGATTTTAAAAAATAAGTGGACCCTATGAAAAGAGAAATGTAGTCCTCAGCAGGTGTAGTCAGATTAAATTTGAGGACATATCACTGAATGCCCCGAACAATAATAATCATAATAAACACAGAGAGGAGATATTAATTTTCTCCTTGTGCCATGATAAATTACCACAAACTTAGCAGCTTAAAGACAACGCCATTTTATTCTCACAGTTCTGCAAATTAGATTTCCAACCCAAGAGTCACTGGGCAAAGAAATCACCACCCCAGCCAGCCTTTGCTTAGTCCTGGGGGCTGCAGTGGAATGTACGCCCTGGCCTTCTGAGGCCTCTCTTAGAGGCTGCCCACATTGCTTGGCTCATGTCCTGCTGCATCTCCAGGACCATCAACCCACAGTCACGACTCCCGTGATTCTGAACTCTGCTTCCCTGATCCACTCTGAAGGACCCTTTTGATGACACAGAGCCACCTGATTAATCCTGGGTGATCTCCCTATCTAAAATCAGCTGATTAACAGCTTCAGTTCCATCATTTTAACACTTCAATTCTCCATTGTCGCCTAAGGTGGCACATTCACAAGTTCCTCGGATTGGATGTGAATGTCTTGGGAGGTATTAGTCTGCCTGTCACAGAAAGTGATGCGCGGAGGTGACTGGCAGAAAATCCGAGGTCTATAGATAATTATCCAACTTTAGTCAACTTCCTGTGTGTCTAAGAATCTCTTGATTGGGCAGAAATAAAACCCAAATTAGGCAAGCTAGGTAGAAGGACATGGTTTCTGCTTTTCCTAAATGCACTGTCCCCAAGAAGCCAAAAAAGGCATAAAAAGAAAATGATGGAGGCCAACCTTTCCATAAGCACCAGGAACAGAATGGAACTCCTGGGAAGGAGCCACCCGTGATGTTCCTCAGAACACTTACCTGTTAAATCCACCTGTGTTTGCAAAGATTCCCCAAATTTCTGGCATGTTTTAATTAAGAATTTTATAACTACCATCAATGCTTTTCAGCTACTAGGTCATGTACTCATGGTCACATGATGAAATCAAAGGTGCCAGTTGAGATATCAGTAGGTACTTACCGTCATCCTGGTTCTTTTTGAATCTTTTTATTGCTGCCTTTTAAATTCCATCCAGACTCAGTAAACAAATGGACATAATCATATAAATAAACAAAATGGAGACAAGTAGATCATTTAAAAATAAATGACTTATTTAGATCAAAATAGCCCAACGCCAAATATACTCCTTTACTCCTAATTTTACTGTCAGGTTTCACAGTATTGATGAGGTCCCTGTTTGCTGGATCTGATTGCCCTTGTCACACAGCACTCACTTTGCTTGATAAGTTTCTTTGCATTTATTTAATTTTTAAAAATACTCAATGTGTCTTTTTTCATTTCCACAAGTGGTATAAACTATAGATTTTATTCTAACTTTATTTTACTCCAACACCATTTACAAAACCCATCTGTGTTACTGTAAAGACTATACATTAATTCATGTCTTTGGATAGCTTGTGGAATTCCATGGCACGTGCCCATCCTGTTTTACTTAACATTCTCCTGGTTTTTGAATACTGAGCTACTTTCATCTGTTCCTGCCACATAGAGAAGGCTTTCACAGCTACATACAAGAGTGGGATGGGGCTGGAAGTGGGGGTGCAACCACCAAGGTATAATAATGACCACCATTTCACCAGGTAGGAGGCTGCTTTCAGGATCTGTTCCCACCAGCAGTGCATGGGGTTCCCTGTGACCCACCTTCTTGTTATGTTTGGTCTCTAGAGACTCCTCAAGCACCAGCTTCCCATTCAGGTGTAGCAAAAGAAACTGTCTCCTCCTCTATTTTGTACCAGCAGCTTTGGACCCTCACTGCTCCAATCACCCTGAATCCATGGGGCCAAGTTGCAACAAGATGCTATGCCATCCACCCCACTGGTCCATCAGCCCTCTCTTCACCTATCTTCCAAAGCTGAATGTCCAAGAAGTTGGGGAAATGCTGAATACCCTGTGCACGCATCCAGCTCCTCACACGCCAATGCACACAGAGAGCAGAGTCTGAGCTGCAGCTTAGCCAGCAAAATGACATTTCTGATACTTGTTCATACACAAGCATGAAGACGAGAGAAGATTTCATTCCAAGACCTTTATAGCACAATAACGTACTTGCTATTTTAGCTTAGAAGCTGTGAAATAGATCAGGTTTGTGAGATCATAAGATTAATCAGCCCTAAACATGCCATAAATATTTTGAGCTAGCTTCTCACCCTCGTATTAATCATGAAGTGAGAATATTCCCATTTTAAGTATGCATATAATGCTAAAGCACATTGTTTCATATGCGTGAGTATCATGCCAATGTGTTTAGCAGAAAAAATGCACTTTTGAAAAATAAAATCATCTCAGAATTACCAGAACAGAAGAACCCTTCTAAAGATAACAGTTCCAGTACATCCAAGAGAATTGAGTTATCATATTTTTTTTTAATTTTTTTTTATTGGTTGTTCAAAACATTATAAAGCTCTTCACATATCATATTTCATACATTAGATTCAAGTTGGTTATGAACTCCCAATTTTACCCCAAATACAGATTGCAGAATCACATCGGTTACACATCCACATTTTTACATAATGCCCTATTAGTAACTGTTGTATTCTGCTACCTTTCCTATCCTCTACCATCCCCCCTCCCTCCCCTCCCATCTTCTCTCTCTACCCCATCCACTGTAATTCATATCTCTCCTTGTTTATTTTCCCATTCCCCTCACAACCTCTTATATGTAATTTTGTATAACAATGAGGGTCTCCCTCCATTACCATGCAATTTCCCTTTTCTCTCCCTTTCCATCCCACCTCATGTATCTGTTTAATGTTAATCTTTTCTTCCTGCTCTTCCTCCCTGCTCTGTTCTTAGTTGCTCTCATTATATCAAAGAAGACATTTGGTATTTGTTTTTTAGGGATTGGCTAGCTTCACTAAGCATAATCTGCTCTAGTGCCATCCATTTCCCTGGAAATTCTATGATTTTGTCATTTTTTAGTGCTGCGTAATACTCCATGGTGTATAAATGCCACATTTTTTTTGTCCATTCATCTATTGAAGGGCATCTGGGTTGGTTCCACAGTCTAGCAATTGTGAATTGTGCTGCTATTTGCTGTTGAAGTCAAACAACAACAAGTGCTGGAGAGGATGTGGGGAAAAGGGTACTCTTGTACATTGCTGGTGGGACTGCAAACTGGTGCGGCCAATCTGGAAAACAGTATGGAGACTCCTGGGAAAGCTGGGAATGGAACCACCATTTGACCCAGCTATTGCCCTTCTTGGACTTTTCCCTGAAGACCTTAAAAGAGCGTACTACAGGGATACTGCTACATCGATGTTCATAGAGTTATCATATTTTAACAACTCATAGTTGATGATTTACCATTTGCAAAACATTTGGATCTTCACAACCCTCTGGAGGTAGATATTATCATTATCTCCATTTTAAGTGACTTGTTCAAGGTCACTGAGCCTGTGAACAATGAACTTGAGACTTAAAACATTAACCAACATCTTCTAAGTAAAAGAGAATTGACTCTTTTTCAGCAACAACCTCCTCCTTCTTCTTCTTCTTCTTCTTCTTCTTCTTCTTCTTCTTCTTCTTCTTCTTCTTCTTCTTTTAATCTGGTACTGGGAATTGAATGCAGGAGCACTTAACCACTGAGCCACATCCCCAGCCCTTTTTAATTTTTATTTTGAGAGAAGGCCTCGCTAATTTACTAAAGGCCTCAATGAATTTCTGAGGCTCGTTTTGAACTCAGGATCCTCCTTCCTCAGGCTCCTGAGTCACTGGAGGCAACCTCTTTTTAAAAACCTCTTTGATTCCATAACACTTAAGTCTATGCCTGGTACTTTGTCCACATAAACCAGGTTGCTTAAGTAACCATTTAATTCTTACTCTTCCCGATATTAAACGTGAAAACCCCAAATATTCTTCAAGTAATTTATTTTATGATTCTCTAATTTTTATTTACTTTTTTTTCAAAATTACGACAGTTCAAACTTATTACCTCATGGTTGTTAACAGCTGAGTCTGGGGAACTCAGTTCTGCTTGAAGTTGCACAGGGTAAAAAAAGGCTGCCTTCCTCTCTGCAGGCTCTGGGAAAGAACCTGCTTCTCTGTCCAGTGAAGTTGTTGGCAGAATTCAATTATCTGTAGCTCTAGGGGTGGGGGTCATCATTGCCTTGCTGACTCAGCTGAGGCTGCTCCTGCTTCCAAAATGCACCTGGCCTGTGGCTCCTTCCTCCATCTGCAAAGCCAGCCACATGGCATCTCTGGGTGTTGTTCGCTGGGCACTTCTCCTTCTGGCTCTGAGCTCTTCTACTTCCCTTTTCCATTTTGGGGAATGAAAAACAATCCAGATAACTCCCCTACATCAAGGTGGACTGATTAAAAACCTTAACTCCATCTGCAAAGTCTCTTCTGACATATAACATAGCAACATGGACAGTAACACCCAAATCCTGTTTACCACAGTGATTGTGGCTCAGGCTGTGCTCTAGAGATCAGCAGGTCAGCCATCAAAGCCTTTGTCCTCAAGGAGTTTTCTTCTCTTTGGGGAGAGAAAGAGGAAACCCACTTATGTGGTCTACACCAGAGAGAGAAAATTACTGTAAAGAAAATCAAAGTGGAGGATAAAGAGAACAGGGAACACAGAGTGATTCAGATCAGATTGCCAGAGAAAGCTCCTGCCTGATTCATGAGTAGATTCACAGAAAGTGGGAAGGAGGCAGCCTGGATATCTGTGGGTGGAACATTCTGGATCAAGGGAATCACAGTCACAGGGGCCCTGAGGTGGGAATGTTCTTTGTGTGTTAAAAAAAAAACAAACAAACAAGGTCAGTGTAGCTGGGACAATCTGAAGGAAGGAAGGAGAGAGGTGGGATGGAGCAAGATGACTTGAAGCCATGGGTCATGATGTGGGTCATCGAAGGGCTGTAGTTCCATTCAGAGTAGAATGGGAAGCCACAGGAAGCTTTGGAACAAAGGCCTGGCCTGATATAACACAGGTTTAATAGGATCACCTCAGGATTGGGTTGGAAGTTGCTGCTGGGAAGTTCAAAGGATGCCCTCTAGACCTGAAGCTGCTTGTTGCCACCGTGGACCTATCCCATGGAGCGGGACCCGTTCTCCACAGAGGGTCTACACCATGTGCTCTTCCTAGAGATCGCTTCCTTTGTTTCTTGTGTTACTGTCCATTTAATATTTAGTTAACAGTGAGTTTACTTGTATTCACCCAACCTAAATGATCCTCCAAGATTAAAACACAAAATCATTTTATCGTTAGGAGGAGATTCTTAAACTTTTCAGACCCAAAGACATTATGTAACCTTAAGAAAATGCTGGAGGGGTTTATCCAAGGCAAGCATGCCATTCAGACCCTGCAACTGGAAACAGCTGCCGGGGGCTGTGTCATGACAGCAGCTGGAAATGCCCAGGTTGTTGTCCTAGGAGTTTATCAGACTTCACCTAGGACCCCTTGCCTACGTTCAGAGCAGGTGCATGGCTTCATTTCCACGTGCTCCTTGCTCCACATCCTTTCATCTCTAATTATGTGAACAAGCACAGCGGTGCGGTGTGAAGAAAGAAAGACAGCCTTATTCAGAGGCGGAGGCTGCTGTGAATCTGTCTTCATTGGAGATTTGCTTCCTGGATTCTTAGGAGATTAGGAATTGAGCTGTTTGCTGAAAAGGATTTCAGGCCGTTGATTTGGAATTTCAATTTTTGATCAGCGGTGGAGAGCCTACTCGGGGGGAATGTTTGGCGGCTCTTAAGGGCAGCATCATGGAGAGGAAACTCTTGCCTGGGAAAGTTCTATTCTGTGGAGCTGCCTTTGGCGGGTGCTCAGCTTCTGTGCTGGGGAGCTGACAGCCCTTGCTGATGCTGGCCTCACGCACTGGTTATCGCCTGGGCCTCACGCACTCTCTTCTCCACATTTGGGTAGGGTCATTTATTGTAAGTTTATTCAAGTCGTTCCAGGTTCACAACCAACATAATCTTCAAAAAAACAATGAGTAATGGTTGAGCTTTATATACTAAGAAAACACAGAGGATAAAATGAAAGCTGACAAGCATCGGAAAAGAGTGTGCCAGAAATTAAGTACTAAGTACACCATAGCCAAACCTTAGAAAATCACCAAACCAACTGCTGAGTGAACAATAAAAAAAAAAAAATGAGGAAAAATGTGAAGGGAAAAAAATGGACTGGAATTAAAGCGGCTCTGCATTTGCACATGCCAAAAACTCTAATTAGAAAAGAAATTGCAAAACAACAGTCAGATTGTTAGGAACTGTGAAGAGAGACACAGAAACTTGAGAAAGAGCTGTCTACAATCTTATAAACTGTAACACAGCAAAAGCAGGGTGTGATGTAAAAATAACTCCTTCCAGAATAAGGTGCTTCACTTTTTACTTCTCAATGTGTTCACTGACCTGGACCAGGGATTTTTATCATCAATCTTGAAACATTTTAAATAAAGACAATATTATTCTTTGTCCAATCAAATTCAAGTGATGGCACACAGACAGAAAGACCAGAGCTCAATGTGGATCTTTTTCGTTTGTTTGTTTTTTGTTTTCTTCTGTGGTAGTGCCGGGGGAGGTAATGAGAAAACGCCAGAATCTTCCTCAGTGATCAATTCTCCACTTCTCTCCTCATTCCCAGAATGCCACCATTCCCCTCACTTATGTAACCTGCAAACTCTCCGCCTTCTTCACAGCTAATAATAGCATCCTGGTTTCTGTTATCTTCTTGATCTGCAAACTACTTCCCTGACAGCAATATTTTTTTTTTCAGAGAAAGTCCAATACCACTGACATTTGGAGAAGCAATTGGAAGAATTTCAGTAGAGGAAATTGATATTTCCCATCCAAATCAGACAATACTCTAGAGACAGGGAAACCATAAAGGCTATAGGGCAAAAATATGAGGGGGCTGAGGACAGAAGGAATGTTTCTGGTTTGTGTTGTTTCAAGTTATTTAACAATTTGTGTGGAACTATAAGGGAAATTTAGTTTTCAATCAGCACAACCATTAGTACAGGTTTTCCTCTCTAAACAATGTGTATCCGATTTCAACCTTAAAAGGTGAGGATTTCCAACAACACACAGGTATAAAACAGGGACGTCTCTGGGACAGAGCAGGTCCTCAAAAGCAAGCTCCACAAAGGAGCATCACAAAGCCAAGCAGGATCTCAGCGCTGGATCTTGGATGTTCAAGTGTCTGGCTTCCTCACCTCTGAAGGAAGTTGTTAGAGAGGTTACGTTGGTGTCCTCATGCTCTTGCTCACACCTAAAGTGTGACATCCATGCTGGTTTCCTCAGGCATTGGTAACAAAGTTCCACAAACCAGGTGGCAGAAAATAACAGAAATGTATTCTCTCACAATCCTGGAGGCCACAAGTCCCAGGTCAAATTGTTGGCAGGGCCTTGCTCCCTCCCAGGGCTAAAGGGGAGGATCCTTGCTCACCTTCTCCAGCTTCCGGCAGCTGCCAACAGCACCTGGTGTTCCTTGGCTGGTGGCAGCATCTCTTGAGCATCCTCCTCATGTCACATGGTGTTCTTGTATCTGGGGGCCCATTGCCCTCCCGTTCTCTCAGAATGACATCTGTGCCTGGCTTAGGGACCACCGGAAATCCAGTAGCTCTCATTTCAACTTGATTGCATCTGCAAAGACCCCATTTAAAAATAAGTTCACATTTACAGGCTCCGTGTGGACAGGAATCCAGATGGCAGGTGGACACCCATCCAGCCCAGCGCAGTGTCCACTAGAGGAGCATGGCGCAGCTCCACTACTCTTTATTCTTGATTCTGCCCTAGGCTTCGATCAGGTTGGCCTGCCCCTCAGCACAAGTGTTTTACTCCTGTGTCCTGGAGTGCCCCTCGGACAGAGTGATTCCACATCTTGAGGCACCACAAGTCCAGGATCTAATCTATCTCAAGACTTACAAACACACACACACACACACACACACACACATGGAAAGAGAGAGAGGGAGAGAGGGAGAGAGAGAGAGAGATGCACTTGTGCCCTATTCCTAGGCTCCAATCTCACTTTGCAAATTCCTTCCTCATGTTGTCTCTTTGGATGGCTTCCCTTTATTTCTGTAGCAACAGGCTGTTATTTAATCACCGTTCATTTCAGCCTTCACAGCCAGTGTGGAAATTCCTCATCTACACCCTGAAGATGGCTCAACAGGTCCTGCATAAACATATGTACAGCCCATGAGGACAAGCAGACATCTTTAAATGACATTACTATAGTTAAAGTCTAGAAACTCCCCACTCATAAAACACTGATCTCCTAGGAAGCATCCACCCTCCCACCCAGGTGGGCCTGGGTGCCTCCAGGGCAGCAGGTCTGGGGAAGCACCTGAATCCACCCTGGGCTCTCAGATGCAACCCCAACATTGTTCCACCTCCATGGAAGGCAGCCCCATCCCTCCCTCCTCATTTCCATTCCTGGAGCCAGAGGTCAAATCTTTTGTTGTGTGGAAAACCAATCTAGGATGAAAAAGAGACAAAGTTGAAACAAAGCAGCCCGAACAAATGGAGAGTGCATCCTGCCAACATTTAAGGGCCTGGGTGGCCTCCCTGTCCTTCCTGTTGCCTGGATCCTGGGAACAAACAAATTCTTCCTGCTGTGCTGAAACAGGTGTGTTTATATTTCTTTCACAAACACATGAAGGATATAGCCTGAAAGATCATTAAAGCTGAAAAGAAAGAAACGGGACGTTGTTATGGACTGAACTGTGCCCTGTGCCCCGCCCTCCACATACACACACACACACACACACACAAATGATACATTGGAGACCTAACTCTCAGTGCCCCAGGTTCAAACCTGGGAGACAGGGCTTTTCATGGCGATCATCAAGTTACAATGAGGTGGTCGTTAGGGTGGACCTTATCCCAATAGGAGTGTAGCCTCATGAAAAGGGGAAATTTCCAAAGACAGACATAGATAGAGGGAAGATGATATAAAAAGAAAGAGAGAAAAGAAACTTATGACCTAATGAGAGAGACCTGAGGAGGAACTAACCCTACCAACACCTGGGTTTGGGACCTGTGGCCTCCAAAATCCTGAAACAATAGACTTTTGTTATCTAAATCACACAGCAAGGTTGTCCTTCAGAATCCAGAGGAAATTGGTTCCCAGACCACCACCCCCTACCCCAGAAGTACCAAAATCTGCAGATACTCAAGGGCCTTATATAAAATGGCATAATATAGTCAGGTGCAGTGGCATACGTCTGTAACCCCAATAGCCGGGGAGGCTGAGGCAGGAAGATGGTGGAGTTCAAAGCCAGTCTCAGCAACAGTGAGGCGCTAAGCAACTCAGTGAGACCCTGTCTTTAAATAAAATACAAACTAGGGCTGGGCATGTAGCTCAGGGGCTGAGTGCCCCTGAGTCCAATCCCTGGTACCTAAAAATAAATCAATAAAATGGCGTAGTGTATGCATATAGCTTACACACATCCTCCCTTATACTTTGTTCAGAGGATAATGATGAGAAAAATAAGTTACATGCATTCAGTATAGATAAAAATATGTTTAAACATTTTGATTCTACAGTTTCCTGAATCAATGAATATGGAACCCAGTGAAAAAACAGAGATGCTTTGCAAACTAATACAGACATTACCTTTTGATACCACCATGACAAGTAAGGAAAGAGAGGCCCAGGGAGTTTAGCTGCTTAATGTTCCAATTCAAGTTGAAAGAGCTGGGATCAGAGCACAGGCTTCATAATTTATAGTTCAATGCTCGTTTCCATAATTTTACCCTATTTATTAGCCCAAAAGTTTTCATGAAAATTTCAAATGCGTACCTTCATTTCAGGACGATATTAAAAATATAATAATAAATCTGAAAAGTAAATAAATTATAAGAAAGAAGATGACATAGCCTGGACACCCATATTTATAACAGCTGTCATGAAGTGAAGATCAAATCTTTTAGTTAAACATTCTCATTTAAAACCAATTTACATAAATTATGAGAAGTCATTTCACAAGGAACCAGCTCAGTGAGAAAACCCTGCAGACTGGAATGTATGCAGGGCACGTTGGACCCCTCGCTGGGCTGGCAAGCTTTGCCACCGTGAGTGACTCTAGGCAAAAGGAAAAGAAAAGAAAAAGGCAGTGCTCATTCTAGCTGGAGAAAAAAACAAGTTATATTTTCCCAATAACCGAAAACACACATCTCGATCAGTTCAAGAAAATTTGTTTATCTTATACAAAACTGAATATAATTATGAAACACTAATTTGCCTGCTGTTTTCTTGCTAATAAGGACTTTATTTTTTCTTTCCCTGCTAACACTCTTTGGCTGGAGACAACTTCCATGACCTCCTGCTATTCTTGTTTGCCAGAGTTTTTATGTATGCATGCCCCAAAATGTTAGATTTACCTTGGTGATTTTGAATGATGTGTTTTTCTTGGAGTAACACTGGATGTCTGATATATTTACTTTGAGAGAGTCTTCCAAATTTCTTAACTTGAATAATCCAATATAAATAAAAGACTCTTTTTCTTTGCAACCTCCAATGTTTAATGTCTTAAAAATTGTATTTTGTTGTCTCTCTACTCGCATTCTTTTGATAGAATGCTGTTGATATATGTTCTGTTATTCAAGTATTTACTATATTTTATGAGGCTGCTTTTCACACAAGGCAAAGTCCTACTCCACCCTCTTGCAAAGGGGGACCAGTGAATGTTTTAAGCCAGGAAAGAGCCATGGTCAATTTGTCTTTTAGAGATTACATCAGAAATTATGACAATGACATGTTAAAAGTCCATTTTTTGTTGTATCAAATGGGAAGATCAAGAATGGCTTCCTGAAGGAGATGCTATTTAAGCTGCCTCTCAAGGGGGAGTAGAAACTTTGTCATGTGTATGGAATGTGAAAGTCACTGCTAGCTCTAGGAATGGGCCCATGTGAGACACAGGAAATAGAAAAGCAAAAGATGCTCACTTAATGAAAGTCCAGGTCCATGCCAAGAGATTGGGGTGAAACAGGTAGATGGACCCAGGACCCAGGACCTGGAAGCCTGACCGTGGTCTCCTCAACAAGTGGAACTTTATTCTACAGGTGAGTTTAATCAGGAACCACCTATGACTCACATTTTCAACATCATCTGGCTTCAGAATGGAAGATGGATTAAAGAAGAACAAGTCTGGAAAATTAAATCCTGCACATATTTTTGCCCTCAGTTCCTGAAACTTAAAAATTTATTTATTTAGAATCCCAAACTCCTCTCAAATCTGTCTGCTCTTCTCCATCCACCTCTGGTTTGAATTCTGGTTGCAATTCACCTAAGTAGAGTCAAACAATGCAATAGATTTCCCCAAATTGAATGCCTCTGCAATTTGTACCATACATTGACCAGAATAGTACAGAGCTAGAAATATTCACAGATGACTGAAGATCTCCAAAGGCACTTCACCTTCTAGACGATCACTTGAGGATCAACCCCCATCCTCCCAGACTATTCTCCCAGGCTCCCTAGATGAGGAAATGGATGTAACAGTGCAAAAGTAGCCACACCAACAAGTGTAGTCTCATAGTAACTTAGAGCTGCTATGTTTCCATGCCTGGGGTGCCAGGTGCCCCCGTAACTACATGGCACCTAGAAGCATATTGAGGAATCATTAATCAGAATTTTCCTTTCCACTCTCCTTGTCAGCCCTGTGACCACACAGCCAGAGTGTTCACCCCTCCTGATGTTATCCTGGATATGAGATCATCACCCTGGGTGGGGGTCACACCCTGGAGACCAAGGCAGGTTCCACTGAAGAACCTTCCTGGGCACAACATCCCAGGCACTTTTTCACTCACTGCTCTGACCAGAGCAAGTGCCCTCTGTCTTCTAGCAGGAACTAAGACCTCCACTCTGCTCTTCCCAGCTTCAGAGAGGCCAGGCAAAGCTGAGAGCAATCACAAAGCTGTGGATAAACTCATATGCCATGAAGTTAGACTACATTAGATTCCAATTCACCCTCTGCCACTCTGTAGGTGTGGGGTCGAAGGTTAATTTCACTAAGCTCCATGCTTGCTTCTGTTTTGTTTTGCTTCCAAAGAGTGGGAGAGAGGACGAGACCTACCAGAAAATGAATTATCTGAAACACACATGGACAATGCATATAAAGAAGACAGCATTGTGCCTGAAACAGATCATTACTCAACACATGCAAGTGATTAATATAATGAGGAATCCCTTTCCATTATCACACACGTATGGATACAAGGAACCATGCGAGAATAAAACAATTCTCAAGCTATTAATAATCAATTATCTATTACTCTATTTAACAGTATATCTACTGCTAATAGCTTTGTTCATGCAAATGTTCTAGAATAATCTTGTTTATCTTGCTTTTGGAGAGATCATTAAAATAATACTGTTCTTTCCTGAATACACTGAAATTCCTACTGAATATCAGATAAATCATTGGACACTGTCCCAACTTTCTTCATTTTATTATTTACTGATACAGTGATTATTTACATTAAGCAAATAAATTTGAATTGCATTTAACATTGTCATTATCCTTTTATTATACAAGAAAAGAAAACTATTTTCTGTTTCAAATACATCAAATAACACAATGGTATGGAATGCAAAAGAACCCAGTGGAAAACATATCAAGCTGGAAAAATTACTGATTTTTTTTCAATTTTGGGGAGATAATTTGTTTCTGATACACCTCTTTATTTCAAATGAAACAGGAATGCTGGTCATCTTGGCGCCATGCAATACCCACCTCTGATGACACTTCTGGAGCTTTCCACCTAGCACCTTGGCTTCCCCACACATAGCAACCTCACTGTCTGGTCTTGCCTGTTGATTGCACCACATCCTTCACAAGGGATGCTGCAACCTTTCTAGCACTTTCCAGCAATTGCTACCTCTTCTGATCTATAAATTACAATCCCAGCCTACCCCTTATTTCACTGAAATATCAAGAGAATAATTACATAAATGTGGTTTAAACCCATCATAGATGGGTGCTATCTATAAAGAAAAATTATCAGCTTTATATTTCAAACCTGAACCCATGACACTCCAACACACAGAGGCAGCATAGTGGATGATTTGTCATCTCTCTCCTACAACTGCCCAATTCTTTACTTCTTCATTTTTTCTACATAGATTTAACTTCTCCTCTCGGAATGATCTTTGTCAATTGGTCATTTAAATTTCTCAGTGGATGTCACATAAGCCTAGCAGTTGAAGAACATGCTATTTCCATCTTTTAAGTTCCTGGATTTTTGCAGTGTGCCTTCTGCATAACATGACAACACAGGAGCCCCTGAGTTGTGAACAAAATACTAAGTAAGGCACATCCCTGCTTTCCGTTGGTCCATTCATATCATTGAAGATTGCAACTCAAATGCTTGGCCAACCACCCTTTTAGCTGTCTTTTACCTATAGTATAAAATGCCAAGTTCCTTTGGATGGCACTGAAGGTCCTTCATAACAGCATCTCTCCTTTCCAAGCTTGACCACCAACTCTCTCTACCATGCAACATAAATATCATCTCAATGGTACTAAAGGAGACAGACATTAACAAGGTGGTCACTATTGCTGGAACGTCATTTCCCACTTCTCTTCCTTTCACCTGGGAAACTCGGATACATCAATTTAGTTAAAGCACAATAATCAACACCTCTGTGAAAACATTCCTAATTCATGAGTACAGAGTTGATGAACCCCTCTTCTGTTTCCATGAAACTTTTTCAAACTTCTTTTTTAATTTATTTGGTTTTATGGAAACAAATTTACTTACCAATCTGTTTTCTTTTGTGTACAGTAATCATATTTATTAAGAGGAAATGTCTTATTTATTTATATATATTTTTTTAAAAAATGTGTCTGGAACACAGTAATATGTTATTGATTGATCATGCAATTGAGAAGGCAGGACAAATGGACAAGAATCATTACTTAATTGGCAGAATGGCAGAATTTTAAATAACATATTTAAAACACAGAAATTATAAGAG
Source organism: Marmota monax (assembly GCF_021218885.2). Lineage (NCBI taxonomy): Eukaryota > Metazoa > Chordata > Mammalia > Rodentia > Sciuridae > Marmota > Marmota monax. Next base: position 2,242,388 of record NW_026695150.1, on the reverse strand, counting down.
GACCTAGTTATTCTCCAATGTGCTAAGTTCACAATGCATAGAATTTAATAAAATAAAATTGGGTAAACATTCACTGAGTACACATCATGTATAATGCCTTGAACAAATAATGGCAACCATAAAAATAAAAGTATGTTATCTCCAAATCCATGGAATTCACAGACTATTGAAGGTAATAAGTGTTTGTTTGTTTTTCCATTTTGGCCTATCATCCATGGTATATAGGGTAAAAAAGAATGTTCTAGAAAATGACATGCACTGACAATTTAAAACTTGCATTCATTCTGATCAGCCTTCCCCACATTTAATATTCTACACTAGTTCCTATAGTGTTAAAACCACTGTTAGCAAAACAACTGTTTCAAACATTACATCTTTCTGCCCTTACTAATTCTACCAAATTGAATATGCTCATGTGAAATGGCAATGAGGAAGGTAGGAAAAGAAAGCAATTGGAAAGATGATAATTGTCCATGAACTCAGTATATATCTGAAGCTGCATCTGTATGGATGGAGTAATTCAACACATAAGACAAAATGTAAAAAAGAAAAGATCATACTTTGTTGGCTAATTTAAAAATTTCATGTCTTCATATATAGCTAGGTCAATTCTAGGGGCACACAAACCTCAGCAGAAGAGACACGAGCAGAGAGCATGGGATACCAACAATTATTCCAACCTATTTGCATTTTAATAATGGCCAAGCTCAGCTCTGCCTTCAGAAGCACAGCTGTGTGAGCATGGTGGAGTCAGGGAAAGCACAGTGGGTGGAGAGGTCCCTGCAGCCCGTGGGACCAAGACACTCATCACAGCAGATCACCCACAGAGCTCTCTGAGCTATGATTCTGGCTTTCCCACCTATAACAACACTTTTCAATATTTTTTGATGCAGCTTCTAACATTAAATCACATTAAACAAAATTTTAAAGTTATTACATCATTTAGGAGGAAAAAAGAGACGTATCAAGTAACTTGTATGATTTTATTGTTCTACTATTAATTTTAGTGATAGAATTCCTGATATATAAATCAAAAAGAGAACTATATTGCAATGTGTTCCTTTTGCCTGATTAAAAGAAGCAAGCGGGTTTTTTTTTCCTTGATAAAGAAATTACAGTCCCAGAAAGATACTTCCCTCCAAATTTAAAAATATATCACTTGAATCTTGTAATGAGAGACTACAGAGATCCCCAACAAATAACCTTCACAGCAGTTTTGTAAAATATCCAAAGCAGAGAATAAAAGGGTATTTCTTAAATTCATCCTATAGAAAAGCCACACTACCCAAGTCTCCACTTCTCACTTCAGAGGCAATATTTAAAATATTTAACAACAGAATGGCATAGGGTACAGAGTTCTGGAGGAATTCTGCAGAATCAGGCTTCCCTTATTTGCTGTTTTTTTTAGGAAATCTCCTGAGGAAGGTCTTTGATTGGAGGGGAATATTCAGGGGACTGAGTGCAATGATCATTTATTAGCTGATTAGGAGTGTACTGATATGTTAACAATCGATATGGCATACCCATACACACAGCTCTGTGTGTAAGTCTAGATTAGGATATCAAACACTATATGTGACCAGAAAGGAAAATAAATCATAAATTTAAAGACTTTCCCCCATCCTCTGCCCCAATAATTTTAATGTGATGGCTGGCTGGGATTTCACTTCAGTGCCCCCAGGAAAATCACCCAGTACAGCTGCCAGTCATGTTGAATGCCTCCATCCAAGGCTGGTGGTAAAGCTTTAAATAAAATAACATTCTGCAGAAGGTAAAGGTTCTTTGATTTTCTTTTCATTTTATGTTACAGAGCAGTTCAAGATCTTGACCTGGAGGTGACAGGGTACAGGTGGTGGTGTCACAAGCTAAGAATATATGTCTTTTCCATTTTCCTCATTTGGGTCAAATAAGCCAAGCTGATGAATAGCTAGGCACTCTCAATGTTGCACTAGAAGCCCAGTAAACGTGAAAAGATCATTCTTCCAGAGAATCACTTTTCTATTTAAATTTCTATAAAGTCAAGCTACATTGAATGTCAGTGATTTCAGTTGTTCATTTGCAAAACAATTAGACAGACACAGTTATTTGATTTAATCTGACACTTTACATTAGTATCATGCAGTAACATTGGATGTCATTGATAGTAACTTCAAAAAAGAAAAATACCCAAAATGAAGCAAACACATATTTCTTACAAGAGTAGCCTAGTTGTACCTTAGAAAGCTCAGCATGTGAAATTGAACTTACCTCTCCCCAAATTAACTCGGCTATGAAAACCCCAAATTTCTCACATGTTCTGAGCCCTCTTTATGAGAATAAAATTTTGAGAAGAGAGTAACCTACAAGAGAATCCACTTGTACTATTTAAAGAGGTTAGATGGGAACAGCAATGCAAAAACACACATAGCAGGTAAGAGATTGAAAAGAAATGGGGTCATTGGGCTGGCTTCCACAGCTTAGAAGGTATTACTTACTAGGTTATTTTGACTTCCCATGACCTGAGGGTGAAAGTAGGCACAGCCTCAGCTAACCCATCTCTTAGCACAACATACAGAATCTGTGTTCTGATGGTTGAAACCAGTCTGGCAGTCCATTAAACTACCAAGAGAAATGAAGCCACCATGTGACCTGCAATACTGGAATTGGCAGGAACTTGGTTTTTGAGAGCTCAGATTCCAGAGTCAAGTTTCACTTACCAACTGTGGGGCATCTTATGTCTCTGAGACCTCAAAATATCCTATGTAGTATAGAGATAATAAAAATAAGCAGCTTCTGTAATTAACATGAGAAATTAATGAGGTAATACCTGTAAGATGCCAATCATAGACCTAGATATAATTCATGTGTTCAGTGTCTAATTGAAAGCAGGTATTGTAAAAAATAGAAATTAGGAAAATATAATATGATGACTGTAATACAGCAGTGCAGATGAGAAACCCTTCAGTATTAAGATGAGGAAGTATAGGATAGAATAGAATTATTGTTACTTTCTGATGTTGTGATAGACATCCAGCACTGTTTTTGGTTTCAAAGTGGTTACTACTTCACCAACATATATCAGGAGTATATGTAGTATTATGTTAAGGTAATTTTTTTCTTTAAAACAAAAATTTCAAATGTCTGAAGTATTTCCTTTGCCTCACTAGAGACAGTGAATTTAAAGTTATTTTTTTTTGACAATCTAATACACTAGATTGATAAAAATGCTAAATCAAAATTGGCCATTTAGAGCCATTGAGAGAAATCCCTTGAGTGCTTAACACTTTGCTAGGAGCTGAGAAGGTATAAACATGAAAAACCCTTAAGCAACATGAAAATAGAGCGGGCCTTGCTTTGATCACCACTCAGTCCCCCGTCTCAAGCACTTGATCATTAAGATGAATGGCATAAACATTCATGGAAGAGATGATCCAGTCTCAGAGCATCCAGAGCAAGAAGGGAAAGAAGCAGCTGAACATTTGAAATACCAAGGCAGCTCCAAGCAATCTCACATCTGCTGCTCTGTTCTCTATTCATGGAAAGGGGATGAGAGTCCACATTGGCCACCACTCTGCAGAGAATGATGCTTTCTTTTTTTTTTAATTTTTATTGTTGGTTGTTCAAAACATTACATAGTTCTTGATATATCATATTTCACTCTTTGATTCAAGTGGGTTATGAACTCCCATTTTTACCCCGTATACAGATTGCAGAATCACATTAGTTACACATCCACTGATTTACATATTGCCATACTAGTGTCTGTTGTATTCTGCTGCCTTTCCTATCCTCTACTATCCCCTCTCCCCTCCCCTCCCCTCCCCTCTTCTCTCTCTACCCCCTCTACTGTAATTCATTTCTCCCCCTTGTATTTTTTCCCCTTTCTTAAAAAAAAAAAACTGCAGAAATCTTGGAAAATATATAACAGAGTAAAGAAAGGAATTGAAATCATCTATGTGACCTTTGACCATCTGCAAAGGAGCCTTCTTAAGATTTTGGTATAACTACTTAAAAGTGTGTGTGTGTGTGTGTGTGTGTGTGTGTGTGTAGACGATGAACAGTGGAAGGATTTAGAGGAAGAGGTCATACAGGAAACGTCTGTCACTATCCAATTGTGAAATTTCCTGGTTTGTCTGGTGTTGCTATGACAGAATACCACAGTCTGGGGAGTTTGCAATGAACACATTTATGGCCCAGGGTTCTGGAGGCTGGCAGGTCCAGTACCAAAGGGCTGTATCTGGTAAGTGCCTTCCCTCTGTCTCATTCCTATAGCAGAGGGGCAAAAGAGGGCAAGAGAAAAAAGAAGGGGACTAGACAAGAGAGAGAGATACACAGGGACCCTTATATAATGAACCCCGTTCTTGACAGTGGCATTAATCCTTTCGGGGAGCCGGAGCCTCCTCGGTGTCCTCATCTTTCACTAGGTGCCACCTACCAATGCTGTGGCATTGGGAATTAGTTCCCAGCAAGTGCTTTTTTGTTTTTTGGTGGGGGTGGGGGAACAGCTTCAAGCCAAAGCATGAGATAATCAGACTCAGAGTAAAAGGATTGAGACAAGGAGCCCACAGGAATAAATTTAAAATGCAAAAACAGGTTTAAGATATGTATATAGATTTAAGATACCCACAACATAGACAGATGTCTGTTTATATTTTTTTCTTTTTCAGGATAAAAGAAACTAACATTGCGGTATTTTTAATGTTTTCCAGTTAAAGAGATTGGCCCTGTCGTGCTACTAATAAAATTAAGGGATCATTATTTGAGAGTATGAGTTAAGATGAGAGGGATACTCTTTAGATTTCTTTTAATAATTGTGAACGAAAAATCAACATCTGCTTAGAGACTTGGTACTGGAAATGAAGAGGCGAAAACATTGGGAAGCTTCCATATGGGTGGTCGAAACCCAAGGAACAAACAGACCATTGAGCAGTGAGTGTCCCTGGCAGGATGAGGAGGACAGATTTTTTCAGCTATCCCCAACTGGAAGCCACGACGGGGCAAACAAAAACTTGGAGGCAGGAAAGTGTTACTTCAAGGAAGGCAGGAAAGAAGTCAGTTATTTTAGTGTGAAGACAACAATTGCAGTTCTTAGCAAGAGGATTTCAAGGATGGATTGTTGGTGCCGAGACAGTTATTTACAAGTTTTTGATTGAAAATGTTTCAAGGGCACTGGGGGCAGAGCCAGAGTCTCTGTGGCTAATGGGAAGGACAGATGGTTAGGAAGAGAAAACAATGAATATATATCATAAGTTCATTAGATCAAAAAGCGCTTTCATTAAAATTGATTCAGTGCAAGAAAGCATTAGATTTGGAGTCAGACCACCTGGAACAGAAGCCTGCCATGCCACTGATGAGATGCAGGACCACAGACAAGTTATTTAATCTCTCTGTGCTTCATTTCTCTTCTACAAATAAGGGAAAATAGTAGAACCACCCTCAGGGCAGATGTGAGGATTTAAAGGAACATATAAAGCCTCTGTATAGTGCCTGGTACTTTGTGAATGTTGCATAATTGATAGTATCATTATCATCATCATCATTACTATTACTATTAAATGACTAATAAGACTTCATTAGAACACAAGAGCTCCAATTTAATACAACAAATATTTGAGGGCCTTTTTATTGAGGTAATTACTATGAACAGTTAAGGGAAGATGATTAAGACTGATCCTTGACTTCAGTTCATTTTTTTTTAATTAATTGATCAGTTTGTCAACAAGTTTTACTGAGTGTGTACATATGCAGATGCTCTTGCCAGCAGAGCATGGAGATGGTGGCACAGCGTGACGCTGGCCCAGCCTGACCAGTGCTGTGACAGAACTCCACACAGGTGCTCCAGGACCACAGAGGACAGGCATGTTTACCAGGGAAACATTGAAAACTCCCCCAGATGGACTTGGAAAACCAATTGAGATACCCTAAAGACAGCCTGGCCAATCCATCCCCCATATATAGCCAGCTCATCACTGACGGGTGGAAAAATTATACTAGGCGGCAGTCGATGTTGTGAATGCCATTTCAGAACAAATTCCAAGGCTCATCCAGAGCATGTACATGTGTGGGAACAAAGCGCATATCTGAAAAACCTTTCTGGAAGAAGTAGCATTTACATGGACCCTGAATGGTAAGATATAAACATGCTGAAATGTGAAAGAAAAACCATTATAGAAATAAGAAACAGTATGAGTTAAGAGATGAAGTTGGGGCAGGTAGGAGAGAAGCATCTAGAATGTGTGGTGAGGTATAGTTACTGTGAATTTATTAACAGAGAAAAGGGTAGAAAGTGGGGGAGGGGGGAGAGAGAGAGAGAGAGAGAGGAAAGCTAGACATTTTGAGAAAAGCTGGTAGGTACAGGAAAACCATTAGTGGACCACATAGTCTGACTTGATTTTATATTCTGTGATTCTCAAAGACCCCCAAAGAGAAGTCCATTACCAGAAGATAGTTCTGAGTTTACCATAAGGAGGCTAATGGAATAGAGCTGTAGCTATAGCTACAATCCAGGTGAAAAGTAAGTAAGGCAGACACGAGAGCAGTTGCTTAGGGACACCAAGTCAGAGTGACCAGTACTGTCATGCTAAACACCTCATGATTTGGTTTGTTTAAAATTATCACACAGCTATTCCACATTATGTTCGTGTACATCATAACAGTCACATGTCCATTTTTTAACTGAAGGGGAATATACAAATCATTGCTTTAGAAAATATTGCTGTCTTTACTATGTACTTTTAATGTAAAATATTTTCTTTGAGTTTACCAAATCTTCTGGTGCGTGGCTATGAGTAATCTCCTAGACTAACACACTCCTAGCAATTTGGAAGAAAGTTTCTGTGGAAACACATTTTCCAGTAGTCTATAATCATCTACAGTCTGCTTTGTATTGTGCACAGAAATATTTAAGTGTGTTGATGATATTCATTTTCACTTGCAATCTGGTTTAACTGGCAACTGGCAAAACCAGTTAAAATTAAGAAGATGGATATTTTGAGCTAAACTACAAACAATTCTGCTGGAAATAGACCGTGATAACTAAATTGCTATCATTCATGCCTTGGTCTCTAGAATCTGGATAATGGCGGACTGAAGAGGCTACAACTTCCCTATTTAGAACAAAACAAAACAGGCAGTAAATGGGCTCTCTTTGAGCAGCTGAAATGCCCCCACACATCTCACAAATGCACAAAAAAGTTGGGACTGAAACAAACACATACTCCACAATTTCAACGACTAATACATTAAGCTGGATTTCTCTCCAAACTCTATAGAGCCTGTTAAAAATGCCCTAGTTAAGGTGCACATTTAATTCTTCACAGTGCGCATGTTGCAAAGGGTACTAGATCATTAATCTGAACTAGCTTCACAGTTGATGGGAAAAGATTTGGTGTGTCAGTCAAACAGAGCGTTTCTCTAAACTTAACTATCATTCAGACTTTAGAAAGTTAAACCAATGCAAAATCAAAGCCATCTCAGAGAAGGTGGAAGAAGAGCATCTGCTCTGAGAACAGCCCATCACTATTGCCTTGGTTCTGTGCTAATGATGTTCCACATCAGGCTGGGGCTTTAACAGCTATGCTTTCATTACTCACTCTTCTGGTCTCTTTAGGAAGGTGCCTCCAGCTGGTCATGAGCTAGTTTTAAAGAATAATAATTAGGTATAACTTATCAAAAACTATTGGAGGGACAATAAATATACTTGAGAACCACAAGCTATTTTTCAGACAGTTTTTTGTTTGTTGTTTGTTTTTTTATTTGGGGAGTAGTGGCTTCCTTTCTCTACAAACTTCTAGTTATTTTCCTACACATGGACAAGGGCAATCACTGTCAACTTTAGTATCTATTTGATGGAATAGCATACCTCAAGTCAAAACTAGGTCTTAAGACTATAATAAGAGAAAGAAAGTGTGGAGGAAATTTTTGGATAGTAGATTAGTCTTTGAGCTGGAGTAATACAGATTTTCAGTATCCTGCCTATTGATTCTGGGGCTCAGAATAGGATAGCCCCAAGAATGGGACCTTGGCTTGCTGAATATTTTGAACAGAAAGAAAGGGACTCAGAAACAAGATTTTTCTGACCTTCTGCATATCTTTTTTCTGTTCCTCCTGCTTCTCCAAGGCAGGCCATAAACTAGAATTCCTCTTCCCCCAGTAAGTTATAGAAACTAGAACCCCTCCTCCTCCAAAGCCAGCCAAACTAGAAAACTCAGTCAAACCCTTCCCCACCTTTCTCTGTGTGTGTGTGTGTGTGTGTGTGTGTTGCTAAGACAAAATACCCAAGAAAAACAACTGAAAGGAGGAAAGATTTATTTTGGCTCCCAGTTTTGAAGCTTTGAGTATATGGACAGCTGGCGCCATTGTTATGGGTCTGTGTTAAGCAAGAGCACCATGATGGAGAAATCATGGTAGAAGAGAGCTGCTCACTTCATGGCAGCCAGAAAGCAGAGAGAAGGAAAGGGGCTGTTGACAATGTTACGGGGCCAGGCTCTGCAGAGAAACTGAGGCAGCACAGAGACCGCCCTTCAAATCTCACTTCTTATGATCAAGTCAGAAAGATTTCAGACATGTCGCTCAAAGTAAAAGGAATGAATTTATTAGAAGAGATAAGAAAACGGGAAAGGCGACACTCTCCAGGAAGAGAACGGGTCCTCTCAGGGAGAAGAGGGGCAGTGTGCCTCTCCCACCCTCCAGTTTTATTAGGGGTCCCAGGGAAGTTGACTTTTGACAGCAGGATGACATCAGAGTTTTAAGTCCCCACTGGTTACTTTAGCCCATGTTGACCGGTTCTCATTGAAACCTATTCTTACAGATTGTATGGCTAAGGGGAATGATCCTTATCTCCCTGAGTTCCAGAATCTGGTCTGTGTAAGGGTCAGAAAAGTTCCCTACTTCTGGGTAACTTGGGTTCTTCTTCTGATTGGCTTTGTGGGGCCTACATTACTCCTGCAGTAAACAGGAAGTTTGCTGAGGATGTAACATATCCTGTGGAATTAAGCCAGGCAGGGCTGCAGGCAAATTGCTTTTTAAAAGTGAAAGTATATTGGGGTCAGCATGGTGGGCCCATTTTATAGAATTATTCCTACAACCTCATGTCCACACCACTCTCATCTGATGGTCCCTGATCAACAAGATATAGTCCCTCAGGCACACACCCCAAAGACCCACTTCCCCCAACTAGGTTCTACCTCCTATACTTTCCGCCCCCCAATAATCCATCCAGCCATGAATTTCTCAATGGATTAATCAGTTGATGAGATCAAGGCCTTCTTATATAAGCACTTTCCCAAATCCCTACCTCTGAATGTGGTTGCATTTGGGACCAAGACTTCAACACAGGAGTCTTTGGGGAATATTTCGTATTCAAATCATAATACTATGTAAGAACCAGTCTTAAAGGAATTCTTTGACCTACCTTGTCTGATAGTAGGATGTAAGACCTTCAGTCTAGTAGGGGTCCTGCCCAATGCTCAGGAAAGAATGAATGACTTATAGAAAGATTATAAACTTGTGTCCAATCCCATGTCTACACAGCTGTCATTTTTCATCAAACCTAAGCAGGAGAAAACAGTTACGGATCTTCATTACTGAAAGCTCCCCTACCACATAAAACTTTGGTAAAATACATTTTTAACCTTCTCATTTGTTAACCTGCCTTTTGTTACAGTGTCAGCTGTGACGCTCATGATGAGTAAGGAAGGACATCACACCTTCCTGTCCTGCAGAACAGCAAGCTTCGGGAAAACCCATCTCATCGTGCAAGATGAGACTGCAGAAAAAGGGTCTGAGAGAAGCTCAGAGGAGAGGGACCGCGACTGTTCCTTCACCGCGAGAAGGAATCATGGCATGGCAATTTTTAATCAAAATAAGATATGAGGAAGTATCGTTCACGAATTTTTGTAATAAGGCAGAATATCTATAACAACTAAACTCCTAGCGGTTGTTACCATAATGTGTTTAGAAAAAGTCCTTGTATCCATTTCCTTTCACCTTTTTGGTCCCTGTGATATTCAGCCTAGTAAAATTCAATATGTAATTCATTAGATATAATTATGATTCATTGCAGCAAATCAATAACTTAGGCAACAAGTATACTAAGTGAAAAATCAAGCCCTTCTCAAATCAAACTTCACAATTTCTCAGAATTTAATCACTCTATGTGTGCCCCTGCCAGCCAGGCCACTGAGAGTCTGTATTCCAGAGTCTGCCATTCCAGCAGGGAATGGAAGCCCTCCTCCTGCTCTTCTCCCAGTTCCACCTAGTTCACTGAAAACCCCTTCTCCACCAGGAATTCTTTACCCATAGAAGGCTACATCTGGCTCTACACTTGGTTTGAGTAATTATATATAAAATAACTCTATATATGTATATGTTTATATATATATATATATATATATATATATATATATATATATATATACACACACACACATACACATACCAGTAGCTATATTTTCAAAATTTTTAACGAATTTTATTGTGCACATTTGATCTATGCAATGTGATGTTATGAAATACGTATATATTAAAATGATTGCTTTACTAAAGTAGGTTGACATATCTATCATTTCATATAGTTAAATTTTTTATAAAAGCAACTAACATCTACTAATTTAATAAAAATCCATAATACCATACAATTCTATTAATTTTAGTCCTATGTCATCAGACTCATTAATCCTACATATCTGCTCTCTCGTATTTTTTAAATCAGTATCTCCCCATTTTCTCTTCTACTCCTCACACCTATGATCATCACTGTAAAGCCCTGTAATCTTAGTAAAATAATACCTAGACTAGTGAAAGAGCGCCAATATTGCATAGATAATAAATATAAAATGAACAATGAAAAACTTATGGGTTAAAAGTTTTTGGACTAAGGTAGACATTCGATATTAAATGGAAATGTTAAATAAAAACAAATACAAACTCAGGTAAGGAAGACTTTATTCTGAAAAGACTAGTACAATAGGCAGCAAGGACCATCGCAATAGGGAAGGGGGCCATCCCAGTAGAGAAAGAAGTCCTGTCCCAGAAAGGGAAAGAGACTATCACAACAGGAAGGACATTTCTACTGTGATATTTGCAAATGTCTCAAAGTAAAAAGGTCAAAGCAAGAAATACCTGGATGTTTGGGGAATGGGATGAGTTGGTCCTGGGATCCAACCAGGGAATGTTTTCCCTTGAGGTCAGCAGATTCTCAGGAGGGTCCATTAAGGAAAGCTGTTTTGTGTAACAATGATCAAGGTTGGACCCAAGCTCTAGGACCTGGGGGGAAGAGAGGAGACTGATGAGACAAAACATGGGAGTCTGGGGGGTCTGCGTCTCACCATAGATTAAACAAGGGGGGGAGGCATCGGTGAATCCTATCTAAGCCGCTTGGAGAAGGGGTGTTCTTTGAAGCAAGCACTCCTGAAAGGGAAGAAAAATGAGAGGAAGATTACCATGGGGTCAATCATTTCTGCTAGGTCTGTCCACAGGAGAGGGCTCTGTGTCTCCATACTGAGTATAAATGGAACACTGAAAGCAAGTAGAGCCCATGGTCTGCATTTGGCATGTCATGATGTAAAGATTCAGCCCACCACACACGTGGTATTAGGGCTAAGCCAAGCACGTGGAGTTATGTGTGAAAGTGTTATAAGCACTCTTACCAAAACAAAAATGATTCAGTGACTACCTATACACATACATTATACACATACATGCAGAGTGAGATTTTTTTTTCATAAGTTAAAAACAATAAAAAGCAATAAAAACTAATATTTTCAATGAGCTTCTTTGGGGGAAAAAAAAGGCAACCTTACTGCAAAACAGAGATTAAGATTTCCCTCAAGCCAAACATGACGTTCACCTTCACAGAATACACAGATATCTACATGGGCATGGTATTTATATTGGGGATTTGGAGAAAGACAACTAACTGTCCTCAGTTGTGAAACATCACAGAATCATTTTTTTTTCATCTTTGAAGTAAGAGCATTAGAGGAGATAGTGCTGAGGTTTCTTTAAGTGTGCTCTTATATTAGAGGCACCTTCTGTCTACAACGAAATGCCACCTAGCTGTTCACATCAAGAAATTACTTTTATGTAATGCACTTAGCCTGAAGAACTCAAGGCTCTCTGATTTGTACTCTACCTTATTGTTGGATAATCTCCATGAGATGGGTGCTATTATCACTACTCTTTATGAAACAAAATGAAGTCTGGGAGAAATGACAGTGCTTACCTAAGGAAGATCAAAGAAAAGAGAAGTGAGCAAGTCCAGAAATGAGCCTGCCAAACTTTTCTAAGTTTGGAGGAAAAAACATGTACAGAAGCACAGAGAAATGACCTGGATCTATTTGCTAAAAAGAGAGCTGTTCTCTAGTTGAATGGAGGTGATCTATACCATAAGTGCTTTAGATGCCCTTTCAAGAACTAGCCTAAGTGGTGAGCCACTGGAGCAAAGGGTTGTCAACTGCTGCCCTCCTTGACAGGCCAAGACCATGCACCCTTCTCTGGACGTTAGGTGGGTTCATCAGCCATGAAGTGGTGGGTAAGGAAAGACAGTGGAAGGCAGTGACTTGCAGGGAGTTCAAAGGTCACAGGACAGGAGATAGTAATTTTTTAAAAAATGAAAAACTTTATCGAAGCAGGAAAAAAACAAAGTAACTCTTCTGGGGGCAGCTCTCATCGCAGCCTGGGGAGGAAGGAAGCTGAGTCGTAATGCTCTCCGCTCCAGGGATTCTCAAAGTCAGCTTGTGAGGAAAGTGGGTTTTGTTCAAAACCAGCTTCCTGGGGAGATGGGTAGGACCTCAGAGTTTCAAAAGTTCCATCTCCAAAAGCTCTGGGAGAAATAGAGCTTTAGAAGGGGAGAAGATGCCTTAGGGCAAAAGGGTCCATTAGGAATTTTATAGGTTTCAAACAGGTCTTCACTTCCAAAATTTCACAACTGTTAACTCTTTCACGGAGCCTCCCTTCCCATGTCACAGGGAGTGGGACCTCCTGGGACCAGCATCCACATCTTCAAATTCGAGAGGTGAGGGTTTCCAAGTTCAGTCTTCAAAAAACCTGGACTCTGGAAGGTCTGTGTTGAACTCCTACAGAAGCTTATCCTCCGTCCTGAACATCTGTGCTCTCTGCCTTTCTAATAAACTCCTGCTCCTTACACTGTGCAACTCATTTGAAATTCTTCCAGTGGGATTGCAAAGAACTGGTGGCTGAGACCCCCATGCTGAGAACTCCCGAGACCTCTTTGGCTCCACGGGCAGGTCTCATGCTGCAACAAAGAAACTCGGTATTGGGGATACATCTCTGAGAGTCAAGGTCACAGGATCCCAAGCTTGGATGTAACTTAATACAGCAATTGTCAGTTTCCCTATGTTACAAGTAAGGAGTAGCACAGGACACAGAAAATCCACTGCTTTTGAAGCTAACCATATAAGTTGTGAAATAAAGCTCTGCCTGAGGCACCTGGAGTCTGGTGGCTAACATCTCCACTTCCCTCTGCAAGCAGAGATAACAGTGCATCTCTCCTAGGAATGATCCAGGCTCAGATCATATTGCTCTAAAGGACGAACCAAGGTAGAGACTTGGTATCTAACTGTTGCTAACCTGGAAGCTTTGGGGACAGGTACTTTTTCTAAGGGAAAGTGTTCAGAGCTTTGAGTGAAGCTCTCTCATTTCTCTGTAAGTCAGATTCTCTGCAAAAGGACCACAGTAAGCATTTTGTTACTAATCCTAAGAGTTCTAAGGTTTGACTGTAGGCACTTGATTTATTAAAGTGAGCAAGGACTAAGGACCTGGAGTGAATTACTAGAGGGAATAAATCAGGCAGTGTAAAGAATTGAATTCAATGTGATGCAAATGCAGGTTAAAAAGGCAGTGGTGTGAATTTTGTTTTGCTTTGTTTTAATGAAGGTGTTGGTTTTGTGGGTTTTAACCCACTGCCTCAGAGGGTGGATTCCACCTCAGAACTCATTTCCATCATGGAAACCTGTGGTAAACCTACAGCAACTGGTGAGCTTAGCACTTTTTGTTGTATAGGAAAGTGTGTGAGAAAAGATGGGCAAGGATTTTCATGAGATTGTCAAGGTGAAACTTGCAATGAATTTGCAAAAATTTGCAAAAGAAAAAAATCTATGTGAAGTAAAGTTATGTTAATTAGCCTGATCCTGTCAGTTATTTCACAATGTGCACATACATATATCAAGCATCACATTGTACACAATGAATAAATGCAACTTGGTGCCTCACCTCAGTAAGGTGGGGTAAAAAGAAAAGGAAACATAAAAATGACAATTGATGTATATTGTGTAAAACCAACTGCCTAGGACACTTTCTCCAGGTTTGTCCACACAAAGGAATTCAATAGTCAACAGCAATCCCATGAAATAAATATTCGAAAAGGTTATATAGGATTGTAGTTTGTGCAGTTCATATGTTTTTGAAATATTATAGGCAAACATAATCCTTATAAATTAAAACTCTTTGTCATCCTCAGAGAGAAAACATTTTAAAAGAATTCCCCTGGTCTATCCTTCTATGAAAGCTATTTATCTCATTTTAATATTCACTGAGACACATATGTTGTTAATGAATTCTGGCTTGTATAAAAAAATAAAATCCTTTAGGGCAAAGAAAAAAAAAGAAAGAAATTGCACCAGACCCACACAGTTGAATGTACAAGAAAGACTTCATTTAAGGCTATTACTAAAAGAGAGGAAGGCCAGAATCTAGTCCTGACTCCACTGAAAAGAAGGACTGGGGAGTTTTAAGAGCTAGTGGGGGTTAAGGGGGTACTCAGGTTGTTGAGGCAGTGCTTGCTAATTGGCCTTACCCGAAGGAAAAGCAAGCTTTCAGGTATCTTCATGACAGCAGATAGTTTTATACAAGTTAGGCTCCTACTCTCCCATAGCAACAGGGGATGGAAGCTATCTTTTTCTGAGAGTTACAGTTCAAAGAGGTGCCTCCCAGGTCCTTGGGAATGATGGTCCTGAGCTCAAAAACTGGCAAAGAGGTTCTTAACAAGATTAACATCTCAAAGGGGCCCAGAAATAATTTACAATTGCAAAATTCCTGAAGTAAATTCTCTAAGAAAAGGAAGGTCAGGGACCTAAAGGCCAGAAGAGTCTGTCTAAATTTAGTAAAACCCAATGGAACATTAATGCCCTCTTGGCCAGGCTCATCATAGGGGATTTTATAAAGAAAACATGTGGGTCTCTGCACTTCAGGATGGCCTAGGAAATTTCAGTGCATAACGTGTGTCTTTGGGTTCTTCTACCATTGTCCCATCTGACAGCATCCCTTCCCTCTCCCCACAGAGAGCCTCCCTACACACACACACACACACACACACACACACACTCAAAACCTGTAACTCACTCTACCTCTCCTTCCTCTTTCCTTCTGACATCTTTGGACTAGAAACCTTTAAATCTGTTCCTCAGGGAAGCCCTATGGGCTATCCCAGCACCATCCACTGTTGAAGGTTCGTGGTAGATTAATCTGCTGTCTTTCTAAGGATACCAGCAAATGCTCAGTGGACACTAGGGAACAAAATATCTAACTCACTAGAGAGGTCCTCTAGGAATGAGCGATCCTAGTGCTATTGAATGTGGCCAGGCTGGCAATCTGGGCTTGAAGGCAAGAGGGGGTGAGTGGAGTCTTCAGAACCCTCACTCCAATATGTCACCACACAGATTTCCCTGCATGAGAAACCAAGGAGTTCTTCCAAAACCACTGTTGACACCTAAGCAGCCCAGGTGACAGAGTGCAAGCTTGTGCACCAACCGAGGCCTTCACTGGGACAGGACGGGTGGGTGGAGGGGTGTGGTGGAAGTCTCAAAAGTTTTCAGGCATTTTCTGTTATTGTCTTCATCATGCCCACTGTCTTCTCAAACTCATTAAAGAAACCAAAATCAATTAATATTTAAAAAGATAAGCACCATGGAAGATATCAGAAAGTCCTGCTGTAGACTTAGGATAACAAAGGTCATGAATTATGTGGAAACCCCTGATCCCTAATATTCCATATACTTGCAACTTGGTATCATTCAGACATCATCTGCTGAAGAGCATGAGTAAGAAAACAAGGCACGCCCCCACAAAGTAGAGGAAGGAAGGTGTCAGGGGCAGGAAAATCTTCACATTAGGACCCCAAATATATATTTTCTCCCATTTTAATGTGCTTCTCATAAACATCATGAATTCCTATTTTAAATTTGCAAATACATTAATAAAAAATTATCCTTGAGAGAATTACAAGTGTCAGTGCATTTTAGAAAGTCTACTAAGAAACCAAAGAGATTTTATGGAAAACAGCAGCCTCTTATGACTGGTGGTCATCCCGGCCAGAGGTCAAGGTCATCGTCGTCTTTCCTACATGCCCTCCATTGAGGTGGAGTGTTCCCTGCCATCTTTTCTTTGTTGGTGAAAATTTTGATTTTTAAAGAAATGTTCAAATCAAAGAAAATTTGTGACTTTTTTCCATCATAGAAACGCATACTCTTTTTCTTGGGGTAAAACTAACTCCTCTCTCATTGGAAAAATTAGTGAATTGCAAAGGTAGTAAGTAGCAGAGGGAGATGTGTACCAAGTCCCTCTGCCCACCAGCTCATGTTCATACTCCTTCCAACCCTGCTCGTAAGCACCCACACCAGACACGAGAGGAGTTAATTCTAGATCCTATGCAAGACAGGAAAGACCAACAGTTTGAGTGTCAGACGTTACAGGTGTGAATGCTGACCTTGCATTGTATAACCCATGTATAATCCCAGAGAAGTTCCTTATTAGCTCTTACTGTCAGTTTTCCATCCAATGAAATACAAGGAGTTGTCATGAGCGCTCTCAGTAGAAAGCCCAGGGTGTATTAATAGGCCTATGGTAACTATTACTTTTTTTCTTAAAGGAAAAAAAAATACAACTATTGTTTTCTTAAGGAGGGGTGGGGGAAAGCCAAGTGAAATTGTATCTTAGTGGGAAAGAGACATGCAAATATGAAGCTAACAAAAAAAAATCATTGACTGTGAAATGAAATGTAAAAGGATCTTTTTGGAAAGAGGGTTCAATTATCAGGAAAAGAAACCCAGGTCAAAGAAGTTTGAAGAGAAGCAATATTTGTGAATGAATACTTATAAAAACAATGAAGGAAAAAAGTTTAAAAAGAATTAATTACCAGTTTGATAAAGTGGTAGCTAAATTTTAAGTAGAAAATCTTGCTCATCAACAATAGACAAAATTATGCCTTTAAATTGCATTAATTTACAGTCCTCTGTACTCAGTGAAAGTAAAAACCAGAAATACCATTTCTCTCTGAGAATCTCACCTATTGAGTCCTGTGGAAGTGTTAGCAATTCCTTGGTAAAGCTGACTTAATATTCTAGGACAAGTGTCCCCCATTGTTCTTCAGGAATCAACAAGGTAGGATTTTTTAAAGCAATGTGCAAACTGGAAACATTTGAAAAATCGTTTCTTAAATAGCAGTGCGTGGTTGCCAATCAGCGATGGAAAGCCATTTTTCCAGTCTTCCATTTTCAGAACATATTTCTGAATAGCTTTGCAAGGTTTTGCATTAGTTTCACAGATTTCCCCGAATGATTATATCTCAGTAATAGAATAAGGAGCATCTGCAGCCGACGGATGGTATCACACGGTGTTTACGGAGACTGAAGGACTGTCACATGCCCGCTGATTACAGAAATAAGCTTGAAGATTACTATTATTAAACAACCAACTGTTAAAAGACCCACACGACATATTAAAGGGAAACACAGAATGAGCTGGTTTTGTTGCTTAAGCCAAATATTTTGGAATTCATCCACATTAAGCCCTCACTTTTTCTCACCACGGTGCTTGATTTTGTGATAAGTTTGCATACATTATTCTTCCCTGAGGTACATTTAGTTTAATTAAATTTTACTATTAAAAAATATTAAAGCCTGCTTCTCATAAACCTTAGGAAACTTGGCGTGGAAGTACACCGCCCTGCAACACTTCCCTGAAGGAGCTTTGATGACTTCACTCAGACGGGTTTACAGACCAGGGAGCGAGCAAAGAGGCAACGGCACTGGTCAGTTCTGTCCCCAAGGCTCCCTTCTTGGAGGGAGCAGCACACAGGAACATGGCTAGAGGTCAAGATACCTGTGCTCCACTTTGGAACCTACCAGCAGACCTGAATCCTTTCACACCCTGCTTAATAATATTTCAGTCTTCCATTTTCTTTACTATTCTATAAATGAGAACTCTATTATGTCAGCCAAAATGATGGGTATCAAGGAGCCTATTTTCTATCTGAGCTGAGAAGCCTCCTCTTTCTCATGCTCTTACCCAGCGTTGTTCAAGAACCCACCTTGTGCTGGTTAGAGGACTAGGATCTGTGCACACAGAGATGAATGGAGCCAAGTCCTTTCTGCCAAGGAACATCAGTCTCAAGAAGACACCCTTCCTTGGCTTCTATCACCCACCGACAGGTGGTCTCGAAGAAGGGGAGTGGCCAGCTCTGCTAGTCATTCTGAAGAGAGAGAAAAAAAAAAAAAACATGGTACCTCAGAATATGGACACCATCCATTTAAAGAAATGCCTAGGGACTCAAACCATACACACAAAGTAGTTTGTATACTTTTTTTCCACAGGGTCTTTCCTCTGATGGATTAACTGAGTGCTTATTTGATCTGCAATTACCAATCATTCGTACCCACAGTATTTAACAAAAGAGAGCCCCACACTCAGGGAGCACCATGCAGAGATGCTAGAGCACTAATCAGGATATAGGGAAAACACACCGGTTACCCTGCATTGGAAACCCAGAAATGCTTTTGGAGCCATGCTCCATGCTGGGAGGTCATTAGCAGCGCGTCCATCCACACTA
The DNA here is from genome assembly GCF_021218885.2 of Marmota monax. Classification (NCBI taxonomy): domain Eukaryota; kingdom Metazoa; phylum Chordata; class Mammalia; order Rodentia; family Sciuridae; genus Marmota; species Marmota monax. The sequence goes on along the minus strand of NW_026695150.1, from coordinate 2,223,565 downwards.
GAGTGTTTTGCCACAGGTAATAATGGCTGTACTTATTCCTAATGTTTTCCAAGTGTAGCATGAATGAACCAGCCAGTGTTTATGTCAGGCCAAGGCAGAGGGACTTCTGCTATTGCTGTTTGTTTTATTCTACATTTCATAGCAGGCAGCAGGGATCTTCTTAAACTTTATGGACACTGATACAAGTGCATAGACAAGGATAAATCACTTCCAAAAAGAAGGTTCCCAGCTCTTCTGTGTGGGTAACTTTATGTCATCACAAAAAATTGTTTTTTCAAGAATTTATTCTTCAAAAAGTGCTCCCTTTATACCACCAAAGCATTTCCACTTTGCTTCTTTATGCCACTGCTCCTGGTAGACTCCAGTTAGCTGATTAAGTGAAATTAACTATTTTATATTATCCATTTGTAGAAGCCAAAACAGACAGGTTTTATACTCCAGCTCAACAACCTAATATGCATGATCTTAGTTTCCTTACCTGTAAAATATGATTAATAAGCTGAAATTCTTTGCAGGGTGAGGAGAAGCTAGGTTATGTTACAAAAATGTTATGGTTTGTATGAGACAATGGAGAACTTAGAGTAAAATGCCTGGGGTAAAAGAATTTTAACCTAATGAGTGCATTACTCCCCTGATAGGGATTAGCTGGGTGTAACTATAGGTAGGTAGTTGTGACGGAAGGAGGTGGGTCACTGGCAGTGAGGCTTGGGGATAGATATTTTGTCCACTGTGAGGGAAATCAGTGTTTCCCTCCCTCTGCTTCCTGGTGTGATGTCCCGAGTTACTTTCCTCCACCACACTCTTCCGCCATGATGTCCTGCCTTATCTCCCGCCCCAAAGAATGGAGTTATTTATCTATGATCTGAGACCTCTGAAACTGCAAGCCCCCAAATAAACTTTTCTTCTTCTAAAATTGTTCTTATCAGGTCTTTTGGTCACAGAAGGAAAAAAAAAATCTGACTAAAACAAGTAACAAACAACCCCATATTGTGGCTTCAAACAATGAAACTTCATTTCTTTTTGTGAGAGTCCTCTGTGGAACCAGAGACCTCTTCTTCCAGTAATTTTGAGCCCATTGTGTCAGCACAAAGCTTCCTCCCTGGTTTCCATTGGAGGGTGAGTAGAGGGTCAGCCCTGGCAGGAAATGCTTTGTCCTGATCTGTCACATCATTTTCCTTCCCTGTCCAAAGAGAGAGAGACAAATAAATGGTTGCATCCAGCCACCAAGAGGTTGGGAAGTATGTGTTCAGGGGGGAAAAATAGACTAAAAAAAGATGTGGTGAATCTTAATAATCATTAAGTCTACTATCATTATTGTTAAGATCAATCAGGTCATAGATGGAAAAACTCTCAACATACTTTCAAAAATGGTAGAAGCTAGAAGCTAAATAAACATAAGACAGGATGATGATGATGATGATGATGATGATGATGATGATAGTGGTAGTAGTAATGGTAGTGGTGATGGTGGTGGTGGTGGTATGATAATGGTGGTGGTGATGGTAGGTAGCAGCAGTGATGATGATGTTGGTAGTGATGATGATGATGATGATGATGATGATAATGAGTAGACATTTCAATATGTAGGTAGGTAAATGTGTGTGTAGATGAGTAGTTTATCTAATTTTTCAAATATTTACATGGTTTATCACATTAAACCTGAATTTGTTCCAAGTTTAATTCTTTACTCCTACTGCAAAGGAAACATGAGCCTTCCAACCAAAACTGTGCTGATCAGTAAAGAATTAGAATATTTTTCTTCTTATTTCTCTACCTTTCACAGTGTCTCACATTATAGGCAATTTCTGATATCCCAAGCTATCATATTATTCTTTCACTAATGGGAACCCTCTGAGATCCATTTCCTATGCATTAGCCCTAAATAACCAACTTTGTGTTGGTCCATGGCTTAAGACGTTGGTAGATTACTAGTTTATATTAATTATTGTCTCAGATTATTTATTAGGGTGCCTCCCATGGGATCAAATCCATTTTTATCCTTATGTAAAATTAATTTCATACCAATACACAACTAAAGCAGTGATTTTTCAAATGCTAGCTAGAGAGGTCAATTGGATTAACACATTCTAGATAATTTTTAGATAGAGATTTATCTCATCCACATTATTGGGGAAAGAAAGCTTTAAAATTTAAACCTCCAAGTGGAAAAAGAAGTTGGCCAAGATTCTTCTTTCTTTCTCTCTTTCTTTCCTTTCCTTTTCTTCTTTTTTCTTCCTTCCTTCCTTCCCTCCTTCCTTCCTTCAAGACTCCATTTCTCCATTTCATAGAGACTTTGCAGTCTTTGCCAAGCCTCTACCCTCTATTTTTCTCTTCAGTGATGGTGGATAAGAAAACATAAACAAATAATTTGGGCCATTTGAATATTTCTCTGAGGCTAGTCCCTGAGTGACAGTGTCTACTAGACACCAAACACTTTCATATTATAAGTGTGACTGTCTTGCCTTCTACTATAGGTTGTATGTATAATCACAAATATTATTAAATTAATACATTACTGGCATTCCCACTCTTCATTTTTCCCTTTATTTCATGGCCACCTCATATTTATCAATCTGGACCTCATTCTTTGATTCTGGGGGACAACTCTAACCAGCCTTCTGTGAGCAAGCAGTGAGAATCCACTGTCTTTGGCCCCCAAGCAGCATCAGCAGTTGTGAAGGTGAGGTTTAACTAACACATTACCTCACCTGCTGGCCTGATTTTTCAGATTCTGCTGGAGAGGAAAGAAAGGACCACAGTGGGTTTGTCATTCTGACCTATGATGAAGCCGTGTGTTTCATTTCTGCTTTCCTGACTCTCCGTCCCTCACTTCCCAGGCACTTGAAGTCATCCTCAGCTTCATACAGAATGAAGCAGATCCTTACCATGCTGCCTATTTTCTAGGAAAATTCCACCTCCCTGCAACCATAACAGAAGTGGGTCTTCTGCCGCTTCAATTTCTAGAGTTTGAGAAAGTTCAGAAATCAAATACCTATGTTTTGAAGACCCATCCTGGGTCTGGGGCACTGCTCCAAGGAAAAGAAATATGGATGTGTACTGTGTTTTACCTTTAATCATATCACACCAACTGTAGCTTTTTAGAGGTTATGTGCCTGCCTAGTCCCAGCTCTCCTGGTATGCTCATTAGCTCCAGAGTGATAGCAGAATGGTTGATGAAGCCATATGCAATGTAATGTCCTGAGCCTGTTTTTAGAGAATCTAATGCCTGAAGATGTGGAGCCAGCCTACAAATATCCCAGAGCCTTAGAGATGATGGACAGGTCTAAGATACTGAGCTTCCCTAAATTTCAATCTTCCATCCAGGTCTGACTCTGTCCTGTGGTTCTCTACCTTAAGACCTGCATTGCCTACACCCTCTATCCTTAATAAATTAACACTAATAGCATGAGTACCCAAGGTACTTTTATATCTTCAATGCCACAGAGACCACAGTATATTCTCTGAACCATCGCCACAGTCTTTTCTAACACATGTGCAAGAAGACTCTTCCCCATTCTTTTTCGTCAGAAAGGTACTGTGCAAGAGCCTCTGCTTGCTGTATGCACACTTATCCCACAGCCCTCAGATACTCAGCCATAGTAACTCAGGCACCCAAAGCTTAAAGGACTTCAAAAATTTTCTATCAGTCTCTTTCCTCTACAGCTACAGAGCTACCAGTGTTTGTCATGTTTGTGGGAAGTATGTTTCACAGTTACCATCTCCTCTTTAATCCTTGACATTCTTTCCCTCAGATCTTTCCCAGTGTTTGGTAGCACATGGCTCCTACCAAGCAATTCTATTACTTGACTATTTGTCTGCCCCAGTGTGAATGCCCCAAAATATGGAGGAAGCTATGTACCTCCAACCAACCCAGCTGTGTCTTCCACAAGTCTCCCTTCACAATAATGAAGACTCCTTATTTTCAGTGATCTGCACTCTTTTTACCATGTGCCTCCCTCCTCTTGAATTCCTTCGGTTTCAATGATGCAGAGAAGATAAAGTGAAATTGAGAAGATAATTTCAAAAGATATTTTAAGAGTCAGACCTAGGATTGGTGCACATCCTTTCCATCCCACTTCTTAGCTCCGTGTCACTCAGTAACTTTCTTACAGCTTCCAAAGAGCTTCCAATGTTTCCCTTCATATGTCACTCTCTGAGGTAACTGTGAGTGCATAGATCAATGCAGGCGACAAGTTTGCCACCTAAAACACCAATTGAGAACAGAAGGAATGAAACAAGTTGTGTTTCTCGTTTTCTTCTGTTACTTAACAGCCTGGTCTCAGTTCTTCCTGGATTGTCTCTTTCCGTCTTGACTCCATGGAAGCCTCACTACCATACCTGGGTCACTGTTCTCATTCCAGAAACACACACCAGGATGTTAGACCAGAGTTAATTTTACAAATACATTTAAATGTTTAAATGACAAAGTCGTGTCATTTTTTTTTTCCTATTTCAGGGCTATTTGCAGAGAAGGAAATGAGGAAGGCAGCCAGAGGGGAGTGCAGAGTGCAGGTGCCATTGCTACAGGAACCAGAGGAGAGTGCCATCTCAGCCATCCATCTCCTAGGCTTCCAGGCATCACATACAGACCCAGATTTAAGAAACTCATGGAGAGATGCTAACCTCAAGAGCAAAGGGATTAGGGGGCTAAGCAGAGGTGAGCAACGGGTCGCTGGATAAAACATATACAAAACTTCTGAACTGAAGGGTGACCTGGAGACACTGGAGCTCTGTAGCATTAAATAAACCTTCTAAAGTTCAGGTGCCAATCAGGGCTTCAGTTTGTAAAAGCAGAAATCTCCAAGGCTAACTCTGTTGACAAATAGCTAGCATTTCATCCCTCAGGTTAAGCCAAAATGTCACTGGGAACAATGGTACATGCATTCCCCCCAATGGTAGCATCCAGGAACGGCCAACTGCAGGGCATGAGAAAGCACGGGGAAAAATAAAGCTTTTAAAATAATATCTCTTCATTTTCATAATTGCTGTTTCTCCCTCCCTTGTCCATGTAAAAGCAAATGTGAGCTATTGAAAATTGTGATGTATCTCTCACCTCCCAATCCAGGTCCTCTTGGTGTTATATCAGAGATATTTATGAGAGCGTTGATATTATTGGATGGGCTGTGAACTCTTTGAGAATATGAATGAAGTAACTGCATAGATAAAAATTCCATTTTAATGCAAATATTGAGGAAGAGGCATACCATTACCATCAGGTCCCAGTAAATAAACGGTATCATTTCTAAGAGAATATATATGTGTGTGTACGGTTGTGTGTATACATATGCATAGAATGAAGAAAATAGATACATACACATATAATGCTTATATCATTTAGGTGGGGTTTCTTTTCATTTTCTTTTCTTTTTTCTGATCATTTTTATTGGATGATCTTTCTTTTATGTACAGTTATCTTGGGGAGGTTATATGGCAGGGTAGAAACAGAAAGAAACTATACTTTTTTTTTTAACCTGACTAGTTTTGCTCCAAGGTCCTAGAGCTCCCAAGGGGTCCCAAGAAGGTGGAGGGGGTGGGGTTGGGATTGCTGACATGTTAAAGAAGGGGACAGGGAGAGAGAAGAGTTTTACATTCCCCATCAAACATAAAGCATTCCACAGATCCTGAAAGGGAGATGGAAAGTCCTCTAGGTCCCAGGAAAGGGGCTGGCCCAGACTTCTTGGCTGTATCCATGAGGAAAAATGGCCATGTGGTGAGTGTTTGGGCAGACCAGACTCTGGGCAGCCTCACAGGAGGTTGCCCTCATTTGAGAGAAGGGCAAGAACAGTGGAGAGCTCTACTCCTGAAGGAAGCACCAAGCTCAGTGCATCTCACTCCCAGTGTTGTTTTGCTCCTTAAGGGTCAGTAAAGTCCTTGCTTCATTTCTCTCAACAAAAGCAAACAAAAGAGGCTGCCCACAACGAACCCCATCCAGGAACTTAGTTATGACTCCTCTGACATCTCCAGTCATTGACCAAATCTGACCCAAAGTTCCAGAGCAAACCTGGAGTGCTGCAGAAAGAATAGCACCCAGCAGCCAGGACCGTAGTGGATTAAGTTCAGGCTGGGTCCTTAGGAGGAGCAGAGAGCACTCTTTACATGTTGGGAGTGTCTACCTCAGTGAGCCCTCCCGTCCCTTGGCCTTCCTCTGCAACATGCAGCCGGTTGGCATTTGCTTATATAGCTGTCTGGAAAGGATAATAGAAAGCAGAGAGGATGCAGACCTCAGGGAGCAGGCTATCATTCAGGAAGAATGGGAAAGACTCCAGAAGATTGCCTCCTCACAATAGGCATCCAGGAAGGAATTCTTGGACAGCCCATCAGCTGCCACTCCCCAAACAAACTTTGTTCTGAACTGTGTTACCCACTCTAGGTCATATGAGAGAAGGTGCTCCCATCTGGCTACCATCTGCATTTCATGGGTCTTCATTCTTAGGGAAGACAGAATGTTGTTTTCTGTCAAGAAATTAAAACCACATTAGATTCCGTAGTGGCTTCAGTGAGACCTGGACTGACATAGAAATACATTTTAAATAACTACACAGGTATGGGAATGTTGGCTCTTTGAAAGCTTCACAATGTTTACAGTGTCCCTAGTTGTGGTACTATTGGTATTCATAAACCTTACCACATTGCTGAGGCCACACTAACATCACCACCTGCTCTGCCATCTATGCGACACCAAAAGCGAAATTATAAGGATTGCACCAACAAAATAAAAGTAATGTAGGTGGTGACGCACAAAGAGCAGATCAGACATCTCAGCATTGTGAAGGTGCTTATGTCTTCAAACTTGCTGTGATGGTTAAGAACTGAAAAGCTCAAAGATACATTTGACAGGAATCTCTTAGGTGAGAGGAGAGAACATAGGGGAGAGAAAATATTCTAAGAGAGAATGACTAAGAATAAAAAGGGTGACATAAATTTTCTGATTATGAAATAAACCAAGTGTTGGACAGAATATAAAACCAAAATGATTTCTAGACCCAGCTGACGGCAACTGGAGAACGCAGAAGACAAAGAGGAACAACGCGGATGAGACAGTATCTATGAAAAGATGATAATCACAAATTAAGGGGATGCCATGGTCCAGCTGCTTAGGAAAACAGGATCGTCCACCCATGCTCATTTGAACCTTCATTTCAATAGTGATGGAAGAATGATAAAATTTACACCCACATGGAGCCTGAGGGGGCTGTTTGAGGAAGGAGGAAATTGATAAGTGTCCAGTAGATTAGAAGGAATATGGAACCAGGAAAATGGTACATGTTGAAAAGTCTAGGTGCATTGAGATGATTTTGTTTTCTATTTTGTGATCCAAGAAACCAGAAATAGAAAGTAACCAAGAGGGTGTGTCACTAAGAGACAAATAAGCAAAGTAGAATCAAGAGCTGTGTCAGGTGTTAGGAATTATGAGAACTACTCCAGTGCAGAGCACTCTTGCCCTGCCTGACTGACTCTGGCCATCAGGGTCCAAACATACTTGCTCTCTGACCACAAGTTCTAATTTTAATTGTTTTGGTCATTTCTGGAACCTTTATTCACTTATAGCACAATTACTTAACATTTCATTATATTTTATTCACCATATTTACATGTTCGTTACAGAACAAGGAACTTGGAAGCTCAGAGTACATGTTGCTGAAGCTAACATCCCAAATATCTACATATAATGAATCAAATAAGGTGCCATGAAGCTCTAAGAAGTGAGGGATAAAGATGCTAAACTCTGTTATTTCCTCCCATTCCTGGAGCACCAATTAACATGTCAAGTACCATTAGGAAATATGTAATAATAGTGAATGAATAGAGAAGAGAGAGAGAGAAATTAACAGACATTTAAGATTCCCTCATGAAAGCATCTGGTTGGTTACTGCTGCCGATTTTGCACTGCTGTATGTTTATGTGGCAATTGAGGATATATTTCAATATTTCAATGTTTCTGAAATGAATGGCAGTCACTGGGTACCACTGAGCATGGGATGGTGCTGTCAGTTTGTGAAATTGACTTAGGTTCCAGACTGAGGTCACATTTGAGCATGTCAGGAAGTGTCAGGGGAGTCTGTTTGATGTCCTAAAAATATGGTTTGAAATATTGTAACTTACATCTCAAGAGTCCTCCTCGTTCTGGGAGCCATATTCATTTGCAGTGTATAGCCTACAGTGTGGAAGATTCTGGCTTCATATTTACATCACACCCAAGATGAACACCCATGTGAATAATGATCCTGGAAAGTTGGTATTGTTTTCTGTGAAGAAGCAGCAGGAAAATGAAGATGTCATAGAAGAGTGTAATCCATTAAATAGTGTCCCCAAACACATCAGCCTAAGCCTCAGAACGTGACCTGACTTAGAAATAGAGCCTCTTGGGAGGTAATTACTGAAGATAAGGTATTCTGCATTCGGGTGGGAATTACCTGAATGACTAGTGTCCCTGTAAAGCAGGACCCTTGGACATAGACATAAGGGAACCAATATGAAGACAGAGACATGGAAACCGCCTTGTGACGATAGTCCAGAGATTGCAACGATGTGTTTACAATCCAAGGACTGCTGAAAATTGCCATCAAGCACCAGAGCTGGCAGCCAGGCAAGGAAGGTTTTTTCCTTGGAGTCTTCCGAACAGGGTCCTGCCAAAAACTGGATTCCAAACTCATGACCTCCAAAACGAGGAAAAGAGTTTCAATAAGATACCCAGTTGGCAGTACTTTGTTATTGCTCTCCAGGAAAGTGATGCAGAGGCCACTGGTCAAAGCACTTAAGTCTTTTCCCATAAGGAGGGAGGGCATCCTATTCTCTTTCCAAAGTCCTGAGTTAACAACCTGTGCCAGGCTTCATTTCCTTATGAAAATACAGCTTCTGGATCTCATCCCCTGAACTGAGGAAACCATAGAAAGTCATTATCAAACAACAACCCCCGCCACCCAGACTCCACTTAGAATGGAGATAAACAGCACTATGCAACAGTAGAGATCACGGTACCCACAGCATCTGCAAGGACATCAGCCTCATGCTACTGAGGATCAAATAACATCCCCACCATTTGGAATTTCTGTTCTCTTTTGTCTGTTTCTTTATTTTTATGGGATCGAGAAGGAGAGAATAAAAGAGAGAGAGGTAGAGAAAAAGAGAGAGAGAGAGAGGACAGAGGGAAAAGAGTTAAAGGAGAGAAGAAGAGCCCACTGGAACTTTCTGAGAAGATATTTGCTGGGGGCTCCCGGAGAGGTGTCTGGAAAGCATGCACCCTGCTCCTCCATGAACAAACACACTCTATCCCAAACAAAACAACCAGGACACTGTCACGAGCAGACTTCCTTGAGACATTCACTTCTTTCTCCCTTACTAAGCCCTGGATGAGAACTTAGTGGGCTGATGAGATAAGAGGAAGCCATGTATGGGCACATGTGCACTGGGTTCTTCAAGTGCAGTTTTAAAATGCAGGAAATCCCAGGAGAAATATACAAGCCATAGCTGTACAGAAGGCAATTTGTCAGATAAAAGAGAGAACATGTATATCTGATTTCAGGTAAAAAGAAAAAAAAAAAAGAACAATTCATCCAAAGACTTGAGTCATTTCAATTATTTGTCCCCACTTGCATTAGGATGCGAGTAGATAGGTTCAGCTGTATTCCACTGGTGTCTAGTCATGAAGGGCACTAATTTTACAGTTCTCGATCTGAATCCTTCAGGTCTTTCTGTGAACTCTCCCAAGGAAGAGCAAAGGCAGGCATGTAAAGACATTCTGAAACTCGGATGGATAAACATGGGCCCTCCTGTGAGGCTCTGTCACATTTCCAAGGAGTTCCATGTTGTAGAGAGCTCCAGTTTCCTTTTTGTGTATTTTTTAAAAAAGGCCATGCTTGAGCAGCCTCATTGGGGTGCTGAAGAGTCACACAGGGTGGACTTCAGTTTGATCTATAGCTAATTACTTTATCTGTTGCACAGGGTTTTCCATGAGGCCAAAAAATCATGTCAAAACCACCCTCTCTCAATTTTCTAACTAGAAACTGAAACTTCTTAGATTTAGCAATCCATCTTTCTTATAAGAATAATTGGATATGAAGTCTTTCTTTCAAAAATATATGTTCTGTGTCAAAGTAGGGTTGCATTATAAATAGAAGCTGCTACTAATTCAGAATCAGGAAACTACAGCTAGCTCTCTCTCTCTTCATATTAGAACCTAGAGCAACATGGACGTCTCACAGATTTGCACGACTTTGAACTTATTTGTGCTCTGAAATGCTGTACATGCGTTAACAAGGAACCAGAGAACACACATTTTCATGCTGTTTGACTGGCAGTCGATTACACAGAAGATCGGGAAAGTATTAAGGAAAGGGCAACCAGTAACTTGGAGGAATGTAGACATTGCACAGTCAGCAATCGCCTACAGCAAGAAATAAGGATCCCTGCCATTAACAGCCAGGGGACTGTCCTGGAGTGCTGGGCTCCCTGCTGCTCTTCACCAAATCTCTGGACCTTAGTGCAGCGTTCTTCCCATTACATGTTAAATCCTCTTTGAAATTCTACTGTAGGGAAAAGAAAAGGTAAACCAAATGAATCCAGGTAAGAGTTAGCTTGGGGCCAACTTTCTAACATCCAGGATTTTGTTCATCTGCTCCTGCCTCCTGCATCTCACCTCAGAAACTTGTATCTACTTCGCAGCAGAGTTCCAATGTGTGTTGACATGCCTGACTCTCCCAGGAGACCGAGCTTCTAAGAGTGTGTCTTATTTGGTTTTGATCCATCAAATCTCATCCAGTGTTTGGCATGAAGTCCAAGCTTAATAAATGGTGCTTTGCCTTAAATGTCCTAAATCACAGGTTTAGAGAGCAAACATGCATGAAACGTGACCCTATTTCAAAAGCAGAAATCCATAGAAATATACAAACAAAAAGTTAAAAGTTATGTCTCCAGATATATTGTTTTTAAATAAAAATTATAAGGAGTCTTTATTTCTCTTTTTAGAATATCTTCATCTCTTTAAAAATGAATGAATGACTAAAATAATTTAAAAAGTCAATGAATCATCAGCGATAGAAAGGGAAGTCGAGACTGAAATAAAGACACAAGACCTCTTCTCTTTTGTTGATTTGAATAATAGCCCTCTATTTTCTCTCTGCCCAAAGGCCCTACTTTGGGTGTTTAGATGACAGATTCTCTCAGGTTTCTTCTTCCCTCCCCACAGAAACTTTGATGGTCCTGGTTACTCAGCATAGAGGCTTGATGATTTAAGTCAGTAACGTATATGAATACAGAAAAAAAGGTTTAAGGTCATCTGAGCCAGGCTGTATGGAAATAGGAAGGCAGTAAGGCTGGATGGTCCAGGCTTCCTGGCCAAAGAGCCCTGATCCACACTGAAGAATAAACAGGAGCTCCTTAAAACCTCTGATGACTCACTTTTGTTATTTTTTGCAGCATTTGTTAAAATTAACAATTTATTTTCTCTTTTCGTTTCTAGATTGGAAAACACCTCGTCCCACCCCCTTCATATGATTGTAAAACATTGAATAATTATTTTAAAGTAACTAATCTAAGAGAAGAATTACCCTATGTCTAGACTTTTGTCATGATTATTTTCCAAACTTGAACGTAATGTTTGTGACTGTGGAATGAACCCATTTGAAATTTTCTACTCTTCCCTCAAGATGAAAAGACAGGTATTGCATGCAGAACTTTTATTAGACCCGTGCCAATTAAAAGAAATATACTCATGACTGCTGTATTCTGCATTCTGGGTCCCACTCAGTTATCATGGGTTTTATAACAGAATTCACTTCTTGTTCTTAGTCCACCATGGTATACCATCGTCCCTCTGAACACCACGAGGTTTATGAAGAGCTTACCCACATGCTGGGACCAGAAATACTAGCTTTAAACTTGATAAAGAAGAAAAAGTTATAGAAGAAAAAGAAATTTGGATTAATTGATTTGTTTTATTGCATTTTTTTAATGAACAATTTTCACAAAGGATTTTACCCTTGTAACTTTATTAAATAGCACATAATAAATCTTTATTTTTTTTGGTCGGTTGGTTGTTAACTAAATTGACTTCTTGCTTTTTGCTCGCTTGCCTCCTGGCTCATGAACTAGCTCCACTGCATACAAAGAGGTAAGATAAGTGACACTGGTGAGTACCTTCATCCATCCACTAGCCTCTGGTTTGTTATCAACACTCAAAAAACAGTCACACCTGCAAAAAAGTTGGAGTAAGATAGGACATTCTCTTAAGTATAAAAGTAAGTTTAAAATTTCATTAAATCATAAAACAAAATGGAATTTTTAAGTGATCATAAATAAATATTACTAGGCCTACATATTTTTCATTACTATTCAATATGTGAACTTGAAATAATATTATACTTCGGATAATAGAGTGCTTAAATTTTTACTTTTTTTTTTTAATCCTGAAGCTCCCTCTTCTGACCACAGCAGGAATTCTTTATGTAATCTCTTTTAATATGTTCTGCATAATTTTATTTTGCTTTTCAAATTTTCTTTTACATATCCTCTGTTAAAACATTTCATAAATAATATAAGAACAAGTAAGTCTGATGTTATTAAAATACAGTTTTATGCTTAATCCTTAACTTGAAAACACAGCACTTGTAATTTCCATGTTACTTTTTTCTCCAAAGTTACACTAATATTTCTGAAAATCAAAATTCATTGCCTTAAGAAATAACTATGAGCGTCTTTTTACTGCAAATATTGTGTTACTGAATCACAGTCGTAAGGAAGAATCTTTAATTTTATTTAAAAATTTTTATTACATAAGTAAAAATTCCTCACAGAAAAGTTAACCATACGAGATGGATTTAATTTACAGCACATTACTTTAGCTATTAAAGTCTAAAAATCTTTTGGCTAAATAATCTTCTGTGGAAGCTGATGGCATAAATTTTTCAAATGTAATATAAATATGCTTACTTCAATTATTTCCAGTTTTGGAAATATTCTTTGTAGGTAATGGTGCAATTATTTATTTAAAATAAATATTTACATTATTTTCTTAAGTCAACAACTGAACGTGAAATTTCTGGACCAAACTTAATAGAGTTCTGAAAATTTTGGCACTAACATACCTTTGACTATATGATGTTTAAATCTTTATATTTTACATTATAATAGAGTGAAAAAAATTAGTGAAAATATATTTAATTGATATTTGAAAATGAAATACCAGAGAACTATTGAAAATCGTAACAAAATCTAGAACACTTAATGTATAATAGTAACATTAAGGTTTCGATATTAGGAGTCTCATGTATGAGACAATGCAAGAGAATTTAGAGGTAAAATGGTTATGAGAGCCTCAACCTGATCAGTGCATTAATCCTAATTAATGAGGACTAAGTGGGTGGTGATTATAGAGAGGTACAATGTGACTGGAGGAGGTGGGTCATGGGGGGCATGCCTTTGGGGTACCCATTTTGTCCTTGAAGAGTGGAGCTGATTCTCTTTCTGCTCCTGGTGCCATGTCCCCAGTTGTTTTCCTGCATCACCCTTCCGCCATGACATGTGGTGTGCCTCACCTCTATCCCCAAAGAATGGAGCCCAGCTGTCTGTGGATCAAGACCTCTGAAGCCATGAGCCAAAAAATTAACTTTTCCTCCTCTAAAATTGTTCTTTTGGTCATAACAGTGAACAAGCTGATTAAAACAAGGAAGGAGTAAAATTTCATTTATTCCAATCTTCATTCATGGCACTCAACCAAGTTTTATAGTATTATGCAGAAAAATTCTTATCTGTACAAGAAATTTCTTCCTGAGTTACTTCTAGCTCTCTCATAATATTATTATAAATTTCATATCTAACCTTTATCTTTAATAATGTGTTTCGATTAGTGGATAAGTTATTCATTTCTAAATATTTATTTTTTGATCAGGATCATTGCCCAGCTCTGCCATACTCTTCTAATATTCTTCTCATTTTATGAGTGAAATGACTATGGGAAAAATTTAGATTTTGGTCTCTTTCATAACATTTTTCATGTTTTATAACTTTTTCCAAGTATTCATTGGGTTCTTTTTTTTTTTTTAATGGGTATAAATCCTGGATATTTCTGCAGCTCAGAAAATCATCTATTTTATACTTTTAAACAATTCTAGTTTTTCAGAAACATCAATCATGCATATTTTGGAACTCTAAATTTATTTCATGGACTAACTTCTTCCTCATTTGCTTCTTTTCCATTTCCTTCATGGTCTGCTAGGCTCCTCGGGTGTTTCCCATTTCGTAATTAAAATGTCTGCACTGTTGGTTTTGTTTTTCATGACTTCTAACACAATTTTAAATTCCCAGATTGCATTTTAAATTTTCTTAAGTCATTTCACTTCATTTACCTTTCATTGCTGTTGTTGTTTTGGTTTGGTTTGGTTTTGGGGTTTTTTGTTTTATTTCTTCTTGCAGATAGCTCTGCTTTACCTCGGTGTTATATGATTCCCTGTCACCTGTCCCTTCCTATATAAAAAGCCTCTCTTGTCTTATATTTTACTGAGATCATAAAACAAGTATTACTCCAATACAATTTATTTCCTGTAGTAAATCTTCTCAAAACCACCTCTTTTCCTGGATGCTGAATCCTCTGTCCCTCTCCTTGTTTCAAGCTGCAGACTCTTTACACAGGCCTCCTGTTGGCTGTTTCTATTTTCACATCCTGGAGAGGGGAGAGGTCTCTCCTTGCCTTGTGTTTGCAAGCAAATACAGTGGGAGGATTCGCCTTGTGTCTCCACACTGTCCATCTGCTTGCTGTTGGAAATATCCTCACAAATGTTGAGCTGAAGAGGTTTTTTTGTAGTCAATGGTGCTGTTTTATTTTAAATTTGCTTTACCAGTTTAGTGGAACCAGCTGCTAAAGGAAACAAGAGGAAAATCATCACTGGGGGAAATCAAGGCCCAGTCTGTCAGGCTTCTTCACTGTGTGACAGAGGGAAGGCCTCTCTGTGTCTGCATCTGTGCCTGTCCTGGTCCCTACACCAGGTACACTGTGTAGGCCTCTCCCTGCCAGGCTTTCGTCCTGGAGAAAATTCTGCTAACCAAGGGCAGGCTTGCTGCTCCATACTGGATACAACTACTCTGGAAGCTCTGGACACTCTCAAGGACCTACCCTGAGTTGCTCCTTGGTACCCAGCAGACATGATTCTGAGGGCATTGGGCTCCCTGCCTGCCTCAGTCTGTGTAGTGCTGACAGGATTTACCCACCTAATTCCCACATTTGCACCATCTGCTCCGAAGTGAGACTGACAGCCTTTGGTGTTTTCCTTCTACTTTGCCCCAATTGCTTTCTATGGAGCAGAAATTCTGTGCGATTTCCCTCAGATGACTGGCTCTCTTCCCTGGTTTTCAAAAACAACAACGTTTCTTCCTCTGGTTTTATATCATAATGGCCATTTCAAAAAGAAACTTAGGAAAAGAAGAATAAGATGTCTAGATTCTATGAAGTTCCATCTTTCTAAAATGTCATCCATTTAATTTTCCTCTAGCCT
This sequence comes from Marmota monax, assembly GCF_021218885.2. NCBI lineage: Eukaryota > Metazoa > Chordata > Mammalia > Rodentia > Sciuridae > Marmota > Marmota monax. Next base: position 2,208,080 of record NW_026695150.1, on the reverse strand, counting down.
CCTGGTATGGTGAGGGATTTGCACTCATCTTGTCAAGAACTCTTTCAGCTGAAAATAATCTTACCTTCTTCACAACTGAAACTATTTTTGTTTCACTTGTATGCACTTCTTTTTCTAATTAGACTATAAGCATTTTTAGTAAAAATAGTGTAACCCCAACTCCTCCTGGTTCTTCCAGGACAACTTTGATTATGAAACTGAAAACATCCTGTCCCAGAAACCTTCTCATATCCAGGTAAATCAATATGGCTGTTACCTTGATGAAGGTCAACGTAAGCTTTATCTTTAAACCCCTCTCGGACACCTATCATTTTAAGTCATGTCTTGCCCATAGCCGATGTCAATAACATACACATCAAATGAATCAATTTTCCCTGTCCCTAAGAGTACAGTAATATATAAGTAGGGTTAGGATCACAGTCTGTAGCTGCTAACCAGAGCAACTAAATGAATTAACTAGCAGATCATGTCTATTCACTTGGGGAAATTGTGAACTTTTCATAATAAATAAAGTAACCTGGTTCATGATCTCTAGATACTTACAAATTAAAAGAAACCTCATACCTACAGAAGTTTCAGCATAATTACAAAGAGTAAGTATGAGTGGAATGATCCCTTTAAGACTAATATTTTCAGAGACTAGCTATTATGCCATTTAGGAGATATGCAGAATGTTTTCCAAACCCATTGGTGCCTCAGGCTGTGCTCTACAGCCATTTAAAACATTATAATTAATTACCTACTGGATGTGTAAAAATAGACCAAATTTACTTCAAGACATGTTCTGCGTCCTAAAGATTTTGTCCAGAAGAATTGATTGAGAGCTGGGACTGTTTACTTCAACTCAAAATGACCCCAAGTGCATCCTTAATAAAATTTGTCCTGAGCAGTTTCTCAGTTTCTTTCAATATGGAGAAAGAATCTCCCAACATGATCACTGTATGTCCTCTGCCACACTCTGCTGCCACGACTTTCTGCCTCACTTCAGACCCAGTGTCTTCACTGGAGAGGAGGGAGGTCCTTGGTGGAGACCCACCCAATCATCATAGGCATCTCACTTCTATTGAAGGCATCAATGTCCAGGGGGAAAGGAAACATCCTACCACACTTCATTTGAATAATCAGATTAATCAACAAAAGATTGCTAGCACAGAACAATGTGGCGGAGAGAAAAACTATGGCTGCCATGCAATTGATGTAGATAAAATTCAAAAGGGTTGATTGATTGTAGAAAAACTCAAAAGGGTTCCTGGTAAGAACAAAAGATCAATTAGGACAAACCAACCCTGGGAAAAAATGTTAAAGGAGGTGAAATTATCCTAAAGATATTTTAGTTTTTCAAACATGTTCAAGTTTCTAGAGGACAGAAATTGTGCTTATCAATTAACCCATGTTTATTCTCATACCTCAGTGCATAGGAGTGGTTTTATGTGGAAATAAGAGATGGTATTAAATAAATACTGACACATGTGCCATCTGTCTTCAGAAATCTTTAAATATATAACAGAGGGCTGAGTGTAATCAATCCAAGGAAGCAGATCCTATGGTCAGCACATGGGCTTTGGAGACCAAGGGTCTCAAACCAATCCCAGATCTGTCACTCTCTAGGTGAGAGTCCTTAAAAGCTACTTGACCTTCCTAACACCTCCCTCATACAGTTATTATGTGGAACAAGAAAACTGAAACGGATGGCACATAGAGCCAACTTCATGTGATGTTTTAATCTGGAATGTCCCCCAGAGTCTCATGAGTACAGAGGTGGGGCTTTGAGAGAATGATTGGATCATGAAGGCTCTGATCTCCTCCTTGCCTCAATCCATTTGTTGGGCTAATCCATTGATAGCTGAATGCATTCCTGGGATGTGGAGAAAGTAGGTCATTGAGGGCATGCTCTGGACGGGTTTCTCTTCTCCCCACCCCCTTTCTTATTCTCTCTGCTTCCTACCTGCCCTGAGGTAAGCAGATGTCCTCTGCCACACTCTGCTGCCACGACTTTCTGCCTCACTTCAGACCCAAAGAAATGGAGCCAGCTGACTATGAAGTCCAACCTCTAAAACTATGAGCCCTAATAAATCTTTCCTCCCCCATGTTGTTATTGTCAGATATTTTGCTCAGAGCAATGAGAAACTGACTAACATAAGGGCCATGTGACCTATGCCATCAAAAAGAAGGGCCCACATTTGATTTAAAGTTCTACTATAGCCCTCTTGAAATTCTTAACAATGATATGGTATCTTTAAACCTGTGCTGTATGGGAAGTTGCTGCGGGCCCTGCCCTTTCAGCATTGACTGTAGGGAGGTGGAAGGCGTGGAAAAACCCCTCCGGAAACAGTTTCAGAGAACTGCAGCTGTTTTATTGTGCAGCAAAAATAGCTTTTACAGTGGGTATGTGCCAATTTATATACAACAGTCGGGATAGGCCTGAGGTGATACACAACATATCATATTACAAGAGTCTAGACTTACCAAGAGTTCAGGAACTGCCACGTAGGCTGGCCTTGAACCAACAGGGGAATAACTTCTTGTCAAAGGAACAAGGAAATGGCACTCGCTAGTGTTCTGACAGAACTTTGCCCCAAATATAAAGTTCCATGTTAGGACTTCCCTGCTCACAATGAGCAAGATAAGCATTCCTCCATGAGGGTCCAGAATCAGGCCCACCAACAGGAAGTTCAGTGGGAAAGTGGGGCACATCCTTGAGCAGGACAGACTCTCAGTATGATGTCTGCAATGCCTTGTGCTCCAGTTTCACACTGTGTTATGGCCACTGCCTGAGCACAGAATTCTGGGGAACTCCGGAGATTTGGAAGTTCAAAGAGACACAAAGTAAGGGCAAGGATAGCATACTATGTCTATCAGTAAGCAGGTGCAAAGGACAAGGAATCTGAAGGCCCAGAGAAGTGTTTGCACCAGAACTTGCTGCCAAAGCAAAACGAGGCAACAGAGTTAAGAAACAAATACCCAAACAATTCTATCATAATCCTTTTTGCTTTGGAAACAAACCATATGGGTAAGAATCCCAGCTCCAATACTTATTGGTTCTGTGAATGTGGATAATGTAGATACCCTTCAGGGGGAACTTTGTACATTGGACCAAAGAGCTGTATTAGATGGTGTTCTTGATACAACAGGGAAATATTTAGGAAGACCACTCACAAAAGAGCATCTAGGATGCTATAGGAATGTCTGACTGGACTGGAGGCCAAGTACCTTTAGAAAGGTACTGCCATAGTTCAGGGTGGTAGCAGTATGGTGGAGAAATGGACGCAGAAGAGCTAGTTGGCCAGTAGAATCATCTGGAATTGGTGAACTAGAGAGCGAAAGGGATGGGTCAAGGAAAATTACCAACTTTTGGTCATTTATGAAGTCTTCCATGACTATTCCAGAGTTGGCTGATCTCTCTACTCTCCACATTCCTATCCAGCAACAATTAACACCAAACAGAACCAATTTCATTGTCTCTAATTTTTCATGGTGTTCATCTGTGCCCTCCCCTCAACCAGATTGGATAATGTATCTTTAAAATCAATAGCAATGGCTTAATATTTTTCTACCTCCTGAATGTTCTCCATTCTTTAGTGAATCTAGAATTCTAAAATGTTTTTTTTAAAAATGATGTATTACCATAAGCTAGATGAAGTAATAACTTTAAGAATTTAATAAGGCAAAACTTTCCATAATGTCAACTTACTAAATATTAATTGTTGAATGATATAAAAACACAGTCTTACTTTTCAGTCTGGCCTTCTATGGTTCCAGTTTAATTTTATTAACCATCTTTAATAATTAAGAGCTAGTAATGGCTTGATGATTTGAATTCAGAAACCCAACTTGATTAGATTTCCTGATTAAGAGACTAATGTTAACTATGCATATGATGCATTATGATATATCAAACGCCACATTGTGGTTCCCTTTAAGTGGAAGGCTTACTGCATTATTAGAAAATGAAAAATGCAGTTTTTCAGGATTCATTTGCTATAAATTTGACTGAAATTGAGTGGAAGAAAACTTAAGCCTATTTGCCTTATTGATGCTATTTCCATGTGTATGATAATTATTTCTTAACATTGATTTCAGAAACTGTAATTTGCTTTCACATTTAATCAATGGAAAGCAATATTTGAATCAGGGTTCTTCTCAAGGAATATCGTAATTACCACATTAAAGACCCTTCTCTTTCCTTTCTCTTGCTACTGATTTTAGGTTTGTTTTCCACAAAACTGGTTAGGCTGTTTGCAATTCATGTGACATTTTACATAGAAAGAAGTGTGAAATGCCACTTTTCATACTGCTACCTTATAAATTATTCAGTCTTGCTGTTTATCAGGCAGTTTCTACTTGTAGATAAGAAGTCACCTCTCATTTGCTGCACACATCATAGGGTCCTAACAATCAAAACTGGTGTGTAGCCTGCTAAGTAAGAGACAAGAAGAAAACCCAGGCAAAAGTGGTTTGGAATGAGAATTCCCCATTGAAACAAATCCCACCAATCTTATTGGAGTGAGTAGACCATGGTTTTCTTGCCAAAGAACCAGACAGACGCCTTGCTATGGGAACTTACCAGGAAAAAAAAAAATCCATGTCTAATGGGCCTTTCTTTACTTAAGTAATGACATTCTAGGCAGATCCAAATTACAAAATGCAAATCCCAACAAATTAATATTACCATCAAGCAGGGTTTATAATAACTGCTTTAAAAAAATGTTTGCAACAAATTCCTTTCAAGCATCATAATGAGAATCAGAAATTTAGGAAGAGCTCTGTATGATACAAAAAGGCAAGAACCACTTATGCTACACTAAAAGAGAAGTGAAACCAATTTGGAGATAAGGGCATAAGAAGAGACCTGCATTCCTCTCCCCTAAGTAACCATGTGCAACTCAGCACCACTTGGTTCTCTACCAAGGACAAGCCCTGCCAAACAGGGCTCTTACCTGCAGAGTCTCATCTCTGGTGGGACCTGTCAACAGGGCTGCATAGCATTTTCTCTTATCTGTTTGTCTCAAAGGCAATAATATGTATATCAGAGACAAGAGGTCTGTAAATGTGCATTGCCTAGGTAAAGACCAGATGGTATGAGAATGGAGGAAGAAACATTTTTTTCAGGAAATCAGAAGTGTCAGGCACACTAATAGAATTATAGCCACTGGGAAATCTGGGCATCAAGGTGAGGTTTTTGAAGAGCCAGCCATAAGTGGACCAGGAAATGCATTAGGGGAATCAAGGGGAAGTCACTGAGACGTGGGGGAAAAGATCCTATGAAAGTGCCTGTCTGTGGTGGGAAAGGTGTACATTACTGCCACTTTGGCCAAATGTCCAATAGGGCATTATTAAACTATTCATGAAGGGAGATGGGGAGGGAGTGGGAGAGAATAGGAAAAATATAGGAAATTAAAGTAGGGTCTTAAAGAGAAAGTAGATGGCTAAAAAAGATTAAAGGTAAAATTTAAGAACAAGGTAAGAGAAAATTATATGATATAAAGAGTTCAATACAAATAATTTTAAAGCCCAATCATATGAAAGAGTTAAATTTTAGGAATCAAATCAAACATGATTTAGAAAGTTGAATATTTTTATATAGAATTAAAGTCGAATTTTTTTTTCTTTAAATGTGTTAAAAGTAAGAATTTAAAGAGGAGAAAAATAAAAATGGGAGAAACGAGAAGCAAGAAGTCTAAGGAATGGAAAGCAGAGGTTAATCAAAGCAGAATAGAAAATAAATGAAGTAATTTGCAAGTAGCAAAGTAATAGAGAGTTCTAAATCTTTGTGGAGAAATTAATAAAACAGAATAGAGCATTAAAGAAACAAGAAAATATCATCAGTGCACAGACGAAACAAGGAACAAATTGGAAAGGCGAGAAGGTGAGATCCAGGAAGATAGCACAGCCTGCGGGCTGGAAAGGCTTCCTGGATAGGCTTCCTGCACCCCACTCTGCCTGGGCTCTTCCCAGACATCCCTCTCAAACCCCAGACCCAGATCCAAGGCGTCCCCTTTGCTGTGAGCCTGCCCCAGTCCCTGTTGGTCTGTTGTGTTAGTCTGCTTGCCAGGCCTGTACCCTATAGTGTCACGTCCACCCTGCGGGGGCTTCTTTCTCCACACGTGCAAACATGGTGCTGTCTGGGCTAACTGTCCCTGTTTCTCTGAAACTGGCCGCATAATCTCACATAACATTAACATTTTCATAGGTGGAGTTTCTCAAAATTGCCCTTCTCAAATACAATCTCTTATGTGGACTCCTTTAACCTAACATTTAAATGATTCACTTCCAATTATTGAAGAATGAAATCCAACAAGTATCTTAAACAAATTAAATTTAACAATAAAGAGCTTTTTTTATTGGTACTACATAAACCCAAGGAATTATTAATGTTGTTATCTTTTGAGAACTCTATTTTCTGTATGACTGTTGGTTTATGCAAATAACTTTCTCTTAAGGGCTCACACCCAGAAGTTACAACTTTATGCCTGAAGACTTAACAGTCACCTTGTTGTCTTTTTAAAAAAATCTTTCTGTAGTCTGACCTGGTACTTACCTAGTTTAATCCTTGCATTAATATTTTAATATAGGTTTGATTTGGATTGAAATGAGCAAGAAACTTCAACAGAATCTATCTGAAGATATTATTTGTGCAATTTCATTTTGCTGCATTAGTAGTCTGTGGTAGATGTATCCTATTTGCAGAGTACATCCACTTCTGGATCAAGTTTCTTGCCAAAATGCAATTTGACAGCTAAACTTGAAGTTCATAAAAAAAAAATAGCTGTTTGGAACAGAAAAAATATAACATCTCCTGACTTTTCAGTAAAACCAAACTCGCTCTACTTTTCCAGGTGGATTATAGTGAATAAACTTCTTAACCTCACCTTCAATACAAAAACACACAGACATACCTACATACCTACGTGTATCTTGACAGTAATTTCTTTATCTCTACAATAAAGAAGTTAAACTACATACTTTTTTCAAAATAAAAATACATCTTTTAATGTTAGAAATAACTTGTGGTTATTATAGGAAAGAGAAAGAGTTAAAATAAGTGAAGATCACCCTATTCTCACCAGTAAGAGGTACTGATTTTTTATCTTCTTATATATTCTTACAGATATATTTTATACATGTGCAAACACACACATAACCATACATTCTAACCTATATAGTGCTTGATAATATCTTCTTCCCATTATAATATCTCTGTCAAAGAGATTACCTTTTAATTTTACATATCATAAATTATAAAACCTGGATTTAATTAATGGACTTAATATTATGTTCTATTTTCTGTTTTATGAGTAATTCCATGGTCATCCTTGTGTAGATATCTGAACATTTACTCAATTTTAGAAAACTTTCATGCAAGTAAAATTTCTGCTTCAAAAAATATGCATATTCTAAATGTAAGTGTGTCTGAATTTTAAATCAATTGATCAAGTTTGAAAATCCTCTGGGATTCTCTTTGGCATCTCACTGAATATGTGCTGTACTTTAAGATCATTCATTCATTCAACAACTGTGTATCAAGTACCTCCAAGGACCAGGTACTAACAGCAGTGGTGGCCAGGTCGGGAGGCTGTCCTTAAGCACATTTGTGTAAAAGTCAAAACTGATAAACTAATAGATAAGTAACACAAAGTCAGGGTGTTTAGGGCTAAGTGATAAGATCTCTGAAGAAAAGGTAGAGCAACCATAGAGTGATGGGGGTGATGTGACATGAGAGCATATGTGACCAGAGCCCTGAAGGGAGCAAGGAAGAAAGTCAGAGGCTGTCTCGGGCAAAGACCAGGAGCCCCAGGGACTGGGAGGATCATCCAAGGAGAGACCAGGCCAAGGTCAGAGGATCCATGGGTCACATTGTGACACACTTTTGGATAAATAGGCAGGATTTTGCAAATGTGATTACAATTTTCTGCAGAGGAATGACAAAGCACATTTAAGATAGTCTGACATTTCTTCCTGAAGTAAAATAAGTTCTCTCTCCATTCACTCATTGGTTATTTTTTTTATATCTCCCAGTAGAATGTCTTAGTTTTAAAATACTCTTATTAAATGTTTTATTAAATATTTGTTTTACTTCATTGCTTCCCTAAGAAGAATTTATGCCTATTACTTTTATATTAATATTTTAGTGAAAAACATCTCTGGGCCTCCTTTAGTACTTAATGCTGGAATTCCATGAACTCAGTGCTATGCCAGTGACACAGAGGTCTCCGTAGATCCAGAAAAGAACATGAATGTCCAGGGAGCTGGAGAAGGTCAGAGGAGACAGGAGGATAGATTCAAGGGCATTGTGATGGGATGAGCTGTACCTTAATTTCTCTTAGTTTTGTACTTTCCAAACATTCTTTAAAAAATAAATAAATAAATGAGTCCCTTCTGGAATATCTTTAGCTCCATCCAAAAACCTCTTACAGTTCTCTGGTTCCCACAGAGTTTGGTTTTCTGAACCATAGGTCTTTCCCAAAGTAAATATCCTAGAGCAACTTTTCCCAAAACATGTGTAGAAATTTCTGATTTCTAAGGTCTGGACTCTAATATGCAACAAAATTTTGAGAGACTGTTCAAGACCAGTCTTCCCAAACCACAATCTTCAAGCAGGTCCAGGATTTCCCCTTACAATTCTAACAGGAATCCCGATGGGCTTTGGAAAGGCATTGACCATATAGGGATTGCCCAACATGAAATTGTTACAGCTAAGTTCCTGATTCAGAGAAAAGAAGATGGAGAGGAATTCAACATCTGAGATTGAGATTTACACAGGCCGTCATCTAAAAAATATGTATATATAAATGTATATGTGGCCTAACGATGTTCTTCATGTCTTTATAATTTTAGAAAATGGTATAGAAGGAATCATAGCATACTAAAAACTGAAATGCTGCTCTAAAGAAGGAGACTTTCCCAGGAAGCAGTGAAATAAGTGAAATCAGTGAAATGAGAGGGCCTAGGTTCAAATCCCAGGTCCCTTAACTTGATCAAGCCTCAGTTTACTCAGCCATAAATGGGGGAAGTAGAGTACTTGTCTATTTTTCATGTAGGATAGATTTGTTTTTTTCACTGACTACTACTTCCATACAAAAATACCACAAAAATATTAATAATGATTAAAATAAAAAGCTATTGGGAAGTGCCCACTTGCAGTCTTTATACCTGAAACCACTGGAATTCCTGGTATACTTGCAATCTATATATGAAGCTACAGGTCTTGTAAAACTTGTAAACCTGCACAAAACTCTGGACACCTAAGGCTCAAATGAGCTTCCCTTGTTGGCAATACTTCTGTGTGTATTGTCAGCTATTGGGGACAGGATAAGATAATATCCTAAAAGTACAGAGAGTAGAGGAAATAGGAAAGTCAACCCTTTTATTTGATTCAACTCCTTGTTATCAATTGATCATGTGTAGCATCCTCTGTTGAGCAAGGCGGGGGATACAGAGAGGCATCAAAGAGCTTACTATGAAGTTGAGAACAAAACACACACCTGTGGATACTAAAGTAGTAATGTCCTAGGTTAAACAGCAGCAATACCCCCAGGCTATTAAAATAGAAGCAGCAATAAGTATAATTCAATACAAGGCATAGACAGAAAGATGCCACACTGGCTATTTATAGGATGAAGACTGAGTATCACCTGTTAAAGGATAATTTTCAAAAATAAAATAAAATCATGGTTTCCCCGTGGATATAAAATGAGTATGTATAAAAGATCGTTCTTATCTCACCATTGATGAAGGAAAGAGTAAGATATTGTAACCCCTTCGACAAAGGATGTTGAAACACAAAAATTATATTATAGCAAAGGAATGTTAAAATAAATTTACAAGTAAAGATGAACCTCACTATTTTCAAGGGAGAAGGAAAGACATTTGAACTGCCTTATAGAATTTTTTTGCATGTCTATAGATAAGAATTATTGGGTCTTACTGCTATCAGTTATCCTCAGCTTAAACATTTGTAACACGGATTAAAGACAGTAAAAGGCCCAGTGTCCCTATTGAATCAGAATCAGATAACTGTGTGTGCTCAAAACATACTTAGTTTTCCATCGAAGCATGAAGTTTTCTGTACAAGACTCAATCTCAGTTTAAACTATCATTTTTCTCACGTTTCATTTCCAAATGAAATAATAATATCTTCATTTCTTATGAAGATATTATTAATATGAGAATATTTACTACACATTTTTACCATGCAAAGTATGTTCAGTGACTTTAGTAATTAACAAAGTAGAGAAAAGCAATATATAGGTTTCCTTAATCTGAAATCTGAAATGCTCTGAACTCTGAAATTTTGGAGCACTGACAGGATGCCACATGTGGAGAATTCCACACCTGACCTCATGTGGCAGGTCACAGTCAAAACGCAGGTCACTGAAAGCATGGTGTAAAATTACCTTCAGGCTTTGGGTATAGGATGTATAGGAAACAAAGGAATTTTCATATTTAGACTTGGGTCCCATCCCAAGACACCTTAGTATATACATGAAAATATTCTTCTTATGATTTGGATATGAGCTGTCCCCCAAAAGCTCCTCTTATTGCAGGAATGTTCAGATGTAAAACTACTATATTGCAAAAGCTGCAACTTAATCAGGCCATCCTAGTTTGAATGACTAGGTGGTACTGTAGGCAGGTGGGTTGTGACTGGAGAAAGTGAGACGTTGGGGGCATGCAGGGGTTCGAGGGTATTCTTCCTGCCACTGGGCCCTTGCTCTATGAAGTTCTGCCTCATCTTGGGCCCACAGCAATGGAGTCAGCCATCTCTGGGCTGAGACCTTTTGTGAGCCCCAAATAAACTTCCCTCCTTTGAATTGTTCTTGTCAGGTATTTTGGTCACAGATGTGTCAAAGCTAAGTAAAACCATTCCAAAATCCAAACCAATCAGAAACAATTGTGGTCTGATACCTTCTGGATAAAGAATATTCAACCTGTATTTGTATCACCATATGGTCAATATGAATTGTGTTAATTGAAATTACCTATCACTTAATGGAATTAAGTATAAAATGTTAATTTACATTGTTAGATATAAAAATCTGAGACATCTGTACAACAAAATTCTCACTCCCAGGAAAAATTCTCAAAAAGGATCAAAATGATGTCTTTCATCATTACCTCAAGATCAATTAAATCATTAGGGATATGTTATTTTTAAATTAATTTGAGAGAAAATGTATCTTTTTAAAAAATTCTTTAAAGAGCCCCTCTTTAAAATATGATTTCTGGCAAAATACAATTAATCTTATGCTTATTCTCTAAAATCAGTATGACTTGATCCCTATAGTAACCAATGTTGGGACCTTATATTAATTCATATCATCTTTTCCTCCCAAAATAACAATGATCTGACATTCCCCAAGTAGAGAGTGTCTGTCCTGCTGAGTCATACCTCTAGCTAGTCACCTTGTCTCCTGCTTCTGTCATTTAATTACAAGTCTGGAATCTACTAAATATAGTGTTTGGCTGCTTGCCCCTCCTCTGGGGCAATAGGTGACTTACCGGATGACATTGACATGGGCCGGCTGACTCACAGGTATGCAGCATTCAGATTAATGCCTTAGACCCTTCTCTGGGCTCTGAGCCCTCAAACATGGTAGGAATGATTACTTTATGTGTAACTTTCATGAGTTCCAAAATGATTTCTTCTCTTAATTTTCCCAAGATTTAAAACTGTGTTCTAAGGAGACATTAAATTCCAAATTTAGTTACAAAATTCAAGAAAATTGCAGACGTGTTGCTCCATTAGAAAGTTAAGTAATAGAATAGTTATAATCTAAAACTAGATCCTGCCATGAAAAATAAGCATCTTGCCTTCATTCCTTCTTGCCACATGTCTAACCAAATAGATCTCTGCAGAAAACACTAGGTCCTAGATGAACTAGAAACACAGTGAATAGGGCCTTTATTTTCTTTGAAAAATTGACAGAAGTTAGGACTCACTTCTAAAATATGCTAGGAATATACATCACTGGAAAAGTATTGGTGCCCTTTCAGATAAATAACAAAAATAAATGAAGAGAAAAGTTTCTTCCGGCAACCTGCTTAGCCTGCTTTGTGAGCTATCTGGGTGTGGCCATGAAGTCAGGTGGTGTGGTGTGGTGAGGTGTGATGTAGCAGGCAGCACCTGCCTGGGAGTTGGGCACACCTGGATCCCCACCCCAGCTCTAGGGCTCACCAGCTCTCCTGTTCTTTGAGCCTATTTTGCTGGTGTGCAAAATTGTAAAGAAGCAAAGCTACTCTACATTTTAATAAAGAACAGAAATGCATGGTCATTTAGTTAAGTTTTAATAAGTTCTATTTTTCTTACTTTTCTCCAATAAATGTAAATAATAAACACAAAGTCATAGATAGGCAGGGGTTTTCGAATAGTGTCCCAGTTCTTCATCTTAAATAGATTTAGGGATCCAAGAGGAAACAGAAGTTCGCCGTGTCCAGGTCAAGTGCTGCCCACCTCGAGCTGTCCGCTGTGGTCAACCTTCCAGCTGCTCAGCCCTCCCTTATTCCTCTGAGCAGCAGTGGCTGCCCTTTGCCCTAAAATAGCCACTCACATGAGGGAAAAGACAATAGCCCAGGATCAGGTCTGCTACAGAGAACAGAGGTGTGCTTCAGAGTAGGCAAGACCAGCTTCGGATTCTGGCTCCTTTACTATCTTTGTGATCACTTTCAGGTTTTATTCTTTTATTCTATAAATAAAGAAAAATATTACCTCCCTTTAAACACTACTATAAAGGCAGAGTCCTAGCATCTGTGAAAACACGCTGGGCTTGTGGTCGGCGCTAACGTTCTTGTTCTTTCTCCGCCCACCAGAGGTTGCCTATTGTTCCTAACTGCTACCAACTATTATTTAGAAATAGGTCTATTTCAAAGAAATCAGATTCTATCTGGACATGATGAGGCAGAGGGGACAGCAAGCTGGATGAAGAGGAGCAGCCTGGTGCGTCTTTGTGATAAGGAATTAACCTTTCCCAAAGAGAGATCTGGCCTTTGCCCTGGACTACTGGGGGGTGATCTCCAGGCCCCTGTCTGCCCTGCCTGGTGAGAATGGCTTTGTTTGCATGGGGACTTTAGCCACCAGACAGCCTGACATTGTGATTTATTATGAGGACTTAGGGCCACGCCATATCAGTTTTGACTTCCAAAGAAACTATTAACTAAAGGTATCAGCCCAACCTCCAGGAGGGCTAGAGACTAAACTTTAGCTGCTCAGACATTGTGTGACTGACCTGCACAAAACTCTGGACACCTAAGGCTCAAATGAGCTTCCCTTGTTGGCAATATTCTGTGTGTATTGTCAGCTATTGGGGACAGGATAAGATAATATCACCCTTGACACTGGAAGGAAAGGACAACCAAAGCTCTGCTTTGGACCCCTCCTGGACTCTGCCCTTTGCATATCTTCCCTTGGCTGCTTTTAATCTGTATCCTTAGCTGTCAAACTCTAACCATGGATATAGCAGCTATCAGGAGCTGTGAGATCCTTCTAGCAAATTATCAAACCTGAGGTTGTTTTAAAGGAACCCTTGAACTTGCATTTGGTATCAGAAGGGATGGCAGTCTTGTGGAGACTGTTCCCTCTGGGTAGTTGGCCCACATTCCTCACATTTCCAAAAGAGGGGAAAAAAATAAAAAGAAAAAAGTCAACAAGGACAATTTTCAGAGGCAGACAGACATGGGTTAGGGAATTTTAAGGGGAGTGAAAGGGAGAGAAAAAAAAGTTTTGGTGAGGGGAGGACAAATAAACCAGTCTCCTGGAAAGAAGTCATGTGAGGGGTAGCAATAGTTAGCAAAACAGCACGACTGAAAGGCCATCTAGGAAGCATGTGGAGTTAGACACCTGGGAATTTACTGCAAGCTTTTAAAGCATTAAGACTCTAGGACACACCTCCTGAGATTCTGAGTCAGTGGGTTTAGAATTAGAGCTCAAGGAATCTGTAATTTTTAAAGTACTCTAGATAGTTGTAATGTGCAGTCACATTTGGGAATGAATAATGTATGGAAAAATTATGGAGGATTTTAAATGCCAAGCTAAAGTGGATAAACATGTTATTTGTTTATTCATTTGGTCAAGGGATCCTTATGGAAATACTTTTCCTTCTCACTTCCTAGCTGGCTGGGCCCCAGCACAATGGATGTCATCTAGGATGTCATGAGGGTCTTGGCATTGATTTTGCAGTCCCTAGACCACAGACCAGAGAGTGGACAGTCTCCAGATCCCCTCTGTGTTTCCAGGGGGAGTCTCTGGCTAAAGATGGGGACACTCTTTCAGGCAACTTTGACCAAAAGTGATCTTTTCACTATCTGCTTCGATATTTTGGTGGTTCCTTGAGCACTTCCATGATGAGGATAGAAGCAAAACCAAACCCTCCGTGGGCCTGTTTCAAGTGGTCAGTTTCCCTGGGATCCTCAGACCCCCTTCCAGTCACTCTTGCCTTGGTAATGTCATCATCAACGTTTTTGGGGGAGACAGACCAGTGCCAACCTTGGGACCACAGCAGACAGGGCATCTGCTTCCCTGCCAGTAAATCTCAGACGTACAACTCTGACTTCCTTGAGGCTGAACTTAGGCAGCACAGTAAAGGCAGCTGGTGTCGAATGAACCCAGATGCGGGACGACCCCAAACATTTGTCCCTGTCTTCCTCTCAGCCAAAAACAAAGATGAACAATTTTTTTTTCTCAGTGCTTATCCCACAGATCTTATTTTCTAGGCTCTCTTCTTTTTTTTTCAAAACTAACTGAGTTGACTATTATAAATGACTTTGTGATATCCAGGAAAGCCATGTTTAGCAAATGCTGGAAGAGCATCCTTCCATTAGAATGCACAGAAGGGATGTTCAAAATCTTCAAGCACTACCCCTCTCAATACTATTTCAGCATTGTTATCATTCTTCCTGGAAGGCCATCTCTGCAATACATATCTGGTTTTTTGTTTGTTTGTATTGTATTGTATTGTATTTGTACCAGGGATTGAACCCAAGGGTGCTCAACCACTGAGCCACATCCCCCAGTCCTTTTTATTTATTTATTTATTTATTTATTTTTGAGACAGGGTCTTTCTGAGTTGCTTAGGGCCTCTCTAAGTTGATGAGGCTGGCTTTGCAATACAAGTCTGCTCAAAATTAGATGGCTGTACAGTCCAAAACAAAGTCCGCAAAGCTGGTAAGATTGGAGGGATCAGTTTTCAATTTCAATGGGATCCTACCTATGATCGTTCCCAATATCTCAGTATCCCACCATTTTGTTAATTGACTACTCAAAGTCTTCCACCATTTTAATACTTGCTCCATGCTTCAAAGCCATCTTAGGAGCAGTTGAAATTTTAAAAAGATATGTATCTTGTCATATCTACTCATATGATTTCAGAATAAAATATTGTAATTAATGGATATCAAACACAGATACATCTTTTGGGTCTTCAGCTACTTTTGAGACTTTACAATGTATAACAGCTACTCCCATCGTGTAAGCTGTGGGAAGACGAAATGAGAGGTTTAGAGCAGGGCTGGATAACTTGGTCTATAAAGGGCCAAACATTAATAATTTCAAACTTTGTGGGTCACTTACAGTCTATGTCACAGCTACTAAACCCTGCCCTGGTAGGGCAAAAGCAGCCATAGACAATATGCCAACAAATGAATGTGCAGGTGTTCCAATAAAATGTCATTTACAAAAGCATGTGTCAAGTTAGACTTTTTTTTTTAGCATTAAAGCTATAATTGACTGACCTTGGCTTAGAGAAATGAAGAAGATAGAAAAATTTGAGACATTCAAAAGAATCAACAGATCAACTATTAGAATAAGTGAGAAATGTTAACAAGCTTGCCAGAAACTGAATCGATATTAAGAAAAATAAGCATCTCTGTGCACTGTCAATAATCAGACAATACAATTAAAAATAAGATGTTATTTTCAATAATAGAAAAAATTATACAGAATCTGAGAATTAACTAACAATGTACAATACATATGTAGAGAAAAACGTTAAAATCTCACAGGAGACAGTGACTGGATCTCTCTAAAACAAAAGTAGTGCTCCTTAAATTTGCCCCAATTTATC
This sequence comes from Marmota monax, assembly GCF_021218885.2. Classification (NCBI taxonomy): domain Eukaryota; kingdom Metazoa; phylum Chordata; class Mammalia; order Rodentia; family Sciuridae; genus Marmota; species Marmota monax. The sequence continues at coordinate 2,192,025 of NW_026695150.1, read as the reverse complement.
TGTAAATGCAATTCAGTGTTTGGCAGAATAAGGGGCCCCCAAATATGTACACATTCTAATCCCTAGAATGTGTAAGTAAGCATATCACCTTACATGGCAGAAAGGGTTTGCAAGTGTGATTAACATTATCCCCCTGAAGATGGGGAGATCATCCTGGGTTGTCAGGTGAGCTGATTACAAAAACCTTTAAAAGCCTGTCCCAGCTGCGGTCAGAAGGATACATGACAATGGGACACTCTGAAGATGGAGGAAGGAGAATGAGTGCATGAAGGCAGGATGTCCTCTAAAACCAGTGTTTCGGTCAGCTTTTTGCGTTGCTGTGACTAAAGGACCCAGCCAACACAATTATAGAGGAGGAAGAGTTTTTTTGAGGGCTTAGGCTTCAGAGGTCTTTGTCCATGGACAGCCGACTCCATTCCTCAGGGATGGAGGTGAAGCTGAACGTCACGGAGGGAGAGCGTGGCCGAGGGAAGCAGCTCACATCACGGTGTGCGGGAAGCCATCTGTGAAATAGTGAGGACCTTCTCTAGGCATGGAAGCCAGGGAGGGACGGCCCTGGCACTGGGAACTTCCCTTGGTGACAGACTGCCCAATGCAAGTGACCTTCCCCTCTGCTCAGCTAGAAAGGTTCCTCATAGTGGCATGGAACCTGTTAGGAACTGAACAGCCCACCTTTAACCTTTTTTTGGAAAAGAACATTCTATAGAATCTCTTTGCTGTCTCCCATATAAATAAAGCAGGTGCAGGCTCTGTTTTATCAGAAGCTGGATCCCTCTGGTTGGCTTGCCTTTCCTGCCTCCGCTTTAAAAAAAAAAAAAAAAAAAACTTTCTGTGTTCTGTGGTTCTTTCCCCCCTTCTATTTTTCTTAGCTTTTATTTCTCAGCCAGTCCATTCCACCCAGGGGAACCCCATTCCCACTGCCCCTGCGGAATGTGGGCAGGAACAGTGATCAGGAACCAGAGACAAACTCCACTCTCCAGATACAAATACATACCCGAAAGTCTCAATTCCCACCTCCTCCTGTCACACTGTACTGCATCAGTTACCACTCAGTTAATACCTATCAGGGCATTAAATCACTGATTGGGTTAAGACTTTTACAACCCAATAATTTCTCCTTAGAACTTTCTTGCATTGTCTCGCACATGAATTTTTGGGGAACACCTCACATCCAAACCATAACAACCAGGAAGAGACAGCCTGTGGTGTGGCTCAGTGGCAGAGCACTTGCCTAGCGTATGCGAGGCCCTGGGCTTGATGCCCAGCACCGAAAATAAAAAGAAAAAAAAATGTGCAAGGTAACAGACTTTCTCCAAAGGCCTCCAAAAGGAAATGTAGCCCTACAAACATGTTGCTTTTTAACAACATGAGACATGGGAGTTTCCGACCTTCAGAACTGTAAGTTGATAAATTCATGTTGTTCTTAAGTCATTAAGTTTTTGGTAATTTGTTATGGCAGCAAAAGAAACTAATATAGATTTTAATTAAAGCTCTGGTTGAAATATTTTGAGGAATTTGTAAAATTAATCTAAACCTATGACGTTCACAAAAAATTAATTCAGCATTGAAAAAGAAGAGTAAAGAAAGGGAGTTAATCATTACTCAGAAATAGCACAATATTAAGCTGTAATGATAAAAAAAAAATATATGGGGTATCTGCCAGAACAGACAAATAGATGAATAGAACAGAGACATTGAAAATGCACCCAATTTATCTGTACAGGTATGTAATATCTATTAAAGGTATCTCACAAATCCTTGGGGAAAGAATGAGTCATTTATAAAGATGTATTAACAAACTGACCTATTTTTTTAAAAAAATGAACTCTTAATTTATGCATGTAAAAATAGATTACAGACTAAATGTGAGAGAAAAGAAAAGCTTTCTAGTAAATTTGATAGAAAAATAATATTTATATACATACACACATATATACATATTTGTAAAAAATTACTTCTTAAAATTGTAAAAGTTAGTCATATGGCACATGCATGATAAATTTGGTAGTACTGAATGTAAGATTTCTCTTCAAAGATATGTGTTATAAGTGATCTAATAGGTGATTGATTTGGGAGAACATACTTACCTGTCTTAAACAAAGGAATTATATTTAGAAAACACCATGCGACCCCCATTGATAGGAAAAAGACAGAAACTACAATAGAATAATGACAAATTCCAAATGTCACCTGTGAACATATGAAGAGATGCTCACACTTATCAAAAATAGGGACATGCAAACTAAAGACCAAAGACATCACTTTATGCATACAGGATTAACAAAAATTGACAAGCTGGATCATTAGTGAAGTGTCAAGACTTAGGGGTTTCCAGCAATACTGGTAGGATCATAAACTGAGGCAGCCCCTGTGGAGAGCATCAGGTGCATTAGTGAAGTTTCCAGCTTGCTGTGTGGTCCAGCACCTCCTCTCCGGGTATATTCCTACACAGACATGTATCAGAGTATTTATTACACAGCACTCTTTTAGAAGGTATAGACTTGGAGGCAAGGTTGGGGTGAGGTTGTTGCTGAAGCATGGATAGATAAAGGTGGATGGATGCTCATCACAGAGTCCTGCAAGTAAAAAGGAACAACACACTAGATGTCCACATATCCATACAGAGGAACTGTAAACCATGATACTGAGCAACAATATTTTAAAAGCACAGAATTTGATATATGACCCATTATTTATCATGTAAGTTGAAACTGCATGAACACTCTCAAAAATGTACTGTTTTTGATAAGCACATACAAACAGACATTAGAAGAGTTGCTTATGTTGAAAGGGGAGTAAAAATGAGTAGTAGTGACAAAATGAAATGAATAAACTGTGGATTGAATGAACAAAGAGAGGAGGAGAGGGGCTTTCCCTGGATGGATGAAGATAATAGAACACGAACTCACCTTCTTAATTTGAGCATAAAAATAGAAACAGAAAATCTGAATGGACAATAAAGGATTATAAGCATCCTTTATCTCTAAAATTCAGGTCATGTGGGTTGAAGGATCAGTAAGGAATGAGCAGCGAGCATTTTTGCAATGTTTGAGGACTTAATCCATAATTTATAATCATCGTTATTGTTGCTGTTATTTGGGGGGCAGTACTGGAGATTGAAATCAGGGCCTTGTGCACCCTAAGCAAGCATTCCACCACTGAGCTACATCCTAAGACCTTTTTAAAAAAATTTTTTTTTAATTTTGAGACAGGGTCTCCCTAAATTGCCTAAGATGGCCTCAAATTTATAATTCTCATGGCTCAACATCCTGAGCAGTTGGGGCTATAAGCACATACCACGATACCTGGTTGAAATTGTTATCCTTGAATGGCTCTTTAAGTGTAATATTATACTGTAGCAATATCAGCCAATTTTGTCTCCATATCTGATGTGGTCTGGATCTGAAATGTCCACTTTTTGAAGGTTTGGTCCCTAATGCAGCAATGATCAGAGATGGGGCTTTGGAGAACTGATTGGATCATGAGTGTTCTGACCTCCACGGTAGATTAACCCACTGTTAATCTACTGAATCAAATTCATAATTTGATGGCATTATTAGGAGATGGTGGAAACTTTAGAAGGTAGGTCCTAGTTGGAGGAAGAAGTTCATACCCTGGAAGTGTATATTTTGTCCCCAGTCCCTTCCTTCCTCTCTCTCTCTCTCTCTCTCTCTCTCTCTCTCTCTCTCTCTCTCTCTCTCTCTCTCTCTCTCTCTCTCCTTCCCTTCTGCCATGAGCTGAGCAACTTTTCCACCATGGTATTCTTCTTTACTCAGACACATAGGAAAGAAATTGGACAACCACAGACTAAAGCCTCTGAAACCACAAGCCAAATTAAACCTTTCTCCTTTTGGTTATTTTACTCAGGTGTTTTGTTACCGCAATGAGAAGCTGACCAACACGATATCTTCATCAACCTGATCTACAAAGGCAAAAACAAAAAAACCAAAAACCCAGACTTTAAGTACTAGTACCCAAATTACTTCCTAATATTATTTTTGTTCTTAAACTCAATTTGTCTCTTGAGTGAATGATCTTATATGACATTAGTTGCTATGGAAGATAATATTGTGTTTGAAACTATTTATTTTTCCAACAAGCCATTTTCCTGATGAACTTTGAGGGTTTTTTTTTACTATTACTAATATTTAAGTTTATTTTCCATTCTAGTTATTTTTAGTCATCTTAAAAGATGAATTGCCACAGGGTTCACCAAAATGAAATGAAATGAAATCTATCCAAGAAGGTTATGTCCATTAAAATGAGAGACGCTGTTTTTCAAGGGACAGTGACTTTAACCCTTAAGCATGATTATTGTAATTACTGAGATTCAGGCCACAGCCTATAATGGAAAGCATTTGTCAATGACTTTTCAAACCATCATAATTCTGCTCTCTTCAATGGATATATTGGCAGAATCCTCTGGGAACAAAACATCTGAAGATATAGATTCTTCAAGAATAACAAATTTTCACAGTTACCTTTATAAAGTCTAGCAAAATAATTAAAGAAAGAAAAGTGGAATACATATTTCTCCTGAGCTGCAATTTGGATCTGACTTCAAAGATTCTGGTTAGCATGGGTGAAGAGAGAGCAGGACTGAAGGTATTTCATCAAAGTTGGTAATGAAGCAGGTGTTTCTAGATTAAGTATTAAATAATATATAAGATATGAAAATGTAAATTTAAAGATTCACCAAACATGCGTCTCCTGGTTATATAGTGAAAGCTTCGTCCTCTGCACTCTCCCTCTTCTTTCTTCCCTTCTTTCTGGCACTTGCACAATGATAGGCTCAGAAAAGACCAGAATTTTACCTTGAGATGAGCCTGAACATGCTGTATGATTTTTGAGGAAGTCAACCTTTGTGGATTTGAAGAGCACACTTTTGGTGTGGTGAAATGAGACAAGTAGACTAATATTTCTTCTAACTAGACCACGGCTACTTTTTTTACCCTTTGGAATCTGAATCAAAAAAAAAAAAAAAAAAGCTCATAGGGATTATTGTAACTTCTTGCCAGTTCCTCAGTTAGCTTGCTGGTATTAAGAGCTGATTGCTTCTTATCTCTTTAGTGTGATTTGAATACTAAACGTGAAATCCTGGAATTTTATGCTTTGAACCAAAAGAACAACACTCTGGAAATAAAATTTTAAGCATTTGTCTAATGCCAATCAGTAAAATTTAACAAGAATACCTCACTGGCACTCCTTAATGCTCATACTCTACACTCCAGAAACACCAAGGCAAGAGAGATTTAAGTCACATATCTGAACAACAGAATATCCAAACTATTAAGCTTAGAGATAAAAGGTTGGATTCTAATATTAGCAATTTCATTAAAAACTTCATGCTGTCTTATCCCTGTGTGCACTGAGACATAAAACCTTAAGGAAAGTAAACTGGGAAGGGGTATGTGTAAACAGAGAAACAGCCGCTCGGGACCCAGAGGACCACGCAGCATTCATCTTGGAAGAGTCCTCTTGGATGTTGTATTAGTCAGGGTTCTCTAGAGGAACAGAATCAACAGGATAGATAGATAGATAGATAGATAGATAGATAGATAGATCGATCAATAGATAAATATAGATATAGATTTGTAACAGAACCAAATGGATATATATTATATGTATATAAAATATACATATGTTTGTGTGTATATATGTGTGTGTGTATATATGTATGTATATATATGATTATAAAAAGGGAACTTATTTATTAGAGTTATTGTGTATATATGTGTGTGTGTGTATATATATATATATATATGATTATAAAAAGGGGACTTATTTATTAGATTTATTTGTATACATATATGTGTGTGTATATATATGTGTGTATATATATGATTATAAAAAGGGGACTTATTTATTAGGCCTATACAACCTGAAGCTGGCCATCAGCAGCTGTACAGCTGGAGGAACCAGTACCCGCTCAGTCTAATAAGCTGCAGCTTCAGAACAAAAGGAATTGGTGAAGCCACCCCTGTCCAGGATACAAAACTCCCTGGAGAGTCATAGTCAGAGTCACTTGGGAAGAATGAAGGATCTAGAGTCTGATGTCCTCAGGCAATCTCAGCAATCAAAGGATCCACTCAAGAAGAATCAACCTTACATCTGATGCTGGTTCCTCATTCTTCTAACGTTTTTCCATCCAAGCCTCCAACCTGTCAGACGGTGCTGCCACCACTTAGGGTGGGTCTCCACTTCAGTTTGCTGTTACACATGCCAATCATTCCTAAGAAACACTCCCATTGAGACACCCAGAAATCTCTTTATCTTAGGCACCTGTTAATCCAATCAAATTGGCGATCCAGATAACCCTCCTATATGTGCTGGTGGAGCTGTGGGGGAGTTAGACACAGGGCAGGAGAAACCACCATGTGCCCCCTACAGCTGTCCATCATGGAACAGGCTATGGCTGGTATTAGGCATCTTCCCTGCACCCATGTTGACTTCCCTTTAGAAAAGAAAGTTAAAAAAAAAAAAAAAAACATGTGCAAAGATTTTTAAGGGGAAAACAAAAGTATGTTTGTGTGGAGGGGAAGGGCAACCTTCATATGTAGGATTAAAGATGATACAGCAGAGGAGCTCAAGACACCAAGATGATGAGGCTGCAGGTGAGAGACGTTTCTTATAAAGCAAAAGAATAAAAGTCTGTGAGAGCTTTAGGATACTACAGAGTAAGAAAGTTCTGGTCTGCTTCATAAGACTTGCTGTGGGCTAAGCAACTGAAGTCTCTTGGATGTTGTGAGCATGACACATAGCATGAATGCTCCCCAAAGGGAGATTTTATTTTAAATGGTGATATCAAAGCACAGCACTTCCAGAGCCTGGCTTTCAGTGGTACTTTGTCTCCCAGCAGGCCCACATATTTGCTCACCTGGCCCCACCCCACTCCAATAATTGACACCAAATATAGATATCAAATTCCCTGCCTAGATGCTGTAACACTTCAATGCTCTAGGTAGATGATAGAGGGAGAGAGGAAAGAGGCCCTCTCATAAGCATACCTCTGGAGAAAGGTAATTCTTCTAATACGTTGTCTCAACACTTGACCATGAATAAATGGTCTTTGTTTCCTATGATTTCTCTCTACCTCTTCTTGCATTCTTGGTCCCTCCAACCTCTTCCCCAACAGAACTGAAACTGTGTTTGTGAACTATAAATACTAAACATTATCAACACTAACGATGACACGGAAAAGAGTGATGGGGAATGAATAATCAGAAGCTGACAGCTAAATGTGTTGTGAGTTTAAAAAAAAAAAATCAAACATCAGCCACCTAATAAGAGAGCAATTCCCCTAGCACTTACTTTTCTGAGTTGACTAAGCTATGTGAGTTGCTATTTTCTCAGCTGAGGCTCTGTGAATCCAAAAATATCTAGCAGTAAAAAGGACATGAACATTAGAGTTCAGATCTCAGCTCTACAAGATGTGGGCTTGAGGGAAACACTTAATGGGCTCCCTACCTATCAAAGTTTCCCTCCTTACAGTGTTATTGCAAGGATTTAATGAGATAATATTTCTCTGGCAGTGTTCATATGAGATCAGACTTGAAATTTGGATAAGCCTAGCATGTGAAATTAAGTAGTTATTATAGCAATAGTTTCTTTCAGAAAATAAGTAGAAATAACTAGAAAAATCACTGGAAATAGTTTATTTCAGAAATAAATTACAAAGAGAAGAGCCGAATAAGACCAGGGAAATAAATTTGTGTTGTTCCATCATGATGATTCATAGGTTGTGTGATACATAAGAGTAATTAGAGACAAAAGGCATATTTGAAGCTGTTCTTTGGGACAACTGGGAACGAAATTTGGTATAAGAAATTCAGGGAGAAGAGTTCTAAGAAGATGTGAAATCTCAACTCTGAGATCCTATCAGTTCACTTTTCAATAAGTGAAATGCTACTAACAGGTGGACTGTTTTCCTCATCAGAAGAACCAAAGAAGGCCCCAGAAGCTACAGCTGTGGGGGCTAGGGAACCAGCCCCTGAGGTCCTCATAGACAATGGAGGAGAAGCAACTTTGAAAATGGACCTGAGTTCCTGCAGGTACAGTTAGATAGAAAAGGCTATCCAACTGCAGCATATACAGGAAGGTAACCTCATCTGTGTGTTCACAGTCAGCAAAGGACTGGAGGAATTCAGTCTCAAATGTAAAACATTAAGCAGAAAGCCTGGCATGCACTGGGTCCTCAATAATAAATGTTTGTTCTCTTTCCCTTGAAAGGCGACCCTTATGATTAAGACATCCTGGAAAGGGGTTTCCCATCTCTCCTTCATTAGCGTCCTCTGGAAACCATCACTCATTACCTGCAGCGTTCTCATTACATTCAAAGGGAATTCTTCATGTAAAGAGGCTCTGATTAAGGTACCAGGGAGAGCTGGCCACCTGTAAAGGACTGCAGCACCTGCCTATTGTCTCAGCTGCTTTTTATCTTTCTAGGTTTGCAATATCAAACGCACCCTGTACAAATTACAGATGCAAAAATCTGGCCAGTCTCAAAGTTAGTTCATTTCCCATTAGAAATACTGGCTGTGAGCTTTTCTAGACATTGGAACTTGGGAAGAGCACATCCAGTAATTAGTGCCTGATTTTCTTTTCACTTGAATGTTTTCTGTTTCTCTTTCACTACTGCAGCAGAGGGTTTTCGAGAGGAAAAAAAAAATAATGTCTCAAATCATGCTTCATTTTCCAATGCAGGGGGCAGAGTCCAGTTTCTTGATGAGAGCTTCAACCTTTTAATTCAGATGAAGCAAGGCTAAATTTATTTTGTTGGAAAATTTGAACTGGTCCGCGAGGCAGTTCAACAGTTCAGGCTTACTGTAATTAACTGTCAAATAAGAGTCTGGGACTAAGCAGAGAAATGCAAGTGGGTCAGCGTCAGGAGGTTTAAATTCTGGTGAAATCTTACAGCAAGAATGGCCTTTCATGGAAACATTGCTCCCAGTCAATAGTTCACTGTATAAACAGCGGCAAGTGTAGGTGGTTATCAAAAACACAGCTTGAACTCCCATTAGGCGTCCAGTGCCCTTTCTGGTTGTCACTGATGCTCCTTTGCTAGAAACATTAATTCCGGGTTTCTGGTAAACTTGTCTCTGATGAACTCATGCCGGAGCTTCAGTGCACAAAGAGATGGGCCTTTGAGGCTATGGAAGTTTGAGGGGTTACTCAGAACTCTCCTATTGTCATTGTGCACAGACTGCACTTTGAGGAGCAATAGGAATCTCCCCAGCCCTCCCTTGATTGGCAGCATGTCCTTCTCCCACACAAACATACCCACAATGAGTTGCTGAACTCCACCAACACACAGTACGTACAAGGCTCACAACAGGTAGCCTGAATGAGAGAGTAGAAGGATCAATCTCAGGCAGAACATTGTCATAACCTGAGCAAAACAGAAGTGCATGTTCTTTCACTCAGAAATTTCCATGACAACAGAAAGCTTTTCAAGCCTACAATGACCAGGAGCAAAATCTCTGCATTCTCTTGGCATTTGTAATCACAGTGCATAGTATAGTAGGTGAGAAACTTATCTGCCTGAATTTCTCTGGAATTGTCTAAAGTGTGCATAAAAGACAGAGAAACTGGATTTTTGTACACACTAGCGGTAAGCAAAATCAGAAACAAATGTTATCATCATAAATAAGAAATCCAGCTGGTGGAAAATGAATTTATTTCCAATTAAACTTTAAAGGTCCAGAGAATAATAGTGTTAGTCTTGAAAAGTATGAGGTAAGACACAATCTGGCTCTTTGATGTCTCCTATAAATGGTCCATTCCGTTGGTGAATGTTGAAATTTCATTATTTTATTATTTATCACAGCCATCTTCTTTCAGTTTTCTTCCCTTACCAGATATGCAAGTAAGAAATAAAATGCCATTAAGAAATAAAATGTCCTGTGTTAAAATAGAGAATTATGCCTTAGTATAATAACTTGCTTTAAAAAAAAGAAAGAAAGTAATTTTCATAAACTATAATGTTGGCCACAGGTCACAGAAAAATATAGAATCTAAATCAGCTGCTTGTAAAAGAGGAAATACAGCAAAAGTTAAGGTATATTAATTAAAGAAAATCTTCATATAGCACTAATGGACTTACTACATCAGTAGAAGTTTGTGTTTAAAGAAAAATTTTTAAGTAAAAAACTCTTCCAACTTACCTGCTAGCCTTTAGTCAAACTGCAGAAGCTTTTAGGAACTGCAGAAAACATTGTTACTTTCAGATTTATTATTTCACCATGAATTTATTCTTTCTTTTCTTGTAAGACGTTCTAGAAGTTTTTTTTTTTTAATTTGTTTTAGTTACACATGACAGTACAATGACCTTGACATATCATACATTTGAATCAGATAGGATATAATTTCTCATTTTTCTGAGTATACAGGTTGCAGAATCACATTGGTCATGAAGTTTTCATAGAGAATAATCAACAGTAAATTGCACACATGGAAAGTATTCAATTTAACAAATTCATACGTAAGTATACATGATGAAGCCATCATTATCATCAAGATAACAACCTCAAACCCCTTTTTTATGCTATATCTTCTTCCCATCTTCCCATCTTCAGGCAACCACTGAAATGCTATCACTAGAAAGCAGTTTGCATTTTTTTAGAATTCTAGGCAAATACATGTTTCTCTTTGGTTTTGGCTTCTTTTTTAAGCAAAATTATTTTGTGATTGATCTGTATTGTAGCATGTATCAATAATTTATTCTTGTAGACCACTGAGATTCCATCATACAAATATAGTTGTTTTTTCATTCAGTCACTGGTCAAAGGATGCTTGGATTGATTCCAATTTCTGGCTACTACAAATAAACAGGATATGGACAATCATAAGTAAGTCTACATACGAACATATGCTTTCCTTTCTCTTGGATAAATCATGATGGTTAAATAGAAAATATGTTGGATGTATGTTTTACTTTTTAAGAAACTGCCAATTTTTCCAAAATTATTGCATCATTTCTAATTCCTACCAGTGACACAAGAGAGCTATAATTTTACACATCTTTGCCCACACTTGGTATGGACAGTCTTTTTGTTTAAAAAAAAATCTGCTTGGTATATGGGGGCAATCATTGATGTGAAAATTTGCATTTTCCTAATGACTAATTAAATTGATAATCTTTTCAAATGTTTATCAGTTACCCACATGTGTTCTTTGGTAAGTGATTTGTTTAAATTATTCTCATTTTATTGATCTTTTTGTTTTCTTATCAGTTTTTAATAGTTCTTCTTTATTTTGGATACAAGTTCTTTATCAGATAAAAGATTTGAAATACTTTTTCCAGACTGAGAATTATCTTTTCATTCTCTTTACAATGTTTTTCAAAAAGCAGAAAATTTTAATACTATTGAAATGCAATTTATTAATATTTCTTTGTGGATCATGCTTTTGGTGGTATAGTATTTAATGCTAACCCAAAAGCATAAAAGATTTTTGCTTTTTTTATTATAAAAATTTATAGTTTTAGATTTTACATTTATATCTATGATCCATTTTGAGTTAATTTTTATATATGGTACAAGTTATGGACTGAAGTTCTTGTGTTTTTTCTACAAATTTATTCCCAGTGATTTCAGCATCTTTTCTGAAATACATTTGTGTCATTTTCAAAATCTGATTTTGTTGTTGATGTTGTATTTGCTGCTGCTGCTGTTGTTACTGTTGTTGCAATGGTAAACCTATTTCTCTGTGTGACATCTATCTTAACATCAGTACTGCATTATCTTAAAAATTGTAGCTTTATAATAATTCTGAAACCAAGTGGTGTTATTGCTTCAAGTTTGTTTTTCTTGGCTATTTTAAATACTTATTGGTTTAATACACATTTTTGAATGAGTTGCTACTCAAAAAAGGAACAAAGATTTTGATTTTGATTTGAAAAGAATTAATATCTTCACAGCTTTTAGTTTTCCAACCTATGAGCAAAATACATACGTTTACACAAATGTTGCATGTGTGCGCGTGCACACACACACACACACACACACATATCTATTTAGGTACTTCTAATTTTTTTTCAGCAATGTTTTATATTATTCCATGCACATGACTGTCAGACTTTGTAAGATTTCTTTCCACCTATTTAATGTCTGATCCTTTTTAAAGTGTACTTTAAAATTTCAATTGCATTGCCCAATGCTAGTGTATAGAAGAAAATTGATATTATGTTGATCTCATATCTCACAAAAGTTGCTGAGGCAACTAAGTATTTCTACCTGTCTTTTTATACATTCATTTGGGTGTGTACATAGACAATCATATTGTATTCTTCATTTCCCCTTCCAATCTGAGTGACTTCACTTTTTTCTTGCCTTATCCCATGTGCTAGCTAGAATGTAATATACAATACTGAATAGAAGTCATGATGGCAGATACACTCTCCTTGATCCTAATTGTAGAGGAGAGAATTGTCAGTCTTTTACTGTAGTTCTGACATCATGCACAGGATTTCTCAAGAAGCTTAGATCAGATTAACAAAGACTGGTTCTGTTCCCAACGTGCTGAGTATTTTTAAAATCAGGAACTCATGTGAGATTTCTATCAATGTTCTTTTCAGCACCTATCTAGTTGTCATATGGTCTTTCCTTTTTAATTCGCTAATCCAGTATATTTCATTGATTGATTTTCAAATATTAAAATTCCATGCATTCATGTGATAAACCCCACTCAGTCAGGATAAGTCATTATCCTTTTATACATTGTTGGATTTGATTCACTAATGTTTCTGTAGCCTTCTTTTATTATCATGTTTTTGTAAATTTTTGGTATCAGGATGATGTGGGCATAAAACGTAAATTGGGAAGTCATCTCTTGTGTTCAATTTTCTAGAGTTTGTATGTGATCAGCCTTATTCCCTCTTTAAATATTCAGGAATATTCCCATAGAACGTATCAGTCCCAGATTGCCCTGTACAGGAATATTTTTATCTATAAACGTATTTTCTGTAATAGATAGAAACCTATTCAAGTTATATATTTCTTCTTGAGCACATGTTGGTAATTTGTATCTTTTAAAGAATGCATACATCTCATCCAAGTTATCAAATGTACTGGTAGGAATTCATTTGTGTTTTCTTACTGTCCTTTAATACCTATAATCTGTTATGATACCACCTCTCTCGTTGCTGTCAGCTGCTTCTGTGTTTCTTTGTCTCTTTCTTGCTCCCATCAGTCTAATTACAGACTAATCGGCTTTATTCATTTCTCAAAGTTAGTGATTTCTCTGACTTCCTTTACTGCGTTACTACTTTCTTGTTAATTGATTTCTGCTTTGACTGTATTTCCTTTCCTCTACCTATTTTGGTTTAAATTTTCACTTCTTCTCTGGTGTTATGTAGAAATTGTGGTGAGTTAACACCTTTATTCTTTTGCGATGTAGGCATTTAATGTTCTAATAGTCCCCCTGAATATTGCTTTTGTGGTCTCTCACAAGTGTAGAAATTGTTTTCATTTTCATTCGATTCAAAACACTTTCCAATTTTCCTTTTAAATTCTTCCTTGACACATGGGTTATTTACAAGTGTTATTTCATTTTTAAATGTTTTAAGACTTTCCAGAAATCTTTGTGTTATTGATTTTTAATTTCATTTCAGGATGATCAAGATAGCATATTTTGTTGTCTGAAAACTTTTAAGTTTATTGAAATCTTTTTATGGCTCAGAATATAGTCTACCTGGTTAAATGTTTTATGTATATTTGAAAAGAATGTGTATTTGTCTATTAATGGAGTGGTCCAAATTATAATTAGATTGTATTGGTTGACAATAATGTTCAGATTTTCTCTATCCTTGTTAATTTTCTTTCTACTATTGTTATATCAATTATTGAGGGTTTTGAAATCTCCAATTACAATTTCAGGTTTTTCCATTTCTACCTGGAACTCTATGCACTTTTGTTGATACTGTTGTCAGATACATAATTTTTTGTGCTTGCTGTATATAATCAATGAATTGACTGTCGTTATGAAATGAGCTTCTCTATCATTCATAATAATCTTTCCACCTATATTTAATTTGTCTGATATTAATATAGCCAATTTAACTTTCTCTTTATTAGTGTTAACCAGTTACATACATTTTCCCATTCTTTCACTTTTAAACTATCTGTGTCCATTTAAAAAAGACTACATGTAGATAGCATATAGTTATAGTGTGGGATTTTTAAAAACTCCAGTCTAAAACATCTGCCTAGTAATTGGCATATTTTGACCAATAGATTATGGTGTCTACACACAATATTGTTACGGTTATAATTAAGTTTAAATTTATAATAGGCATTTTCTATTGGACTTACATGTTCATTGTGTTCTTTCACCTTATTTTCCTTCTTTTGAGTTAATTTTATCTGCAATTTTATCTTATTCACTATAATTATATATATATATATATATATATATATATATCTTTTAGTTTTTAGAGGTTAGTTTAGCATTTATAGTACACACCTTAAATATCACATGCCACATACAAGTGAACAAAACTTACAATAATATATTTCTATTTTTCCTCTTCAATCTTTGTGCTATTATTGTTATATACTTTACTTTTATATATTTACAAACTTCATACCACAATTACTATTTTTAAAGAATAAGTTATATTTTTAAAAGATTTCAGTAATAAGAAAAGTGCCCTATATATTTCCTCTCTGGTGGTATTTCCAGTATCATTTTTCTTCTGTGTAAGTCCAGATCCCTTCTGCCTGATGGTTTTACTTTCATATTCTTTACAATGTAGGTCTTATAGTGATAAATGCTTTTAGTTTTTGTATGTCTGAGAAACCTTAAACACAATAGGAAAATTCCAGACCACCAACACTAAGCAAAAAATATTAGAAATTGGAGTAGGCAAATTTAATCTGCAGTGCTTATTCAGGAACAAAACCTTTCATTTAGAACCTTCATATTAAAGGAGAATCTTTTTGGGGAGAGGCTAAATGACATTGACTTGATGACAGTTTTCTATAAAAATCCATTTTTAGGGCACCATTGAACTAACATAAATCTGCTTTTGACCCATATACTCCATTAACAATGTCAAAAGAAAAAAAAAAAGACTCTGTATTTGAAATAGTTTTCTAGAATGAAAGAATGTGTAAGCAAAAGGGGACAACTTTTCAAACAGGGAGAAAAACTCTGAATGTGAAAGAGGAAACAATGATGAATTTGCCTGAAGCAGACATGACGTACTCTGGGCAGAAGTCAGGCTCTGTCTCTTGCGCATGAGACTTCCCAAGCTACCTGCAGAGCCTGCCTCACAGTTTTCTTGGCTAGGCACAGTCTTGCACACACATTCTCACATGCACAGGTACACATGCACACACAGAGAGAAGCAGGGTGATGTTCATAGAGTGCTGACTACAGAGCCTCAGAGGAGAAAGATCGATTTCTATTTCCTTTATTTCTTGTTTTTTAAAAGCTGACCTAGATAGCCTTACCATTCACCTGAGCTTGACTGAACTTTACATGGGCTTCTGCCTGATTAGAGGCCCGTGACTGCTTTTCTTAGATTATTTATTTTATAAAACTTGCATTGTAAGTCCTTTCTCTGCCCCTTTGAGATGTAAATCTTCCAATCTAGGAGTCAGTCCTTGAAAAGTGATCATAAAGAAAGATGGCACATCCCAGTCTCTGAGGACTAATCTGAGCTGAACTTCATTAAGTGGTCACTAGCAAACACAAATGCCTAATCATGTTAACCAGCCTCACCCCCAGTTCTCCTCGAGTACTTTCCCACTGGTTTACTAGGGCTTAGAACTCTCTAGTTTTTTCAATGAAGGTGAGTTCCACCTCTCCTCTGTTGCAATAGTCTTGAGTAAGGTCTTCCTTGCCATTTTGTTTCAAGTGGCAATTGTAATTTATCTTTGATAAAACCCATATCTACAACCACACACACACACAAAAAAAAATTAAATGATGTGAACCCAAGTACCTGCCAGCCTCCATAGTTTCTCTTCTACTTCATAGGATGCAACTACGTTAAATGAAAAAAAATGTGAAAATAAAGTTTCTTGGAAAATATAATAGCTACTTTATCTGGATTTAGCTGGTCTTGCAAATTCTCCCTTCTTTTATAAGTAAATACAAAAGAATTAAGTAGCATTGCATAATCAGACACTATTTCCCCAGAGTATATTGGAGTTAGAGGGAAACTGGCCATTTAATAAGAGTAAGTAGATAATCTTATCTCAGAAATGTTTTATTTGTTCATTACAATGTGAGAAGATTAGAAAAAGAAAAGAAAGGCTTAAATTATTTGGGTGGAATAAGCCCTCTTCACTTTATCCCAGAAAACACAGCTACCTAATATCTCATTCTGAGTTGCTTCCTAGAAGCGTATATTCACCATCTTTCCTTGCCTGGGTTTGCAATGTCTGAGCCCTTCTTTTGTTATCATCAGGATCCAGGTCCTTGTGTCCTGAACAAAGAATTGAGCAAGACACACACAAGTAACAGGCAAAATACAGACTTATTGAGGGTGAAGGTGGAAGGACACTCCATAAGGTTGAGCAGAGGTGGCCGAGCAAGAGAGAGAGGCTCAAGGCCTGAGGTCTGGAAACTAGCCTTATATATAAGCTGAGCGTGAGGAGTTCTCTTCCCTGCACAGATCTGATTGAAGACCTTACCCCATTTGCCCCATTGGTTACCTTAAATACCTGATTAGAATATTGTCCCATTTGCCCCCATTGGTTACTTTAGAAAACCTAATTAGAATACTGTCCAATTTACCCCCATTGGTCATTTTAAAATACCAAACCTGAGGCAGGAGTTGTCATGGTGAAAAGTCCTCAGGGGCAAGAGTGGTCATGGTAATGGGAATTCTCCTAAACAAGGACTCATTAAGAGGGAAGTGACTCCTCTGCCATCTTGAATTTGAATTTGAATTCAGTATTTCAGAGGACTGGTACAGTACTTCTCAACCTTGATGGTATATTAAAATCACTTAAGAACCTTTTAAACACTGCACCTGAGATTTACCATTAGCAGTTCTAAATAAACCAGTCTTGGATAAGATCTTGGAATTGGTGATTCCAATGTGGAACCAGGATGGAAACGCTTACTACACACTGTCAGAATGTCACAGAGGAGATTTCTGTTCTGAAGTGCAGATCAAGAGAAAGTTGTTTCTCATGGGCAAATGTTGGTTATAATATAATTGATATATTTTTCATTGCTCTAAAGAATGAAAATATTTTAAATATTCAATAATATTATTAAATATTCTATGTCAATAAATTTAAAAATTTCAATTAAATTGACAAATTCCTCAAAATATAGTATTAAAGTACTACACAAAGAATTATAAATATGAGTAATTCTGTTTTTAATTAAGAAATACAATTTGGCATTGAAAGCCTCTGTGTATGTGCAAACACACACACACACACACACACACACGCACACACATCCTACCAGTTCCCAAAGACTTCAAGACTTCAGTAATAAATTCTAATGATTATTTAAGGTAGCAATAATAACTATGTAGAGAAACTATTTCACAGAACAGAAAATTAGAGAATAAACACAAACTAGTTTTAGAAAGCTAGCATAATCCTGAGAACAGAACCCAATAAATTAATCATGAAACATGTACACGTCAATCACACTCATGAATCTAAATACAAAAATTTTAAAGAAAATATTAATGAACTGATTCCAACCTCTACATATGTGTGTGTAAATATATGATATATTTTGTATTTGTTTATGAAAGTGCAGAATTTTAATTGGCTACATTTGCTGAATAAAGAAGAAAAATTACACAGTCATATAATATGTAGAAAAATAATTTGTTACAACCGAGCATTCATCATAGCGTAAAAAATAATCTCCATGCAAACTAATAATAGAAGGGAAATACCTTACTCTGATAAATAGTATCCTTAAAAAATGTTGAAAGTTTTTTCTCTATCATTGGGAGTAAGAAAAGTCTGCCCACTTTCATCACTCAGATTCAATAACATAGTAGAGATTCAAGAGATTCAAGTAATGCAATAAATCCAAAAAACCAAAAAAAAAAAAAAGAAAGAAAGAAATGAAAAGAAAAAATAGGTTTACATCATTATATATAAAACAAAAGTTGCAAAGATTTAAAAGGAAAAATAACACATATTTATATTTTAGTCAACTTTCTCATCACTGTGACCAAAAGACCAGACAAGAACAACATAGAGAGGAAGAGTATATTTCAGCTGATGGTTTCTGAGGTTGGGTCCATGGACAAATACGGAGTTCCATAGCTGTGGACCTGAGGTGAGGAAGAATATCATGGCAGAAGGTTGTGGTGGAGGAAAGCAGCTAAGGACATGCTAACCAAGAAGCAGAGAACTCTACTAAACAGGATCAAACTACAAACCCCAAAGGCATGTCCCCAGTGTCCTACTTCATCCATTCATACCCTACCTGCCTACAGTTACCACCCAGCTAATCCATATCAGTGGATTAATACACTGATTAGGTTACAGCTATCATATTCGAATCATTTCACCTAGGAACATGCTTGCATTGTTTCACACATGATTTTTGGGAGGGTACCACATATCTAAACTGTAACAATGGATAATATAATTATTGAATAGGAAGTTCAAAATAATCCACAGAAAAATTATTATAATTACCAAATTAGTTTATCAAAATACCTTGATTAATATTTAAAATATTGAAAGGGATTGCATTTGTATATACCAGCAAAAAGCAAACAAAAGAAATTAAAAGTGCTATTTTTAAAAACTGCAAAAACTACTAAATATAAAGGAATATGCCTGATAATGTATGCACAAGCTCTTCACACAGGAACCTACAAAAAGTTACTAAGAGAAATGAAAGAGCTCTCAAATAAAAGGAGACACATATAACAAGCCCCATGCATGAAAAATCCAACATGTATCACTGTCTATTGATTCTCTACAAAATGACATGTAGGTTCAAGGAATGTTAACCACAATCCCAAATACTTAGTATAATATGACAAGTAAATTACATTATTTATATAAATAGTCAAAGAATCAAGAATATTCAGATACCCTTGAAAAAGAACAACTTGGCAGGACTTCATTTAGATGATCACATCTTATAATAAAAGTGCTATAATTAAAATATTGCAATATTGGTATAGGATGAACAATATGGCAGAAGATGATGATCTGGTATAAAAACATGCCATGCATACATGAACATCTTGCATTTTAACAGCAGTCATGGGGAAATGGTTATCTTTAATACTGGTGCATCAGGGAAAAAATGCAGCTAGCCCCTGTCTCACACCATTCACAAAACACCTTGACTCCAATTAGACTATGAAACTATATATGTAAAGCAAATCAAAATATTTTCTTAGTAAATTATGTAAGATATTGTTATCATGAATTAGGATAAGGAAGATTTATTTATAGTTAAAATACACAAAGCAATAGCAATGACCATGCTCAAAATTTAAAATCCTACTTATTAAAAAATATATATCATTTAAAAAGTGAAAAGGCAAGCCATAAGAGAGAGAAAAGATCTGCCAAACATGAAGAGTTTAGAGTATACCAGGGTCAGGAACCTTCTGCAAAGTGCCAATAGTAAATAACTCAAATTCTGCAAGCCTTACCACATCTATCTGAATTACAGAACTCTGCCATGAGTTCAACAATGTATATTGAGTTCACAAACATGATAGCAGGTGAAAGAAGTCAGACCAAAATAATATTTGCCTTGAATTTTGATTTAAATATATTGCAAAGGTATTGATCAAATTTCAATAGTGCTTAGGATTGGGTAATTTGTAATGGTAGAAAGAAAAGGAAGGACATATCGGTCTAATAATGGTTAACTTTGCGTGAAAGGGAGGGACTTAGATAAGAAAGTTTCACAGGGGGATCAGGACTCAGTCAAAGTCAAACTTCTTACCTACAAGAGTGTTCACTTTACAATAATTTGTTTATCTGTGCATTTATGTCTTATGCTGTTTTTATATGTGTATATATATTGTAAAAGTAGTTCAGAACAAGCCCATATAATTTTCAATTCTTAAAAAATATTGGTAAGTGGGTAAGTAGGTAGGTAGCCAGATAGCATTTAACGTAGATTAAAAACAAGGACTAAGATATATTATGGTGATATTTTTTGATCAATAGGAGTGAAATAATTTACATGAATTTTCATTGTTTATTTCATTTTTATGTTTTTGGCTCAGATTTTGTATTTGTCACATAATATAAAATAATAATGAGAAAAATATTTTCTCAAATGTAATGTACCCATCTACTTGAATGAAAGCTAGATGATTTTGTAATGAAGAGTTTAAATATAATTTTACTCAAAGGAATCTTAATTTCTTTCTTTTTTGATATGTGAGAAAATATGGGCAACAGTCTTTATCCTTCTCCCTTCTTTCTTCTTCCTGGCTTCTACAACAAGGATGAAGACGCACAGTGGAACTGAATAAAATAAACTGGATTTTCCTGGAGTGTGGCCTACTCTCTGCAAATATTTTAGGTCTTTGTGGAAAAATAAATATATTGTGTTGTGTGTGTGTGTTTGTGTGTGTGTATGTGTGCACTGACTTTGTGACACGCCATTTTGTTTCTCCAGTATTTTTTCAGTCATCATGTGATCTGAAGAACATCTCCTGGGCCTAATGCACTCCCAAGGGAGTAGTTTCAACAGAGGAAGAACTAGAGTTTCTGTACATGAAGTCCCTTGGATTCCTAAGACTTCAGAAGACACTAAAATTAAAGTGAGTTTGTGGAAAGTGCCTGAGCCAACTCTTAGCGCCTGTGAGAAAATTCAACCTAATAATGCTTGTTGAATATTTACATCTTTATATGGTTTATAATGTCTTTGTTTTGCCCAGCCTTTATTATCACTTATGTATACTTCTCTGTTCAATACTTACCAAACCCTGAGGCTACCCAATAACAGTGTAATGTTCTTCACTTCAGTCAATGAACTTTAACAGAAACCAATGCATTTTAACTGAATTTTTGTTTATCTCAAGGAGCACATTTTAATGAAATCAATACATTCTTGCTGAAAGCCACATGAATCCACTGGAAAGAATACGTTGTTACTGAAACCAATATATAGTTTTATAATGTCTGTATGTTTTAGCATAAGCATAGCCATACATTTTTAGCTGTAACCAATATATTTCTGCAGGGCTGATACCGAGAAAGCATTATTTCATAGTGAAGTCAATTCATTCTTACAGAAACTAATGCTGTATTCCATATTCCTGCGCCAGAGATGTCAAGCTAAATGAAGACTATGATTTATATTTCTAAAAATATAAATATTTCCAGAAATGATGTTAAAATAAAAGTAGTTTTGAAAGTATATAAAGCATTTTAATACCTTCATTAGAGTTACAAATGCAGCTGGGGAAAGTTTTTGAATAGAAAAAGTTAAGACCCTTGTTTATAATGTGTTTAAAATAAATATGCACAGATAAGTACACTCAAATATATTTGTTATTATATTTAGGTCTTAGTTGCTGAATTTTTGAAAATTCATGTGTGTTTAATTAAATACTCATAGAAATGGACAACCTTCAGGAGAAATTAAAGATTAGAACATTTAGAAATTTCCCATCCCACTCATTTAAAAATAATAATAATAAAAGAAAGAAAAAAGAAATTTCCAGTCCCAGAAACATTACATATTCTTCATCCACCCTAAGAATGAATTTCAAAAACTGATAAGAATCTCCCTCCAAATCTCACCCACTCTAAAAATATGAACTCATTCCTTGGTTTATACCCAAAGGACTTAAAAACAGAATACTACAGGGTCGCAACCATATCAATGTTTGAAGCAGCACAATTCACAATAACTAAATTGTGGAATGTAAATGCTCTAAATAGATGTGCTTCAATAGATGAATGGATAAAGAATAAATAAACTGTGGTATATAGAGTGGAATATTACTTAGAATTAAAAGAGAATAAAATCACAGCATTTGCAGGTAAATGGATAGAGTTGGAGAATATCATGCTAAGTGAAGTAAGCCAATCCCAAAAAACCAAAAAGTCAAATGTTTTCTCTGATATGTGGATGCTGATCCATAATGGGGGGTGGGGGAGCATGGGAGGAATGGAGGAACTTTAGATAGGGCAAAGGGGAGGGAGGGAAGGGGAGGAGGATGGAGGTAGGAAAGATGGTGGAATGAGATGGACATCATTACCCTAAGTACACGTCTGAAGACATGAATGGTGTGACCCTACTTTGCCTACAACCAAAGACATAAAAAATTGTGCTATCAATTGAAATGCATTCTGCTGTCATGTATAACAAATTAGAATAGAAAAAATAGATATTTAAAAATATGAACTAATAAAATGTTGCTAGTCCACAATAGAGGAATATTGAAGAAAGAAAATTCAAACAATGGCTCAACAAAATCATCAAAGAAAAATATTTAAAAAAGAATTTTACAAATTTTCACAGATGTGTGGGTGGGTGGGTGCACACACGTGCGCACATTTGTAGTTAACCTTGCACAAGCCTCTTGGACTGGACAATGGAATATTATTTTCCACATCCAGGTTGGGAGAATCATCGTGTGTTATAAAACTAACATTTTTAAACATCAAATTGCTTATATTTAGCAGGTGACTGATTATCTCCCAAGATGTTATCTAATTGGGAAAGTGACCTTGTTGTGTGATTTAGCAGAGTTTGAAATCCGAGGGCAGCGTGCCTCCCTAGACATCTTCATTTGCTTTTGGGTGTTCTCTCCTAATGACATTGTTTATACTACAGTAAATGTGATAGACCCAAAGAATATATTTTTAAAAATATTTCAGAAAAATAAGGATCCTAATTAAAATATTCATGATGTATTTATTTGATATTCATAAAAGCAGTAAGAAAATTCTCAAAGCACCTTAGTTGACTTCTCTGATTAGAAAAGGTAGACAAAAACACCAAAACTTAAAAGGAAGAGCTCTAGTCTTGCTAAATAAATAAATAAAGGAAAGAGAAAAAGGAAAGGAAAGGAAAATTCTATGGAGCTGATGCTAAATCAAAAAATAACTCAGAAAACCTTTTCCCTTATTAAAGCAGTTCTTTAAATCATTCAAGTTCTTTGGCTTCAAAGCTTCTTTGTAAACTTTTATCCCCTGGCTGTGTCTCTATCTTTATAAAGGTCTTGGCTCCTAAATAGCTGTTTTTACACAGGGTTTATGTTTCTCCAGAAGGCTCAACTCAGATGCAGCTCTCTGCCTTCTAGATAGGTCTTTACAATAAATCCCGGTAACTTCCTGGTTCAGATGTGAGGATTCCAGAATCTTAAGAGAGTGAAGGAGTCTCAAAAGCACTTTTAATACAACCCAAAACTTCACAAAAATGGGTGCTACATTCTCTTCCAGGCAGCTAGTTTGTGTTCAACTGAAGAAGATTCTGAAGTTTCACTTAGTGTGGTTAACCTAGGATGAACACCCTTTGCCCTTGACCGTGTCCTTCCTTGCCTGCATCTTCAGTTTGTACCTATCCTGTCACATGCACCTTGCCAATAGTCCACACTAGTCACCTAAAAATTCTTGTGTTCACGCTGTCATAGATTTCCTTAAACAATGCTGGGAGAAAAATCTTGAAATAGCACAGATTGAAGTCACTTCAATTTAGTCATCCCCAAGGGCGGCTGGATCATCAAAACCCTCTGGAATCTGTTTCCAGTCTTTGGGCTTATCCTTCCCCTTCCACAAAGATTATATCAAATCCTCAGAGCAATCAAGGGCCTTCAAACCCTCCTGAAATTCAGTCTGCCTCCGACCTAGCAGGAAAAGAACATCAACCATAGACCCAACCCAAACTCACGACCTAGGTCTGGGGCAGAGCTGCCTCTTGCTCCACCCCTAAGTCAATGCATTAATCTCGTTCCTTTCCAAGAATTGCCCCATCCATTTTTCCTCTACCTTGGTTCTGCATCCTCTTTATTCTATATTTTCCTTGAAATCTAAGCTCCATCTTAAAAACAATCATTCTCAATAACATCTCCTACTCTCTTTCCTTATCACTCCTCCACCTGCCTTTCTTTCATAGCCAAATTCCTTGATAAAGTCATAGAGACGAATGGATCACACCCTATGGACCTTTGCCTCCGGCACTCACCAACTGTTCACTCTAGCAGTTTTAATTAACCAAATGTGAGTCTCCCCCACCAAAAAATTCATAGTCCCAATGTGATGGTGTTAAGACATGGAGATGGTGGGAGGGAGGGAGTTCAATCATGGGGGACAAGTATGAATGGGGTTGGAAGGCTTTTAAGAAGAGGCCATCACTCTTTCCACTATGTGAGGATACTGGACAAGTCAGGGGTCTCCAACCCAGAAGGCAGCCCTCATCAGAACCTGTCATCCTGGTCTCAGCTTAAGCCGCCTGCTCTGCGGTCTTCCAGAACAGCAGTCCAGACAGACTAAGCTAATGGCCAAGCTGAATATACTTCTCAGTTCCACTTTGCCTTTCTGTGTCACTGGGTGCAGCTCACCTCCACCTCTCCCCCTCCCCAGAGCACCACAGATGGATGGGCTCCCAGAAGACAGCAGCCAGATCCTCTTCACCTCCACATACTCACCCTCAGCAGAATGGAGGCACAGAAAAATAAAAGGCTCAGTCTTTCATACTGAGCATCCTCCCTCTCCCTGTGTTGGCTCCTCATTTAGCTCCCTTCACTTACTATCCCTTGCCTCCCTTCATAATTTGAAGTCCACCCTGACCTCACTCCTCCTGGCCTCCACTCACTCCAACGTCAGATACTGACTCGCTTCCTGTATTGCTTATAATGCCACAAAACTTTCTCTCATTTGCAGGCATCCATGGATGGCTCCTTACTACTACGTAGACCTCAGCACCTAAAATACAGCATGTTTAAAATTGAACTCATTATACCTACCCATCTCTAAAACTCCCTTCCAAACTTAGGAGCACGACCTTCTACTCACTCACTTGGGACAGGATTGTGGGACACGTGCTCCCAGGTACATGCTCTCAGGGGCTCCTTCAATTCCACCCACCTCATGTCCCTCAGCCTGTCCCAGCTCTGTGTCCATATACGGCATGAGACTCCATCCAGTCCCTCCTTCTCTCCTGCTTATAATGTTGCTGCTGCTCTCCTTGTTCTCATCCGTTCTCCAAATGCTTTTAAGGTGATAATTTGTCAAGGAAAACTTAATTGGGTCAAAATTCAACTTTTGTCTTCATTGCTTGCAAAATGAACTGTAGACTTATTCACCAGCAGTACTTAATCTTCCCCATGCCCCCAGCCTGCCTGTTCTGGTCCAGTTCCCTCTCCATCCTCCAAACTGATCCTACACTAAGGCTGCCTAAGCCCTGGGCAGTGACCCTGTGCTCCTCCTGGTCTCCTTTCTGGCACATCTCCTTGCTTGTGAATGTAGAGAAAACTCCTACTCCTACTCCTACTCTGTGTCTAAATAGGCCTCATCATTACTTTTGTGAATGGACCACCTGAGGCACTTAGAAGCTCCTCATCCCTGATGGATGTTACTACATTACAGATCTCTGGGTCATAGCAATTACCATAGTGTTTAATGCTTATTTATATTCTTCATCCCCTTTATGACCTGTGATCTTTGAAGGAAAGCCTATTTGTTGTCTATTCCTTTGTATGAGAAGTAGGACATAGTGAAACATCGGGCCTAACGGGTCAGACTTTAGCTGCACACTCTCCAAACACATGTGAACATTTGTATTAGAAACCCACTTTCTCAAACCTCCTGTTCTTTAACCTTAAAATGTGGATCAAGCAGAGTGGAGAATGCTTGATGTCGTGCCTGGCACTGTAAAGGCCACTGGTACATAGGATCTGCTGTCATTTCTAGTGTTCCTACTGCTGCCGCTATGGATTCCCCAGGGTTCTTCTCAATACCGGCTACCCCTTAAGCACTCAGTAAATGTTTTATCAATGAAGAGTTTGTACTTGCTGTGAATACATATGATTACTTTAAATGATTGTCTTTTTGACAATGACTCTGCTATTTATTGTTGTTTTTCCTATAACTTCTAAAATGATCTTTCCAAGTAGATATTCATTAAATGCTTATTGACTACATTTCTCAGTGATTTTTCACTTCTTAGGAAAAAAGAAGAAGAATTATTTCTCATGTATATTAGATTTATGCACAACTGGCAGTCACAGTTTTATATATAGTAATAAATTTATAGTCTTTGTTTGGATTCTACCATTTTTTCCTATTTAAACTGTCAATAAGAAGTTAGAGTTTGGGCTTTTTAAAATAAGCCAATTTAATATACTGAAAACTTGTGATCAGTTTTTAAAGCTCTTGAAAATATCATAGACTGTGCACAGAGTAAAATTAAAGCCCCCATGTGTCATTCCTGAACTCAGAAGATTATACAACATCACAATATATGGATCAAAAGTAAATGGCATGTTTGTAGATTTAATTAAGAAAAAGATTATCGTACCCAAGTGTGGTAAGCTTGCTTCGTGTTATATAGATACAATAAAGTGACTATCAAGCTGTCTAGGTCACTGGAGAGAGAAATTCAGCATCCCATGGTTCTCCTGGTATTTCCAACCGAGCTGGGTGGCCAGTGTATTGATGGTGTTTGCCATAGCTACTGTGGGTGACAATGACGATGACCCCATGTGTGGATATCCATGAATTCATACTTCAAATTATCAAACATTCTGCAAAATGCCCTTTGTTAAAGACATTACAGGGTTGTTCAGAATATGCTGAGTCGGAATCTTCAAAACCAAGAAATTGGGCCAAACAAAGAACAACAATGAAGAATAATACCAGAAACCGGTGGCCCTGATACCTCCACTTCTTGTACCCATTAAGCCCTGTGCAATCTTCTAGACTAATAGCAGCCACGCTTCATTGCGCTTGCTGTTTTACCTGTGCCCTCTCCTGCCACGCTGCTGGCTGGTTAAGATGAAAGAATACATCTTATTTATCCTACATCTTAGTGCTTAGGCCAAGACCTAGAACATAGAATTACTCACCAGTAAAATGAAGTGAATGGGTAAATGAAATGCATGCCAAGGCATCTGGTTCCTGCGAAGTGTCTGTTAAATCTCAGAGGATTCATAGAATTTCTAAACAAAGTCTTTGTACTTAAAGGCCTTCAGGAGCAACCCCATTTAACAATGGACACTGTTCTTCCCTGTGCCACCTGAAAACTCAGGATAACAGAGGGTTTGCTGTCTTCTGAGACCATTTATTCACCTTTGAACAGCTTAAATGAGAAAGTTATTTATTTTGTTGAGCTGACTCTCTGGCTTCCTCCTACACATTCTAATTGAACCTTGGAGCTTTCGGTGAACAAATACAACCCCTCAGAAGATTATCTGTCATGGATTTGAGAGTCTTGTCTGGCTAGGCCTTACTTGTTTTCAGACAGAACTTGTTACTAGTCTAATGTCTTTCCATTCACAAATCCTAATAAAAGATTATTGGAAGCCTGATGGAAATTGCTCAGCCCAGAAATATCCAAGTGTTGGCTACCTTCTTCAAGTGTCACCCTTCTTTAATCAAAAAGAGAGAAAAGAATGTACATTGCTGAATACCAATCATGTCTCATCTGGTCCACACACTTCATTTGATCTAATTTAATTCATCTCATCCAACCGTGGAAGACGGGCCCATCATGGCTCCCCTTGTACAGATAAGCTAATAAACATTGTTAGGGAAGCCAACTTTTTCTGGTTCAAAAATATGGGTTGCATTTGATTTTCTTTTGACTTACATAACTGAAAAATTGGCATAAATTAATGTGCAAATTTGAAAAATGACTCTATCAGCAGCAGAGAAATTGCCTTCCCCTGGGTAGGCACCATGGATTTGGGACTCAGAGGAATCTTGGCTCCATTTCCTGGCTCTGCCTCTTCATGGCTAAATAATCGAGCAAGTCCTGTTAACTCCTCTGTGACCCACTCCCTAATTTGTGTAATGATGAGATCCATACAGACTTTGTAAAGTTCAAGTGAGGATAAAATGGGCTCATGTATGTGAACGTGGAGGTACAATGTCCAGCACGGGGCAATGGTGATGATGGTGAAGACAGAACTGGGATTGAACTAAAGGACAGGAAACTGCCATTGCTGAAGGGGCTTTAGCAATTGCCTCATCAAATCTCCTCATTTACATACATGGAGACTGCACAAGATCAGGCGGAAACATGGGTTTTGGTGGGTCAAGGTCGTAGAACAAGACAGCAGTTGACCTCTGCTCCCAAGGGCTGCTCTGTACCCGCGGTCCACAGAGGGTTCCCTAGGTCTAGCATTTTCTCACACAGGTCAGGACAGCAGTGAGCAGCCAAGGCATCCCATGCTCAGCTCGTCCTCCAGCCTATGGAAAGGTGCAGGAGCAAGATGAAGTGGTCTCCTCTTTGCACTCTCTTCCTCTGGGCTTCCCTTCACACTCACTTTGCTAAGGACAGTCACTTGAAAGACAAATCTCCATTTCTTTGGGCCCACCTGCTCCTCCCACTCACCTCCAGGTGAAAGATACTTATTTGTGCATCTCAATTTCAGATGAAGGCTGCCTCCCAGGGACAGGAAACTCCATGACAGGGTCCCCCTGATCCAACATTCATCCCCTTCCAGGAGCCTGCGAGGAGGATAAGAGCAGCCTGTCAGAGCCGCTGCCCCAGGACAGGCCCTCAGGCAGACAGATGTGCCCAGTGTGAAGAGAAGTTTTCAAAAGCCGTCACTCTCAGCCTGGGGCAGAGCAAACAGGGCTGGGACCATCAGAGCCAGCTGCTGGCCCCTCAGGGCTGAAGCCAGGCTATTGGCTTTTAAATCCACTCTCACTTTTCCCTCCTGCGTTTAGTTTGGTACATTTTGTTCTGTTTTTCTCTATGGTGTATCTGTAAAATTATTTTTCTAGACTCATCTCTTTCACACCCATGTGTAGCAGTGACGCAGGATCAAAAAAACAGGTGTCCACCTAATCAGGACTGGGGGAAATGAACAAAATGGGAGGAAGGACAGGCACATGGAAACCAGTTCCTGGTTCTCTGGAGTTCCCTCCTGTCACTCTGCGCCAGTGTCCTCAGTCAAAATGGCAGAAGGGTAGCTGGAAAGAATGTTCCTGTTCTCTTCTCTTCCTTCCCACAAAATTGAAGGACAGTTAGAAGAGGTGGGGAAAGCAACCTGATTTTCAATTCAAAAGAGGGTGATTTTCACAAACTTCAAACATGGTGAGTGGAGTTCTCCCAGGTGTTCTGGAAAGGATGGGTCAGCTTTCTGTTCACACGTCAATACATATTTGGCCTCATTGAATTGTTTTATAACTTTTAACGTTTTTCCATATCTATCTCATTTTAAATCTTGAGACGAGAGCACCAAATGGGTATAATTATTTTAGTGATTTTAATTATTTCCTGTCTTCTACTGCTTTTGGTGTGGATTTGTTCTTCTGAGGATCAAACCCAGCCCCCTTTTACTAGGGCTCCAAGATGTAATGTTAAATAATTTATTTGTTGACTTTTTCATTTTTTATGAAATGAACTCCACACAATGAACTTTCCTCTTAGAATTGCTTTCATAGATTCCCAGAGATTTCAATATGTTGTATTTGTGTTCTCATTCACCTCTAAAAAATTTTTAATCTCCTCCTTGCAGTCTTCTGCAACCCATTGTTCATTCAGTAGCATATTATTTAGTCTCCAGGGATTGGAGTAGCTTTTATTTCTTATTTTATCATTGACTTCTAATTTCATTTCATTATGATCTGATAGAATTGAGGGTAGTATCTCTACTTTTTTATATTTACTAGTATTTGCTTTGTAGCGTAATATATGGTCTGTTTTAGAGAAGAAGCCATGCGCTGCTGAGAAGAAAGTGTATTCGCTTGTTGAAGGATGAAATGCTCTATATATGTTAGTTAAGACTGAGTTATTGATTGTGTTATTGAGTTCTATAATTTCTTTGTTCAGCTTTTTTTGGAAGACCTATCCAGTGGTGAAAGAGGTGTGTTAAAGTCACCCAAAATTATTGTGTTGTGGTCTGTTTGGCTCTTGAACTTGAGAAGAGTTTGTTCAATAGATAAATGGATTAAAAAAAAAAAAAACGTGGCTTATATACACAATGGAATATTACCCAGCAATAAAAGAGAATTAAATCATGGCATTTGCAGGTAAATGGATGGAGTTACACATTCTAAGTAAAGTTAGCCAATCCCAAAAAAACAAATGCCAAATGTTCTCTCTGACATAAGGAGGCTGATTCATAGTAGGGTAGGGAGGGGGAGCATGGGAGGAATAGATGAACTCTAGATAGGGCAGAGGGGTGGGAGGGGATGGAAGGGGGCATGGGGTTAGAAATGATGGTGGAATGTGATGGACATTATTATCCGAAGTACATGTATAAAGACATGAATTGTTATGAATATACTTTGTATACACCCAGAGATATGGAAAATTGTGCTCTATATGTGGAATAAGAATTGTAATGCATTCCACTCTCATATATAAATTTATAAAAGTTAATTTAAAAAAAAGAAAATGAAAATGTTAAAAAGGAAAAGAAAATGAAGAAAGAATAGGAAAGAGTAGAAGAGAAGGGACATCCCCGTGCCAGCTGCAATTTCATCAGCATCAGTGCTGTCATGAGGGGTCCCTTAGAGAGGGGTGCGAAATTCCCTCCACACAGGAGAAGTGAGGTCCAGAGAGCGTGTGCTGCCTGCCTGAGGTCATCCTGTCGGGGAGAAGGAGAGCTTGAACCCAGTCCTTCTCACCATATCCAACACATAGCTTTAGAAATTTCTGTTGTGTTGGTTAAATATGTTAATGGTTATGGTTTATTTGATATTGCAATTTAGCAAAATGCTTTGCTATTGAAATAGTCCCCCAAACTTGGAGTTTAAAATCTGCTCAATAAAACTATTTACACAGAAGTTCATCATGGAAAACTTTAATAAATTTTCCTCAGAATTACAGGTTGCAAACATTGTCTTTAATTAATAAACACTTTATATTTGGAGGGAAAAGTCTTACGATTTTTGTACTAGATGTTTGGGGGTATTTTTTTCTTTTTGGTTAAATATGGGAGGACTGTCCCCAGCAATCACTTCCTCTTCCTTTCCTTATGATATTCTGAATTTTCTGTGAGAAATTTCCCATTTCTAGTCCTCAACACTATAGGGAGTAGGTGACCCACGCCCATCCCATCAGAACAGAGAATTCACCCATCAGTACTGATGGGTTTAGGGAGGGGCACGTGACCCAGTTATGGTCAATAGACTACATAAGGCTTTTTCTGAGACTATATTGGGAAAGAAGCATGTTCATGAATCTGTAGACTTTATCGTGGAAATGCATGAGCCTAGGGCTGTGGGAGGCCACCAGATGAACTCTTAGAATGAAGGATACCCAGTGGGGGCAGAGCCAAGAAATGGAGAAACCCTGACCTCTGATGGAATCTGCAGTATTGACTGGAACCATAATTTTTTTTTCTTTTCTTTTTCTTTTTTTTTTTTTTTTTTTTTGCCAGTTTCTCTTTTCTGTGATTATCAAGGAAAGAACTAACTGGTCCAATTTTGTTAGATAATCTTGATAACTAAAGATTTTGGAAAAGAGTCTCCCTAAATATGTGAATTTATTACCACAAAATTTGAAGTGAAAGTCATATGGGTCACTCATAACATAATTTGGTTTCTTCAGCAAGTACCATACAAGAAGAAAACGTCAGGAACAAAATTATTTTGATGATTTTGCCACTGATATGTCTTAAGCAGTACAAGAAAGTATCAGTCTCTTTTATTCCTCAGGTTAAATTTTTCTGAACCCCCAACACTCTTTTGGGGAAATGTTTTCCTTTCCTCAATGGAAAATTAGCACTTTTCTCATATCCAAAGGTTCGATTTGGTCAGTACCCCTCCAAGGAAGAAAAAGAAAGGCACACTTCTGTCACAAGGTCAACTGCTCTTCCATTCAAGCTTTCATTGAAGTGACTGAAGGATTCAGGATGATTTCTGGCCTGGACACAGTTTCCCTCAATGCAGGGGGGAAAGAGTGTCCTTTCTTCCTCCATAAGACGTTCAGGTATTGTCACCACATTCCAGCATGGGCCCAAGCTTACAGTGACAAAATATTCTAGAATATTCAACCTCCTGTCACTGATCGCTGACAACCCTGGGGCTCTCCAGCAACATGGTGCTAGGAGTGTGTGGCAAGAGAAGGCCCAGAGGTGTTAGGCATCAAAACAAAAAACCTTTCTCAGAAGGCCCTGGTAGTCCACTACACGTCCTCACACTAGTCTGACGTATGTGTTTCTCCAAGGCAGTATGCTTTAGAATGATTTCAAATTTGTAACATCAGAACAGGATGTTTTTTTCTATGAAGACTCTGCCTCCTACTACTTTTGCTCTGGTTCCCCCAGCACGAACTTCTGCATCTGTACGACCACGTACTTTGACACCAGTAGCGCCTCCCTGTTTTGGAACAGCATTAACATCTACTATGTGCATAAAGGAGTACTTAACCCACTTTCTGCCCTGTGCTATCTATGGAAATAACGCATCTGCCAGCCATGGTAAGATATTAATAGCACTCAAAAGATTATCCTTGTCTGCTACTCCAAGCCTGCTATTTACCATCAAAGAGGACTTCAAAATCTTCAAAACTTCACAGACCCGCAGTCCTTCCCACGGTCAGGGAGGGATGGGGCCTACCATGGATCCCTCTCATTCTGAATGAGAAGCACTGAGCCCCACCAACCGAGGACCTCAGTTAGGACAATAGTGAAAGCTACAGGCCACAGAATGAGGACAAGGAGAGCCACCTTCTCCACAGGAGGGGTTTTCTCAGCTCCCAGGCTAACCGCCTCTGCGGTGACATAAGAGATTATAAAGTAGCTTCTAGAATTCCCGGTTCATGTTTTGAAAGCAAATTGTGAATGTGGATTTGAAAACCAGGCCTCAATGTCCAGCAGTGGCAATCAGGCCATTGTAGACCATCTGAGAAGGGTAGACGCAAGCTGCCGGGCTTGGCACAGACACAGAAATGAGGGAAGGAAAACATTTCAGGAGGGACTCAGCCGGGGACCGGCCATCACCTTTCACTCCTAGGCTCCAGCTGCTCCTCGGAAGGGAGAGAGTGGCAAGAGGGAGCACAGGTGACCTGGGGAAAGGCAGGAACAACCTGCTCAGCTGACCTCTGGCTCAGCACCAGGTGGCTGTGAGGATCAGGGCCCGGCTGCTCCACCTACAAAGTCAAACTGCCAGGTGGGCCAGGGGCAGGTGTAAACAGAGGGGGACAGCAAATTGACTCCCAGCAAAACCTAGGGTCTTGAGCCGCTGCCTAGGGACTGTGCCAGGAAGCACTGAGAAGGGAGCAGACTCCCAGTCGTGACTGAGGACCACTGTCACTAGTGTCCTCCAGCAAGGCCTCCCTGAGCAGGGGGGCTCCAGACCTGCCACCGTGGCTGTGTTTGCCTGTGAAGGGACTGTTAACTGCTTTATTTGTTTGTTTGTTTTGTTTGTAATGCGGGGACTTTTGGTTTGTTTTTAGGGAAACTGTCAGTTCTGAGGGAAGCTGCGAGGCAGCGGATCTGCTCCGCCAGATGGAAGAGCGGTGGCCGCGGCCCCCGGGGCTGTGGGCGGACGGTGCTGGCTGGGCTCCCAGGGACCAGAGCCAGCCCGAGGACGTCGCCCTGCCAGCAGGACAAGGGCCTCCCTGCCAGCACCTGCGGCCTTCCAAAGGGGCGAGCCAGGGACCCAAGAGGCAGGACATCCTGTCCAGTCATGCAGAGCGGTCAGCAAGGACTGAGAGTGGCACTGGAGGGACAGAGAGCAGCCCTGAGCTCCGCATTCATAAGGGATGTCAGTTAACACCCAACACCGGAGAAGGATCCTCTGTTAAGTGGGTGTCAGTGTTCTGTCTGTGCACTTTGGTGTCTGTGGTCCTTTGTAGCTCCCTGCTGAGGACACCTGGATTTCACAGGCCCTCCCAGAGACAGGGACTCCTTCCTGATGGGGAAATTCAGACCTCATGTTGTAACCCTGCCCTCTCCAATGTACAAATCATACCCGAAGGGAAGATACAAGCACCGTTTTGCAGACATCTAAAACATTTTATTTGTAATTTGTTTTCACATTAGAATTCCTGCAGGTGCAGATGTTAAAATTAAGAAGCAGAGACAAAGAAGAAAAATAAGTCTGATGTGTATTGCACAGTAGAGTGACTACAGATAATGCATGGTACTGTGAATTTCAAAAAGATTCAAGAAAGGATTTTGAATTCTTTTTCTACAAAGAAATGATAAATAAAGTGATAGATTTATACATCACACAAATGTATATAAGTATTGAATATTGAAGCACTAAGTGGGACCCCCAAAACATGTACAAATATGTGTCACCTAACAAAAGATCAAAGAAAGACAGAAGTTACAGATGAAAATATCTAAAATTCAGAGAACCAAAATCTTTCCATCAAGATAAAAAGTACCTAAGTAACTTTTGAAGAATTAAAATGTCATGGCAAAGGCCTGGATTTTCTGAGCCAGGTGATGAGAGAAACGTCTGATATGGAAGCCACATAGGCTGTGTTGGTTTGACTGGTAGTAAGATCCATTTAAAACAAAAGCTGAGTTACAAGCTTTGGCAGCCAAACTTCTTTAATGCATTCCTTATTTAACAAGTTTAGATGGAATGTTACTGCATAACACTTTTAAAAGGAAAAAAAAAAAACCTTCATTCTCAAAATGCCTAATTTTAGTTAGCATGGATTATGCTAAACACACACAAAGGATATTTTAGCTGCTCCCCAAACCGAAGGCAAAATATACTGGAATAATTTAAATACTGTAATAAACAAAGGAGAAAAGACATAATAAAAACTCTAAAATAGCAGGGAAAATGAACTCATTTTTAAAATTGGTCTTTAGCAGGTATAATGAAAAAGATAAATTTGAACAATTAGGAACTAATGAAGACTTTGTAAAAATTGCAATCTACAAAGAATAAGTGAGAAAATGCTTGGGAAACATAGACATACATTAAGAAACATGCCTGAGTGACAAATGCTCCAGGCTGTTAAGGAAATTAGTCAAGAAACAGAATTAACTTGCTATGACTTTTCAAAATTCTTACAGTAGATCAGATACTGGCAAAATTGTACACATTTTCAGAATAAGGTTAGGAAGGATGAGCTCAGATATTACCAGGTGGTAATTTTTCCACTACTCATATTAACCATTATTAAGATTACAAGGTTAGAAACTCAGCATTTGACAAAAAGATAATGTCACCAGGACCATAATCATCAAGAATATGGTAAAAAACATGAAGCACTCATAACGAAGCAATATTCATTCTTTCTCCCCTCAACATCATTGAAATACAATCTAAAGGAAGGAAAATAAAAGTTACCCTGGCTATGGAATATGAATATGTGTATATATCCTATCTATATACATGTAAGTGTATGTATACACATATATATTTATCTAAGTACATTGAGACTTGACCTTGGCAAGGGAAGATTGGTAATGATCTTCACATAAAAGAAGTCTCTAGTGAAAGGTTACAGCTGATCAGAAGACTGATTTCCATCAGTCCACACCCTCCTGTTGATGTCAAGACCAAACACTGTGACACTTGGTGATGCCTCAGTAGTGAGGGTAATTTTAAGCTGTAAACTTTCCTTGCACTGGGACTTTGTGGTTAGCTTGGTATGAGTAGAAAGGAGTGTATCTAAAACCTCAAAGCCAAGAGAGAAAGTAGCTCTAAGTGAGAACACTGGAGACAAATATTGAAAGGAAAGCAAACCTTTAATAAAGATGAATAGGTGGGTAGAAGCAAGCAATCGGTAGAAGGATGTTCCTGAGCCAGTGGCAATCCTAATGAATTATTCACAAGGACAAGCCTAAGGCCTGGTAGGAGCCATCCTGTCCTTGCTCGGCAGTTGCTAGTGTCAAACTGAACCTCATGCACACGTGGCCAGCCATGGGGAAAGCAGATTCTGGCAGATTTGGGGGACTACCTTCGATTGTTGAAAATTACCTGTGTCCACCTTGTTAGGAAGAAAAATTAGACACACAGGGGGTGAAATGATAAAGACAATGCCACCTTATAGGATATTAAATCCCCTTCTCTTGAGCTCATTGCCAGGTTCAAGACTAATACTAGCTTTCTTACCTCCAAACAATGAAAGGAAGACGGCTTCTTAAAAATAATAATAATAATAATAATGCCAATTTATTCTCAATCTTGTACATTTTAGTTTCATTGAGTTTCTATTTTCTTCTTTTTTAGTTGTAAAACAGATGATCTTTTTTTAAGACCAACTTACCAAGATTAGCGTAAAAATTAAATTTCCTATCCCTAGCTCATGGTGAAGTCATTCATAAATCTTGACATATTATATGTGATTCAGTACCATCATCCCAAAGTTTTGTAGACAGCCAACCCAGACTTAACATATACATGGGCTTTGGGGGAAATGTGTATTATACTTCCTAATACTGTGACACTCTGATGGGTCCAGATATACAGTGATAAATAGAAGAGAACTCTGCCCTCAGAATGCGTGTTCTATGGAAAAAAGGGACATCACAATACAATGTGACAATGGTTCTGGTGTACATCAATGGCTGTTTATGGGGAATATACTTATTCCACTCAGGCCAAGGAAGACTTTTTGGAGAAAGTGAGATCTCAGCTACAAAAAAAAAGAAGAAGAAGAAGAAGTATAAAATTTAGAAAAGTGAGAGAGTATTTTGATGGGAAGGAGGACCCAGACAGAATAAACATTTGCAAAATCCTGGAGGAGTCGTTCAAAGTGGGTTTTTTGGAATGGAGCACAGTTCAGTTTAAGTAAAATGAATTGTGTGATCCTATGTGTAGAGACAGATGGAGAGGTTTGTAGAAGCCAATCCCTTATACAGCATACAACAGGGTCTGCACTCTCTCTCTAAGTGATGTGAGTAGGCGGGAGATAAACCCTTTCAAGTTCCAGTTATCTCATTGACAAAAATCTCTACTTTTATTATCTCTAACATCTACAAGTTCAAACAGTAATGATTCTAAATCAGTATGACTGTTAATCAATTTGCAACAAAGGAGAAAAGATTGTTGAGATGCTGTAAATCTAACTGAGAAATAAAATGTCAAGAGAGAGAACCATACTGTTTGAGAGATATGCTGAGCTTAAAAGAAAAATTCCTTACTCAGTGTTTCGGAGGTGTATATCAAATCCTGTCCAAAATTGAATTCAATACACACTGTTTACATAGTTGTATTTTTAAGAGGTTGAGAGTGTGGAAACCTCTTTAATGGCTTTCTTTCTATACTGACACTTCTGATATTGTGATGGTCTACCTCTAATGAGAAGCGCCATACAATTTCTGATTGACTTCTCTTTCTCTCCTGTGTAGAACCAGTGTAGTAGTGGTAGTAATTGACCAATAAGGATACTGCAATGAGATGAGGCATTGAGATATATATATATATATATATATATATATATATATATATATATATATATATATGCATTGGTTGATTGCTTTAATTTTCAGTGTTTTAGAGACACTTCCTTCTGAAAGTTCTCTTTGTCCTGTCTTTTTTTCCTTGTGTCCTGGAAAAAGGGAAGAGAATGAGAGGATCTTCTGTGGTTGAGTCTAAAAATAACATTAATTATTCAGCAGAAAAGGCTGGGAGAGTAAAAGTTGCATTATGTGTAGTATAAGTGTTGCATCTCTATTACTTTAGCACTTAGGTATTTGCATTTAAAACCCAGAGCACAAATATTGTGAGTCAGTATCAATTTTGCTTTAAATCAGTTGGGTAGGTCCAGAGCCAAGGCACACTGGCAGCCAGGGCACCTGTAAGGGAGATGATGAATTGAGTCCTTAAGTCCTTGGCAGAGGAGCTGACTTAGAGATAAGAGATAAGAAAATTAGTTTGCAATAGACTCTCTAATGATTAGATAGGATGGAAATCAGAAGCTCTTCTGAGATCCTGATTACTTTTTTTTTTATCTTGGCAACTTATTTGGTACATCAGCATATTTTACAACTTTCCCCCCTCAGTCCCTTCAGTAACATCTTTTGCTTGAGTGAGCAGTAAATAACAAGGAAAACCAGGGACAATTAACTATTATTGTAGCCCTATGACTAATGAAAATACGTACATTGCACTTTGGGGGAAAATGTACTTATTAACATGCCTGTGGGGGGTCGGTTAATGTTGCTATTTTAACTTCGCTTGGAGAAACTAAACTAGAATAACTTACCCAAGGTTATCCAGCAGTCTGTAGCAATCAGAATTACACAGCAGAGTTCTTCAGCAATGGCCCAAAGACACATTGTAAACATGGTCAAGAGTACTGGCAGCATCCTCTGTATAAACCCCAGACTCCAAACACAGACTCTGTCTTTACATAGTGCAACTCTGTAGCTAACTGACTCAAAATGTATGTTTGAATTAGTAAAGCTTAATACTTAATCCCAAACTCTTCACAAAATTCATTCATTTCATTTTTTTTCAGTCATTTTTGAGGAATCATGAATTCAATAGAACATTCAAGGTTCAAAGAAGAAACATTTATGGTTGAAGAAACAATCATTGAAGTTGCCATATGAATTCATTAGCTGTTACATCACACTTATTTTAATTAAAAAAAATTTACTGAGCACTTTATCTGTTAGCAAAAATCTCAACAGAAGAGTATAATGTTAGACTTAGGGCACGTACAGAAGGTTTTCCTTACATAATATGAAAGAGTGTTTGATCCTGTAACTAATGGTTAGCTGCTGGAAAATTCCAAGCAAGTTGGCAGCTCACTTAGATTTATGATTGGTCCCAGTAACAGTCTATATGATGAGAGAGTAGAAGTTGGTGCAAGAGTTAGAAAATAACAGTCCTTTTCCAAGAAAGAGATGATAAGGACTCGAACTAAACCACTGGCCATGGGTATGGAGAGATGAAGGCAGATTGTAAGAGACATCCGTACTCCCCAGATGTATCGCCAGGGGTAACAGGAGTGACTGGATGTAGGCAACAAGAGAAAGGGGAAGGATGAGATGACTGTCTGTTCTCTGGCTTGAAGAACTAGGTGGGTGACATTCAGTGAGACTAGAACCACAGGAAGCAAATCAGGCAGGTGCTGGATGCAGTGCAACAGATTCAGAATGGAAAACATCTTCGTTTTGAACTATGTTGAGCTGAAATGCCTGGAGACATCCAGAAGGTGATTTCCAGGGGGCAGTTTTCCAAACAGGTCTGAATCTCAAGTGCAAAAGCGCATGAAGTTTCCAGAGTCATGATGTAGCCAGTCCTTGTGCATCTTGGCTGACCTTGATTCTTTATCCAGCTGGTGTTTGATCTTGAATAGAATTTATCATCTGGAGAACTCCAAAAGTAGATACAGTCATTCATTTTCTCTTTGACTTCATTTGCCTCTAATGCTTTCTTTTAAACCACGAACTGTTCTTATGATCCTGGCAAGTTCTGGGAAAATATGCAATTAAATATCAAGATGTGGCTAATAAACTTTGAAACACTTTTATAAAACCATGATAATAGGGAGTGTAACTCACTGCTGTTTCCCATCTTTTATTTAATTCTAATGACATCCCTGAGTATTTTTTAGTATTTGTTCTCTGCCTTGTAGGAGTCAGTAAAGCAAAGTAATCTGCCAAATGTTGGACAGAAGAAAACAAGTAAGATGGTCATAATGATAAGGATGATCCAACACATGTAAATAACATGTCTTCACACTAGGTATTCAATAAGTATTTTTCTTGCCTGCTTTAATAGCTCTAAGTGCTTATAACAACTTCTGTGACATAAAACTAAATCTGTAATAATAATGAAATCATTCCTAATCATTGCAGTTGGTTTGACCTTAACAACATTTCTAAGGTTTTCTTCTAGCACTTTTGTTTGCATTCAATGTGACAGGAGACCTGGATGCAGTAACTGGGGATTTTTCTCTTTAACTAGAGAAGATTTACTTATTCAGGAATATTTGTCTTCTGAAGTAAACCCAAAACTGATCATTGTGAAGTTTTGAAAAAAAAATAAAAATAAAATAAAAGGCAAGAATGTTATATGAATTGTGATAGACCCATTCCAGGTTATTTCAAAAGTAATTCTCTATAAAGTGAAAAAGTTGTCACTTGTCTAGAATGTAGGAAAAAGGAAATCTTCAGCTACATGTGGACTAATAGCGACACCACGTGGTATTATGCTGGAAATGCTTTTAATCTGGTTTTGAACAGGTGAAAATTACAACCTGAAATTGTAATCAGCGTGTCTGTGATGCATCTGCAAATCAGGAAGAGTTTTTAAATTATAATTGTTAACTGATGCTCTGAGATACAATTTTGTCTCCATCCAAGACCAGAGTCCACGAAGAAATTCCATAGGACAACTGTGATTAATGTTTATAAGCACAAGTAATTTTGCTTGATTTGGGGGAAGAGGCAGGAGGCTGTGTGACTTCAGCGTGGTATAGAAGCCTCAGCTGCTGACGATGATCAGTTACCTATGGGAAAGTTCCCCAAGTGATGCCTAATTCTACTTTGCTCCTTGTTGGGTGCATGATTTGGAGCCTATTACTTAAATAAGTTTATATAATTCATCTGTGAGGCGAACGTGATAATCACTACACTATGGAAGCCGTCTATATAATACATCTGTGAGAAAACCTTCTCTCACTGGGATTTGTGAAGAATCACAAGCTCGTGCACGTGTGCATGCATGCAAAGCCCCAGTAACAGGCGCTCACTCACACCTAGTGCCTGTTTCTTACCTCATCTTCAGCTGGTCGATGGGATTGACCTACCAATCTATACACATAGACTTTCTCTCTTCATTCATGGAATAAAAGCAAGTTAGAGTGACAATAGTCAACCATAATTTATTGTGTTTTTCAAAATAATGAAGAGAGAGGTTTTTAAATGTTTTCAATACAAAGACCTGATAAATGTTGGAAGCAGTAGATTAGCTAGTACCCTGATTTGATCATTGCACATTGTATACATGTGTCAAAATATCACAGAGTATGCCACAAATATATACAGTTATTATGAGTCAACAAAAAGATAAGAATACAAATGAAAAAGAAACTGGCTGAAAAATATAAGACAAAGTTATTCCTAATCCTTGCCTTCAGGGAAAGGTGGTTTTAGAATCAGGTTTTATCTTCTAAAAAAAATGTACCTGGGTATTTTTAATTTTTTTTAAAATCACACAAGAATTCAGATGGAAAGAAATTGACTTTGACCAAATCCTACTCTAGTAGAAGAATTTCTGGACTTCTTGTCATCAAGTTCAATGATAGAACAGGGAAACAGAAAACCTCTGCCCAAGTTGCTCATTCCCCTGGAAGTACCCAGACTGGGGTCTCAAGGGGGCATCCAAGATGCACAAAGTGTGGCCTTCAAGAAAGCTTGGTTTAACTGGGGTGTCTATGCTTTGTCCTGTGTGGCTCACAGTGGCCCACCTGGGAGCTCTTTTCTGCCCCACTTGGTGGCCATCCTGCATTCTCCCATGCTTTAAGATTTATTGATGGGGTTTGACAGTAAAGTGGTCCAGCAAACAGAGAAGTTGTAGATTTAAGATAAGAATGAATGTTACTTTAGGACATGAGATACTACATTCAAAGTTCAGATTTGATATTGTGAAGCAGAATTTTCTTTCCAGAATTGGGGGAAACAATTACATGTAGACTCAGGTGTCTTAGAAGTGCACAATCCTATAGGTCAGTGGTTTTGAATGTGAGAAGTATCGGATTCCCTTTCAGATGCAGTGTTTCATCTTCTCAGAAAAAAATGTGTTTACACATATAAAGTTTTTGGTTCAACTTTAGAGGCTTCCGTTTCCATAAAGCTTACCAAGAGACCTCTTAGAAGTTCAAGACCAAGGGAAGAACTTGAACTAGAAGGGATTTGTTTGAGTAGAATGAGAAAAATATTTAATATTTATCAAAAAGGTTATTGACGTCAACATGGGCCATCAAAAGGGACACAGCTAGTGGGGGGGAAGAAGATGGCAACAGGCCATAGTGTCTCTCAGTGGACTGCAGGTAGGTACCAATGACAAAGAAAGTTAGTCACTCTGGATGTGGGTTATGAGGGACACATGGGAGCATGTAGGAGCACAGAGGTGGCACTTGAAGCTGGAGGGTCTCCTTGGTGAACATGGAACATGGATAGGGTTTCAGAGTTAGATTTATTTGGAATATGGAGTAGAGCATCAAGTGACCCAATAGGGGATCTGAGTATAGAGGCGTGGGCCAGAGGGGCTTCTCACTGCTCAGTTATGTATCAATGTCTATGACCCAGGACTGAAAAGTTCATGGCAAATATGTAAACATCCCTGTGGCTCCTTCTCTCTGCAGAAAAGATATGTTGCAGCTTGGAAGAAATCCCAAGGACACAAGTCCAATGTACTTGTTCAAGGAAAGACAAGGCTCCTGAACCAGCAGTTGCTCTTCAAACAGTGGTAAGGGGCCACTTTAAACAGGGGTATGTTTTTTTGTTTTTTTGTTTTTTTTCTAGGAAGGGGAACCAGAGATTTAACTCAGGTGCACTTGACCATTGAACCACATCCCCAGCCCTATTTTTTGTATTTTATTTAGAGACAGGGTCTTACTGAGTTGCTTAGTGCCTCTCTTTTTGCTGAGGCTGGCTTTGAACTCGCAGTCCTCCTGTCTCAGCCACCTGAGCTGCTAGGATTACAGGCATGCACACTGCACCTGGCTAAACAGTGGTATGTGAAGTGAACATGGTGAAAGTTTAAATAATTGCTTTGGTCATTGAGTTATACTTAGGGCATGAGTTAATCGGTGATATTTTGAATCTTTTTAGCAACAGAGTTTAGCTTTTGCTTTTTCCTCCTATAGCCCTTGAGACATTGAAATAAAGCAAGCCTCGAGTCAGGGTGCATTGCCCTAGGATAGAGGGGGAATACTTGTAATGTCTCACACAAAAGTCCTGTTCAGCTTTGAATTTCAAACCAGATATTTTTTGTTTTGCTCTCTGGTTCCCAGGGAGCCTCCCTCTCCAACAAAAGCAAAATAAAAAATAAGGACTTACTTGGAATTTCCAAGGCTGAGTTTTAGCTACTAAGAACCAAAGCCATTGAGAAAGAAAATAAGTGCATGACTTAAGGGAAGCTTCCCCAAGGCTAAAGAAAGACCTCGGAAAAAGTCAGAAGGGTTGAGGTGAGATTGATGGTGCTGCTTCGATCATCAGGAAGGGACTTAACCAGACAACCCCTGACCCTCCACCTGGGGTTGGGAGGGACCACAGAAATCCCAGGGTGGTTAAAAGGCCAGTGTTCTGGTTTCCATAAGGATCTCTGAGGCTGCCTGATGGAGTCCCAAGCCCACAGGTGACAACTCTAATGAAAATATTAAGAAGGCACAGTAAAACAAAGCAGACGGGTGAGGGAATTTTATCTCATTGTGCACATCCACCTGGATGGTGCAGGTTGGAGGAACCCCTTGGATACTTCAGCTACAGAAATGAAATGCCCTGGCTTTTGCTTTTGTGAGAAAAATTGGAAGGACAGATATTAAATTGAAGTAAAAAGTTATGTAGTATCATGATCAATATCAGTTATGAGATCAGAGGCTTCTTTGATCTGAGGATACTAATGAGCAAGTAGCACACTTCCGACACTA
The DNA here is from genome assembly GCF_021218885.2 of Marmota monax. Classification (NCBI taxonomy): domain Eukaryota; kingdom Metazoa; phylum Chordata; class Mammalia; order Rodentia; family Sciuridae; genus Marmota; species Marmota monax. The sequence goes on along the minus strand of NW_026695150.1, from coordinate 2,148,399 downwards.
GCAGATGCAGTTTGGAAATCTAGTTCACATAGCTATTGATCTGTGAAAAGACTTTCTCTGTACTTGTAGATAGAATTGAGCTAGGAGATGTCCCAGACATGAGGAAGAGGCTCCAGGTGTGAGGGCAAGCTAGTCACAGAAGGATCCAGGCCTGGGAGTGGGTTTAAATAGCCAGGCTCCTCTTGGCTTATCTTTACCTGGTCCACTTGAAAAGTGCTGGTTGCAGGGTGCTCTGGTGGGCTGGGGTATAAAGAAGTGGGACAGGCAGCCTCAGAGATCCTTAAAGAACCAAACCCTGGCCTTTTAACCTCCCTGGGATTTCTGTTGTCCCTCTCTCTACTTGGACACGCATTCTACTTGGCCGACATCCGTGGACACAAGGATACAAAAGAGCATGGAATATTAATCCAACTCCCAAGTTTACTGCATCTGGCACATCCTGTGCCTCTGGGAAGGGCTGGGCGGCGGGGATTGAGGGTAACGAGTGAGGGGACAGATCATAAAAGGCCTTATCACTCCAGCAAGTTTGCTTACTTTTAAAAAATCATAACCCTAATAACACTTTGAAGAATAGTTTCAGGAGGGGATGTCTAGCCTTAAGACAGACGTAGAAGAACTGTTGACGAGGGGGAGGTGGATACCGTACAGCCGTGGACCAGGCTGTGTTCTAGTTGACTTGTTTCAGAGCCACTGCACAGAGAAAAACCAGGGATCATGCCTAGATTTCTCTTTTTCTATTTTGGCAGATGAAGATCTGAAACTATAGGAGGAAGTACCAAACATCTCCTTGTTGCTGCTTATAATGATGTAAATCTTGGGTTTGGAGTTGGTGCAGAACGGACCCTGCAAAGCTCCTCAGTGTGGGCCCAACCCCTCACTCTTCTTCCCCACTCACACATCAGGACTCCGACCAGCGAGAGCTATTCTGATGCACACCATCTAAAACCATGCAGTAAAATGCTCTGATATTTAAGGACATGTGCTGAGTGCCAGGAAAGCCACACAAACTCTCTGGGTCTTAGATTCCACACATTCAAAAAAAAATAGGTGGCATTTGATCATTACTAAATTTGCTCCCTATTCAATTATGGAATCTCTGTGTTTTTCCTATAAACCCCTTCTTAGTCACTTGTCACTCTCACCAGTAATGAGATCTGTTTATCCCTCCTCCTCATCACCACTGATATTTCTTTCTGCTGCCTATCTAAAGCCTTAATTCAACCTTTTGTTGACCACAAAATTGTCTATTTATAGAATAGAAATGATTTCAAATGTATTGTCTCCACGACCATGCTGGCATTGGTCTCAGGAAAGACAGCTGAAAAGCTTTCTCTATGCACATTATGAAAAGCTTTGGATACTACTGGATGCACAAGCCTCTCCCAGATGGAGGACCTTGGGACATCCTCCCATCACCAGCTGTGGCATGCTTAGGGCATGCTCCAGTCCCAGAAAGGGGGGACCAGGTCAGTTCTCCCTCCACCCCAGCCCTCTCCCAGGGATATCATGCTTGGACCACTGACCCTATTCTGGGGAAGAGGCAAGCAGGGTCTGTCTGTGAGCAATAATCTTGCTGCCATTCAGTACCACCAGAGCCCAGGAGCCCCTGAGCCCTGAGGCACAGTTCTTCTCCAAATCCTGGTCCTCTATTTGAATGTCAGTCTTTTAATTAGATAGAGGCAGAGGTTGTCTGGAGACCTTGCTGAGCACTCAAGAAGGCCTGCCTACACCCCTTTCTCTGACACAAGAAGCAGCCCTGGAGAACTCTCAGCAAAGGCCTTCATTCTGAGGAGAGAGACTTCAAAGGCCCCAAATGAGGAAAGAGGTGTCGCTGGAAAATGTTGAAATGACAAATAGCAATATTTCCACTGACAAAAGATGAAGATGAAACAAATGTTAGAACAGAAAACACGGTTTTATTTTGCCACACTCTCACTGGAAGCTATCATCAAAGTCCTTAACTGAAATGAAAAAGGTACCGATATAACAAGCACACCGGAGCCAACTTAGATTTCCAACAACAAAAGTCATCTTTGAAATAACAAAAGCTTACAAAGTAATGGGAAAAAAATGTCAATGCAGAAAGTAAAGCATATGTCCCAAAATAGCCTTGTGCTGCACATTTGTTAGAAAACGTCAGAGTTGGGAGCCACTCAGGAATCGTCCGGGCAAACCCTTTCATGTTTCAAAGGAGGATAATCTGAACAACAAGGACTCGAGGAAAAACTTGCTCAAGGTCATGGAACTGGTTGGTGACTTTGGAATCCTTAGCAACTGTCTTCTCTACCTTCTTGGAGCAGAATCTGCAGTCTTCTACCTGCCAGTCTCTCCTTGCCTAGTTACTGAGGCCGCCCTGGTCAAGGCCCAAGTTCAAGTTCACCAGAGGCTGTGGCCTTGCGTTTCTCTGTGGTTGATCCATTGTGGGCTGTGTTCACTGAGCCATGGACTTGCTGGAGCCCCCTCATTACCACCCCATGTGCAGACCATGCCCTCTGCAGTTTGGTCTGTCTCACATCTGACAACCAGGACAGGGACAAAGTCTTTAAATTCCAGAAGAATGGACAAAAGGGATGGAAAGCTGGCTGAGGCCTGGTGCATCCCAGAAATTAAAATCCCCAGAATCAAACATTAAAGATAGGGGAAAGGACAGAAAGACCAAAAAGGTAAAATATATGATGCTTTTCCAAATCCTATGTACCAGGTGTCCTGAGGGTGAGTCCATAGTGAGACTTTCTGACCATGTTTTAGAAAGTGGCAAAATGATTTGAACTCTGAAGCTCAGTCTGCCTTCCAGATATACAGACCTCACATTATTCAGAAAAAAAAAAAAACATAAAAATGGGGGGTGGGGATGGCATGGAGCCTGTAGAAATAAACAGCCTCAGATCAAAAAGAGAAAGAGCCAGCATCGAATATACACAGAGGCCAAGTACAGTGGCGCACGCCTGTAATCCCAGCAACTCGGGAGGCTGAGACAGGAGGGTCGCAAGTTTAAAGCCAGCCTCAGCAACAGCAAGGTTTTAAGCAACTCAGTGAGACCCTGTCTCTAAATAAAATACAAAATAGGGCTGGGAATGTGGCTTAGGGGTTGAGTGCCCCCTGAGTTTAATCTCTAGTACATATATGCAGAGAGAGAAATAATCTGAGAATGATGACCTGGAGAATTCAAAGATAATACTTAGAAACTGGCATAGCAACAGAAAACAAGATATATTATTTATTAAATTTGGTCATTAGGGTGAATAGAGTCTGTTATAAAAAGACTAAGATAATTGCTGATTGAAGGAGGGTAAAAATCTGTTCACTCCACACTCTTTGTCCCAAGTCCCCCCTCTTTTATCCATCTAGAACTCTCCTGAGCTCCAGACTTGGCTATGAAGCTACCTTCTTGAAATATAAACATGTATATCTTTTAGAAATCTCAATTTTATCAAGTTCAAAATGGAAATTTTTGTTCCCATCCCACCTAAAACTTTCTTCTTCTGTGTAACTTTCAGTGGGAAAGCAACACTTCCCAAACTCTTTGATAATTAAATATTCCCTCTCTATTGGACACCCATCCTATACAGTCTACTCAACACCAGAACTTATTATTCCTTTTTAAAATTTGTGTCTCACATACTCCCTTTTCTATGTGTACTCTTTCATGATCCAAATCCACCTGACTCTTCCTCTCCCTCTCTCCCACTCCCCGTCTCCCAATCCCCCTTTCCCACTCCCCCTCTCCCACTCCTCCTCTGATTCACAACTCTGTTTCCCCACTGGGGCTCTTCCCCCATTCTTCTTCAGTAACTATTTTTCACTGTCAAGAACCTGCACATGTGGTTCCTTCTTTCTGGAACACCATTTTCCATTAACATAGTCTTATTCAAAACTTAGAAGATCATAAATGATACTTCCTCAAAGAGGTCTTCCCTCATTGACAATCCAGAAAAACCTCCTTGGTTGCCATCTGGTAGTATTTCTTATCTCCTTTCCATACAATAGGACAGTTTATATTGTTGTGCATTCCATTTGCTCATTATATAACTTTTGCTCCCACTATAGAGAATGACACAAGCAGACAATCCATAAGTAGCAATCTTCTGGCAAACGATCGTAGGGAAAGACCGTGTTCTTCCTTATTGATGTAGTTTAGATATGAGGTGTCCCCCCAAAAGCTCGTGTGAGACAATGCAAGAAGATTTAAAGGTGAAAAGATTGGGTTATGAGAGCCTTAACCTAATAAGTGCCTTCATCCACTGTTAGGGATTAACTGGATGGTAACTGTAGGCAGACTGCGTGTGGCTGGAGAAGGTGGGTCTTTGGGGGTGTGACTTTGGAGCTTATAGACTTGTTCTTGTTGAGTGGAGTTCTCTCTTTCTCTCTCTCTCTCTCTCTCTCTCTCTCTCTCTCCTTCCTGGTGCCATGTCCTGAGCTGATTTCCTGCTCCACACCTTCTCACCACGACGTTCTACTCCACCTCAGGTCTGAAGCAGACTGTGGACTCAGCTCTGTGGACTGAGACCTCTGAAACCATGAGCATCAAGTAAACGTTTCCTCCTCTGAAGTCATTCTTGTCAGATCTTCCAGTCACTGCAGCAGAAAAGCTGACTAAAACACCTCCTCTACATACCCTATTGTAATGACTGCAAGTAAGGGGAAAAGGAAAAATACCAGTGAAAATAAGGAGGATGGGAGGGAGTTCATTGATAGGTTGCAGGCCGTGCTGACTCTGGGACTCCTAATGCATATGGCAGAATATTGATGGATAAATCAAGGGCGAGGAACTAGTGCTCATCGAAGAGAAAGGAGAATACCAGGCACTGGTGGGAGTCTGAGTTCCCAGCAGGCTGAGGAGTTAGCAGCTGCTGACTGGGAAGCAGGAAGGAGATGGAACTACAATGGCTCCATGATTCCATGGCTCCCACCTTCCTGTGGGCAGAGTGGCAATCAGAATAGCTCCCTAGGGACCAAAATAATAAATCGTGACCTCTTCTGTAAAGAAGTCTTTAAAACATGCTCTGAGAAACACACAACTTTTAATATGGTTGTAGAACCAATCGTGGAAAGCATCTCATTCTGAAAGTTGAGCGAGCTGGGACAAGAAGGGGACAGCAAAGCAGCTCGATGGGACAGAGATGCTGACGTCTCTGAAGAAGTCAAAGTTTGTGCTAAAAAGCAGTTATTTAAATTGACTGTGCAACTACTTTTTAACTTTAAAAATCCCAGTCATACAAAACCAGAAAATTAAAAGGTTTAACGTGCTTCTCATCTCATTCTGTGAGCCCAGAATTACCCCTGAAACCAAACCAGGAAAAGGCATGAAAGGGAGGGAGGGAGGGAGAGAAGGAAAGAGGAAGGAAGAAGAGAGAGAGTGAGAGGGAAAGGGAGGAGAGAGACGGGGAGGAAAGAGAGAGGAAGGGAGGAAAGAAGCAGAAAAAAGAAAAAAAAAACACACAGAACAAGGATCCCCATGAACACAGGTGAAAAATTCTAAAAGTAGTTAACAAACTTAATCCAATATCATATGAATTGGGAGAAGCACCACGATGAAGTGGGATTTATCCCATTTTAACATTAAAATCTTAAGCCCAAATATTAACAACCTAACACAAACAAAACCACAGGACGATCTCAAAGACACAGAAAAGGAATTTGATCAAATCCAACATCGATTTCTTATTTTTAAAACAAACAAATAAAAAACGCCTCTCAGCAAACGAAGAATGGACAGGCTTTCTTCAACCAGGTAAAGAACATAGGAGAGAAACCTACCGCTAAGGTCACATGTACCGAGGGAAGACCACACACTGCTCTGAAATCAGGAGCAGGACAAGGCTGTCTTCTCCTGCTACCTCTAACCAACAACCAGAAAGTCAAAAAAAATGAAAAATATTTATATGGTAAGGTGAGAAGAAAATTTTTCTTTTTTTTTTTTAGCAGATAGAGAATCTATAAAAACAGAAAACAAAACAAAACAAAAACTATTAGAACTGACTGATTTAAGCAAGTTTGCAGGAAATGAGATTGAAATACAAAAATCAATTACGGTTCTGCAAAATAGCAACAAATAATGAGAAACCAAAAATTTTAAAGTAATGCTATCATAGTTTAAAAGCCTAAAATATTTAGGAATAAACCTGACAAAAGTTGTGGAAGAACTGTTTACTGAAAACTACAAAATGATGCTGTTAAAGAAGTCTTTAAAATGGAGAAATATGCTTTGTTCATGGATTGAAAGATTCAATCTTGTTCATGTTAATCCAAATTAATATTCAGTATCCATATAATCTTAATCAAAATTCTAGCAAACTTTTGTACAAGTGGAAAAACTAATTCACAAATCCATAGGAGAACATAAAGCTAAAATAGCCAAAACAACTTTAAAATATAAGAATCACGTTGGAAGACTTACTTGAAATTTCAAAATTTATTATTGAGCTACAGTAATCAAGAGAGTGTGGTACTGGCATTAGGATTGACAAGTAGATCAATGGAATCCGATAAAGTACAAGAATAGAACTACATATATAAAATCAATTGATTTTTAACAAAGATGTAAAGGTGATTCAGTGGAAAAAGGATAGTCTTTTCAATATATTGAATTCATGCAAAAAGGTGAACTCAAAATGGATCCTAGGCCCAAATAAAAAAAAATGAATACTATTAACATTCCTCTAAGAAACATAAGAGGTAATTCTTATAAACTTGGGTTAGGCAAGATATGACAACAAAAGTTGTATGTATTTTTAAAAAATTAGCAAATTGTACTTGGTCAAAATTAAGAACAATTGCTTTTTAAACACACTGTTATCAAAAGGTAAGTTCAGGATGTAACCTGTGATCAAAACATTTTCAAAACATATTTTCTGACAAAGAATCTCATCTGTAACATGAGATTCCTCAAAATACATTAAGAAAACAAAAAGCTATAAAATATGGGTGGTAAATTTAAAAAGATTTCTTTTTTTAACTTCAAAACATTCACTGTTTATTTTTATATAAATGGATTATTCACAATAAAGTCTTCCATGGCACAAAGATTAGTTAATTCAATAAATGATGTAAACCAAACCAGATTTTCATATCCCAAATGATGGAGTTTGACACCTTTTTTACAATGTGTAAAACTTCACTCAAAATAGATAACAGATCTCAAATTAAGCACTAAAACCATACAGTTCTTATAAGAAAACATAGGTCCTGTGATCTTGCATTATTTAAAAAGATATTTCACCAAAGAATATACATGGATAGCAAATGACCACATGAAAAAATGCTGAGCATAATTAATTAGCCATTGGGAAAATGCACACTAAAGCCACAATGATATACTACCACATTCCTGAATCAGCACCATTGACCATACCCAGTGTTAGCGAGCTATAGGGCAACCAAAATCCCCATATACTTTTTTGAACATGTTAAACTATGCAGCCACTCTGGGATACAATTATCCAGTTTCTTGAAATGTTAAGCACACACCTTCCATACGGACTGAACATCCCATGTCTGTGTATCTATGCAAAGGAAAATACTGGAACATACAAAGTGAGTGCTCACAACCTGCAAGGGCCAAACTTTGGGAACAACCTAAATATCAAAATGTGAATGAATAAACAAAGTGTGGTATATCTATACAACAACATGTTACTCAACAACAAAAGGAACCAACTCCTGATTTATACAATGTGGAAGAATCTTAAAATAATTGTATTGAGCTATAGGACACATACAAAAAGGAGGAGGTAACGTATGGTTCCATGTAACTAAAATTCTAGAAAATGCAAATTAATCTAGAGGGGTAGAAAGCAGATCCGTGGCCACCTGAGGAGGTGGGTTCAGGAGGGAAAGGAGGGAGAGATTCCAAAGGCTCAAGAGGAAATTCGGGGGTGTGATAGATATGCTCATTATGTGAATTGTGGTGATGGTATCACAGGTGCATACATCAGAACTTACCAAAGTGCACCCAGTCAATATGCAAAGTTTATTTTGTGCCAGTTATACCTAAGAAAAGGTGTATTTTTAAATTAGACATTGAAATGAAATCAAAACACAGATACACACTTTCCAGTCCTGTGAATTAATTTTTAGCTTGATTCCTGAAATGAACCTGACTTGAGAATATTCCATCCTGGTGAGTTTTAAGTAAGAACTGTAATATAAATGGTTCATGTAACTGTGACTGTGAATCAGAAGTAGCCAGGAATAACCACTGTTAATAGTCCCACTCATAAAAATTAATAATAAGGCAGGCAGCAGTTAATGCTTAAGTGGTAACATCAGGAGGTGTAAATCAGCACAAATTTTTGGAGACCAATTTGGAAGTCTCAAAATGTACCCAATTTTTATCTTGACAGAACCATTCTTAGGAATGCTTCTTTGAAAATTAATTAAGGATGTGAGTAAATATTAAGGATATTCATAACAGTGCATATATAACATAAATAAGTCAAGCTACCCAAATTGTCTAAGTAAATTCATTTATAAAAATATAGCCATATAGCAGAATATTACACACATCAAATTGATGACATGGATAGAGTCTTATCTTGAGGAAGGCTCCTAATAAGAGTAGAAATAAGCTACAGAAATTATGATTAACTTGTGCAAAAATTATAAGGTTATATTTGTGCCAGGCACAGTAGTGAAGGGCTATAATTCCAGTTACTTGGGAGGCTGCTGCAGAAGATCGCAAGTTCAAGGCCAGCCTGGGAAGCTTAGTGAGATGCTACTTCAAAACAAAAAAGGTCTGAGTATGTAGCTCTGTGGTACAGCATCCCTGGGTTCAATCTTTAGTAACATACACACACACCCACGCACGTGCATGTGCACACACACAAAAATATTTGCCTTCATAGAATAGGGAACAATGTGTATCATTAACAACAGTGACTGCTGAGTAGTAGGACTTAAGTTTTTTGGTATGCTTCCCTGTAATTTCCAGAGTTGTCACAATACAAATTCTTTATGGTCAGAGGTTCCTTCTTGAACCGAAGTGGGTGGTTCATGTCTGAGCACGCACGATTCATCAAAGGTATGATGGCTTCTAAGAGTTGTCTGGTTTGAAGGTCCCTCTGACACTTGGATTATGAGTCCGAGGGAAGTGTAAGAGAACAACACAGGGCACTTTTAGGAGACGTGCCTCCCAGCCCAGTCCTGATGCTACTGCTGAGCCCCTGTACTCGTATCTGTGGCTTGTGCAAATAAGTGCCCAAAGAGCTGTTTCCATGAGTCCCTGTGAGACACTGTGTGACTCTGCTGGGGGACAGACACAATCTCAGCTGTTAGTGAGACTCTGAGAGGCTCCAGGGTTGACTCTGTAGGCGTCACCCATGGCTTTGTGTGTAGTGGGCCTGTGTCCTGGGGTCCCCTGGTTAGCCTGGCCGTGGTGGTGGGCAGAGTGGTGGTCACAGCAGGATGGAAGGGCACACCGAGGGCTGGATCACGAGTCCCCGAGATGCTCACAAACAGTGGACAAGGACATCAGGAGAGGGCAGAGACATCAAAAGTTACCCCAATCATGCAAATTAAGTGTTCCCAGCCCAATTTCACACACTGAGGCCTCCGTGATCCACCCTCTGCCCTCTGCACGGCACTGGTGACTTCCACAAAGATGTTTGCAAACTACCAGGTGCACACACGCTTTATTTCAGCATTCAAGCCACTGCACCAATGTGGCCAGGTGGAATTTTAACTCAGGCAGAGTAGGCAGAGGGGAAAGGAGGGCAGGTACAGAAATTGCGCCTTTTTACGGAGAAGAAAACCTGCCACAGAACAAGATGCTCTTGGTTTCATGGTGCTTGATAAAGAAAAGGAAGGGGTGGTCTGCACAGAATCTTGGTTCTATTCTCACACTCCGGGCATTTCTGACCACCGCGGTGGCTGCCGCTGCCTCGGTGCCTTCCTCGTTGACCTCCACAAAGCACTTGTGGGCAACCTTGGACACAGGTATGTTCTTCCTATTTGACATTCCAGAGAAGTCGGCCTTGGTTTCCTCAAATGCGTCAGTCATTCCTAAAGCGCGAAGGAAAGACTCCAAGTCATAGCTCTCCTCCAGCTTTAATCTGGGAAGGAAAACTTGAACTTTACTTTTTTTCATGTTTTCTGGATCTGTCCAGGCTCTGAACTTCTCATATGTAAGCGCTTCTTCCACCTGAAAAAGCAAAGGGTCAAATCTTAAACTCTAGAGGAACACAGCCTGTGGCCACCACCCACATATTACCCCTCTCCCCATGACATGGAGCTAAATGGTGAGTTCTTGCCCAACACTATCTTCAGATGTTTTTCTGGCTATAAAAATACTAAGCGTTCCCTCAAAATCCCATCTTTTCCCTGTCTTACGGATATAAGAGTTGAAGAGCTAGAAAACACCTTAGAGAAACAGGAAGTATTAATAGAAACAATCTTCACTAAATTCATTTTAAATATTAAAAAAAATTTTGACATTTTAGAAAAAACATGACCAATTAATTATATTCATATTCATATTCATATAATCAGTCAGCTTCAAATCCTCCAAGACTCATCACTGATTGTGTTGATCCATGAGGAAGGAGGGAAGGAAGGAGGAAGGACATTGGCTTCCATTTGCACCTCCCATTCCTTTACCAAATGGTGCCCAGCTGAGTGTCCCTTTCCAGGGACAGTGGTTCTGACTCTGGCTCTATTCCTAAGCTCTCCTAACTTTCTCCTTGGGGTGGCCATGACAGATCCATTCTTGACTAATGCCTATACCTTTCTGATTCCACAGAGAAGCTGAGGAAATCCAGTGGCCCCGTCCTCACTGTTCCTGTTCACTGGTATGCTGAACTGGATCTTATCAGCCAGGATGGAAATATTGACTCCATGGGACTCAGCAAACTAAAAACAAGGGCCACTCCCAGCTCTCAGGGAGATATTTTACCAACACACAATGGATCCTGCACCTCTTACCTTCCCAGTTTACTTCTCTTTTCCTGGACTGTTTCTGTTCTATCATGAGAAAATTCTTCTCTCCTCCTATCTAAGGTAAATCCCTCACCTGCACTTTAGACCCTTCCTATTCAGCATGTGGTCTGTTAATCAGTAGCATCTGCTCCACCTGGAACCTCGCAAGAACAGCAGTCTCAAAGCACAGTCCACTGGGTCAACATCTGCATTTGAACAAGATCCCCAGAATATGCCCATTAACATTTGAGAAACACTGCTCAGTCCAATCCCTACCCTTCTTCTAGGACTTTCGTCCAAGAGTTACTGAGTTCTCAGGGTTCCAATCCTGCCCTTTAGAATAAAGAATGCTATTGTAGCTTCATCAATACTCATCCACTCCTAGACATATACTCAAAAGAAATGAGTATACACATTCACCAAAAGACATGCATCTGTGTTCCCCAGCACCACTTGTAATAATCCATAACTGGAACTTCAAATGCCATCTGGCAGATGGACTTGAAGAAATGGACTCATCTGGAATCCACAGACACAGACTGGCTGCCCAGGGCTCACCGTGGCAAGGTCAGTGCTGTCATCAGGAAGCAGAATGATCATGCTCAGCTCCTCCTCTGCATAGGGCAGTTCCAGGACCTGGGTGTGCACGTCCTCCACGTACCCCAAATTAAATCTGGCTTGTTTAAACATCATCTGCACTGTTTTCTGCTCCTAGCAAAAACATGAAATTAAAAGTTAGATACTTAAAAATAAGCACAATTCATCAAAATAATATATATTTAACTCACAGAACTCTAGAGAAGTATAAGATAATTATTATTCCCATGCATTTATGCTGTTAGAAGTCAAATCTCCATTAGTGTATCTCAGTGTTGAGCAGAACAGGCTATTGTTCCCCCAAACAAGTATTATTACCAGGTGAGAGAGAACAGTTTGATGAATGCAGAAGGACATAAAAGAGTACATTATTTTTGGAAGAAATTGTGTTTGCTCTTTTGAGAAGTTCCATAGAGAAGCACTCCCATGGACCTTATAATTAAAAATTATTTCTCCAAGTTAAGAGGAGCATGAACTAATATTCAGCTATGGGGCTGAAGGATCTGGCTAGAAAAGATGAATAGGCCAAAGGGAATTATATTTTTACTCTAAAAGTTGCCCAGTTACATAATTTACTTTATGGCTTTAGTTTTCTTGGGGAGGGGAACTTGACAAGATGTATAAGGTCAGGCATTTTTAAAGCTTGCTTTAAATATATGCTTACTTTCATATCTTTGGGCAATATGCTGTTATCAGGAGGTCAATTTAATGAAGGTCAGATTCCTAGCTAACAAGTATTGACCTTAGCTATTACCATATTTAAAGGGAAAGGCAAAAAATTGTTTTCAAAGTTAACTTTAATATCAGCTGAGACTTTTTTCTTTTGTTCAGAACTGTATGGTCAAGAATTCCAAGGCAATAAATAGAGATCACTGCCACTGACATTGCAGAAAGGTATCATAAGTAAATATAGACAGTGTCAGTATGTATGTAAAAACAGAACTATCAATACAATTATTTTAGTTTTTCTCCCAGTCCAATTAAAGATATATGGGAGGGGGTATTAAATTCATTCTGAAATAGATTAAGAACCAAGATGGCATGACATAAATTATTCAGTTTTCCATTCATCATATGCTTTAAAGAAGTAGCAGTACATCAGAAAATATGTCCCTACCTGGTTGGTTTTAAAGGGCATCCCTCTTGTGTGCTTCCTGTCAAATTGCTCATTCCACTTTCCCTTGAAGTACATGGCATTCACAAGGACCAACTTAGTCAGTGAATCGACTGTCCCAGGACCCAGCAACTCTGAAATCTTGCCTGTGAAGAATACAAGAAAAGTTTCTAGTGATTTTGGGGATCATACACACTCTTCTTCAACCCCTGGACATACGAAGCCCAGGGCTGGTGAGGAGCCAGGCCAGGTCTGTCTTTCACACCCAGTGCAGCAGTTATCCCTAAAGAACCATCTTGACGTGTGTATGTGTAACTTTGGTTTTTACCCTCAGTTTCTAGATACAGAAATTCAGGATCAGAGCATGTGCCCTGTTTTGTGCCAAGTTCACACTGGTGGCCAGTGGGTGAGCTGAGAAAATAACTGGAGTTTTCATTTTCACTGTGGGCTCTTGACTGACCCTAGCATGGTAATATCTCAGCATCATTATTGACATAATGCATCATTACTGCCATCCTGGGCAGGATACGTCTTTGTCCTGTGCATCATAGAATGTTGAACCGGCAGTATTTTCAGCGATTGTGACAACTGAAAATGTCTTAACCATCTCATCTCCTGGAGCGAGAACCACCCCTGGCTGAGAACCACTGCTCTGAGCCAACCTTCAAATCTCCCAGAGGATGGGGAATATACACCTGTGGGTGGTAGAGGTCAGGCCATCTCAGAGGAGTGAATGGGACAGAGGAACTGGGGGATGGAATAGAGGGAGCCAAGTTGAGTTGTCCCAATAACAGAGGGGATCCACCAGCCCCTCCAGCAAGTTGATGGAGAAAATCTATCAAGCAAATACCAAATAAAAGTTAATAATAATAATTTTTGTAAACAATAGACATCATGGATAAAATGAATAACTTCAAAAATGAAAAGAAAGTAGCTATAGGTTAGAAGTTATATTTGCCTAATAGGATTACTTCAAAATCTATAAGGTAAAACTTCATAGACTTACAGAAAAAAATTGAAAAGTACACAATCATAGTTGGAGATTTTAACCTGCCCCAAAGATGCCAAAATTAAGAGTGACACAATCAAAAAGCTGTAAACTAAAAGTGGTACATTCATCCTGAAAACATTGATAAAAGTGATTGTTTATAAAACTGCTTAGGCTAAATGTCAAGTCTCAACAATTTCAAAGAATTAATAAAATACAGCCTACCTATTCTGGATATGGGACTTTTCTTGTTTTCCATAACAATTTTTACTTCCATACCTCTGTTCTTTTAAGAAATTCCTATTCATTATTGTCCATTTTTATTCAAGTTAAATGATGTGTCACTTAAGGAAGGGGACAAATTCATAGTTATTTGTTATTATAATAAAGTATAATTGGGTATAATTGTATGTGTTATATATTATTATTCAGTTTAATAAACTATATAAGTGTATATTTTAAGGAAAAAAAAAAAACTAGTTCAGGTACCACAGGGAGGTCATGTGACACCGGGAACTGATGTCTCTAGGCTGCAATCTAACTGAATATCATCTGCATCAGCTCCTGGCCAGGGTCTCCCTGGGAGAAGATAAGCAGCCCCCAAAGAAGCATTTATTGGGGATTTTCCAGCACAATGTGGAGCATGGAGTCTGAAATCCCAACATGAAGTTTATTTCACTTTGTTAACCCTAATTTGTAATGTGGTAAGCCCAAGAGAAACAACAGAAATGCATCATTGGCCTGAAAACCCAGAAAGCACACAAAGAAGCCTCTAGTAACTGGGTCATGGCGGTAGCACCCTGGAGGTTCCGTCCCGCCTCCCCTGGCACGGTACCTCCAGGTCCACCTACATTAAAGCCTCCTACCTTCAGTCTTCTCTGACACCCAGTCATTGATGTGCTTCCTGCATTCTTCAGTATCTTGAGCAAAGGACAGCTCCTCCAGCTCTGCCTGATAGAACTTCTGACAGGATTCCTTGAAGGTCTACAAACACACAATGTTGAGTTTGACCTGATTCAACAACGGTGCCCACAACTGTGAAAGAAATTTCTTTTCCCTCTTAACGTGTTTGTATCATACATGCTTCCAGAGGTCATGCTGTATTTTAAGATGTGTTCATGAAATTACCATAAATGTGTGGACCACCTACTCTGTGCCTAGCTTTCTGCTAGGTGTTGGACACCAGGTGGAGACTTGGTGTCTGATGAGATGGCCCACTGCCTGATAAGAGAGAGTCCAAACACAGATATTTATAAGATGTGAAGACTGTCACCACCCTTGCACCAAACAGCCCAGGAACATCCCTGTCAAATACTCTGCATTGACTTTGATTTTCTGTTTAACCCAGTAGGCAGTCCAACTCTACATTTCCACATTGCCAGTACCAACCAGTGTTTGAAATATTTGTTGAATGATTGACAGGAACTAAGTTGTCAAGAAATCAGATCTACAATTGGACAAATAATGAAAAAGCATTTTAGATCTAGGACATTATGGTTGATTGGGAGAATATGGAGCAAGGAAAGTCCTCTGGGAGAGGAGTGTGCTAGTTTTGGATTAGTGTGTGTGCACATGAGCAAGTGAGTGTGAATATGTGCATGCATGTGTGTACATAAACGTGTGTGCATGTGACTGTGTCTGTATGTTTGTGCATTTCAGGGAATTGAAACATAAGCTGGAGTCAAATCAGGAAAGGCTTGTATCTAGTACATTAAATCCCAGATCACTCTCCCGACAAATATCTGTTTTTAGATATAGCATCTAGCTCCCATCTTCTAAGCATCGCAAATATTTTAGGAGCCAAGCAATTGAAAAAGGTGAACACTGGTTCCCTACGTCCCCAATATTCAAAGACCATACGGATGTTCAAAAATAAATGATGGTTCACCAAAAGATTTCTGAGATCCAGAATCACCTCCAGTGATAGGTGAGTCCAGAGCAGACAACTTCTGCATGACACCATCAGATGGCAGCCAGGACCAAGGTATATCTGAATGTTGGATAAGAATCCTTGGAGCTCTGTGCCAATCAGATGGCCACACTTGCCCTGATTGTTCATTAATCTCAAGGCAGCCTCACTTTGCATATTCTGTGGCATAATTTTTTGGAGCTCACTTATTGTGTTATGTCGGGCTCAGAGTAGACCAGGGAACTCTGGAATTAAATGCTGAAGTGTGAATAGATTTTCACTTTAGAAAGAAAGTAGATTTATGAGACAATCAAAAGGGCCTGGAAAGACTTGCAAGGCCAGTCAGGAGGAGTGGATGGTAACATGAAAGATACAATAAATCCAAACCTAAGCATCGCCAGTGGTGATTGAGAAGGGAGCCAGTTTAAGAGACCTTGAGAGGCCACCTCAGCAGAAATCAGCTCAATGAACATAGGTGGAACTCACTGCAGAGGAGCTTTGTCCAGCACATGATGCTGTCTCTCAGAGATGGGGAAGGGGGAGAAAACATCTGGGTGTAGGAGGATGGAAGTACTGACTCTGGCTTCAAGGAGAGATATATCAGAACTAATTTAAAAAGACATAATCCAGAAGCATTGTGGATTATGCATAGTGGCATAAAGTAAAATTCAGAATTATAACTGCAGACATGTAATTCTAAGCACACTTTTAAGGTGTTAGAGTTCTTCATTCTCTGGTCTTCTGTAGTTTCTTATTTTCAGCTTGCTTTCATCAATGTGTGAATACTACTTACCGAAAGAAAATCACACGTTTTTTCTCCAAAGAGTCGGCTGGCAGTTCTGAGCACATACTGAGTGTCAGGTTTGTTGACATGAGTGAGAAGTGACTGGAAACCTTGGTGAACATCTCCATCTCTGTTCAAACAGAGAGCCTGGGAGTAGAAAGGAAGTATATTTAACATGGTATATAGTATACCAAGTATATACTGCCCCAAAGAGATATTTCCAAGCAGAATTCTGGACTGAACGTCTTACAGGTCTCTTTCTTAATTGCTTTAATTGTGCAGGGGCTTCAACTTGGCACTATTGACATTTGGAGCCTGATAACTCTTGGTAGTAGCTACCCCTGTGCTTTGTAGCATGTTTTGCAACATTTCTGGCTTCCGACCACTAGAGGGCGGTAGCATCTCTACACTAAGAAAACTAAAACTCTTCAGACCTCACCAAGTGTCCCTAGGGAGGCAAAATCCCGACCTGGGTGAGAGCCACTGGTATAGCAGATTTATCCATGCCAGGAAAGAAGCATGCATTAACCCAGGAAGGAGGTAGAACATAAAAAATAAGTAGCTGGGGTGAATCTAATATGACCCAGCGATTGCAAAATAAGAGTACAAATAAAAACAAAAAATGTTTCCTCTGCAATTTTACAGAAGTTCTCCAGATCAGATTGATTTACAAGTCAAGTCACAGTGATAAGCAAGGGTTTTCCTGTATCTCCCAGTCACCTCAGTTCAGAGCCTCCCTCAGAGAGTTGAAACAACCACTGTTGGATCTCAGCTGGGATCTCAACTGCAAGAGACTGTCATACACCTCTGATGTGAGTGGCAAAGGGACATCCATGTGACAATTTTCTGGAATGTTTTCACCACATGGTGGGAAAATGTCCCTTAAGTATTAGCCACCACCTTGTTTATGGATTAGGGTGTCCATACCATTTAGGGTCAATCAGATTATGCCTTCCTTCTAAATAACCCCAAAAGATCTAAATCCATATTTATGTTACATTTTTCTTCTGCTCTGCATAAGCATACACTACAAATAATCCATTTAATAAGAAGCCCATTTATACAGCTGTACTTCTATTTAAAACATAATGTTATCAAAAGTTTTAAATATAACAAGGTTGAATTTTTTTCCTTTGTGAGACACAGTTATAGTTAACCTTATTTATCAAAGATGTGATTTCACTAGAATATTTGATCGCTTTATTTGAAGAAAATAACTTTATAGCTTGATTTCTCCCATAAACATCAGAAGACAAGACCCATCCTACTCCATTCAGTTTTCTCCCCTGTCTGCCCCAGTAGGTATAGCCCCAGGACCCTCCCCCTGCCTACTGGCTACCCTGGCTTCCACCAGCTGGAGTGAGAGTAAGAAAGATCAGTTGTATGAGGGGGAAAAAAAAAAAAAGAACCCTGTCTTCCTTGTCTTGTTATTTTGCTTTTTTCCAGCAGGCATGCATACCTGGGACATCTGGACTGAGGTGTTTCCTTTTGCCCCCAGGTAGACCATGCCCAGGGCAGAGGAGATGCTCAGAGGGGAGAAGAATACGTTCCGTGATTTGTCCTTTTCACCCAACATTTTGAGTAAGGTGATGGCAAAAGTGCCATTTGCTTCACTGATATCATCCATCCGGAAGGTCTGGACCAAATGCAGAACAGAGGCACATCAATCAAGCCCTCCTGGAGCCACACCCTCATCAGTACCCATCTGTGGACACTAGGCATGCCAGGTGAGCAACTGCATCCCCAGGACCCCTGCTCCCCATCTTCAGTCCATGACTACCTCCTCTTACCTGGCAGTAGGGACTTTGCAAATGTGATTAAATTAAGGGTTCTGGATGTGGAGATTATCCTGGATCATCCAGGTGACTTTAGTGGAATTGGAGGGCTTTCATAAGATGAAGGAGTCAGGAGGATCAGCGTCGGAGAATGAGACCTGAGGACAGAAGCAGAAGTCAGATGGATGCAAGTCCAGTGAGCAAGGAATTTGGCTGCCTCCAGAAGACAGAAAAGGAAGAGAACAGATATCCCTGGGGCCTCCAGGAGGAAGGAGGGAGGGAGAAAAGAGGGAAGGAAGAAGGAAATCAGGAAGGATAGAAGGCACAAACAGTTCTGGGTACCATTTTGAATTTATGACCCTTAGAACGATAAGACAATAAATTCATGGTGTTGCGGCCACTTTGTAGGAAGGTGTCACAGTGCCAATAGAAGACTAAGACATTGTGGGGGTCTTGGTTTTAGTTTCTTTCCACAAAATATCCAATAGAGAGTGGCCCAATCTCACTGATACCATTCTTGAAAATCGGGGCCGGGACACCCTCCAAAATCTGCTTAGTCCCTCGTCCCTCAGTGTGACCATGGCCAGCAGGATCCTTGCCAGGCACTGTTCTCGGTGCTTCCCGTGGATCATCTTGCTGAGCCTACATTTTGATTCCAGGGCCTGCACCCTTCATCATTACACAAAGCCCCCACATTACTGCTACTTCTCTTTCAGCTTGTGGTCTCCAGCATAAAGTACGCAGAATCTTCTAAGAATCAAATAACTCCTAGTGAATAAAAACTGCATTCCTGTCATCATGTCTTGTGGAAATGGCTAGATATATTTCACCAAGTTTGGAGGGTGTGTTTGGGATAGTTGGACCTATAAAAATGGGAAGATAAAAAATCTACTTCGAATCTGGGTGGTTTCAGAAAGATGCACTATTTTCCACAAGAGCTTCTGAAACTGGGCAGAGCAAGCTACAGAAAGAGCTCAATTGAAATATAATCTTATACAGTATGAAAATGTTTTATTATAATACAATATCATATGTAATATAGAGATTTTTACACATACACACACAAAATATGAAGCCCAAATCTCAAGTCGTTGTGCAAACACTGTGCATTAGATGCACTTATTTGGGATCTGTCTTGCCCAAGGTGACTAAACAGTAATTAGGCTAAACTTGATTAAATAAACACACTAGCCAGGTCTCTTCCTGCCTCAATCCTGACATTCCTTTAGACAATCTGTAATTGTGCATCTTATTTATCAGGGACAGGGGGGTCCATTACTTTGAAATGCAACCATCAGTGAGGGCAGGGCTGCTAGCAGCCATATTCTGTGGAAGGCAGGAGCCTAACTTATTCAGGCACATTACTGCAAAGGATAAAAATTCACTATTGGTTATTATTAATTATTACAACTTCAGAAAATTATTGTGTCCTGCACTAATTCATTATTAATTTCTATTAAACCTTATTGAAACCCAGTCTATTCCATAAGATATTCAAGTTCATCCACTTGTCTCATTTCTCCTGAACTTCCTTCTTGTTATAATTAAGGAGAGTTTGGAAAATAAAAGAACAAATCATGGCCCATGATCTCATGACTCTACAAGCACTTTTCTTCTGTTATATTATCCGTTTTTTTTTCATAAGCATGCACATTTTTAATTCAAAAAAAATAAAGTCAAACAAGAAAAATGAGTCCCAGTTTAGAAGGTTAGGCAAATAAGCAAAATGGAAAGTACTGGAAGTTCCATCTAGAGATCCAAATCATCACACGTGTTCATGTCTACAAACAGATCGGTCACCTTGTGATGTGTCTCATTCCAGTTCCTGTTGGACCACGAGGTCCCTTGTATGGGTAGCTTTGAAATCTTACTCTATTGGGGCAGATCTTGTGGGTCTCAGAGACACAGAAAAAGGGGAGCTAGGTGGGTGGTCCTGGGGGAAGGAGAGGAAGAACTAGGCAACAGAGCATCTCTATGGAAGCATCTTTAAAGTGTCTCCTAAAGTATTTTTTTTTTAGAGAGAGAGAGAGAATTTTAATATTTATTTTTTAGTTTTCGGCGGACACAACATCTTTGTATGTGGTGCTGAGGATCGAACCCTGGCCACACGCATGCCAGGCGAGCGCGCTACCACTTGAGCCACATCCCCAGCCCTCCTAAAGTATTTTTAAGAAGGGTGTCTCTGAATTTTTTGAAGTGTGGTTGTAGTTTAGAAAGTGTAAAGGCAACACTCTAATTAAACAACCCAAACCAGTACAGATTCTCCAAAATCTGAAATAAATGGGTGAAAATGTCAACCAAGAAACGACAGAGTGGCATACTCTGTATAACAGTGCTCTGTACTTAGTAGGCCATTTACTTGAGAAAAAAAAGTCACAGTTCCTCACTGTCCCCCTATCATAAAACCTCCCCAGAACTTACACTGAGGGTTGCAGATGTTGGGAGGCTGGTGTCTGCCACCGTGGGCCACCCCCTAGCAAAGCAGCATCCAGCCTGATTCAGGCCACCTCCAGCCCTACACAGACAGCCTCAGTTACACTGGATGATGCTTCAGAAACAAGGAAACAGAAAGCAATATTCACACCATATAAAATGTGCCCACCAGACACTGGCATCCAACAAATGAAAATAAAGAAAGAATTAGGTAAACTGGATATGACAGTCAGAAATAAATTTGGATTTGATCCTACCTTAGCATGAGAGCTTTGGACTCCAGGTGAGGCAGTCATGATTTTAGGGTGGTGACTGTGTGTGCATGCATGTGTGTGTGTGTGTGTGTGTGTGTGAGAGAGAGAGAGAGAGAGAGAGAGAGAGAGAGAGAGATTATCTTGTCAAACAGGAAAAGGAAGCGAATTAAACTATTGCATCAACCTCGTTTACATTTTAATTGCTCCTAATTGTAAATTCCTACTTCTGGTTTCTTCCGTCTTTCCTCTTCCTTCATCTCAATTTCTCACCTCCATCCCTTCTTAACATTCAGGTGCTGGTCAGTAGTGTAGCATTTCCTATCCATATCTACCCCATACAGCTACACACATACTGGCTCACCCCCACACAGGTGCATGATCCTGCTCATGCCAACAGGCAGGCAGGTGCAGAGACCAGCCCACAGAATCACTTCCCTCCTCTTCTTCTGGGGCTCAATCTCATCTGTACATTAAAGTTTTTGAAAAGGTTGAAAACTGAAACAAAACAGACCTTGTCCAATACATCTAAAAAGGAATTAATTTCAATGTAATGCTAAACAATAGTATTAGGTTCAAGTGCTACAATTAGATTGTCACAAAAACACAGCAAGGAAAAGTTTTGATTTCCAGCCAATAAAATACATTGATATTAAGCTAGTGTTCCTTTCATAGCTGAAAACAAGAACAATTACATACTATCTATAGGACTCACAGGAAAAATGACAGTAGACCTCAGAAACAAGCCTTCTGCTTCCAAGTATGTGACATGGTTGTCCTCCTGAGACCCTTGAACACTTCAAATTCTGCTTTCCAAAACCCCTCCCCCTCCACACATCCCACAGTGCATGTATTCAAAGAGCACTTCAATAGAACCATCCCCACATTCTTAGGGAGAAGAAAATGAAGCATAATTGTAATAATCACTGACCAGGAGGAGACACACATACTGAAATGCATGCCTGTAAGTTGTCCAGGTGCTCTATAACTGGAAACTTTCAAAGTGCTATGGAATCCCCCCCAAAAAGTGAGACAAGTTCTCCATAGAAGCCTGGGAATACTTTGCAGAGAAGCTGCTCTGAAAGTTTGGACAGGTGTTTTGTAGGCAGTGTAAAGGGGGAATGTCTCTCTCAGGATTGGCAGGTGTGAAGAATGTAGCAGGAAGAGCATGGTAGTGCGGGGGCCCAAGGAGTGGATCTGCTGGAGGGGGGGAGGCAAAATGGGTCCCATGTGCTAGCCTTAGAGTCTGGACTGGGGCTAGGGTCTGGACAGCCACAGGTGGTTTTTAAATAAATATCTTAAGGAGTAGGTTGGGCTTTTAGAAAAATGACATGGCTCACTATTTGGTGAGGAAAAGGGCTGGGGAATGTGCTGGAAGACCACTACCACGGACTAGTGACTCCTGTGTGGAGGAAACACCTGTGCTGGAGAAGAGGGAGAGGGAAGGGCCCGCAGAGGACTGCCCACACAGGCAGGAGGAGCAGGAGGCCAGGATCATTCTGAGCGCACCCTCCAAATTCATAAGAAGCTTATATGAGGAGACACACTGGAATGGGGAAGGTCATACATTCCACTGGAGAGGCGGGGAGCATACCATACCAAGGGGACCTCTAACGAGGACAGCCAGGGATGTTTGGACATATAGGTAGGCCACTCGGTGAGTACAAGCTCTGGCACAAGAAGCTGGGAGTCATCAACATCCTGATTCCAGGACAGTCTATGAGAATGGATGAAACGACTCAGAACAGTGGTTAGTGGAGATGCCCGAAGACAAATTCACTTAATTAATGGGGGGGGTTCCCCTATATTTAAAGGTAGTAAAAGGAAGAAAAAAGAGACTATGACCCAGAAATCAGGGATGTACTGGGAGAACCGGGAGGTGTGTCTGTGGGAGGTCCATAATACACAGCATCATTACACACAGTGGGAAACCACCGGGAAGTTACAGGGGAGGAGAAAGCAGCCCTTGGTGAGGGGGTCAGCAGTGCCCTCCGCACAGGAGCACAGAGCTAAAGGCTGAAGAGGGGTACCTGGGGAGTGAGGAACTAATTTAAGTAACTAAAGGGCTTCTGTGGCTACAACCTAAGGGGGAGGTCGGTGAAGAAGGATTTGGTGGCCCGCCAGGTGGGGGGTGGGGGATACCAGGGACGTAACTCAGGGTAGAGCGCTCGCCTAGTGTGCTGGTCCGCAAGAGGCACGAGTTCAGACCCGGGTACCGCAGGTGGAGGGGACGGTGCAGTTTAAGTTGAAGGGAAGGGATCAAGGAGGAAAATGAAAGACGAAGGGAGGGAGGAAAGGAAGCAAGGAAGGGAAGGTACAGTCTACCAGCTGCTGCCGCAGGAGCCCGGCGTTTGTGCTGGAGGTAGCTCAGACCCCGCACTTCCCTAGAACTTGCCCCAAGGCGCCACAAAATTCCCGGGAAGCTCCGAGTCGCAGACTAGGGTTCCGACTGCACCCGCGGCTCCTCCCAGTCCTGCTCCCCAAGTCCCGCCCACCAACCCCAAGCCCCAACCCCACTGGCTGCTTTCCCTGCCACTCCCCACCGCTGGCAAATCGCAGAGCAGCGGCGTCAGGAGAGGGTGGGGACACGACAGTGGGGAAACAAGCAGGTGACCCCGCGCGGGTCTGCGCTCCCGCCCACGTCCCAGGATCTCGGCCTCTGTCCAGGCTCTGGTTAGAGGTTCCAGGATCTCGGCCTCCGTCCAGGCTCTGGTTAGAGGTTCCAGGATCTCGGCCTCCGTCCAGGCTCTGGTTAGAGGTTCCAGGATCTCGGCCTCCGACCTGGCTCTGGTTAGAGGTTCCAGGATCTCGGCCTACGTCCAGGCTCTGGTTAGAGGTTCCAGGATCTCGGCCTCCGTCCAGGCTCTGGTTAGAGCCCGGGCAGCGCGGACATCGGGGTGCGACCCCAGGCGCGCTGGTGCCTGGCTGATCCCCGCTGCCCCACAGCCCCGCTGCCCGGTTCCCTCCCGCCGACGTCTCCTAGTGCTCTCCTCTTTCTCCGCCCTGGTCTTCCTCCCTCCACACCACTCCCACGCTCCACGGGGCTCTAGGGCAGAAGGGCTGGGGAAGCCCGAGGACCCCAATGCCTCCCCAGCGGTACCTGCGAGATTCTTGCTGTCGCTGCAGCTGCTGCGTCTACTGTTTCTGCTTTGTGGATGCTCCTCCGCCTGATCGGGCAAGGCTTCCGGGCCCGTGACTCACAACAGATTGCACGTTGCTCAGGCCTGTGCTATCTCTGCCTCGGAAAGCCCCGTGCGGGACCCTGGGAGGAGCCTGCCCCATGGGTTCCTGGGTTCCAGGCCTCGCCGGTGGCTTAGGGCGGTGTGGGGGCGCCTGGTTCTGGGAGAGTGGTCGTGGAAGGCTTCTTCCAGCAGGGGATAGGTTTGTTTTTCTGGGTTAGTACGTGCAGTATTTGTGCTTAGTGTGCCAATGGAAGAGCAATTTCAAAGTTGGAACTTAACTTAAAAACAAGGGGAGGGGGGATAGTAGAGGATAGGAAAGGTAGCAGAACATGACAGTCACTAGTATGGCAATATGTAAATCAATGGATGTGTAATTGATGTGATTCTGCAATCTGTATATGGGCTAAAAATGGGAGTTCATAACCCACTTGAAGCAAAGTGTGAAAGATGATATATCAAGAACTATGTAATGTTTTGAACAACCAACAATAAAAAAAAAAAACAAGGAGTTCAATTTGCTAGTCAGTGGATTCCAAACTGTTTGGGCCAGAAACCTATCAACACAATGTTTGACACATCCCTGGTGGTTCTTCATTTAAATGTGATGATGTGCTTACATTACATTAGTACAAACACTATAAAACACATACACAAAAATTTAAAGTAATGAGAAAAAAAATTATATTTTTGTATCACAAAAATTATTTTTAAAATTTTATGAGAGCAATGTGATTAAATATGTATGTGCCTTTTGTTAACCTAGTTTAATGCTTTGAAATACAGTAATTGGCAGATCTGCTATTAAGTTCAGCTTATTTCTAAATTTGGATTGGTAACCATCATGGGAAAAAGCTTTTGGGGAAAGGAGTTTATTTCAGTGGAATAAAGGCAGAGTTGGTTGTTCTTTCTAGATCTTGACACTTAATATTCAACTTATACACTAATTAAAGTTTTTTGTAAAAGTCTAGGTGAAATCTATCCTCTTGAAAGCTAGTTGTTCTCACAAACCAATATTTTAAAATGTTGTCCTTTTAAGATTTTTAACAGGCCAAAGCCAACCAATTATCTTCTTTTGGGAAAGTCCAAAGGAAGTCTAGAAATTTACATTTTCAAATTTTTAAGTGTCCACATAAGAGAGTTTTAGCAATAAAATGATGTAAGCATGGGAAAAAATATCAGAACACAGTTGTTCTGAAAATGATACTGCAGACTCTAAAAAGCAGTGAATTTCTCATTGGCAGATAAAATGCCCTGTTGCTTGGAAGGCAATCAGTTATATGTTTTTCAAACTATTTGCTAAATATTCTCCAAGGAACTTACTATCACAGAAAAGCTTAGTACATTGGGACAGTACCTTTTAAAGAGAGAGAGAAAAAAAAAAAAAAATATATATATATATATATATATGTTAAAATGTGTAATTAATTGCCTTTTTCAAGTACTCTCATTACATAATAAGCATGCCTCCAAAAAAATATTGTATGTAGTATATGTAATGAGTATCTGCTAGGCTACTTATAACAAGGTCAAAAGTTCTACTTAATGTTCTAGGTTTTAAAAAGCAGCATGTATCTCTTGCATTATGAAGGGCTCTATTCATTATGAAACGCTTCTCTGTACCTGGATAGAGGTTCAAAAAGACAATGAACAATTCAAAGTATCCCAGATTCCAAAGTCTGTATGGCTCTGCTTCCACAGAGGAACTGGAACGCCTAACTAGGAATTAGAAATAAACACTCAGTTTTAGAATGACATAATTTTGAATTGCAATCCTTGCCACTGGGTTTATAATGGACTCCTACTGCCCTGGGTGTGGTGGCTGTGGTAATCCTGGAGGTTTAGAGGCTGAAGCAAGAGGATTGCAAGTTCAAAACCAGCCTCAACAATTTAGCAAGGCCCAAAGCAACTTAGCAAGGCTCTATCTCTAAATAAAATATTTTAAAAGGGCTGAGGATTTGGCTCAGTGGTTAAGCACCCTGGGATCAATCCCAGGTACGAAAAACTTAGAATAAAACATCACAAACCCCGACTTTTCAGAGGTGCCTTCCTCAGAAGAAATAAATGATTATTATTTAAGACATTTAAATAACCCCAGTCCATGGTATGGAGGATGGGGTACTGGGGATTGAATTCAGGGGCACTTGACCACTGACCCACATCCCCAGCCCTATTTTGTAATTTATTTAGAGACAACTCACTGAGTTGCTTAGTGATCTACTTTTGCTAAGTGTGGCTTTGAACTCTCAATCCTCCTTCCTTAGCCTCCTGAGCCACTGTGATTATAGCTGTGCACCACTGCACCTGGCAGTCTTTGTTACAGCAGCCTCAGCATCTTCAAACAACCTAATGCCCCACAGCTGGACTTCAGACCTCTTTAAAGGTTTGGCTGCCACAGGGACACACAATCTTCTATTGGCAGCAAAACTTGTTGGTGGTCAAAGCTAGTTTACAGAATGTGTGCAGGTGGAACTGATCTGCAGATTCAAAATGCCTGGTAGGGATCAAGTTACCAGAGGGGTGCATCTTGACCCAAAGAACTGGCCATTGCATGGAGAAAGCATGGCCTGAGACTGTGGCCATAAACAATCATGTGCCTATGCTAAATAATCACAGGAAAACAAGAAACTTGAAGAGAAGTTCCTTTCTTCTGCCACCACATTGCAGTGTCTTTCCAGGCAGAACAACTTACTGGGTCCAGGTCCCAATAACAAGTGAACAGGTGAGATCAGCTTTTCTAGGATTAAATCCTAGAAGGATCTGTGCGTGTGTACGTGTGTGTGCCCGCACATGCATGCTCACACACACTTACTTGAAACAGCATGACATAATGCAAATGTCTTCCAGTGCAATTTCCAAACAGATGTGGGAAGCCTCATTTGGTGGGTGTTCTTTTTACAAAAATTTAATTGTTTCGGCCATCTCCTATTCCCCTCACTGGTGAAGATGAGATATCCCACCCTAACTAATGTGAGATAACCAAACACATGATGGGGACCCTGGACTGACGAAATTGGCAGCAGTTCATTAGTGGCATCTACTAACAACCCAGGGAAGGAGGACTTCAGGGCCTGTTCGAGTTGCAACCGGGAACATAATGAACCAGTGGAGACTGAGGAAAGCAGGCTTTGTAGGAACAAGAGGGAGGGTGAATCTGGTTCCTCTGGGAGAATGGGGTAGGCTTGTTTGAATGATTTTTCAGGCTGCAAAGTGAGCCAGGTTGGATCCACGTATACAGCTGGAAGCTGGGCAAGGAGCCTTTGCCACTTGGAAGAAGGGGTGCGCACCTCTGATGAGAGCAGGGCTAAGTCTTTGGGGCTCTGAGAAGCTCAGAGATGTCAAACCAGCACATGGGATTTCAGGTCTTACAATATAGTAATAAAATATGGTGTGATAACTCATCAAAGCAACTTAACAAATAGCTAATTTGAAAAAAAAAAAAAAGAGCCTCTTAGAGCAGTATGCATATTGTCTATGTGTTGTGGCTTTCCTGGCTAAGGTCTTACTGTATGATGAGTCTGTAATACATATGAACACTATCGTTCATTTTCATAATTCACTACAGATTCGCTCTGAAGGTCCCCAGGGAGGGGAAGAAAGCTGCCTGTGTGCCTGGGTGGGTAGAGCTCTCCGTTACACCCTCCCACCCTGCACATAACTGAACTCTCAGCAAGGCTGTGCAGAGGACCTCCTTCCCCAAGGAGCAGGGCATCAGCCCACCACCACTGGCTGCAGCACTCAGAGGCTCTCTCTGCAGTGGAAGAATCACAGAAGCTGATTATCCACCACCCTGAGTCTTTTCTCCAAGTCCAAGTGCTGGGAATGGAGGGGAAGGAGGAGTGTGCTGAAACCAGCAACCTGTAACACTCCCTTTCCCCTCAGCAGCCCATATTATAAAGTCAGCATGTCCTTACAGGCCTCAGCCCCATTACCTCCCTGCAGGCAGGTTGCTGGCTTGCCTACTGAGGGAAAAGTGAACCAGCTATAGAATGAAAATAGGAGCCGGGTCAGTGAAGCTGGAGGGTCCCAGGGTCCTGCTGACTGCAAGGACTAGAGCTTCCCTCAGAACAGTACCCCACCAACACAGCGGTCTCCCTTGTGGCTGAACACACAAGTCACATTTCAAGCAAGTAACACAAATGGCTACAGAAAGCTTAGCTTTATTTTGTTAACATTTGAAATTAAAAAGACATCTGATGTTTGCCCATGAAGCTGTCTAAAACTACATTACAGTGAATAGAATAGTTTAAATTATCTCTGCCTCCTGACAGCTATGTTTAAATTTTCAGAGAAAGTGGTATTATACATTTGAGTAGATGTGTGACCCACTAGTCCCTCCAAATGCATACTGTGATTAAAAACATGAGGGAACTGGATGGGGTTCTCACTCGTCTGAGTTACCTGTTCTCTTAGCCTCTCTGCTGGCTTCTGAAGAACTGGCAGGAAGCTTGGGAATGGAGGTTTTCTCTGCTCCCCACATCTCCTCCTGGCTCTTCACTTATTCTCTTTTTCATTAAAAATGGGTCACAATGTCCATGCAACTTACTACAGAAAAGAAGGAACAGGTATCTTCTTGTGCCTGGGAGAATAGGAGCACCACAGACCAGCGGGGGTGGGGGGGAAGGGGAGGAGGGCACCTTACAAAAAGTAAAGGTAGGAAGTAGTTTTGTCACTTTGACAGGTGAAATGCATGTGCATGGGAGTCAAGGATTGGGAACAACACTTAGACCCAAGAAGAAATGTTGGGCTGAGTGATCAGTGCCACCTCTGCCGAAATGCCTGCAAGATTCTTGGAGAATGATCATTTCAGACCCTAGGGGTGGGGATGTTGCTCAGTGGTAGAGCACTTGCCTAGCATGCACATAGCCCTGGGATCAATCCCCAACATCACAAAAACAAAACAAAAATGTCAGACCCTAGAAGACATTTACATGTGAACACACACACACACACACACACACACACACACACTCATGTGAAGGTTCTAAATGTGGATTTCAAAACTGGACCTCTATTATATGATTAAATCACCTATGCACTGATAAAGTTATATATTGAGCTGCAGGTACATTGTGAGGTGTTAGAGAAAGAGCAGGTCAGTAAGAGAAAGGAGAAAGGATGCATCCAATGTGTATTATCAGTTCCTGTGGAGAGGAGAATTGCCACAGAAGAAAATACCATTGGTGTTGATGTACTGGATAAAGAAAAGGCAGGAAAACTAGGGGTGATTGCTGAGAACAGGCAAATGATGATGCCTGTGGCCGCTGCAGCCTCTGTACCTTCCTTAGTCACCTCCACAAAGGACTTGTGCATGACCTTGGACAACTACAGCTCTTTCTTAGATGACCTTCCCTAGAAGAAATCCCAAAAGGCATTTTAAAAAACACTTTGAACTAAATGAAAGTGAAAACTCACTGATAATGCTAGTGAAAATATGGAGCAGTGGGAGTGGCCACTCATTGCTAGTGGGATACAAAAGGCTGTGGCCACTTTGAAAGACAGGCTGGCAGTTTCTTATAAAACTAAAAATGCCCTTGCCACATGATGCAATAATCATATTTATTGTAATTACCCAATGGAATTGAAAAAAAATCTGCACACAAATGGTTATAACAGTTTTATTTATATGTACTCAAAGTGGAAACACCCAAGATGTCCTTCAATAAACAAATGTATAAGTAAACTGTGGTACTTCCCAATAAAGGAATATAATTTCAACACTAAAAAGATATGAACTAATAAGCCATGAAAGACATGAAAGAAACACAAATGCATATTACCAAATGGAAGAATCAACTGGAAAGGCTACGAACTGTACCATTCCAACTGTATGACATTCTGAAAAGGCAAAACCAAAAAGACAGTAAAAAGATCACTAATTGCCAGGTGTTGGGGATGAGCAAGGAGGAACAGGTAGGAGAAAAGAGGATTTTTAGGGTATGAAAATATACTGCCTGATTCGATAATGCTTGATACATGCTATCATACATTTGTCCAAACCCACAGAACATACAAAAAGAGTGTATTTTAATAAAAAAATCTAGATTATGGGTGATGATGTATCAATCAAGTCTCATCCGTTGTAACAAATGTATCATTCTTGTGGGAGATGTTATTCTACTTGTGTTTTTTTTGCTATCAAAAACAGGTAAGGGGGGATCCAAGATGGTGGTCCAGAGGGAGGCAGCATTCTGTGTCGCTCAATGACATGTGACTCAAGTAGTGAGAATACTGCTTTTCTGCAAGCAACATTCCTGCTTCCACACAGGACTCACAGCACCGTGCCTGTGCAGGGCTCCAGCCTCAGCGTCAGAGTAGATCTCCCAACTACTCGCCCACGCAGGACTAGAAGGTACCGCAACAGGACCATCAGCAGCTGCAGAGAACTCTAGGCCACCCAACCAAGCAGAAATCACTGTTGCCACTCTCATGCAGAAAACCCAGCAGCTTCCCAAGAACAGGAACTCCGGCTGACACTCCCCTATGGACCCCCCGTCTACCAAAGTGGGGCTCCCCTGGTCACTGCCATCTTGGGACTCTGCAGCAGCAGAGATAGTCCCCTATGTGCAGTAGCCTGCCTGCACCAGGGAACCTCACAGTCTCTGAAGTCAGAGACAGCTACACATTGAACCTATTGTCCAACACCATTGCTTGGATCCCCCCACCCGACCCGACACCCCACCGCTGAAAGCAGGCACCTCCATCTTGGGTCACCTTTATCACCATCTTCAGTGGGAGCAACTCCCAGTTGGAACTCCCAAGTACCCAGTTTCTAACTGCCCCCTCTCCCCAGCAGCCACTACCCCAGCACAGTGTCACCCTGGTTACCTTCACCATCCTCAGGGTGGAGATACCAGCTAACAACAGACGACCCCACCTATTAGGTGAGAAGAGAAACAGGAAATATACTGAATTCCAACCAAAACAATCCTATTTCTTCCTTCAAGATTTCTTTTTTTCTCCTCTCCCTCTCTATTCTCCTGCCCTCATATCCCCAACATATGTGAAACCAAGTACTTTGCATGAATTAGGATTTTGAGGACTGGGACATCAGAATAGTATATTAGAGTTGTGTAGTATATTCTTTTTTTTTCTTTCTTCTTTTTTCCTTTTGTTCCCACCAATTTCTACTATTTTAACATTTTTTAAATTTTTTCTTAATATATATGTGTTTGTTTTATGTACTCTACTGACTTCCCACTTTATTGACTACCCAAAATTACTTCCTCTCCCTTTCCTGCTACTAATCTTGTTCTTTAGATTTTTCTTCCACATTCCCTAAGATATAACAACTCTATATTCTCACCTCCTACCTCCTCAGCATATAATCCTACTCCTTACCCCCGGTTCTTTGTCCATCATCAGAAACTGTAAACCCTTTTACAAACCTACTGAGTATATTGTAGATAATAATTGAATTCACCATTTCTATACATTGTAACCAAACTGTAAATGTCCTATTGGCAAACATTTGTTTTTAAGGTGTATATTGTTTATATTGTGATTTGATAACATTGTCCTTCACCTCAAAGTAGAAGTATTGGATCCTTACAGAGGCACTCTAAGCCTACAGGGTAAAAATGGTAAACCCTAGGACCCACAGTACTAAAAGGGAAGACACACAAGCAATATGAAAAGACAAGGGAAGAAAGTGCCCCAAACAAATCAAGATACCACATTATGAGAATCATGGCCAGCACAGCAGAAGAAATGACAGAGAAGGAGTTCAGGATGTACATAATTAAAATGTTCTCTGAGTTAAAGGATGATATAAGAGAGAAAATACAGGCAGCAAAAGATCATTTTGACAAAGAGCTACATAAACAAATACAGGAAGCAAAAGATTACTTCAACAGGGAGATAGAGGTACAAAAAATAAATCCTTGAAATGAAAGAAACAACAAATAAAATTAAAAGTTCAATTGAAAGCATCACCAACAGATTAGACCCCTTGGAAGACAGGCCCTCAGACAATGAAGACAAATTTTATAATCTTAAAAAGAATGTAGACCACACAGTGAAAATGATAAGAAACCATAAGCAGAACATTCAAGAAATATGGGATAGTATAAAAAGACCAAATTTAAGAAGTGTTGGGAGGTAAGGGGGAAGGAAGATGGCGGCGAGGGGAGTGCATTGCCCCCGTGTGCTGCTTCACTGTGTGGGAGTATGACAAGTCAGGACGGCTAAAGGATATCTTGTTAGGAATTTCCAGCAATAGTGGGGTGCTCCGGAACCTGGAGGAAGGATTTCCATCGCACGAGGATCGGCTACGGGGACTCAAACGCGAGAGGTTTGTCGCACGGAGGGTAACACTGCTCATTCAGCAAATCGCCCCGCAGCTAGAGTCTGCAGCGCGCGCTGGGAAACGAGGAGATAGCGACGCAGGGATACAGCGCTGCAGTTTCTGCCAGCCGTGCAAGCACCGTACTCAGGGCTGAATTCTGGGTTCGAGACGGGGGAAGGAAGCGGTCCATCTCGGTTCTCCACACCGGTCAGACCACAGAGGAGGCCAGCAGCCACCATGTTGGAAAGCTGACATCACCATCCCTGTTTTCGACTGACCGCAGCTCATTCAGCCATAGAACAGGTAATTTCAGGCTGCAATTCGCCTGCGGCTTGCAGACAGATTGCTAGGGTTCAGTGCCTGGGTGCTTCTTAGAACCTGATCTTATCGGAGCGAACACCGAGCGCGGGGCGGCCAAGTTCCGGCTCCCAGAACCGTCCCGGAACCGCCCTGGCCCAGGGCTGCGGAGCCTGCAGAGGCTGCTTCTTGGACCCTGCTCCTATCAGAGCATACACCAAGCACTAAGCGGCAGAGTTCCGGCTCCCGGAACTTCCCTGGCCCAGGGCTAGGAGCCCGCGGAAACTGCTTCTCGGTCCGGGTCCTGCTGAGGGCCGGTCAGGACTCACCCGTTGCTTTGGTTGCCCGGCAAGGGGAACAAAATGCTGCCATTCACATAGGATACCAACATGGCAGAGATCTGATGTCATCAGAAAGCGGCGGAGGAGAGAACTTCATCAATACCAGCGGCGACATAAACAGTTGGTCTCCTGGTAGGGGGGGGTGAGGCACAGACACCCGAGTCTCCTCAATTTGTCGTCGAGCCAGAGGGGAGGAGCCGGGCCGCCGCCAGCGCCCGGAGCAGGCCCAGCGGCTCGCCAGCGTGGTGACCGCGTGACCCCAATTGGAGAGGGGGCGGAGCGGAGCCGCCACCCGCACCCGCAAGGTGGGCAGACCCGCGACCCAGTGGTACATGGGTGTGGTAGGAGGGGCAGGGCAGAGCCGCCGTTCGCGCTTGCAAGGTAAACAGACCTGTGACAGCCTGGCGGGTCAGGCCCAGTGGCCTGCCAGTGTGGTACACACGTCACCCCAACTGGAGTAGAGGCAGAGCAGATCCTTCTCCCACGCCCGGATCAGGCCCTGCCGGTGTGGTGGTCACGTGACCCCAATTGGAGTGGGGGCGGAGCGGAACCGCCACCCGTGCCGGCAGGGTGAGCAGACCTGTGACCAACCTGCAGATCAGGCCCAGGGGTCCGCAGGCATGGTAGGAGGGGCAGGGCAGATCCGCCGCCCGCGGCTCCAAGGTAGGCAGACCTGCAACAGACCGGCGGATCAGGCCCAGGAGCCTGCCGGCGTGGTACACACACCACCCTAATTGGAGTAGGGGCAGAGCAGAGTCGCCGCCCGTGCCAGGAACAGGCCCAGCGTCCTGCAGGCGGGGTAGTCACGACACCCCAATTGGAGTAGGGGCAGAGCAGAGCCTCCACCCGTGCCCGAAAGGTGGGCAGATCTGCAACCGACCAGCGGGACAGGCCCAGTGGCCTGCCGGTACGACAGACACGTCACCCCATTTGGAGTACGGGCAGAGTAGAGCCGCCACCCGCGCCTGCAGGGTAGGCAAACCTGCAACCGACCAGCGGATCAGGCCCGGTGGCCTGCCGGCGTGGTACACTCGTCACCCCAATTGGAGTAGGGGCAGAACAGAGCTGCCGCCAGCGCCCAGAACAGGCCCAGTGACCTGCCGGCATGGTAGCCACGACACCCCAATTGGAATAAGGAGAGAGCAGAGCCGCCGCCCGCGCCTGCAGGAAAGATACGCAAGCAGTATGAAAAGACAAGGAAAGAAAGGACCACAAGCAATGCAGGTCAACGCAACTTTAGAAGAGGTAACAGCGGCAGCAGATGGAATGTCAGATAAAGAATTCAGGATATACATGCTTCAGATGATCTGGAGTATCAAGGAAGACATTAGACAGCAAAATCAGACAATGAAAGATCACTTCGACAATGAATTACGCAAACAAATCCAGGAAGCAAAGGATCAACTATACAGGGAGATAGAGGTTATAAAAAACAAACAAACAGAAATCCTAGAAATGCAGGAAGCAATAAACCAACTTAAAAACTCAATGGAGAATACTACCAGCAGAGTAGAACACTTAGAAGATAGAACATCAGACAATGAAGACAAAGTATTTCAACTGGAAAAGAACATAGACAGCTCAGCAAGACTGTTAAGAAACCATGAGCAGAACATCCAAGAAATATGGGATAACATTAAGAGACCAAACTTAAGAGTCATTGGGATACAGGAAGGTACAGAGCTCCAAACCAAAGGAATGAGCAGTCTATTCAATGAAATAATACGAGAAAACTTCCCAGACTTGAAGAATGAGACAGAATCCCAAATCCTAGAAGCCTACAAGACGCCGAATGTGCAAAATCATAAGAGATCCACACCTAGACACATTATAATGAAGATGCCCAACATACAGAATAAGGAGAGAATTTTAAAAGCTACAAGAGAAAGGAAGCAGATTACATTTAGAGGTAAGCCAATCAGGATAACAGCTGATCTTTCAACACAGACTCTGAAAGCTAGAAGATCCTGGAATAACATATTTCAAACACTGAAAGAAAATGGGTTCCAACCAAGAATTGTGTATCCAGCGAAATTAAGCTTCAGGATGGAAGATGAAATTAAAACCTTCCACGATAAACAAAAGTTTAAAGAATTCGCAGCTAGAAAACCATCTCTTCAAAACATCCTCGCCAAAGCATTACAGGAAGAGGAAATGGAAAATAACAATGAAAACCAATAGTGAGAGGTAGGACAGTAAAGGGGGGGAAAATAATCAAAGAGGAAAGCAAACCATGTTTAGTAACAGAAATAAACAAATATGGCTGGAAGAACAACCCATATCTCAATAATAACCCTAAATGTTAATGGCTTAAACTCACCAATTAAGAGACACAGGCTAGTAGAGTGGATCACAAAACAAGACCCAACAATATGCTGCCTACAGGAGACGCATTTGATAGGAAAAGACATACATAGGCTGAAGGTGAAAGGTTGGGAAAAATCATATCACTCATATGGACTTCGGAAACAAGCAGGAGTGTCCATACTCATATCAAATAAAATAGATTTCAAGCCAAAGTTAATCAAAAGGGATAAAGAGGGACACTACATACTGCTTAAGGGAACCATACACCAACAAGACATAACAATCATAAATATTTATGCCCCAAACAATGGTGCTGCTATGTTCGTCAAACAAACTCTTCTCAAGTTCAAGAGTCTAATAGACCACCATACCATAATCATGGGAGACTTCAACACACCTCTCTCACCACTGGACAGATCTTCCAAACAAAAGTTGAATAAGGAAACTATAGAACTCAATAACACTATTAATAACCTAGACCTAATTGACATATATAGAGTATACCACCCAACATCAAGCAGTTACACTTTTTTCTCAGCAGCACATGGATCCTTCTCAAAAATAGATCATATATTATGTCACAGGGCAACTCTTAGACAATATAAAGGAGTAGAGATAATACCATGCATCTTATCTGATCATAATGGAATGAAACTGAAAATCAACGATAAAAGAAGGAAGGAAAAAGCATACATCACTTGGAGAATGAACAATAGGTTACTGAATGATCAATGGGTTATAGAAGACATCAAGGAGGAAATTAAAAAATTCTTAGAGATAAATGAAAACACAGACACAACATATCGGAATCTATGGGACACATTG
Source organism: Marmota monax (assembly GCF_021218885.2). Classification (NCBI taxonomy): domain Eukaryota; kingdom Metazoa; phylum Chordata; class Mammalia; order Rodentia; family Sciuridae; genus Marmota; species Marmota monax. Next base: position 2,112,401 of record NW_026695150.1, on the reverse strand, counting down.
AAAGCAGTTCTAAGAGGAAAATTCATTGCTTGGAGTTCATTCCTTAAAAAAAGAAAAAACCAACAAATAAATGATCTCATACTTCATCTCAAAATCCTTGAAAAAGAAGAGCAAAACAACAGCAAAAGAAGTAGAAGGCAAGAAATAATTAAAATCAGAGCTGAAATTAATGAAATCGAAACAAAAGAAACAATTGAAAAAATTGACAAAACTAAAAGTTGGTTCTTTGAAAAAATAAACAAAATCGACAGACCCTTAGCGATGCTAGCGAAGAGAAGAAGAGAGAGAACTCAAATTACTAGCATACGGGATGAAAAAGGCAATATCACAACAGACACTTCAGAAATACAGAAGATAATCAAAAACTATTTTGAATCCTTATACTCCAATAAATTAGAAGATAGTGAAGGCATAGATAAATTTCTTAAGTCATATGATCTGCCCAGATTGAGTCAGGAGGATATAGACAACCTAAACAGACCAATATCAATTGAGGAAATAGAAGAAACCATCAAAAGACTACCAACTAAGAAAAGCCCAGGACCGGATGGGTATACAGCAGAATTTTACAAAACCTTTAAAGAAGAACTAATACCAATACTTTTCAAGCTACTTCAGGAAATAGAAAAGGAGGGAGAACTTCCAAATTCATTCTATGAGGCCAACATCACCCTGATACCTAAACCAGACAAAGACACTTCAAAGAAAGAAAACTACAGACCAATATCTCTAATGAACCTACATGCAAAAATCCTCAATAAAATTCTGGCGAATCGGATACAAAAACATATCAAAAAAATTGTGCACCATGATCAAGTAGGATTCATCCCTGGGATGCAAGGCTGGTTCAATATACGGAAATCAATAAATGTTATTCACCACATCAATAGACTTAAAAATAAGAACCATATGATCATCTCGATAGATGCGGAAAAAGCATTCGACAAAGTACAGCATCCCTTTATGTTCAAAACTCTAGAAAAACTAGGGATAACAGGAACATACCTCAATATTGTAAAAGCAATCTATGCTAAGCCTCAGGCTAGCATCATTCTGAATGGAGAAAAATTGAAGGCATTCCCTCTAAAATCGGGAACAAGACAGGGATGCCCTCTCTCTCCACTTCTGTTCAACATAGTTCTCGAAACACTGGCCAGAGCAATTAGACAGACGAAAGAAATTAAAGGCATAAAAATAGGAAAAGAAGAACTTAAATTATCACTATTTGCAGATGATATGATTCTATACCTAGCAGACCCAAAAGGCTCTACAAAGAAACTATTAGAGCTAATAAATGAATTCAGCAAAGTGGCAGGATATAAAATCAACACGCATAGATCAAAGGCATTCCTGTATATCAGCGACAAATCCTCTGAAATGGAAATGAGGACAACCACTCCATTCAAAATATCTTCAAAAAAAATAAAATACTTGGGAATCAACCTAACAAAAGAGGTGAAAGACTTATACAATGAAAACTACAGAACCCTAAAGAGAGAAATAGAAGAAGATCTTAGAAGATGGAAAAATATACCCTGTTCATGGATAGGCAGAACTAACATCATCAAAATGGCGATATTACCAAAAGTTCTCTATAGGTTTAATGCAATGCCAATCAAAATCCCAACGGCATTTCTTGTAGAAATAGAGAAAGCAATCATGAAATTCATATGGAAAAATAAAAGACCCAGAATAGCAAAAACAATGCTAAGCAGGAAGTGTGAATCAGGCAGTATAGCGATACCAGACTTCAAACTATACTACAGAGCAATAGTAACAAAAACAGCATGGTACTGGTACCAAAACAGGCGGGTGGACCAATGGTACAGAATAGAGGACACAGAAACCAATCCACAAAACTACAACTATCTTATATTTGATAAAGGGGCTAAAAGCATGCAATGGAGGAAGGATAGCATCTTCAACAAATGGTGCTGGGAAAACTGGAAATCCATATGCAACAAAATGAAACTGAATCCCTTTCTCTCGCCATGCACAAAAGTGAATTCAAAATGGATCAAGGAGCTTGATATCAAATCAGAGACGCGCCGTCTGATAGAAGAAAAAGTTGGCTACGATCTACAGTCGGTGGGGTCGGGCTCCAAATTCCTCAATAGGACACCCATAGCACAAAAGTTAATAACTAGAATCAACAAATGGGACTTACTCAAACTAAAAAGTTTTTTCTCAGCAAAAGAAACAATAAGAGAGGTAAATAGGGAGCCTACACCCTGGGAACAAATCTTTATTCCTCACACTTCAGATAGAGCCCTAAAATCCAGAGTATACAAAGAACTCAAAAAATTAGACAATAAGAGAACAAACAACCCAATCAACAAATGGGCCAAGGACCTGAACGGACACTTCTCAGAGGAGGACATACAGTCAATCAACAAGTACATGAAAAAATGCTCAACATCTCTAGCTGTCAGAGAAATGCAAATCAAAACCACCCTAAGATACCATCTCACTCCAGTAAGATTGGCAGCCATTAGGAAGTCAAACAACAACAAGTGCTGGCGAGGATGTGGGGAAAAGGGTACACTTGTACATTGCTGGTGGGACTGCAGATTGGTGCAGCCAATTTGGAAAGCAGTATGGAGATTTCTTGGAAAGCTGGGAATGGAGCCACCATTTGACCCAGCTATTCCCCTTCTTGGTCTATTCCCTAAAGACCTAAAAAGAGCATGCTACAGGGACACTGCTACATCGATGTTCATAGCAGCACAGTTCACAATAGCAAGACTGTGGAACCAACCTAGATGCCCTTCAATAGACGAATGGATAAAAAAAATGTGGCATTTATACACAATGGAGTATTACTCTGCATTAAAAAAATGACAAAATCATAGAATTTACAGGGAAATGGATGGCATTAGAGCAGATTATGCTAAGTGAAGCTAGCCAATCCCTAAAAAACAAATGCCAAATGTCTTCTTTGATATAAGGAGAGTAACTAAGATCAGAGTAGGGATGAAGAGCAGGAGAAGAAGATTAACATTTAACAGGGATGAGAGGTGGGAGGGAAAGGGAGAGAGAAGGGAAATTGCATGGTAATGGAAGGAGACCCTCAGGGTTATACAGTGGAGGGGGTAGAGAGAGAGGAGGGGAGGGGAGGGGAGAGGTGGGGAGGGGGGAGGGGGGAGGATGGGAAAGGCAGGGGGATAATGGGAAAGGCAGTGGGAGCACAACAGACACTAGTATGGCAATATGTAAATCAATGGATGTGTAACTGATGTGATTCTGCAATCTGTGTATGGGGTGAAGGTGGGAGTTCATAACCCACTTGAATCAAAGTGTGGAATATGATATGTCAAGAAATTTGTAATGTTTTGAACAACCAACAATAAAAAATCAAAAAAAAAAAAAAAAGAAGTGTTGGATTAGAGGAAGGAATAGAGTTCCAAACCAAAGGAATGAGTAATCTATTCAATGAAATATCAGAAAATTTTCCAAACATGAAGGATGAATTGTAAAACCAAATTCAAGAGGCTCACAGGACGCCAAGTGTACAAAATTAAAACAGATCCATGCCAACACACATTATAATGAAAATACCTAACATTTAGAATAAGGAGAGAATATTAAAAGCAACAAGAAAAAGGAATCAGATTACATATAGGGGGAAACCAATTAGATTATGTGCAGATTTTTCAACCCAGACCCTAAGAGCTAGAAGATTCTGAAACAACATATATCAATCTCTAAAAGAAAATGGATGCCAACCAAGAAACTTATATCCAGCAAAATTAAGCTTTAGATTTGATGATGAAATAAAAACCTTCCTTGATAAACAAAAGTTAAAAGAATTTGCAACTCGAAAGCCTACATTACAGAACATCCTCGGCAAAATACTCCATGAAGAGGAAATGAAAAACGACAATAAAAATCAGCAAAGGAAGGTATTGCACTAAAGGAAAAACTAATCAAAGGAGAAACCAAGTCAAATTAAATATCAAAAAGTGCTGGGAATACAAGTCATGTCTCAATAATAACCCTGAATGTTAAGGCCTAAACTCACTAATCAAAAGACATAGACTGGAAGATTGTTTTTTTTTTTTTTTTTTAAAAAAAGACCCAACAATATGCTGCCTCCAAGAGACTCATCTCATAGGAAAAGACATCCACAGACTAAAGGTGAAAGGTTGGGAAAGATCATACCACTCACATGGATTGCAGAAGCAAGCAGGGATTTCTATTTTCATATCAAATAAACTAGATTTTAAGCCAAATTTAATCAAAAGGGATAAAGAAGGATATTTCATACTGCTTAAGGGAACCATACATCAACAAGACATAACAATAATAAATTTATATGCCCCAAACAATGGAGTGTCTATGTTTATCAAACAAACTCTTCTCAAGTTCAAAAGTCAAATAGACCACAACACAATAATTCTGGGTGATTTTAACACACCTCTTCAACACTGAATAGATCGTCCAAATAAAAGCGGAACAAAGAAACCATAGAACTCAATAATACAGTCAATTTCTTAGATTTAACTGACATATATAGAATATTTCATCCTTCAAAGAAGGAATACACTTTCTTCTCAGCAGCACATGGATCCTTCTCTAAAATAGACCATATATTATGCCACAAAACAACTCTTAGCAAATATAAAAAAATAGAGATAATACCCGGCATTCTATCAGATCATATAGGAATGAAATTAGAAATCAATGATAAAATAAAAAATAAAAGCTACTCCAAAACCTGGAGACTAAATAATATGCTAGTGAATGAACAATGGGTTGCAGAAGACATCAAGGAGATTTAAAAATTCTTAGAGGTGAATGAGAACACAGATACAACATATCAAAATCTCTGGGACACTATGAAGGAAGTATTAAGAGGAAAGTTCATTGCATGGAGTTCATTCCTTAAAAGAACAAAAAGTCAACAAATAAATGACTTAACATTAAATCTCAAAAGAAACATATCACGTCAGGTTAGGTCCCTACTTCCTTAATAAGACTCCTATAGTGCAAAAATTAAAATCAAGAACTAATAAATGTGATGGATTCAAACTAAAAATGCTTCTTCTCTGCAAAAGAAACAATCATTGAGGTGAATAGAGAGCTTACACCTTGGGAGCAAATTTTTACCACTTGCACATCAGATAGAGACTAATCTCTAGGGTATATAAAGAACTCAAAAAGCAAAGCACCAAAAAAACAAATAACCCAATCAATAAATGGGCCAAGGAACTGAACAGATACTTCTCAGAAGGTGATATACAATCAATCAACAAATATATGAAAAAATGTTCAACATCTCTAGAAATTAGAGAAAGGCAAATCAAAACCTCTCTAAGATTTCCTCTCATGCCAGTCAGAATGGCAGCTATTATGAATACAAACAGCAATAAGTCTTGGCAAGGATGAGGGGAAAAAGCACATTCATACATTGCTGGCGGGAGTGCAAAATGGTGCAGCCAATATGGAAAGCAGTATGGAGATTCCTTGGAAAACTGGGAATGGAACCACCTTTTGACCCAAGTATCACATTCCTCTGTATACAGAGAACTTAAAAACACCATACTGGGACACAGCCACATCAATGTTTATAGCAGCACAATTCACAATAGCTAAACTGTGGAACCAACATCTAGATGCCCTTCAGTAGATGAATGGATAAAAAAATATTACTCAGCAACAAAAGAGAATAAAATCATGGCATTTACATGTAAATGCATGGAGTTGGAGAACATAATGCTAAGTGAAGTTAGCCAATCCCAAATAACCAAATTCTGAATGTTTTGTCTGATGGAAGGAGGCTGATTCATAGTGGGGTTGGGAGGGGGAGCATGGGAAGATTAGATGAACTCTAGAGAGGGCAGGGAGAGGGACTGGAAAGGAGGAGGAAAAGGGGTAAAAAAGATGGTGGAATGAGATGAACATCATTACCCTAAGTAGATGTATGAAGACACAAATGGTGTGAATATACTTTGTATACAACCAGAGATATGAAAAATTGTGCTCCATATGTGTAAAATGAATTATTAAAAACAGTTAAAAATACTTTGAGATGTGATAACCACAAAATGTCACTCTTGGAAATCAGTGAATATGTTGAGTGAGATTTAACATAGCACATACTGTGGCTGGCTGTGTTTTAAAACAGACTAAAAATTAGGGTCTTTTTTCTATAAATTATAGGGAAAATATGTACTTCTTTACTCACCTTCTGTATCATGAATTCCTGTGGTGATGGGAATGTTATAAATCTTCAGTGTCCAAAATGGTGCTGCTAAAAAGGGCCACTGAGCACCTGAAGTACAGCTAGTGAAAACTGAGGAGCTTAAACATTGAATTGTATTTAAATTTTAATTAATTACATTGACACATAGGGTCAAAGGTACCCTTCCGGATGTCTTAGATTACCATTAACTCCGGAAAAAAAGTTCAAAAGATATTCAGTTAACATAGTCTATGAAATTATAATGATATTAATACATACCAATATTATGCCATTATAAAAGCAGACAATTTAGTGGAAATTAAATGGATTAAAATAAGCAATTTATTGTTCATGAATTATGGAATGGTTCACACTCTCTCTTCAATTGCTTATAGCGAAATTATTTAATGCCCCTTTTCAGCATTCACTTTTAAGTTATAGGATTTTACACTTCTGTTTCAATATAATACCAGAGAGGAAATATGACCCAGTAGTTCCAAACACAACTTCTGAGATTTTACCTGCTGTAGGACCTTCTTGTCTGCTCATGCCTCCTTGTTCTTTGTGTAGCCTGGGGAAGGAATTAATGGCTGCCCCTCACTGGAGTCCTTGATGAATTACCATCAACATTATCATTTCCTGGAACTTTATTAAGTTCTCAGTATGTTTCCAGGACTATACTGAGTGATCTGTATACATCACTTTATTCCATCCTCTCACAACTCACGTTTTGCCAATTTTGCTGTCTCTGTTTTTCAATGCCTCGGAAATTTTTAAAATTTCCCAGTCTAAGAAAATGATGCAAAAGCAAGCTGACTACTTGTATACTGGTGACTTACTGCACCCCTCCAGGATCTTTCCAACTTGTAAACATATTTTAAGTCACTGAAATAGAGACTATTTTATGAGCTATGACCAATCAAACTAAATAAACATCTAGTTTTATATTGCTACTGGGTTCTTGAAACAACAAATAAATGAGAAAAAATCAACAAAGATTTTTCATCTCTTTATTTTAAAATATTCCAGTATCAAAATGACATTATAAATAACAATGCTTTTCTTAAAATATCCAAAAAAAAAAAGAGAAAAAAGAAAAGAAAATCAGGCAATTCTTTGTGTTTTATGGAAATTTGGGATAGTAACCTGGAAAGTAGTTAAGACTGAAAATAAGTAAAATAAGTCGTATAATCACACTATCATATAAATCTCACCAATATTTGACCTTATGCTTGATGACTTTCACTTTATAGCAATTTATTCTGAAAAACTAAAATGTAAAATAAGTTTGAAAAACAATGAAAAATTGTTATATTCCAAACATATAAATAATTCCTAAATCAATAACAAAAAGGCATGCAGCCCCATGGAAAATAGGTGAAGGTTATGTAAATAGACAGTTCACAGAAGAGATATAAATGCTTGATATTCATAAGATGAATTCTTTAATCCCATTAATAATAAAAATTCAGAAAGGATAACAATAGATAGTGTTGATGACAGTGGGTGGATTGAATACTAATACCCTAGTGGGAACGTAATATGAAAAGCAGTTTACTGATATTTATTAAATTTTCAAAGCTTCATTCTTTCCTTCCTCCCTTTTACAAATCCATCTTTGTAACATATGCACAAAATCACATCCAAGAATATCATTGCTTGTAATGACCCAGATTACAATCATCCCTACATGCCCATTGATGGGAATTGCTTTGCTACTTAGGCATATCAAACAATAGTTACAAAGAGAGATATAGATCCATGTATGCAAGGATGGGTTGGATTTAAGGTATATTTGAAGTAAAAAGAAACAAATTACCAAACAATTTGTATAAAATACTGATACTAGGTAAAAATAAATCCACAAAGCAAAATTTGTATATGTGAGGGAGGATATATATAAAATCCATAAAAGTTCTTACACTAGGAGAATGAGTTTGGAAAGAAGTTGATAAGGACTCTTGGTTTTCTTTGATATTTATTTTTTAGTTACAGATGGACGCAGTACCTTTATTTATTTTTTTATGTGGTGCTGAGGATCAAACTCAGGGCTTTGCACTTGCTAGGCTAGCACTCTACCACAGAAGCAAGGACCTCAGCCCTAGGACTCTTGTTTTATCTGCTTAATTTGCATTTACATACAAGAAATTACTTGGGTAGTTTTGCTTTATAAAAATGAAAGAGCTCATGAAAGCATTGCCAACAAATACAGCCTTATAATCAGCCAAAAATAAACCCAGAAAGATGTTCGTTCCCTGAAAAAAAAAAAATCAAAATAGCTACATGTGTAAAAAGCTATGCAAGTATCAGAAGATACAAAGCACCACGATGACCAGAAATATTTATTCTCACCACCACTTGGTTTGGACCAACCTTATCCAATTATGCTAGGCTCTTTGTTAGTTCTAATGTAAATAGCATCTCCCTCAAGCTTCACAAAACCCCATACAGTATTTGCTGCAAGGCCCATTTTACACATGAGAAAACAGGAACAGAGGCTTTCTGAGCTTTGGAGAGCTGAGTGCAGACCCACAGTCTAAATTCACAGCCCACATTCTTTCTACCACTTCTCACCACATTACTGTCTTCAGTTCCCTACTGAAAAACAAGTGTGACTTACCAGAGGAAGTCACAAGACTTTTCTCCAAAGTGCCTGCTGACAGTTCTAAGCAGTTGCTGTAAGTTCTGTTAATTTCATGAGAAGCAACTGGAAACCTGGGTAAATACCCCCACCTTCACCTCTGACCTTACTCACAGAAAGTGCCTGAAGTAAATAATAAATTTTACAAAACAGAATAAAATAAATATTTTTAGTGTTCCCTGACTTCAAGAAATGGGTACAGTGCAAAACTCAACACTAAGAGCTTTCCACCTTGTAAATACTGTTTAAAAGATGACTCATCTAATTAAAGGTGAGGTGTGTCTTAAAAACCACCATCTGAGTCTGTCTTGTACGGCTATACAAGATACCTGAGACTGGGTAATTTATAGAGAACATAAATTTAATTGTCACAGATCCAGAAGTCCAAGATCAAGGTGCTGTCAGTTTCAGTAGTCTGGGGGAGGGGTGCATTGTCCAGAAGGGAAGAACACTGAGTCCTCACATGTTGTAGGGCAGAAGGGCAAACTAACTGAATACTACATGAAGCACATTAATTCCATACATGAGAGAGAAGCCTTCATGGCCTAACCACCTGTTAAAGAATGCACTACTTAATACTGTCACCATGACACCACCTAAATTTTGTAAGGGACATGTCCAAACTTTAACAGCTGCTCCACCAAGAACTCTCTGAGGCCTTCTTCCTATAATCACTTCCTGGAGGAAACCAGAGTTCCCCCTGGTTTCTAATGCTTGCTATTTGTGGTGATTGTCCTGTGAACGTGGCTGCCAACTCTAAGTCTCATCTCTGCATACACATGCAGCTCCTAACATCACAACATGAAATTTCTAGCTCCTCCCATTAGATCTGGACTGGTCCTATAATTTGTCCTGAGCAAAAGAATGTAGGAGAAGTGACACTTTTTTAGGCTTAGTCTTCAAAAGTCCTCAAACAGTGTGAAGAAGTCTAAGCTGACCCAAGAAAGACCATGTGATAGGGTCCTAGAGGAATGGAAGGGCATCTTTGTTCCTTTAGAACTGAGGCCCCAGCTGTCAGCCAGCACCAAGGACCAGCATATGTGTGAAAGCTTCTTGGACTTTCCAGTCCAGCTGCTGCAGCACCCACATGAGTGAGCCTGGCCCCCGAGGAGCCAGGATGGACCCATACTCCATCCTGCCAACCCCCCATCCACATCCCTGTGACACTAGCTGTGTCTTAAGGGCAATTTCTTTGGGATTTGAAAAGTTAAGTCCATCTCAGTTGATATATTTACAGAAGATCTTCTTGTTTTGAAATAACTTTAAGTACCTGGAACATCTGGGCAGTGATGTTTCTTTTTGTCCCCATGAAGATCATTGTCAAGGCAGGGGTCATGCTCATGGGAGAAACAAAGTATGTTTTTCAAGTTGTTTTCACCCAGATTTTTCAAAAGATTCAAAGCAAAGTTGCCATCATGGACACAGAGTGTCCATGATGGTAGGACAAATTTGAAATTTTGGATTTAAAAATAATATTGCATAAATAAAGGCTTTCAAGTGTTATATTTTTCTCTGTTAATAGTCGTAATTGATGCTTTTGCTCATTGAGTGTAAATATACACATGAATTATTAAATGTTTCTTTGTGGAGCTCTCAACCTTATATTGCATGCTTTTAGTATTGAAGTGAAAAAGAATGAATAATAATGTTTCTAATATGATCCAATTTTGTAAAAAGAAAAAAATACCCATCTGAATACCTGTTTTATAAGCACAGAGAAAGTATGGAAGAATACACACATGACTAGTAACTTTACTTCTTGGAGGTGGAATTAGAAAAGAAGTTGTCTTTGGATTGGTTAGTTTGTTGCATGGGATTGTATGTATTTATAATTTGGAAACAGTTCAATATGAAAAACTAAACCACAAAGTTACACAAAGTAGTTGAATGTTTTTTATAGTATTGGAGAGAGGACCCCTTGGCTGCTGAGTGTCTCACTGATGAAGGAACTCTGGTACTTAAGAGGGCAGGGGAAGTCACTGGGCTGGAAACACAAAGGTTAGACAGTTTGAAATCATGCTTTTGTCATCAGCATAATTAGATCCCAGAGGCAGAAATGCCAATGTCTGCCCCTTAATTTTCCCAGCTACTTTCTGTAACCTCTGTTTTCAAAAACTGAGCTATAAGAAAGGTAGGAGGAAAAAGAAGAAGGAGGAGGAGGAGGAGGAGGAGGAGGAGAAGGAGGAAGAGGAGGAGAAAAGGAGGAGGAAGAGGAGAAGGAGGAGGAGGAGAAAAGGAGGAGGAAGAGGAGAAGGAGGAGGAGGAGAAAAGGAGGAGGAAGAGGAGAAGGAGGAGGAGGAGGAGGAAAAGAAGGAGGCAGAGGAGGAGAAGGAGGAGGAGAAGGAGGAGGAGGAGGAGGAGAAGGAGGAGGAGGAGGAGGAGGAGAAGGAGGAGGAGGAAAAAGAGGAGGAGGAGGAAAAGGAGGAAGAGGAGGAGGAAAAGGAGGAGGAGGAGAAAAGGAGGAGGAGGAGGAAAAAGAGGAGGAGGAGGAAAAGGAGGAAGAGGAGGAGGAAAAGGAGGAGGAGGAGAAGAGGAGGAGGAAGAGGAGAAGGAGGAGGCGGAGGAGAAGGAGGAAAAGGAGGAGGAGGAGGAAAAGAAGGAGGAAGAGGAGGAGAAGGAGGAGGAGAAGGAGGAGAAAGAGGAGGAGGAGGAGGAGGAGGAGGAGGAGGAGAAGGAGGAGGAGGAGAAGGAGGAGGAGGAGAAGGAGGAGGAGGAGGAGGCCAAGGTCCAGCCTGGCGGGGAGGAGTGAGGGTCCAGGGTAGTCCTGAAGGAGGAGTGGCGTCGGTGAAAGAAGAAGAGTCGGGGCGACAGGTTGCAAGTTATGAGCAACCTCCAGAAGACATCTCATGCTGCCTCTGGAGAGATCTTTAGTTTTATACTTTTTTTTATAGGTGTTTTTTTCAGGTAGTTAATGGATAGCTTCAAAGCCTGAAACTTTTTTGATTTACATAATTTTCAAGAGTTACAATCTTTTCTGACATACGTTGATTACCTAAGATATTGAGTACATTGTTCAAAATATTTTTCTGTAACCTTAGACATCATGATTAAGCTTTTACGTTTTCACCTCAATCACTAGGTGCTAGGCAAAGCAACTAGACTACATGACTCCTGACCTATTATTCACTTCTAACTTTAAAGCATACCTATAATTATTTCATTAACCTTTAACTTTAAAGCATACTTATGATTATTGGTAAGCTTTCTTACTTCTAAACTAAAATCCCAGTAAAACACACTTAAAGTAGTGAAAGTCTATTATTTAAAAGCCTACTACTCTGAAGTGCCTCTAAAATATATCTATGTTAATTTTACATTAATCTATTTTAATTCCAAGGTAATTTTCTTTTTTCATATGACCTATTCAACTGTTTTCTTAAAGAACTTCTTTGATCCTTGGTCAAAGCACACCAATTCTTATGTCTTTGTAATCTTTAACTAAAGGGCAGGATTTACACCTCAGCTCATTTGTCATTTATATTAACTGTGTGTTTTCCATTTTCATCATAAGTTTCTGCATAAAGCAAAGGAGGGTCTATTGGATGGGGAATGTATTTTTATTAGACTCTTGTCCTCAAGGGGATACCATAAGCTACATATGGTGGTTCTTGTACTGTTGGCACAGCAATTGTTTTTCTGTAGTTAGACTATTGTACAGGTTGTGGCTTTAGAATGGGGTTGGCGGGGCTAGTGTAAATTGTTAACCATGGGAGAAATATTTCTCGTTGCTTAGCCTTGAGGAATAACACCATTGTTTGTATCCTGATAGACGTTGAAACGCACTTCACGGCATGTCTCCATTGTATCCTTAGTCTCTCAGGCAATAAGTACTTTTAGCATTGCTTGAGTTACGCCCTGTTATCCAGGTCATGAGTATCATAAACAAAACACTTAACATTCCTAATGGTTCCAGTTTCCAGATGGTGTGGCCTTGCCGCAGCATCCCCAGCACTGTGACCCTGTCAGACAACGGGGTGGAGGAACGCCTTCACGAGGAGGAGGGGGAGGAAGAGGAGGAGGAGGAGGGGGAGGAGGGGGAGGAGGAATGTGAATTCCGGCTGTGAATCCGGCCTCCTCCTCTCACAAGGCGCTGAGGGAGCCTCTTTGGGACCCATAACTCTAACTCCTTATCTCCGGGGCCTCAGTCCCCTCAGGCATTTTCACCGCTCTTCTTCCCCGAGAACACCTCCTCCTGGGGCGCGAGGTGCGCTAGTACCGGGTCAGGTGCTCCTGATCATCACCCACAGTCCAGGCCACTTCTACTACCGGTGGCGACAGCCGTGGTGGCGGCGGGGCGCACACAGTCAGCACCCTCTTCCTGCTCTGAGCCCAGCTGGGACACTTATTCCACCTCCACACCCTCACCCCAGCTGAGCGCCCATTTTCTCAGCCAGGATGCGGCCATGCCCTTTCCCTCTGAGCACCAGCTGGTGACACAGTGCAGAAGCGGAGCCCCGGGGAGCCTGCAAAGGCGCGCTGGGTGTTCCTGTGCGCCGCAGCGCTTTCCCCAGTGCTGTCCCCGGAACCCGAAGCGCACGTGTGGGAGCAGCTCCCTAAGCCACACGCACACCCCAAGTTCTTGGCGCCGCTGCCTGGCCGGACTGGGGGTGCGCTGTGGGGATGGAGACGTGGAGCAGCGCGGGGCGTAACACCGAGAGGGGCGGGTCCTACCCGCAGTGCTTTTCCAGGGCGCAGCTTCCCAAGCGCTGGAAGGAAGAGGCAGAAGTCACTACTCTCCGGAGTTTATATGGCAAACGAGGGTGAAAACGCTGCCTGCTGTCTGGGGGCAATCGTGCTGGAAGTGGGGAGAGGTTACCCAGAAGTATAAAAGTGGAAAATTCATTGCACTGTGTCCTTCTTTATCTACTTTGACAGTTTTTGAGTTAAGGTACGTTTATATAAGTATAGCCACCCCTGCCCCCTCTTGGTTTCCGTGTACTTGGAACGTTTTTTCCACTCCCTACACTTTTAGTCTACACATGCCCCTACAGGTGATGTGAGTTCCTTGTAGGCATCATATATTTGAGTCTTGGTTTTGTTTTGATTCATTCATTGACTCTACCATCTTTTAACTGGAAATTTCAGTCTGCCTGTTTATATTTAAGGCAATCAGTGTAATAAGTAAGGACTTGCTAGTGGCATTTTGATGCTTGTATTCTAGTTTTCTTGATTGTTTCCTCCTTTCTTACTGTCTTCTTTTGTAGTTAAGGGATTTTTTAGTTGTATGTTTTGATTCCTTGCTCTTTATTTTTAGTGTATCCATTATAAGTTTTTGCTTTGTGATTACCACAGGGCTTGCAAACTACATCTTATAAATACAAGTTATTCTAAACAGATATTTTTGACTACAAACAAAAGAAAAAAAATCAACAACTTAGGTTCACCCATACACCCACACTTTGAATTTTTATGCCACAATTCCCATCTTTTTATATCACCTAGCCTTTAAAAATTTCTCATAGTTACAATCTTTTTAAATAGTTCTTTTAGCCTTCATGTTAAGGCTATAAGTGGATTACATTCTATGGTTATCACATTGGAGTATTCTGAATTTATTTGTGTACTTATCTTTACTAGTGTATTTTATACCTTCTGCTCTTTGCTTTTTATATGTTAAAGAACTATTCTAGCATCTTTTGCAGGCCAGATCTTGTGATAAATTCCCCACTTAATTTCTGAAAGACAGCCTTCTTGGTTGGCAGTTTTTGATCTTCAGCACTCTGAATATATCATCCACTGTCTTCTCAGTCTCCACTGGGAGGTATGGTGTAAAGTGCACTGGGCAAACTGTATGTATTATTTGCATTTTTTCCCCCTACTGTTGCCTTGAGAACCTCTTTTTTTCTCTTACTTTTAATATTTCAATAGTAATTTTTAAGGTAGTGCTATTTGTGTTGAAGCTGTTTGGTGTACTTTAATCTTCCTGCATGTTGTAGTTTGGATCTGGAATGTCCCCAAAGGCCATGTGTTAAAGGTTGATTCTAGACTGGCACTGTTGGGAGGTGATGGAAACTTAAGGTGGGGCCTAGTGAAGAGTCTTCAAGTCACTGAGGATGTGCCTTTGAAGGTACAGAGGGACCCGGAACATTTCTTCTTCCTCTTTCACTTCCCAGCCATGAAGGGAGCAGTTTTTTTTTTTTTTCCTGACACATTTTCTGCCATGTTGTGCCACTACAGGTCCAAAACTACCAGCCAAAATAAACCCCTTTTCTTTGTAAGTTAATTATCTTGTTAAAGTGATGCAAAGATGACTAGCACACGGTACCTAGATACTTGATCTCTCTTGAGGTTTAAACTTTTTTGTGCTATTGTTTCATAAAATAAACATTTCACCCTTTTGTTGTTTTCAAGTCCCTTTTGACCTCCAAAAGACCTCTAGACTCTTTCAACGTTGTCCCAAATATCCTATATTGTTAAAGTAAGTTCATTCACTCTAAATTTTCAGCTCCAGAATTCCTGTTTCATTTTAAATTATTTTAATCTCTTTGATAAATTTCTTTGATAAATTTTTGAATTGCTTTTCTGTGTCCTGGAGTTTGCTGAGTTTCCTCTAGTCATTTTGAATTCTTGGTCTGCAAGGTCTTCTGTCTTCATCTGGTGAGAATATTTGTATGCCCCTTTATGGCTTTGCGTTGTTGAAGAAGTTGGGGTTTTTTGTTTGTTTGTTTCAATCTTCACCGTCCAGCCTGGTTTGTGTCTGTGTTTTTAAAGTTAAGTCTGTCTAGTGGTTTTGTGCAGAATGTAGGATTCCCTTAACTCAGAGTTAATGCCTCTTTTATGACACGAGATGGCGCCCCAAGACCAGGTTGCTGCAGGGCTTGCAACTATTTTTAACTTTGGATGCTCCAATTAAATGGGCCTGAAGAGGACCTTAAGGACTCACCCAGGTCGTGGGAAGGCCGGCAGTGGGGCAGTGGAGTGCCTCTTGCAGTGTGGCTGGTTATTACGAAGCCTCTCAAATTTTATGTTTCTCTAGGGGACCTAGGGGACCAGCAGCCCCACTTCCACATTTTGTCGTTGGCTGGCCTGGCAGTCCTACCAGCACTAGCCACGCTTCGGATGAACTAAGGCGAGGACCCTCAATGATCTCACTTTTCCCAGTCTAGAAACTGCGACCGGGTGCCCCGGGGCTGGGGGACTTCCTGCCTCTGGGTCAGCTCGAACGGGTGGATTACAGTCAGAGGTGCGCGTTTTCCTTGTCGTCAGCTCAAAGATTTCCTCTGCTGCGCGACCCCACGAAATGTCACAGCCTTTATTTTAAATTCAGGGTTATACCAGCTGGTGATTTTGCCACTGGATAGTTGTGATTGGTTTTCCCGGGGCGGTTCCGATCGCAGGCAGGGGAGCTGATCGACGGCTTCTACTCCGCCCTTCTGGTGACGGCACTCCTTGCAGTTTGTAATTCTGCTCTGGTGCCTTTTCCATTCCACTCCAAGCCCAGCTCAGAAGACATTTCTCAGACATTCTATTACAGAAATAAAAGAGCGATGCGTGCCAATATAACAAAAATCGAGTAATGTCAAGTTATAAGAATTAAAGAGTGGGGTCGTTTCCTTTCTCCGCCAGAGGACTTTCTGTGCATTAACATGTGCACATGTGCACACGTCTGTATTGTACTTCAATGGGCATACCACCTATGAAAGAAGTCCTTCACAATAAATAAATAATGCTCCGAGAGAACTGAGACTCCTCTCCGACGCTGGTTTTGCGTGGTAAGAAATGAGGTGTGTAGAGATAATTACCTGCTGATCCTGAAGGTCCGCGATTCTTCTAAAAGACAGGCTATCAACATTTACACTGAAGGAGAAGAACGTGTAACAGCAAATCCCACTACTTAAAGCTTCTTCGTTTAAACAACACACACACACACACACACACACACACACCCCTCCAAGAATATTACAATTTATATTACAAACATTCTTTTCACTAACTTTCACTTTTTTCCCCATTAGAGTGTGAGAGATCCTTGCTCACAGGGGAACAGCAGGTTCTGTTTCTGTTACGAAGCTGATCAATGAACACTTTTTGATTGAATGACTGCCTGAGTGAATCTTACTGAAGTTTCTAGGATCAACATTTTCCTGTTATTGCTGCTTGTTTAAAATATGTTGCTTTTGTTATTTTCTGATTGTCAACCTCTGAGAGTAGTGGTATGCGGGTCTTCCTTTGATCTGACTTGATATCCAAACACATAATTAACTCGCTACTTACTAGTTCACAGTGATATATAACATTTATCAGCTTTTAATTTACTGGAACGCAAACACAGGGGATTGCTTTCACTGCTAGTAAATGTAGGATATTATGGATAAAAGCAAAATGTTTCATAAAGGTATGATACAAGTTTGTATCTGTTTTTTTTTTTTTTTTTTTTTTTTTTGCTAAAGCATAGAACTATTCTTGTATCCTATAACACAGGACCAAGATTCCATTCAGGATATAGATTTTATACTAATTGGTATGCTTTTCATGAGATCCAGTTTTACATTTTATTAGATAAATAGGAAAAAAGCAAACCTGAATGGCAAAAATTGGTCTCTAAAATTAGAACAATAATTGATGAGACCACCAATAAACAAGTTCGTATTAGAAGATAATAAGGCATAAAATAAATTGTAAAATCACATCCAATTTTAAGGAAATTTTAGTTTTATTAAAATATGATGTTATAAATGACATAACACCTATTTATGTAAATGAGAAATTTACTCTTCTAGCTCATAATAATTTTAAAATTAAGGCTGCAAGTGTGACTGAATTTTTACACATAATTATTTTTAAACAAATTTTTATTTTTGAATAATTTTAGATTCATAGAATAATTGCAAAAATAATAGGATTCCCATACACCCCCAATACAATTTCCCCTAATGTTAACATCTTATATTATCAAGGTACATTTGTCAAAACTAAGACATCAAGATTGGTACACTGCTACTAAATAAATCATGGATTTCACTTGCATTTCACTAGATTTCTCACTAATGTCCATATAAGTATTTTTTAAAATAACAGATAGGGAGAGCTAATTTTATGTTGGATTTTTAAGTCATCAAATGATATTCTTGAAAATGTCTTATTTTTCAATATCATGTTGCATTTATAAATATTTTCTACACTAATCAATGAATGTGAAATGCAATTGACATTAATACAATGATCAGGTAGCTCAAGAACTGTGAATTATTAGATGGAATAACATAGCATTTCTGCAAGGTAAATCAAAGTCACATTAAGACAAACTGCTGCTTGTGTGGTAAAAATAAAAAGCTTCATTATCTCTAGCTATACAGAAATGACAAGATCATTATTTAAAAGTGAAAAGAGGTGTAGACTACACTTATTTTCATGATAACTGTGTTTTCTATCGTATGGTGCATTTTTCACACCATAAGATAGTCTTATTAGGTGAGAGACACAGGGTTTAGGGGGAACAGAATCTTCCGTAAAAGAGAATGCTATTGGTTTTGTTGTGCCTGATGAAGAAGAGGAATGGGTGGTCTGCATTGAATTCAATGGAGGGGAATCTTCTTCGAAAAGCCACCTCACTCCCAGTGCCAGCTGCAGCCTCTGACCCTTGTTCATTTATTTCCACAAAAGCCTTGTGGAAAACATTGGACAGAAACAGGTTTCTCTCTGAAGACATTCCTGAGAAATCTGCTTTGCTCTGGCTAAAGGCATCTGTCATCCCCATGTTGCTCAGAGTGGACTTGAGATCATAACTCTCCTCCAGCTTGAACTTGGGCAGATGCAGCTGCACTTCACACAATTCCATCATGTCTTCACTGGTCCACTCTTTCAGCTTCTCAGAGGTGACCACCTTTTCCAGCTGCGGATCAGAACCAATGAACAGTCAGGAGAGGGAAATGGTGAAAAGCGACCCCTAGGGATCCCACAGATGAATTTCAATCACTCCCTTCACCCAGGTAACAAACGCACACAGCTGTAAATCCTTTTGGTTGTGTAATGATAGCCTTGTGGGGTGGACCTGCAGAACCTTTTGTTTTGTAAGTCAACAAGGGAGAGAATTCTTTGAAACCAAAATCTGGGGCAAAATAAAATTTCTATACTCTAAAAATCACAATAATATAAACCCAATAACTATAAACTATGCCATAAAAGAAAAATTTTAAAATGAAAGCTCCTAAATCTTAGGAATAGTTTTTTTCAATATTAAATATGAGGGTAATTTTATCCTCTTTATATTCTGAATTTTTAAATAATAAATAAATGAATGTGTACATATGAATGTATATGTACATATGCATGTGTGTTCATATATGTATATGTTTGAATCTTTAAATGACATGTTTGTTTCAAAAGCACACACTCTTGCTACTTTGAGAGTTTCCTATACCCAAGCATTCACTGGCTGTTAGTGACATATTTATATATGATGCATATTAATAACATGACAGTATCTTCAGCTTGGGACCCTGCACACCTAAGAAGAGAAACTTATCTTAGGCTGTGAGACTCATGGGTACTGGTACACACTGGTATTTTACCATTCTTTTTAGTTTCACACATTTATGAAATAATTTGGAAATCATTTCTGCATACCGGTAGGGCTATGGAAACTTACAACTAAGAGTCTGGCACAGATGAAAGGCCCAGTGCAAGGAAAAGCCATTTACTGCACGAGACACCAGTGTTCATTCTATTAGGCATATAACTGCTCAGGAACATGGTCTGGCCAAAATTACAACCAGCCTAATAGAAATCTGGTTAATAAACAGCTTAAATAATATCTGAAAATAGCACCAATACAGGGTTTTTTTTTTTCGTGAAAGTTTTGACTTAGAAAAAAAATGTAAAAAAAAAAAAAGTTGTAGAACATACCACACACACACATGCACACACAAAAGTGATTAGAACAATTAATCTTGGGGAGGGGGTATAGATCAATGATAGAGAACCTGCTTAGCATAGCATGTATGAGGCCCTTCATCCTCAACAACACACATTCACACACACCCACACACACAAACACACACACACACACCTTGAATTACACAGTTTCTACCAGGAGACCTAGACTGAAAGATTCCTATGATCAGTCCATACAGCTCTGTACCTGGCAAAGAGAATCTATCTCTGTTATACATGTGTATCTTTGTGTAACCAGCCCATGTTAGAGGTGTCTATGGATTCCCTAACCTCTCCAAGTAATAGTAATATCAACTTTATAGAGCTTTGCAAAGTTTAAATGATACTGTTAAGGTAAAGTACAGAGAGCTCAAGGCAAGTTGGCTGATTGCCTTCCTGTTCAGGAGTTAAGAAGCAGGGAGGCTGAGTCCTTAGTTTCTCCCTGGAAGACAAGGGTGAACGCAGGCGCCATCTTCACCTCGGAGAGACGGACATGTTTACCTGCTTCAGTGCGCTGTCATCATCAGGCAGTAGCACAAGCAGGCTGAGGTCAGAGCCCTTGTAGTCAAGTTGAAGGCCTGTGGCTTGTGGATTTTCAATACGAAAAACTTGAAGCTTCTCTTTCATAAACATCATTTGCACTGGTTTGCTTGTAGTCTATATATATAAAAAAAATAGGTAGCAAAGTCATTGAAGAGATGTTCCACCAAGTTCTTAATTCTTGATCACCATTGGTTCCCAGCTGTCTAGGACACTGGTGAAACTGATCATGCTCTGGTAAATACCGAATAAAGTTATCCAGACCTTATTTTTTGGAAATTCTGAACAGTATCACTGGTAAGAGGTGAATGGGAAGGAAAGTTCCATCTCTAACACTATTCCAGAAATCTCTATAGGTCACAGTAAGGTGGATTCTACAAAATATTTTGAACAATATATAATTTTAACTATGTAACTGTCAATGATCCAGAAACTGAAGAAGATATATTTCACATGCAAACATTTGAGAAAGTATCATAAAAGTTGAAATGCACTAAGAAGGAAAGTCAAGCAATAGACTGAGAGAAAACATGTGTAAGATGTATCTAACAAAGGACTGGCGTTAAAATATCAAAGAATTCTTAAAACTCAACAAAAATAAAATAAATAATCCAGTTTTAAACATTGGCAGAAGATATGAATGGGCAATTCTAGCTTATGAAAAAATGCTCAGTCATATTTCATTAGAGTACTGCAAGTTAAAGCAACTATTAGAATGGCAAAAATCCAAACAATAACAATACTGCAGGCTGACAAAGATATGTTCCATTCATTGCTGGTGGGAATGTAAAATGGAAGAGCCACTTTGGAAGACAATTTGGCAGTGTCTGACTAAGATCAACATTGCCTTATCATATAATCCAGCAATTGTGCTTCTCGCTCTTCACTCAAATATGTTTAAAACTTGTGTCCACACAAAACTTGCACACAAGTGTTTATCTCAATGTTATTCATTATTACCCCAAACTAGTAGGAAATAGACATGCTTCAATAACTGAATGGTTAAACAAACTCTGACACATCTTCACAATAGAAAATTATTTAGCAATAAAGCAAAAGGATCTATCAAGATGTAAAAATACATGCAGGGTCCCTAAGTGCATATTGTTAAGGGAAATGAGCTGGCCTGAAAAGGCTAGAGAAGTCAAAACTGTGGAAACAGTAAAATGACCAATGGTTGCCAGGGCGTGGGTGGAAGGAATGAGCAGGTGGAGCACAGGGCATTTAGAGAGTGGTGAAACTCTTCTGATCGATTCTACAGTGGTGGCTATGTGACATTATTCATTTCTCAAAATGACAGAACAATACAACACCAAGAGTGAACCGGAAATATTATCAGCTCCAGAGAGTTACTACTAAGCTGTCAAGATGAGCTAACCAGTTATAACAAATGTACCACGCAGGATATTAATAATACTGCAAAGTTTACCTGTGTTAAAGGGCCGGATATGGGAACTTGTGCCGCAGTCTGGCTGGGCACAAATGCCGCAGTCTGGCTGGGCACACAATCAGGAGCCACCACACAGCTTGTAGATTCAAACAGCAACTCTTTATTCCCGAACTCACACCAGCCGTCTACAATCACGTTCTGGGGAAATCCACGTTCTCTGCCCAAATCCACGTTCTCTGCCCAAATCCACCTCCACTGGGCTTCTATGTCCAAAATATACTGTCTGAATCCCGTGAGAACTCAAGGGGAACTCAGGCAGCAGGATACGCCCTATTCCCAGCAGGAATAATCTTAAACCTTAAACCTGGAACCTAAACTGGGAACGCCCTAAACACCGGGAACACCCTAATCTGCCTTGGTCCTTGAGCAAGGTCACGTACATTCAATGTCACTGCAACATGGGGTACGCTGGCAAGGAAATTGTCATACCTACTTGGCTAATGGCTCCCAGCAAACTTGGTACTTTCTGAAAAAAATTTTTCTAAATTTTTAAAAAATGCTCTAAAAATAAAGCATTTTAAAATAAAAGTCAATTGCAAAACAAAACCTTCTGCAATCCAGATGTTGTACACACATGTTATTTATCCATTCTGCATAGAGCTGAGGTCAATCCCAAGGTACCACCCTTATGCTAAGCTGATGGCCATGTGACCAGGGCCATTTATTGGGAGCACCCCAGGATACTGTGCCTGTTTCCAGGTGAGCACAAGTCTGACCCCCCCACCAGAATCCTTATGGTATCAAGCTGTTAGAACCAACAGCTAGGACTTTCCATTTCTAATAGGAGAGTGGAACTAGAAGGTTAAGAATGAAGCAGCTACATTCCCTGGTCAATTACATAGACTCCATCTTCAGTATAACAGAATGAGGGTGAGGCAGGAAGAAGAGGTGAGGGCAGAAGGAGAAGGTGAGAGAGAGACAACTAAGATTACCTTTGAGACTCTACAGACCCCACCCATTGGACTGCCCACTTCCTCTTAGGGACATAATCTAATTCCCATTTTGTTGGAGCTAGTTTAAAATGCTTTTCTATCACTTGTAACCAAGTATTCCAACTCAAGTAACTACTCAGCTCATTTCTCATTAGCCTGTTGCGCTGTGTGTTCTGCCTGCCCCATCCATAGAGGATCCCTGCTGCACACATCAACACAGTTGCAGCGGGAGGTCCTCAGCAGCACTGTTTGTGTGATAAGACCACCCTGGCCTGCACAACTGGAACCAACCTTGGCCAGCAGTTCCCTTCCTAAAAATTCAGATGGGTTGCATCAGCCTGTCTCTAGAAATGAGAAGGCTGTAGGTAGCCATTATGGCTACTGTGGATCAAAAAGCAGAGAAAGTTACACTTTGGCCCGAGAGAAGACTGACAGAAGTACGGAGTTGAAAAACTTGAGAAAAAAATCCTGACATTTGAGATGTTATTTCCACTCATATCCAAGGACCCAGCCTCATTCCTTTCTAGTATCACTGCATCTTAAATAGCTCCCAAAGATCATGTGTTGATCTTCAGTCACTGCTGCTCTTAGGAGAGGGTGGGACCATTGGGAGTTAGGGCCTAGGGAAAGGAACCTAGGTCCTTGGGCATGCCCTTGAAGGGGGTACTGCCATCCTAGTTGCTTCTCTCTCTTTCTTTTCTGGCTGTAAGTGGTAAGATCCATTACACACCCTCTCCATGATGTCCTGCCTCATCACAGGCCCAAAATGACAGGAAAAGTGACCATGGACTGAAACCAAGAGCTACAATGAAGCTCTCCTTCTTTAAAGTTGTGCATCTAAAGTACTTTGTCAGTTTTCTGAAGTGAGTTCCTGTTGCTTGTAATAGGGACAAGTCTATTAGAAAGAAACCTTAATGAAATGAGATCTAGCATTTTAACTGCTTTTACTTATGGAAGGGTAAGAATGGGGTAGGAGATAGCATTGGTTTAGTAGAATAAGAACAGAACTTGTAGTGAAGGGTCTTAGGTTCTGGTTCTGAACTCCTTCCCACTCATTCATGCCTCCAGTCCCTTGGCCACCTTGTATTTCTCAACTGAGAAATAACTATAAAACACACCCTACCCAGCTCATGGGACCAAATGATAAAATATGTGCATGGTCAGAGAAAAACAGTGACAGGGGAATTTCTGTGTGAGAGAGAACTAAGAGCTTTGCCCAGCCATCCCTTCCCTAGTAAGAGTCCTAGTTTAGAGGAATATATAGTCAGAAAGAAGAGCAAATTTAAAATAGGGTCATGTTACAAAGCCACATGACAATTCAAGCTGATCTTTCACAAGTTCAAATTCTCACCTTGTTTATTCTGAAAGGCTTTTCTGTGGTATTTTGCACTTGAAATTGATGTTCCCAGATTCCTTTAAAGTAAAGGGCGTTCACCAGGACCATCCTGGTCAGGGAGTCCACAGAGTCATCCGGTAGGAGATTCAGAATTTTTCCTGCAAGAGTAAAAGGACACATTTCAAATGGCTAGTGGAAATGTGTCTATTTTAATTATAAAACCAGACTTCCATCTTTCTAGACTCATAAAATTTTCTTTCAAAGTTCTTATTTCAGATTTTCCAGAAACAGGTCAATTCAGGAATTTAAGTACTATTTCTGTTTAGAGTAGCTATGAGAAAACAGGGAAACACTGAAGAAATAATATGCTGAGTAGCCAATAAGTATTATTTCATATTAAGAATAAATTTGCATTTCAATTACAAAACTTCCCTCTAATACAAGTTGATTTGTACCTCTATTTTGAGAAGACAGAAATGTTTCTTCTCTCTCACACCTGTTTGTAGTCACACACTGTGAACTTCTCTGATTAAATCTGAAAGATTGTGACAGTGTCTCCCCCTGCCCCTAAAATATTGCTTTCTGCAATTGTGCATATTAGATTGATCTAGCCATTGTTTAAAGTGATCTTTGACAGGCAGCCCCTGATACGTTCTGTCCAAACTCTCCACTAAAGCACCTTGAAAGATTTATTAAAAATGCACAAGATCAGGTTTAGAGGTGCGTTATAAAGTCAACATGTTTGATAAATGGAGATAGAACCTGATTTGGCTTCCCCCAGAAACAGAAACTATTCAAAATCTTCTCAACAGTCCAAATACAGACATGGAAGTGATTTTTTAAAATATAGCTTATAGTACTTCATTTAAAAAGGTGATATGGATGAATTTTCATATTAACAGAAAATGCAAGAATTAGTAGAAAACCAAGGGGAAAGGACACACACACACACACACACACACACACACGCCTCATAAACATCGGAACAATCAAGTGACTACTTCTTAGAGAATTTGAAAACCTCCTTTAAAAACAGGGAATACATCCCAGACATTTAAAAAGATGGATTCTTTTAAACTTATTTTAAACTTTCAAATTACTGATAAAGCTGACTATTACAGTTTCACAGCATAAAAATGAAAAGCCCTCTGATTACTTATATCAAGCTAGCACATCCCCAGTATGAAGACACAACCAAGGAAGCACAAAATTTCCATCTATAAACCAATTTCTCTTGTGAATATAAATAAAAAAATTCAAGTTAAATTTAGAAAATAAATATATATTATGTCAGAATGTAAGAAACATATATCAAGAAATCTATTAGTATAATGCATTATTGTTGTGGTGTGAATATTTGTGTTCCTCTGAAACTCATATATTGGAACCTAATACTTAACCCAACACTGTAGAGATGGGGTCCTGGGGAGTAATTAGGTCATGGGGGCTCTACCCCCAGGATAGATTAGCATTCCTGTGAGTGGAATCCAGGGATCTGCTTGTCCCTCTACACAGGAGGACACAGCAGGAAGGTGTCCTCTTAGAAGGAAAGAGTAAGCTCCCAACAGACCCAGGCGTCTTGATTCTGAACCTGCCAGCCTCCAGAACCATAAGAAATGATTTCTACAATCTACACATTTCCCAGGCAATGGTATTTTATCATAGCAGCCCAAACAAACTGAGGCCATTGTTCTAATGGGTGATAGGAGAAAAATCATCTTGATGGATATAAAAATACTTTTGATCTATTTTCATCAATTATTTCTAATTTTTAAATTATGTCACTGTACATTAAAAAGAATGAGTACTTCCTTAATATGAAAAAGAATATTTTTCTCCAAAACACTTTCATAATTATGCTTACCAAAAAAATACTAGTAGTATTCATAGTCTGTTATGAGTACCATTATTTAATATTTTTATCAAAATGGTAACTCATGTCATAAAGTAAGAAAACTAAATAAGATATGATTGTGTAAAAAGAACAGACAAAATTATTATTTGCAGGTAATACGGTAAGCAAGGAGAATTAACTGAAAAGCAAAACTAATAAAGTATGTCCAGGTGTTGAGTTTACTCTTACACAGAAAAATTAATTTTTTCCTATCTTCTAAAAATAAGTAACTAAAAAGTGGAATTGTTACATCCTGGTATGTGCCACATTGGTAAAAATGATGACTACAAAATATTCCTAAAAAATAGCATTTTATTTCTACCAATGACACAAACCAGTAAGTTCTTATCACTACAGTACTATTAACAGATCATATTCAAATTTTATCAACTGTTCCTATAAAATCCTTTAATTTCTGGGCCATAAGTCAATCAAGATCTTCCATTACATTTGATTGTGATTTCTTCATCTCCTTTAATCTGTAACAAGTCCTCATTCATTCATTGTTCCATGACCTTGGCACTCTTTGAAAAATACTTGCCATGTTTGTAAAATGTCCCAGAATTCTCAAGTTTGGGTTTGTTTGTTTCCTCAAGATAATATTTAGTTACGCATTTTTGCAATAATATCACACTGTTGTAGGTTTAATTTTGTCTCCCTTACTCCTGCCAAAGAACCAGTCAAGTTTTTATCCCTCGGTACCTGAGAATGTGGCCTTATTTGGAAATAGTCTTTGCACATTTAATCAAGTTAAGAAGAAATTCTACTGGATTAGGGTAAGCCCCAATCCAATGGCTGGTATCCTTATTAATAAATGGAAATTGATACATAGATGTAAAAAGAGGAGAACACCATTTGAAGATAGAGTCACAAAAGACACACAGAGCCAGTACTGGTGGCACACACCTGTGATCCCAACTGCTAGAGAGGCCTAGGCAGAGGGATCCAAAGTTTGAGAAAAGGCTGGGCAACTTAGGGAGACCCTGCCTTGAAATAGAAAACAAAAGAAAGTATCAGGGATGTAACTCAGTGGTAGGACACACTTAGGGTCAATCTCCAGTACCAGAAAGAAGAGAAAAAGAGAGAGAGAGAGAGATAGACAGACAGAAACACACACACACATACAGCCATGTTCTAACAGAGGCACAGGCTGCAGTGATACATGGGCACACCAGGAATGGCAAGGATTGCCAGCAACCAGCACAAGCCAGGAGACCATGAGAAAGTGCCTTGCTGGTGCCTTCAGAGGGGGGCTGGCCAACTGCACCTGGACATCTTGCCTCCAGATCACCTCTCAGCCCATACTCTAACACACCACCTTATTTTGAAAACTACTTAAGATAATGTAGCATATTTAATGCCCCATTATTGTTATTTGTTAGTAGTTATTATTTATTTAAAATCCACAACTACAGCAGCATTGCACATTTCCTTCTTTGCACTTTCCTGCTTTTAAAACCCGGATGCCTCTTTGGAATTAGTGGGCTGTGATCCTTCTCTTGTCCACTGGGTAGAGTAGTGATTGGGATTCTGGGTTTCAGTTGGGACTTACTGGGAAAGTTGAAAGTCTAAAGAGTATGGGAATAAACACATATAGAAGCTTTGAATATTTACACTATGTCTATAGTTCCATTTAGGAGCTGGGGTTGTGGTTCAATGGTAGAGCGCTTAACTAGCATGCCTGAGGCCTTGGGTTCGATCCTCAGCATCCACATTAAAATAAAATAAAGATATTGTGTGTCCACCTACAACTAAAAAATATATGTTAAAAAAAGAGAGATACACACAGTTACACAAGGCACAAATTCAATTATGCAGCGATGCTGGGAGAACCCTGCACCCAGCCCCTTGGTGACAGTGTACCTTCAGTCCTGCTTTCCACCCAAGAGTTGATCTCCTTTCTGACTTGATCAGAAGCGTCCACAAAGTTAACAGACTGTGGTTCTGCATCAAAATACATTTTCATATCTTCTAAATATTTCTGAAAGACATAGGTAAAATCTTCTTTTGTAGAGTTTGCTCAAAATTGAGAAATCAAATCTATTTAGATTATTAAAAAAAATAAATAAATAAGAATACAGAGATGAACAATGGTAAACTCCTACCCCATCCCTCCCATCTCTCTTTCCTCACTCTCAGTTTGGTCAAAATCTCAACACATCCCTCTTTAAACCCACTAGTCATGCAAAACTCCAGGTGTGGAAGGAAGATCTGCCTCCCACTGTGCTGGGTCTTCCACAACTTCTTTGGTTCCATTTTTATTCATACTGGGACATGAGGATAAGACGGAAAGGGAGGAGGCTATAAATCTCAGGAGTGACCCCCTCAGCCAAGGGTACTGGGAGCTGAGCTTGGCTTTCTGTGTCAGGGACACAATCACAGTTAGCTCCCTGAGTCTGGCACCTGCCTTCAGTGAACTCTAAAGCCCTGGGAATTAGGGTGGACCCTGAGGAAAATATCTTCTGCCATGAAATCTGATTTGTAAGGTGGTTAAAGGTTTCACCCAGCATTCCAAGGAAACAGGTCAGGCCTTGTCCTTTCATCTGGTGCCAGTCAGCACAATGGGTCCCCCTGCCTTGGGAGCATAATTCATTACTGTATATAGTTGTGGTTGCCACTATGGGTCCCCCTGCCTTGGGAGCATAATTCATTACTGTATATAGTTGTGGTATACCTTCATAGAGGGCTTGAAGGAATAAAAATAGCAAGTTAATTCTGTTTATGGGAAATGGTTTGAGATTATGAAGGCCAAGTTTTGCAGAATTTTTAATCTAGCAAAAAGAAAACTTGACTCTTCAGGAAGCACCACTCCCTGTCTTAACTCAGAGCTGTGGACACGTAAAAAGATGTTTGTATGTCCATGTCCCCTTGTTTCCCAAGTGCCCACTGAGCTCAGTCATCTCACCTACTTCAGAATCAAACAGGAGCTCATAAGCCTACCATTAGTGAAACTGTCTTTAAGACCCTATTTGGCTGGTTTTGTGCCCTTTGTAATAACAAATACAAAGTCCTGAACTCCCCAGAATTCCCCCGATATGGACAGGGATAGCACTGCTGGAAACCACAAAATAGCATTTATTTTACCTGATTGCTGCCCTCTCTAACTTCCTTGCCCTTTGGGTTCAATGCCTGGGTCCTCCTGTTCCTTTCTGATCTGTGCCAATGAAGTGAGGGACAGACCAAGAGAGGCACATGACTGCCTGCCCCACTCTGAGTTCACAGGACAAGGCAGTGAACTGATGAAGATTCAATCATTAGCGCAGGGGTAAGTTGGCATTGTTGCATGTTCCATATCCCCAGCGTCTCTCTAAAGTCCTGATGTGAAAATTACTCCCTACTCTCACTTCTTGGGCTACACCCTTTTTTCACCTTATAAAACCCTGATCAAGCACCTGGTTTGAGACCTATTATTGGTTTCCTTTACAACTAGATGCTAAGTGTTTGGTCTAGATAGTGGTTTACCAGAAAGTATTGACCACATTAAAATTGTCCCTGGGATCTCTAGAGAAATGTGGAACTTTTTACTCCTGGATGCCTCTTTGGAATTAACGGGCTAACTGGGTTCACATGGCTCTTTCTTTCCCGTTAACTTAAAATAAGCCGTTTGCACTTACATTGTTAAATGGATATGACTTATGCCCATATATTCTGTTGGCTGTTTTAAGTATATAGGAATGGCTGGATTTGAGGATTTCTGCAGAAAGTGCCTGGAAGTCAGAGCATATTCCTTCAACCTTGCTGGATGTGAATTCCTTTAAAAGAAAAGGAGTTTAAAAAATGTTGAACCAGAGCTACATATATGTGTTCAACCTATAGCTAATTAAAGTGATTTGGTGTATTACAAACAAAAGCTGAAATTAATTCTAACATAGACCAAAATGTCTTCTTCAACGTTATCACAGCGAACATTATATTGTCTATGGAACATATTTATTCCTTTCTGCACATTCATTTGCAAAGGCAGGCAAGAGCAAGTTCAAAATATAGAGAATTTTCAAGAGAAATAAAAAAATAGATGAGATAAGAGACTCTTCTGAAAAGTGCAATATTTTCTTTCCTGAAGAGCATTTCTATAATTTTACCAAGTGTCTAAGAAAGGTTACCCATGAAAGGTTGCTTAAATCAACTACTAAAATACATGTTCTAAAAGTTCTTTCCACCCAACTGTTAAATGGATAGTAAAATATAATAAATACCATTTTCCTCTTTTTTTCACTTTCAGGACAAGATTTGCTGTCCTGGTGTCTGTTAAATTGGAGTACCTGTAATACCAATAAAAAGACAAGTGAGTACAATTTGCATATGAATAATCATATGGAATAAACATTGTAAATATGAGTCTGTCATTCTCATAAATGCAGAACATATAAATGGTTGAAGAAGGAGGCCTTCATTTAACTTTAATAATGTGTTAATTAAACTAATATAATAAGTAAAGGGCTGCTTTTAACTAAATTGTTAAAATCTAATTTATGTTGCTAGTCTTTCAATTTTAATGTTTTTATAGGAAATTTGGGATGATGATGGGATTAGCCTGAGGTAAAATCATCTCATTTTAAGCTGGGCACTATGGTGCACACCTGTAATTCCAGTGGCTTGGGAGGCTGAGGAAGGAGGATTGCAAGTTCCAGGGTAGCCTCAGCAACTTAGTGAGGCACTAAGCCACTTGATGAGATCCTGTCTCAAAATAAAAAATAAAAAGGGCTGGGGATGTGGCTCAGTGGTAAAGCGCCTCTGAGTTTAATCCCCAGTACCCACCCCTTCCAAAAAAAAAAAAAAAAGAAAAGAAAAAGAAATTCTGTCCTTTTCCATATGTCACTTGTATCTATGGTTGTTTCGAATATAAGACTAGGTGTCAAGGTATGGAGTCTGAAAAGGTTCCCACCAACACCTGAATGGGAAATATTACATTGTGCACATGAAATATTCTAGATACACAATGGAATATTATTCAGCCATAAAAGAAAGCAAAACTTCATAGCAACAACACAGACAGCGATGTGGAACATTGTGAGTGAAATAAGTGAGGCACTCATATGAGCAAGTTAGCTAACAACGTCAGTGTCAGAGAAGGGAGATTAGATGTGATACTACAGTAGATTCATTCTGCTTTTGTCCACCGTTCCCGGCTCACTGCTGCCACAGTCCATGTAATTTCCAAGTGACTAAAATACTGCTGGGGCACTTTTGGCTTCAGAAGCTGCCTCAGAAAGAGAAGTTCTTTCCCATTGACCTTCCCCTGCCTCCTTTCACCCGCTGCCTTTTCTCCCCCAGGCAGGCCACAGAAGCCAGAGCTCCTCTTCCTGCAGATGAATCACAGAAACCAAAAACACACTCTCACCTCCCTTCACCTCTCTGTCTTTGAGCTGTCCATAAAGAAATTCTCTGGTCTACCTTGCCTAGCAGATCCTGACCCCAATCAAAGGGGTCCCCTGTCCCTACAGAAGGGATCTCAGCAGCCAGCCTGGCTGGGCTCCCCTCCGTCCAAGAGCAGCGGATCACACTCCTTGTCCAATAGCATTTCTACAAGCTGTCCACACCTTGGCCATGCCTGCACGGTGAAGTTTCCACTACAAACCCAAAGACAGGACAGGGGTGGGAGACTTCTGACAGCTGACCACGAGGAGGTTCCTGGAGGGTGGGGCACTGGGCGAGGTGTGGAAGCCTTGTGCCCTGGCGCCACATCTTGCCCTGTACGCTTTGTAATATCCTTTACCATAAACCAATAGACGTGTTTCTTTGAGTTCTGAAAGCCACTCTGGCAAATTAAAAGAACCCCAAGGAGGGGGTGTGGGAATGCAGATTCATAGCCAGATGGTCAGAAGTGTAGGGCAGCAGCCAGAACTGGCATCTGAATTGGGGTGGAGGAGGCAGTCTTGGGGACTAAGCCTTCAACCTGTGGGATCAGAGACTGTCTCCAGATACAATGTAGGAATTGAATTAGATGAGACCACGTGCAGCTGGCCTTCACTGCCACACTGACTGCTTGGTGTGTAGGGGAAAACCCCATGCACCCGGTGTTGTCACAAGTGATACAAATTGTGAGGGTCAGCAGGAGAAACTGAGATGGAGTTGGTTTCTGCTCTGTCCTTAGCAGAACGAGGGTGACTAGAGGCTTAGATGGGGGTGGGAGAGTGGGGAGGTTGCATAACTGCTAACACCTGGTTAGAATGGAAGTAGAAATTTTAGTGTTTTGAAGCATAGTCCAGGGATGCTGGTTCACAGAAATTTATTACACATTTTAAAAATAACTAGAAGACAGTAGTCCCAAGCTTTCTAACAGAAAGAAACAATAAATGCTTAAGGAGAGGAAAGTACTAATTATGCTAATTTGCCCATCACACATTGTTGACATGTATAAAATTATCACAATATGTCTAATATCTAATGTATAATACGTTCAATAGATCGTCAACATGTATAATGGATAGACAACTAAAATACAAAAATAGAAAAAGAAAGCAGGCTAGGTGTTAAATTGAGACCACTACTTCAATAATGTAAGCAAAAGCCATCATTGCCAAAATTATCTTGAAAATTCAGGGATTTTAGTTATTTTTTCTAGATAAATGCTTCATTTCTCATTGTCTAACACATCTTAAGATACAGAGACATAAACTTTGCATTCACCCCAACATTTCCTTTGAAAGTTAACAGGAAGGATATGGCCATCCCTGTTTCCCCCAAATTATACAATAGAGAACAGAAGGCAAAAGATAATTCCATTGCCCACATCCTGGGCCCAGCTCACAGTAAGAAATAGAGAGTATCTTTTGGAGGATCACACTGACACATAGTAACAGAACAAGGAGCACCTACCTTAGAAAAAAATGTGCAGGGCCAATTAATCAGGCTCATTTGCAAATGAGGCTATTAATATCTAAAGCAAGGACAAGTAGCACACAGAGATGTACTTACATGAAATGTCCCCAAGTTTGAATTCACTTGAGAATAAGCCTGTCACTTAATCCTTTCTAACCAGGAAGCCAGTCATTACCTAGAGGTGAGCCAAGGTGCTCCTGTCGTCTTGTGGTTGTTTTCAAACCACACAATATCTTGTGAGCTACAAGAGTCAGGGGGATCCTAGGCCAGGTACACAGAACACATGACTGGCTGTACCCACTTCCACAGTAGGCACAGAGAAACCATTTTGAGAAGAATTCTATCATTTGTCCTTTTGATTATTGTAATATTTAAGGCTGAACTTATTTTTTAATTTTTAGTAACAAAATACACTTATGTATTGACATATTTATAAAGACATATTCATATTTATTTATGTGTTTATTCATATATATGTGATTGTATACACACATGAACAGGTATTTTGCTATCTATGGCTGGACATATGTATATACATACATGTATATGCTCTACAGATGCTTACAGTAAAACAATCTTTTTTTGTACATTAATATTGTTTTCTTACTTTAATGTTGTTGTTGGGCTCTTTAAATTCATTTAGACAACCAGTAATTAAAGAAACAGGCAACAAGGCATGAGGAACAGAATGATTCTTCTAGTGTGTGTGTGTGTGTGTGTGTGTGTAGAAAACTCTTCTGAGAGTAAAAGCATGCTGAATAGTTCTATTATCTAAAGTTTGACTCATTATTTCTTAAATCCTTTTAGTCATTAAAATGAAATTGGTTTTGTGTTGAACTAAAATTGATAACCTCATCATTTCTCCATTTCATTTTGCCAAAGGACACAGATTTTTTTTAATGGTTTTTCTAGCAATAATTTTCAAAATGATTTCCTTCACTGGGCTTCATTTTGTGTTCTAAGATTTTTTTTTAAGTGTATCTCTTAATTTGGACAATAGTGTTATAAAATGAAGATTATTGGGTTTTCAGAAGAAAAGTGAAGTTAAAATACAAAGAAAGCATGTAATTTAAGGGCATCAGGGGACCACTGACCTTTCCCACTCACCTGGGCCATCTGGGCTTCAGTGGAACCTCTGGTGCCCGAATACACCATGGCCAATGAGGTTGAGATGCCCCAGGGAGAGAAGAAGATATTTTTACCCTCAGCAGATTCAGCTAGCTTTTTGCTAAATTCCAGGGCAAACTGGTTGATGGATGTTGCTAGAGAGTCCATTGAGAAGCCCTAAGAAAAATAAAGCAAAAGATAGAGAACATTCTAATGTTAAATCCTTCTCATTTATTTAACCTTTATAAGTATATTCTTCCATATATGTATGTGTATACCTATATTCACTAGAGCTGAATGAATTTTAGTGAAATTCTAATCCAGATTATTATTTTATATATTAAAACAATGAAGTCCAGAGACTTGCCTTGAATTTGGGTGCTAACATGCATCATTATTAACTGATTCTGATCACTTCACAGCTAAGTCTCAGAGCATAGTTTTTTCCACTTGATTAATTGACATTTATAGCAGCACCATTGGTGTATTTATAACTAATCTTTCCAACTACCATGGGAATAAAATCTTCTTCATATACAGCCTTGTACATCCAACAGCACCTTGTCCAGGCCCTTGCATAAAACAGGTACTTATAAATGCAATGTTCAGAGCTTTGTAATGTTTTGAACAACTAATAAAAAAAAGAGATAAAAAAATAAAAAAAATAAATGCAATGTTCAGTGTTTGGGCTTTAGCCATGATTTTATTTACTGAAACTGGAAATCAGGCACAATTAAGTGAAAAATGCTTAGAGAAGTGAGAAAGTAAGATTAACTTGCTTTTCTTCTCACTACTGTCCTTGAACAAGGGACTCCTATTTTTCTTAACTTTTTGGTATTACATTCAACTACAAAATTTCACCTCAATAACCCTGATATTTTAAGATTAAATTAAAATTAAAAATTTAAAGCAATCTCTATCAAAGACATAGCAAAGTTCAATCTACTGCCAATTTATGAACAAATAATTTCTCTAAAAATAACTCAGATTCCTAGGTCTAGGAATGCCCACTTGCATCAGTGATGTGTGGAATTTGGTCCTGCCATGACAGTTTCCTGGCTCTCTGAGAAACTAGAACAAGAACTTGCCAGCCTTCTGTATGGTCAAGTAATGGAATCAAGGGTGAGGTTTATTAGAGTTTTGGTTTTGTGACCTGGAGTTAACAATGACACTGTTGATCCCTCCCAGAGACGCTTTCACTTAACCAAACAGCTTCCCAGCCTCTCGATCACGCCCTAGGTGTGGCTTCCAGCTATTCCCAAGGCTCCTGATGATCACAGGCCAAAGAATATGATTCTAAAAGAAACTCACACACATACACACCCTCTAGATTTGTTGTATTTCTACACCCTCCTAAAATATTGGAAACTTGCCTTACTTTTTCTTGACAAACAAAATGCCGTCTTAGAAATAACTTCTCTACTTCCTTTAAGAGTATATTCATTCAAATGAGGTTTTGGCTACTGCCAAGATAGTAAGCTTTATCTTTTTAAAATTCATGAATTACATTAACATGGAAAACATTTGGCTTTGTGGCCAAACAACAACGTTCGCCATGAAGGGGAGAGAAAGTAATATTTTAGGGCCTGGGAATTTTATCATTCTACCTACAATTTATGGTTTTTCTAGTCATTCACCTCCAACAAATTCCTGACAACAATAAGGCTCTCTAAAGAAAGAGCCAACTACTTATGAAAAGTTTATCTCCAGTTATCTTTATCCTTACCAATAACCTCAATCATGTATCAAGGCTAATCCGGAACAGACAAGGACAACTACCCCTGCTTCTCTTAAGAAATTTAGGAAATAATAAGCCAAACATCTAATTCGACAGTCAAAAGCACTTTCTGAAAGGTGCATGATTTCGTGATTAGATTTTACCAGAAATAATTTTCAAAATGAATAGTTCTTTTATAGTCTTCAGGAGCTATATATTGACTACATGCATTCGGTGCACACGCACGTGCACACACACACACACACACACACATTGAAGAAAAATAAGACAGTAAGAAAATAGTGTCATTCATAAAAATGTCTCATCATAGATAGACAGACTTCTAACATATCAGAGTTAGAAAGAACTTTAAAGTTCCTAACATATTTCCATTTATTCACTAAGAAACTCATGACCAAAGAGGCTAATGAGCTGGCTGAGGATGCACAGTTAACTAACACAGAGCCAAAACTGCATCCCCCAACTCCCCAATATTTTTTTTTATAACCAATGCAGCTTATTGCCTTTAAGATTTTAAAGGTAAGAGAGATTGGGTGATAAAGGAGGACTAACAGGAAGAGAAACTGAACCAGCCCAAGTTTAAGACTCTTTGACTTGTACAGAAAAAAATCTTAGGGGATGGAGCCTAATTAATTATTTCTGGATTTTTTTAAAGGGGGGGCAAGATAGTCTATATCCTTAGTTATCTAAGCTCTATGACAAAGAAGAAAAACACATATAAACATTTTTAATCACAGAAATATTTACAGTACCTTATTTTCTTCTGCCAGAGCAGAATTGGCAAGTTGTTCCTTTAGTAAGAGATTGTGGCTGAAGAATTAGGGAACTTTTAACTGAAGAAATGTTTTTAAAAAAAATTGTTGCACCTCCTTCTTTGGAACCCCACCCTTTGATTCGCTCTTTCTTTTGGGCTTATCTTAGCAGGAAGTTTAAATAAAAGGACAAAGAGACAGTTGAGGCCTTGCCTGCATTATTTAATTACCCACATTTTCCATGTGGTCTGCATGTAGAGGCCTGAGTCCTGACAGAATTTCTTGCTTAATCCCCTGCGACTCCTGCCAAATAAGGACAGTTAACATGGTTTCCCCTGGTAGACTTAGAAAATAAAAATGAAAACAGAAGACTTCAGATTACTGGAATTGCTATGAGTAATGAAAGAGAAACTCTCATTCACAAATTGTTTCCTGGTCAATCTGTTAAAGTTGTTCTTAGAACAGTATGTGGTGGGCACTTGGGAAATTTCTCTGTATTTGAGGGGTTGGTGTGGAACCCAAGGGTGACACCAGTGAGTGGGGTGTCAGTGCCCCCCACCAGCAGCAACAGGGGGGTTGTATCAGTGTTGTGGGCAGTGATGGGGTCTGTGTATTTATTACAAGGGAAAAACAACAGGCCCGTTGTTTCATGCGCATGTGCAGGAGGAATTGTGAGGAGAAGCAGGAGAGGACAGGAACAGGAGGAGAGATCCAGAGGAGCACGCTCTCTGTTTGAGATGCTCTTTCCTTTTTTCTCTTCACAGGAGCACGCACACCTTCCGGTAAAGGGCTCCAAGTTTGCTATTTGAAAGTTGGCATGGAGCCCACGGTGGAGTGTTACTCAGGGGCATGAAACCTGTGGTAGGAAATTCAGGATGTCTGCTTGGCTCAGGGCGGGCAGATATGAGCATGCATGGGTGGCCCCAGGGCTATTCTTAGCTGGAAGTGTCCTGTGGAGGCTCCAGATGGAAGGGCGGTTTGCTTTGACCACAGCAGCTCAGAAGAATGGCCTGAGCTCCCTGGCTGCTCAGCCAGGAGACTGCTGGAGTCCTGGGGTGACTGACACTCAAGGCATCACTGTGGATTCTGCCTAATCAGCCAAGAAACTGTTCCTCTCCTTAAAGTCACGGACTAAGTTTTACTCGCATTTTCCCCAAACCCATTCTAGATTGTTTCCCCACTCTTGACTATAAATATCCCTATTTATAGAAATACTGCCTGTGTCGTGTTCACACGTTATCTCGTTGTCTGTTAGGGGGCGGAAAAAGAGAAAGAGGTGATCAGATCCTCTGTTCAGTTGTATTGGCATTGCAGTGTGTTGCTGGTAGGGAAAGAGAGAGAACTAAGTGGATGAGAAATAGGGGGGAAGGAGAGATTGGGTCTAACGTTTTTATGGTATCGATGCATTGGACAGTGTGGATTTATAAGGTATTCAAAAAACTTTAGAAAGAGAAAAGAGTTCCAGGTGCATCAAATCATTCTATGGGAGAAGAGGACAGCCAGAATGGGCAGTGGCGGTGGAGTTGTTGACGGCTGTCTTGGTCTGTGCAGGTTGCTATAACTGAATACCGCTGGGCAGCTTACCAGCAAGCATCTGTTCTCCCATGGGATCATGTTCTCACACATGCATGATCTTCTTGATATAAGCAGTTGCTGCAGTCCGGCTGCAGCAAAATAACCCGGGGGTGACGAGCAACTTGTGTAGATTGATACAGCAGGAGTGGGAGCCGTTTATTGTAGGACAGGAGGGGTATATATACATTCCACACAGCTTATCTAATTAACATAAACTAGATACAGCAGTCAACCAATAAGGAATCTCCACACTAAATGGCTCGCTGGCATTACTTCACAAACCACTCCCTCTCGAAAAATGCCAGGCTGCCATCTTGACTTGTTTACAGACTCTAACAAGCAGTATTTCTATAAATAGGGGTTTAATCAAATCTAGAAAAGGTTTGGGGGAAAACGAGTAAAACTTATGTAGTGGCACCCTTTCCTCCACAGAAAATCTTAATTAAGCTTCTCCAAAAATCTTCACCATAACTGATCTTAGGACTATCAGCAAAAGAGTCTCAATACAAAACACAAAAGAGTTCAGTAAAGTTAAACTTCTTATTTCCCGTTGGTCTTTCTTACAATCAATAAATTTGGCCTCAGACCTGAAAGAGATCAGCACTCCAGGTGCCGAACACCGCTTTACTATTTTTTTCATAAACATCTATGAACTATCCTGTGTGTGTGTGTGTGTGTGTGTGTAATATACATATATACTTTACAATTTGTAAAGGTTTTCAAGGGAAACATCTGCAGATGCAGGGTGTGATAAGAAACACAGATTCTCTTAACTAGCCTCTGGCCTCTGCCCAAGCCTCACAGAGATGTTTACATTTCAAAGATAAGAGCAGAGGTTACTAATTGGGTCCCCTGGTAACAGCTGGCAGGGGAGGGAAGAAAGGGGAGAAGAAGCTCTCCCCTTCTCAGGTGCTGTCCTTGAAGGGTTAAAACTTGCCCAGAGGAATAAAACAAACAAACTGCTTTTTGTGTGAACTTCTGCAGACTGTGAACTTCTGAGTCCCTCCGCTTACATGCTGGGTATGAACTTCTGAAACTGCCTGAACTCAAGGCTCCGGGGGACTGATTGATTACAGTGAAAGCTAGACCCTCTGAACCTGACTGCAGCCAAACAAAACTGTTTCCTGCTGTCTTCGGTGTCCTGCCTGTCTGTCGCCTTCCACACTCAGTCTGTGACTTTAAGAAGATGGGAACAGTTTCTTGACTGATCAGGTAGAATCCATATCCATACATCCGTGTCACATAAGGAACTCCAGCAGTCTTCTTGCCAAATAAATTTATTCTTATTTATTTAGCCGCAAAGGCTGGAAGCCTCAATGTCAGCATTGCTGATGCTGGCGGAGGCCCTCCCCCTGGCTGCAGGTGGCTGCCTTTCTTGTATATCCCCACAGGGCAGGGAAAAGGCTCTGATCCATTCATCTCCGAGTGAGGGCATCAGTGGCATCACAGGACTTCACCCTAATGCCCTAGCCTAACTCTAATCACCTGCCAAAGGCCCCTTTCTTCACACATCATCATGTTAGGGGGATTAGAGTTTCAATATGTGAATTTTGAGCATTGGGAGTGCAAGCATTGAGTCTATAGCCCTGGCTGAAGGCTTCTGAGTACTGGAGCAAGAGTCAGGTCTACAGATGCAAAATCCGCTGGTGAGATGAACAGGACAACTTAAAAAGCAAAGCAATATTACTTCAGTTAAAAACGATAAATCTTAATGCAACTAAATACTAAAAATATAGAAAGGAAAACAAGAACCATAAAGGGCATTATAAGAAGTACAAGGTGCAAGAACTACCTTGACATAAACTTTCCCATCAATACCTCGAGAGCCAAAAGATTATGACATCATATCCCCAAAGTGCTGGAGTGCTTTGAACCTCGAATCCAGTGCTTGGATTCTGTCCTCAGTAGTGGTAGTGAAAGATCTTTTAACACTCACCAAAACTATTCGGGAAGCAAGTACCTACCACTTTGCTGAATGAATTATTAAAATACATAGAAAAATGGATACAAAAAGTATATAGGAGAAGCCAGATATAGTAACAAACTGGTGTAATTCCAATGTCTTGGGAAGCTGAGGCAGGAGGATCACAAGTTAAAGGCCAGCCTTAGCAAGACCTTGTCTCAAAATAAATAATAATAATAATAATAATAATAATAATAAGGGATGTAGCTCAGTTATAGAGCATCCCTGAGTTCACACTCCAGATATATATATATATATATATATATATATATATATATATACCCTAAAGTTTTAAGAATGTACAAGTCAAGCTTTAAAAAATTAATTGAGCAACTTGGGAGGCTGAGGCATGAGGATAGCATGTTCAAAGCCAGCCTCAGCAACTTAGCAAAGCCCTAAGCAAATTAGTGGGACCCTTGGGTTGAATCCCAGGACCAAAAAACAATTTATTGAACAGCTTTCTGGAATTCAATGAATGTATCTGACAAGGTACACATACTTATAAAAGCAACAATTATCATGATCATTATTTATTAAATATGCATTTAACATTTGTTAAACACTACATGTCATGTCTATTTTAATTGCATAATACATATGCACTTATTTAATTATGAGTTCATAGCAACTGAATGAAAAACATTACAGTGAAAGAAAAACAAAGTGAAATAAAAAATAACCTACTTGACGCACAGTTAGAGTCCTCGAATGTTAGAACTGGGATTTGGATGCAGATTGTCAAAGTCCCAAGACTCCTTCCTTAGCCACCATGCCTCAGGGTCAACATCACAGGGAGTGGAGCCTGGAATACACTTCCAGGATCCAGCCCACTTCTGCAGCCAGGCTCTGCTGCCAGTCAGATGCCCCAAACCTGTGATTTGCTTAGTTCTTAGGTCTTGAATTATGTCCTGCTCTGCCCTTGACCTCAGCAGCATTCAGTGCTGCTCCAGAGAAGCGCCCTCAGAAGGAGTCCCTTGTGTCTCCCTCCTGCTCTTACACCCAGTCCATCTCCTCTGCTCTCAACTCTCAGCTCAATGACTGTGACCTTGATTCTGTGTCTGGAGCATTGGACCTGGTGATTGTCCCTAGTGTCACTGAGATTAGACACTGGTGCCACCAAAGGACTTTCACCCAGACTGTTCGTCTCACTTGCTCTGCTTTTTGCTGCTGTGAGAAGCTCTAAAGCATGTTTCACAGGACCCCATCTCCCTCACCCTCAACGCTGGGTCTCTCTGCGAGATGGGTGGTTATGCCCTCAGCTCCTTTATCCTGCCTATTCCTTCAGGGTTCCTGCAAAGGAGTCATGATGCTCAACTCCTGGGCATCGAGGTGCTATAGTTTAGATCTGGAGTGTTCCCCAAAGGCCCATGTGGTTAAAGGCTTGGTGCTCAGCTTAGTGCTACTGAAAACCACCTCGGCAGTGGAAGCCTTTAAAAGATGGAGTCTAGTGGGAGGTTTTAGGTGATTGAGGGGATGTGCTCAAAGGGTATTATGGGATGCTGTTTTCTCCTTTTTCTTTGGCACCCTGACTATGCAACATTTTTGTTTTGTGGTGCTGAGGATGGAACCCAGGGCCTTGTGTGTACTAGGCAGGTGCTCTACCATTGAGCTACATGCCCTGGCTTGAACTGAGCACCTTTACTTCACCACATGCTCCCTGCCCTAAGGCACTGCCCTACCACAGGCCAAAAGCAACATGGCCACTAGCCATGAACTAGAGCCTCTGAAACTGTGAGCTCAAATAAACCTTTCCCTTTTAAAGTTGATTACCGAGTTGTGACCAACAAGTACTCTGTCACAGTAGTGGAATGCTGAGTGACATGCAAGGTATGCAAGGTCTTATGATCTGCAGACCTATTGGAAGGACAACAAGTGAATAATTGAGCGTAAACATGTTGATTTATTGCATGTTTGTAATTTTACATGAGCTGCACACACATATGTGATACATAATGCTAGAAATGTGCATAACAAACATCTGCCTTTTTAAAAAAATACTTTTTAGGTACACATCAGCACAATATCTTTATTTATTTTTATGTGATGCTGAGGATCAAACCCAGTGTCTCACATGTGCAAGGCAAGCACTCTACCACGGAGCCACAACCCCAGCCACCATCTGCCTTTTGTTCAATGATTTCTCCCAGATATTTTTATGGAAGAGCATGGTAGGGACACAAACTTATCCTTCATTATAAAAACAAGTGAATGCATTTCTTTAGATAGACTGACCCCTTGCTTCTGTAACTTTATCAGTTATATTAAATAGACTGAATAATAATTAAAAAAACACTATTATATAAAATAATAAATAACAGAAAAAGCTACCGCTATGATATAAACTAACCACAGGGAAGAACTAAATGTATATCATCTCATTTTAGGAGATCAAATGATGAATAGAGTTGTCATGTTATGATTGACAATTGTGTAATTATCTCTGAGTTTGTATTCAGTGTGCAGCAGAAGTTGTTCAGAAGAACAGAAATATTAAGAAAAAGTCTCTAAATTTTTGGCATTTGACATAGCAATTCTGAAGCTGATAGCTCAGGCTACAAAATCCTGCGCGGAGACAGAATTTTTCAATTAGAAGGTGAGGAGAATCTGCCAAAAAACAGGATGCTCCTGGTTATTTTGTGCATGACAAAGAAAAGGAAAGGATGATCTGCCACAAACTGTGGGCCACCGTGACCAGTCCTCCCCGTCATAATGGCCCCAGTGCCAGCTGCTGCTTCAGTGCCCTCCTCATTGACATCCACGGTGGCTTGATGGAACACCTCAGAAAGGTACAGGTCATTCCCCTCAGACATTCCTGAGAAATTGGCCTGGCCCTTGTTGAAGGCATCCTCCATGCCCATGCTTCTCAGAATGGACTTGAGCTTGTAGCGCTCTTCCAGTTTGAACTGAGGAATGAAGACCTCCACGTCATCTTCAGCCATTGTGTCTTTGCTGGTCCACTTGTTGAGTGTGTCATAAGTTATTTCACTTTCCAGCTGCAAAACAGAACAAAACAAACAAAAAGACCCGCTGAGTAAGTCTAATGTTAAAATCTGTGACTTCCCACCTTGTGGGGAATGTAAAAATTTAAGAGATTGGTCAAAATTCTTCAAGAAAGTAACATGTATAACATATGATGAAGGCTCTGAGTGAAATTTTGAGACATGCCACGTGGACTATCAATTGATTCATATATTTCTGGGAGAAACTGCGAATCATTTTTATGTGTAGATTTTCTACTTTTTATCTCACACTATGTAGGTTCAGCCTCAGAAGTTTCAGCATGGTTGATGCTGTACTGCCTCACCAACTCTAGGCCAGTGGACTCATTGGCAACTTCATCTGGAAGCAACAGGAACATGCTGACATCACCATCATATGGGAGTTCCAGAATCTGAGCCTTCAGGTCCGCTATGTATCCAATGTTCAGCTTCTCGTGCAAGTGCATCATCTGTACAGGTACGTGCTGAGTCTGAAAGTATTCAAAAGTGAAGTGTGAAGGTGAATCCTAAAATGCCATTTACAAACAAACCTAAAAGAGAATGACTCCTCCTCTAGTGTCGAAGAAATGAAGTTAAAAAAAAAAAAACTTTAATTATTTGTATACACTTAGAGTGGGTATTCTGATTAGCTTTTTCAAGATAAGTTTTTATTCAGTAAGGTAAGCAACAATAACGATCATAACAATAATACCTAATAATACTAATAAAGTACTGTTTGCTGGGCATGGTAGTGCACATCTGTAATCCCAGCAACTCAGGAGGCTGAGGCAAGAGGATTGCAAGTTTTAGGCCAGCCTCAGCAACTTAATGAAGCACTAAGCAATTTAGTGAGACCCTGTCTCAAAATAATCAAAATAAAATAAAAAGGGCTGGAGATATAGCTCGGTATTAAAGTCCCTGGTGGTTCAATCCTGTACCAAAAGAAAAAGAAAAAAGAATTACTGTTTGTTCAGTACCTACCACTCTGTAAAGTCTCATTAAATACTTACAACAATCTTTAAAATTGATATTATGTTATCCTAGTTTTATAGGTTAAAACTAGGTACATAAAAGATCAGTGAGGTCATAGCTGGTAAGTGGGAGAGCCAGCATTTGACTCTTTCCAGCATGTGTGACTGGAAAATCCCTGGTCCTCACCACTACGGATATTGCCTCCTAAGAAATTACTGAATGAAGCTCAGTAACTTGGAAAAGTCAGTGTCTGACACACATGAGTTGTAACCAACTTGTCATGGAGGAGAATCAATGAGTTGTCTCTGATTTTTCCATCTTTATCTTATCTAAAGCCCTAAAGTTTGTGATTAGAAAAGTGCATCCTGTTGTCTCATACCATGTTCACGCGGAAAGGATAAAGCCCGTTGAGTTTCTTCTCAAATGGAATTTTCCACTTTCCTTTGAAGTAGACTGCATTCACCAGGACCATCCTGGTCTCCGCATCTACAGAGCCTTCAGGTAACAGGTTTGGGATTCTGCCTACAGGAAACATAACATGGGGTTAGGGTTTGTAATCGAGAGCCTTCAACATAGAAGAGGATTTCTTGGAACTTTCAAGTAAGTATCTGTCACACTGAGTGTCCCCATTTGTCAAATTCTGCGGAGATGTTGATCTTCATGCTCAATTTTTTTTCCTCTAAATTTACTTGAAGCTCAGAATATTTGTGAAATCCAAGAGAATGAAAGAATAATGCATTTCAAGTACAAAATTACTGTCAAATTTGGAAAGGAGATTTTCACTTCTCTTTATACTGTTTGCTCAATGTTTCATGGTTTTCTGACAGTTATTGAACCCAGAAGGAAGTGAAAGGGGCTCAGTGAATGTAACAGTGGTCACCTACAGCTTGCCATTGAGTCCCTTTAGA
Organism: Marmota monax; assembly: GCF_021218885.2. Taxonomy (NCBI): domain Eukaryota; kingdom Metazoa; phylum Chordata; class Mammalia; order Rodentia; family Sciuridae; genus Marmota; species Marmota monax. The sequence goes on along the minus strand of NW_026695150.1, from coordinate 2,067,737 downwards.
CCTGCTCAAGACAGTCTTTGGATCTGAAAGTTGAACGGGTTTTCCAAAACATGTTTTTAAGTTGTGGTGGACATAAAGTAGGAGGAGTACTGATGTAAGGGATGAGAAGAAAGAAGCATCTCGAAGAGGCTCGAAGGCTGGAAGAAGCATTCAAAATCCGTTGTGAAACAGTCTGTACCACATGCTCTAATTGGGCTAAAAATGAAAAGTCTTCTGATAATGTTGAGAAGGCTGCAAAGGAGTGAGCCAGAGAGGGTTCTTAGAAACGATGGCCTCTGGCTTGATCTTTAAAAACACAGTGTGAGGAGCAGTCTCTGTAGCAAGCACCTGTTCTGAAGTCTCCCCACCACTCAAAGGCATTGTGCCATTTAACCTCACGACTGCTGTGTTAGACTATAGGTCGATGATGGCTAGGTTGACCATTTTTATCCTCATCTCTGTACACTGTCTGCCTGGCATATAATATGTGATACATAAATATTTATTGACTTAACAAATTCATTCAATAATAAAGAATGAATGATTTAATCAAGTTTGAGTCCTTGTAAAAAATGCAAAGGAAAGGGGATGCCTATGAGAAGAATCATGGACTGGAGTTAAAATGCTACAGGTGACTTAGAAAACCAATGAACTTGACAATGTACTGGCTTTGCATAGTGAAAGAAGAAAGAGTGAAAAGAATTTCATGACTCTTCCCTGCTCTGTGGTCAGTGTTCTTCATAGGCTCATACTAAGCTTAGGGGCAAGTCTTTTTTATCTTTGTTTATGTGCACAGAGAGCACAGACCACAATTATTTCAATTCTAATATTTCCTGTTTGAAATTTTTAGATATTATACTCTGATAATATCTAAAAGCAGAACATTTAAGTACCGGACATGTCTTCTATTATTGAGTCTCATCTTTTCCTCTTAAAACATCATTGAGCTAAACATGAATAAACTTATTTAACAAAAATCATTTAAGTTGGACAATTTTTAAGGGAGTGAAGCATAAGTTCAAGGATGATTTTAAAAGACCAACCTGGAAAAAAGAAAATATTTCGGTGTGTTACCTTTCGTCTGAGTCTTGACCCAGGAATTAATCTTTTTTCTGGCTTCTTCTGCACATTCCAGGAAGTCTACTGCCTGGGGTTCTGTTGAGTAATATTTCTTACAGAGTTGCATGTATTCCTTTAATGCAAGAAAATGCCAAAGATTACATGGAATATATCATGAACAAGCCAGGGTGTGATTTTAAATTATGGGTTTCCTGTCAAGCCTGGGAGGCCTGGGGGAGGAGTTGGGATGGAACTTCACAGGAGTGGTGCTGAAGGAGGACATAGAACAGATTACAAGTTCTCCGTAACCCCCTCCTCACGTTCCAGCACAAACTCTGTCTACTCTCTTGCATTATTCACATAATAGACAATAAACAAAAGCAGAGAGGTTTCATGTGGGGAACAGTGACTCTGGAAAAAGTTGGCTTCATCCTCCTGATTAGTACTCTGCAACAGGGACATTTGTGATAGGAAGGGGAAAACTCTGACAGAGGAAACAGGAGGGACTGGGAGATATTAGGCCAGCCTCAAGGAGGCTGCATGGAATCCTGACTCTTCATGAACTGTAGACAGGCCCCTGGACAGAGGCCCTGCTGCTGGTTCAGGACCCCAGTCATCTCAGTCAAAGGCTTCACTTACTTCCTTGAATCTTGCAGACTTCTCGCCAAACAGCTTACTGACACTTTCCAATAAGTAATCCCCTGTGGTTGCGTTGATGTCTGAGCTGATGGAGTGGAAGGATGAGTGGACTTTGTCCCTCACTTGCGCCTTAAACAGAAGAGTGGGATTTTCATTTTTATAAAAGAGGACTGGCAAGCAAGATATTTCTTAAGCAATGGTAGCTTTTCTCAACATAGTAATAAAACACTGTAATCATGCATATATCTTTTTGGTCCTTTAGAGGAATCTCTGAGGAAGTGGTTTTGATAAGATGTGGTTCATTAAAGCCAATGAGATAAAACTTAATTTGTTTCACGTTTACCCTTTTTATAGATTGGATTCAACCAAGAGTCACCAATAACCTCCAAGAAAAGTAGATTTCTTTTGAGTTTCTAAACTTCAGGTTCTGTAAGAAATTTTCATTATATTTAAAAGATGAATAAGTTCTGAGGATTTAAAGTATGGCATGCTGATTATAGTTAAAAATACCATATTGCTTCCTTGCAGTTTGTGAAGAGAGTATATTTTAAATGTTCTCACTCCCCCCATACACACACGGTAACTAGTTGTGGTGGTGTGTAAATTTGACTGTGATAATCATCTCACAATGTACAGGGAGATCAAATCACACCATAGCATAACTAGAATGTCTACAATTTTTATTTGTCACGTTTGTTAATTGTGAAGCTGTTGATAAAGCTAGGGGGGACATGTTACCTTAGAAATGATCTAACACGGTTCACTTGGCTTCTATAGGTACCCATTTTACAGGGTGACCTACACAGTGGAAAATCTGGGTTTTAGAAGACCACAAAAGTGAACGGGAATTCCAGTGCACAACCCAAAACTTGTAAGCACCTACAATCAGAAAGCTTGTAAGCACTGTGACAGACACGGGGCTCAGTCACAGCAGCAGCCGAGATGGAGCAGAGAAGGAGCCCTCCAGATGGACTTCCAGGTATTACAGGACACTCAGTGTAAGCTCCAGGTTATAGGCACCTTCTCCACCTCCTCTAGCCCACCATGTCCTGTGTGATGGATGGATGGGTGGAGCATCACCATGTACAGGAAGAAAGCTATGAGACACCTCCCCGTAATCTGTCTCATGAGCATAAGCATGGAAGCTGGTTACCAAGAGGAGCACATCGCTACCCAGTTCCTAGAGTGTAGCCTGACAGCTGATGACCTTTAAGGAAATGGAGTATTGAGAACAGATGACAGACAGATAGACAGACAGACAGACATACAGATCTCTGAGAGTCAGTAGCCTCTCACACACTAACTGGGAATGGCCTTCACCATTGCTCAATTATTTGTCACACCCCCACACCCTCTCTCCTCTGGAAATTTCCACCCACGCATATGTATTGTAGGTGTCTATAGTAAAGAATAGTTTAAAAATAAATATCTAATGGTAGAGGGTTATGATAGAATTGAGAAACTGCCTTGGTCTAAAGTCGTGAGTGTAGATTCTGCCCTGGCTCTGCCCTTGGTTATTAGTTGATCTTGGGAAATTTACTTCATGACTCTGAGTCTTCCTTTTCTCTCTGTGGCTGGAGGAAACTGTCCTAGGTTCCTTCCCAGCCTAACACTGTGATTTTGAAAAAAAAGTTCCTAGAAATAGAATTCAAAAGAAATATGAAGAAATGAGTCAGTTACCTGCAAAATGGCATCAGGATAATTTCCCTTCTGTATCTGCTGCATGAAGTCACAACCAGTGGGATTCTGCAGGGCCCCTGACGCGATACTGTAGTTTCCAACTTTGTCAAACTGAAGCACCTGCAATCAGAAACAGGGAGAATGGTGACGGTCTCCTGCTGGACTCAAGTATCTCTGGATCCCTGCCTTGTGTCGGGGGAGCCACCAGATACCCCTTCTATGTGACACGGAAGGGTCCGCAATTTAATTTCCCTTACAGGAAACCACATGAGGCGGTTGTATTAATTCACACACTGGTCATTTTAGAAGATGTTTGTTATTATGAGACAATTTATAACCCATTCCCTAACTTACATAAATTATCACCCAGCCCATAAATTGTCTTGAAAAAGTGCCAGTATTTTAAAGAAAATAATACAACTAACTCAGAACTTTTTATCTTTCTCATATCATTCTCTCTCTTATCTTTAAAAAACTAAGAGTCAAAAGAAGCTTAAGCATAAAAGCAGATCCTCGGTAGTAAACAGGGATCATCCAAAATATTAACATAAATCATATGTACACAGAGAAATTATAGTCCAGGCAGGGGGACAGATTACAAGGATCTGACCACAAGATGGATCTATAGTGCAAGTGGGCAGTTGAGATCACACAGTGAAGCTGGCAGGTAAAGACCAGCCTCTAAGAAGCAACCTCCCCTCCCCACAGCACTGACACTTGTCCAGCCTGTCAGTCTCAGCACCTGTAGGGTCCCCACCTCAAGACCTGCTGCAATTCCTTGTGGGACCCATGGTAAGAAGCTGATCCTGTAAATGGACTCATGACTGGGGCTTGGCTGATAAGGAAGGGCAGCCATGCCTGGCCAACTGGTGAATTCCTGGACTGGAGGGCAAAGTTAACACTTGAGGGACCTTAAAAATGCGCCCCCCAGCATATTTCATAGGTCCTGCCACACTCTCTGAAAAGAAGAGGTCCCACTCTGTCCCTACACAAGAGAAGGATGTTTCCTACAATGGCTTCTCTGGTTCCCTCCCTTCCGGGACAATTGACCCTTATTCACTGCAAAGTCACTCATACAATGTCCCTGCAGAAGTGGGGATGTGGGGTGACCCTGGGCCACCCTGAGACCCACCGATGCAGCTTGGCCTGCACAGATCCTTGGTCCATGGCCTCACCCTAAGAGCTGCAAAGACATTCCTCACGGGCACCCTGATTTCACATGGACCTCTGCTCTCTAGGAGTTTCCTTCATTACAGCTCTGCCACCTCTTCCAGCTGCTACTGTCCCCAACTGGAAGGTTTCTCCTTACCCTAATTTCCTCATCTGCAAAATGAGTGTGATAATCACAGCAACTACCTCATAGAATTTTGAAGACGTTCGTAGAGAGCTCTCGGGCTATGGCAGTAACCAGTGGGAACTATTGTTACAACTACTGCTGCTAGGTGTCCACATGTTCTCTCTAATCTTTTCAGCAGTCTTACAAGTTACACATTTTCATTCCCATTTTATATAAGAAAAAAACTGCAGCTCCAAGGGTTTCCATGCCTGCACATATGCAGTAAGTGACAAAGCCAGGACTCAAACACTTATGGGCCTGTCCCTGAAGTCCATGGCTTCCTCATCCAAGCAAGGAACTGCATGTTTTATTTTTTTTATAATTTAGAAAGTAAATAAGCATTAGAATTTGAAAATCTGCACATGCAACCAACTTATAAAAAGATTATATAAAATCTGCACAGTCCCAAGTTCTGAAAGCACCTTGATATACAGAAAAGGTGTCTTGAGGCCAGAGTGACCAATGCATTCATTTTTCCTTTAGTATCAAAACCAAGTTTTTTACTTTAACAACCTGGAACATCTACTTAGCATTTGCCCTCAAATGTGTTGCTTCTGATTCCTTTACATTCAAAAACGTAAACCCCTGATGTCTTTAAAGGTTTTCAATGCAGTTTACTCTCTTTATTTTTCCAGGAGAAAGAAGATAAAGGGGAAGGTATGTTGCCAAATCCTGCTGGTATCAAGTTGAGCAAGGGTTTTGTCATAGTCTTGATGTTTAAACTGCCACAAGCACAGTGATAAGTCCTTTCCTCTCCTCCTGCAGTGGGATTGGCCAATGTGCTCTACCCTAAATGGGTCACCGTGTTCCTGAAAGGGATGTATTAATTCTCAGGTACATTTCTCATGGGAATGCAGAAACCAGCCGATGGCATTTTGGTGTGACTGAAAGCACAATGCCTGCGTGTACTTAAAGCAATTTGATTTTAATGTCAGCATGGATGCGAACAGAAAGGAATTTTAATTACATGATGACCACGTCCAGATCGCTCACTGGTCTAGGAAAAACAGGATCATGAGAATTTTAAAGTGCTGAATGAAACCCTTAAGTCTATGATCATGTGCATTTGAAGCAGTTCAGCAAATTAAGACCTCAGCCACCGCAGAAAGGGTCCCCTGCCTGGATCTGTGTCCTTTCACCAGGGAAGGAAAGCAGAGGCCTTGACAGAGAGTCTCTAGTAATGCTGTTGCACACTTGTCCACCTTGAATTTGAAGACTGGCCATTCATGATGCCAAGCCCCATGGTGTGGACATGAGCTCCCAGGCTGGATGATATGATGAGGTCCTCTGAAGCCACGTCTACCTATGTGTCTCTGTGAGTTTGGTGACCACTCTCCTGGTGCATTTCTTTTCTCTCTGTGATTCTCCTAAAGCCATTAGGAATTCTTCATAGGAAAGGGGAACAGCTGCTCCACAGTGGGAGAGCAACGGAAAGGAGCCCGAACTGGGGGTTAGAATACTGTGGGCGACCTTGGGAGAGGTTCTTCATTCACACTGCCAATGTTGTCATCTATAAGGTGATATTTATCTTAAAACCAAGTGAGAGAATGTGTGCAAAACACTCACTTTGAATAGTATGAATGTGGAAATTAAAATGAAAGATGTCACTTAACATTTTCAGCCTTGAAAGCTAATAAACTCTGATATGCCTTCTGCTATCTACACTTGAGGGGTTTCCTGGTTGCTTTGTACATTTAAGTCTAAGGAATCTGTGTTGTAAAAGCTGGTTATTTGTTAGCACGCACGATCTCTGTCTTCTAGGGTTGATGACCTGAGCTTAAAACAAGAAGAACTCTACAATTCAGTTCAGGAATCACTCAGGCCTAATGTGAAGCTTCAGTGCCAACTTACCTTGGCTATCTGGTCTTCAGTGTTGCCCCTGGAACCCAGGTAGACCATGGCCATGGTGGAGGAGATGCTCCATGGAGAGAAGAAGACATTCTGGGTGGGACTCACTTTTGCCAGATGCTTGAAGAAATTGAGGGCAAAGATGGTGTTTGCCACATAAAGGTCTTCCATTGCTTCAATCTAGAAGGAAAATAAAGATGGGAAAAACAATCCAAAAGATGGTGTGGCATTTTGGGTGAGGTCGGCAGATGTTCCCTGCATAGGGTAGGGTTTCCCAGTCTGTTCTTCCTCCATGGACTAACATGAGGGAGGACAGGGAAAACTTCAAGGTCATGTGATCTGTGCTGCCACAAAGGGCCCATGATGGTGCAAAGCTGTCCTGTGTCCATCTTGGAAATGCTTTAACCTGGCCTGCAGTCTCACTTTTCACCAGATCCTGTGAATTATGTTGCAATTCTGAGATACAATGAACAATTTTATGATGAGCAGTGATGCTTTATGTTACTATATAAGAATATTGATAATAACTGCAGTAACAAAAGCATTCATTTAGTTCTTATTGTCTAACAGGTGTGTTCTGAACACTTTACCTGCACTAATCTTATCATCCTCACTGGGATCCTATAAGGAAGGCAATAAGGCAGGCTATTTCTTTTAACAAAGGAAATACGGAGATTAAGTGACCTTTGCCATTCAACTATAAAGGGCAGGAGTAGGAATTGCAGCCAGATAGGTGGCCTCCAGGGTCATGATACACTTCACTCACGTGCACCGTATGCATAACCACGTGGCACACACATGCGGGAAAAGTCATACATATTCAAAGATATGTCACGTGCACACATATTCCTGTTGGCTCCTATTGAGATGTACAATGCTCTTTCAAGTTTCCATTCCTAGAAATGGCTTATGTTTGAGAGTCAGTACTGTCACCCAGGTCCTACAAATGCCTCCCCCACTCCCCGCACATGCGTGCGACACTGCACATAACCACAGCTTTGCCTTAAAAGCACTTTCTGTGCTGGGAAATTCATAATTGGAAATACAATAAGGGCTCCCTTTTGTTGGTCCCCCACTGCCAGGAAAGCCACCTGGGCAGGAATGCAGGGATAATCCCAGGTGCACGAAACACACACATACACTCCATTTATTGCCACCTGAAAATAAATCACAGACACACCTCCATGACCTAAGGTTCTGTGTGCAAGTGAATGCTTGGAAACTCCCAAGGTGTGTGTGTGTGTGTGTGTGTGTGTGTGTGTGTTCAAAGGGACAATCATCTTTCTAGTTGTCTTTCTTTCATCATAGTTTATACCACACCCTATAATTACCAAAATCCATAAACACATCAAAGACTCTGACATTCATCCTCTCTGGGGAAACTTTCTTGTGACAATGACTTCCCAGAACTGAGAGGGGCTGGGCAGCCCCCTGGGATGAGCCATTCCTGCAGCTGTCCCCCTACCTGCCAGGGCTCCCACCAGGACCAGTCAGTCATCCCTTGTCTCTCTAATCCATGTGTGTCTTGTGTGAAACTTTGATGGATAAGTCCCTCTTTTTTAAAAAAGTGATTGAAATTTGCATCAAAGTTTCTCATTTGAAATATGATTCAGTTCTAGTTTGTCAAGACAAAATAGTAAATTAAATAAAAACTTGTCCTCTCCTTTCGTCTCCTCATTCAACCTTTATAGTATCCGTATGAGGTAATCACACCCCTAGTGCCTGGATTGCATGCTGATGCTCATAGAGGTTAAATAACTCAGGTAAGGTCACACAGTTAGTCTGTAGCGGAGCAGGCTCCAAGTCCAGGTTGCGCTCAGAAGGCCACCCTTCCTGGTGACCCTCACTTGCTGATGTGTAGCTCCACTATAATGCGTCAGAGTTGGGCAAGTTATAGCTTGAGAAATGCTGGAAAGAGGAAATAAAAAGAGGAAAGTAGAAAATCTAGAAAGCTCCTAGAAAGTTTATCACGTTTAAAAAAAACCACTAATTCTTTTCTCTTGCTTCATCACCTCGTTTGACTTGAATGGCTCAGTAGATTGCTTATTCTTCCTTCTACTGATTAAAACATTTTATAACTAGAGTCATGTAGAGATTTTTCTAAATATATTATCCCCAACGTATTTTGGAAACAAGCTGGGTCTTAAAAACATAATAAAGTATTTCTCTGTTTCCCTGTGAAAATTCAAATAAGAGATTAGAACCAGAATAGTAGTTCTTTGTAATAATGTGCTTAGTCATTTTGACATTAGTAAAATTTAAGTGTTGAGACAAACTATCAAGAAGGGCTGTTAATTCTAAGTTAGGATTTAAGATAAATTGATAAATATCAAAATGTTAACAAGAATAGAATCAAATTGTCCCAGATTCATTTTCTTCTCTAAAAATTCTTCTGAATTCTATTTCTAAACTAGGTTCAATTTATCATATTTAACAAAGAAATAATATTTGATGCCAGGTGCAATGGCATATACCTACAATTCCAGCTATTTGGGAGGCTAAGAGAAGAGGATTACAAGTTGAAACCCAGACTGAAAAATTTAATGAGACCCTGTCTCAAAATAAAAAATAAATAAATAAAAAGGTTAGGGATGTAACTCAGTGGCAAAGCACCTCTGTTCAAACCCCAGGACTGCAAAATTAAATAAAATAAAAATAAATAATAATATTTTATGTCTATGTTGTAGTTACCTAATTTCTTCAGCAACTTGTTGATGTTGTTGTTGTTTAATTTACACAATTACTTCCCCAATAAAGCTTAGGAATTCCTGTTAAATTAATGAAAACATAACAATGAAGATTGCACATTGGTTATTTGGTCCGAAGCAAGGCTGATCCGGCGCAATGCTGGCCCAGCTTTCTGATTACAAATCTAGTGATTTCTTTACAAATTTCTTAAATAAGATTTGAGAGGCTCACAATTTAGAAATCTAGGATGGTGTTTGCATATCGGTTTCTGACTCTCAGACAAGCCCACACCTTATGCTTAATATGATGGGAATTACCAAGACAATTAATGCAAAATGGAAATCAAGGAGTGGTGTCAGTTCCAGAGCTTCCCAGAACAGGTAGCCTCTCGTGAATTGCTTGACAGTGTAATAAGTCTCACCACATTAACCTCCAAATACATGCTCCCATCAATGTTTATTTAATATTACCACTGAGACAAGTGAATGGAATTCATATGCAGGGCTGGACTTCCTGATGTTTGTGTTGGTTCCTGAAATGCAGGTTGTCAACTGTGCCACTGAAACTCGGCTGAGATGATAAAGAATCTGGGAGGTGCCACAGGCACACTGCCACAGTCCCTCTGCTCACGGACCCTGGATGTCAGACTGCAATTTGCTGCAGCACTTTAAACAATTTTTTGTGTGACTTTCTAATGCGAATATTTTGACATTGACCACCCAAAAAAGAAAACTAAGAAAAAATAATAGGAGGAAACAGCCCATCAAAAATTACCACTTATTCTGCCCACAAACTAAAAGCAGTTTCTGTAGGTTGATAATTTTCATGATGAATAACTATCTGTGGGTATAAAATTACCTAGTTAGTCAGCCCATCAACACGCTCAGCTGATTTCTTCTTTCACAAAATTGGTCCATTATTGAACTAAATTCAGTAAACATACCCTGATGTTGGATGGAACCAGCTCAAATCCCTGCCTTATTTCTGTGGCTTCTGACAGTTAATTTTAGAAGAAAACAGAACTCTCTTTTCCTTTTATTTATTTAAAAATATTTTCATTGCTTAAGAGAAAATATTTTAATATATGGAGCTATGTCCATCATATTCAGCAACAACATAATAGCCAGTGCAGAATATACATATTCTAACCTGTGCAATAACATGACATCAAACTTGAATAAAGGCTCATTTTGGTTTGGTTAATGCTACAAAGGCATTTGCTGGCTTCTGAGATTCAAAATCAAGTGCTATTATAATTTAATTCAAATCTTAAACTAACATATTTTTAGTTAAACAAACAACTAATCAATAAAATAGCACTACATTTTTTAACTAACCCTGTAGAAACATCCTACACCTGAATTCTCAATACATAAATAATGCCTGTTATAAGAAGAGAAAAAATTAAATCATGTATCCCATAGAGATGGTCATGGAAAGAGCTGAAATACCTTGTTCTCGAAGCTGCTGTCTGACTGGAAATGCTCCTTGGAGAGTTGTCACAGTTTAGACATGGTAATGACTGGTTTTATAAGGCTCTGCCCCTCCCACACAACTTTTTTTTTCTCTCTCTCTTTAATTTGTATCCTTTGTGTGATTCAACATTTTACTCAGACCTTATTATAATAGATATGCTTTTTATAAAAGATAGTTGAAGAAACTATCTGGGGGTATGACATCATTCAGAAATGTCAGAATTTAGCAATATCTACAGAAACCTGTCAAAATTGGCTTAAACCCCCAACCTGCAGCTTCAAGTCTTTCTGTTCTCTACTTTTTCCTTGAGTATCAAATCCCACAGCTCTCCTTCCACCTTTGGAAAACCGTGATCGTGAGCTCTTTGAAATAGACACAACACAATTTTTTCTTTTTTGAGTCTAGGCAGAACCAAATGACAATTTGGATAAGAAAAGGAAGAGAAAGCCACAATTTTTTCTTCTTAGAAATGTTACTCTTACATTTCTCAAGCTATAATATTCTAAATATTTCTGGGGTTTATCCTAATCTCCTGTCACAAGCCACACCCAAAGAACTTTCCCTTAATTAAATCATAGATCTTATCCTGTTGCGAACAGAGACAATTCACCGTTCATGTTGATTTATAATTCTGGATAGATCAGACATGCTGGTTGGAAATTATGATCTTAAAAACTTGATTAAGAAAACCGCCAGATATTTAGATCCAACAAAAGGAATTTTGGAATAAAAATAGATTTAGAAAACTACATATAAATAAATATAATTGTGAATCTGAAAATGTTCATCTTGCTAGAGTCAGCAACACCTTGTAAGAAAGCCTCTCTTCCCTGGGCTTTGCTTTGGTGGACAGGGTAGAAGGGCAGTATTATCACTGAGCTCCTCAGCTGGCATGGCAAGCTCCTGCCTGTGCTGGAGAGCCGTATGACACTGGGGTGTCCCTGAGGCCAAAACTGGGTTTGAGACCTGCGTGAGCATCTCAGCTTGGCTTTGGTCCACAGCACCAGTTATTACACTTAAGTAAGTCTCTGATCACACAGGAGTGGGATGACTTAATTCAAACCCTTTCTATTATTGGAAGAACAGCAGGATAGGATAGGCATGTTCTTCAGAATCTCCCTGGCAGCCAAGAACCAAATTATCTGTGGGTGTTTTGTTTTTTACTTTCAGTACTAGGGATGAAACCCAGGAGTACTCTACCACTGAACTGTATTCCCAGCTATTTGTTTTTATTTTGAGACCCCTAGGTATTCAGGGATGGCCTTGAACTCACAATCCTCTCACCCCAGTGCCGGAGTAGCCAGGATCCAGGTGTGTGACAGCCCATGTATCTCATTTGTTTTTGTAATTTCTGGAAGACCATTCCAGTTCTTACATTGCTCCGTTAGGCCAAAGGAAACTTTTAGGAAGCTACTGACCCTTTTGCAAGATTTATCATCCCTCCGTACTCAGTTCTCTCTTGCGAGAGCTGGGCAGATGCGACTGCTTGGTGGCCTGCTTCCCTTTTCAACCTGTCCTCATGTCTGTGTGACAAGGTGTTTAACCAGGTGCTGGGAGCTGCGCGGTTTACTCAGACTTGGCAGAACTTAGCAACCCTTTGCTCCAGTCACTCTTCAGTGGTGCCGCTTCCCCACTTATTCCTCTCCCTCAAGCTATTCTCAAAGGAAGTGCCATCCTTCTCCCCACTCATCTAAATCTGTGCGGTTCTCTGTACCCCAGGGCTCCCGGGAAGTCTCCGCTGACTCTCACAGCCTCAGTGAGCTCGTTCCACGTGGAGGTGCGGCGCCAGTCATTGCGTTTCAATGTAATAATCCGATGTACCCCAGCTGCTTCACTGCTTTAGGCTTCTATCCCTAACTAGGTAATACACTTGGCTCCCCTTCAGTAGCAAGAACAATGTGAAGTAAGCATCCACTGGGTTCTTGCTAAATGTGTTTTAGTGAATTGAGTAAGATGCTAAGACCCTCTGGAGAGGCTGTTCCATGTGGTGAGTAAGGACTGGGATTCTGAAATGTCTGGTTTAAATCCTGTTTTGCCACTTACTAGTCAGATCATCTTGCACGTATTTATCAGCCTCTCTAAACTTTAATTTCCTGATCCCTTCTATAGAGAAGGTACTGTTGATGGTCTACACAAAAGCAGTCTCATTCTCAATCCATCTATCTGGTTCTGTTCTGGTATTATTCAGAGAAGACTTGATCCTACAGGACAGACTGATAAACCCAGTTCTGGGCAATGAGTTATGGGAGACTTTTGCTGGGGAAATCAGTGGAAGTTTTTCCTCCTGATAAGAAAGGAGCATGCAAGAACTTCCACATCCTACACCATCCCCTCCTACGTGATTTCGAGCATGGTTGCGTGAAAATGTGACCCCAGAAGATACTACAGCCATGTTACAATTATGGAGGAAGGCCAAGAAATTTTCAGAGACGTGCAACCAGAGCCCTGCCATCAGAGAGCTCCTAAGCCAATGCAGGAAATTACCCACCAGTTTCTGTTCTTCCTGTTATGTGAGATAATAAATAATACGTCTCTATTGGTTAAGCATTGTCAGGCACTCTGGGTCCTCTGTCATTTGCAGCCAGGTCATTCCTCAATGACACAGGGTTTTTTAAGGAACCCGTAAGGTGTCCTTCAGCACTCAGTGTACTGTCCTTTCTATGGTAAGTGCACCATTTGTTAGCCAGATAACCGAGTGGCTCTTTGTGATCATGTTTGAGAGTTGTCTTCCTGCCTAAATTAGAGCGGTTTCACAAGCTTAGAATAAGAAGGCAAGAATTTCATACATTAAACAACTAGAGGAAGTTGTAAAAGACAATATAGAATTAACAGCCAAATTGACTGTTACCTTAGGAGAGAGGGAGGGAAGGATTAAAAATGTTTTTAGGGACTTCAGGAAAGCATGGAGATATATGAAGAAAAAAGGAAGGAAAAGGCACGGAAATGACTCAAATGGGAAGCATAAATGATTGAATACCTTTTTGAGGTCTATCTGGAGCTAAGTGTGATTTAGGGGAGGGAAAGAGAGAAAAAGAGTCAGATCTTACAGAGGAGCCTCTGATTCCAGCTGTGTTGAGATCTAATCTAAAGACAGACCACTGGACGTGATGGAGAAGGGAAGTGCCTTGTACAAAGTGGCATTTTCAAAACTATCTGGAAGAGGGAAAATTCCAAGGGTGGGAGACTTACTAGGAGATCAGAGGAGCGACCCAGCTAGCTAGTAGGTCACTAGGAGAAGGAGCAGAGTCAGCCAAAAGGGCTGTTGCATGAAATTTTATGTACCGTTATAAATAAATAAGATTAAGTTTCCCCAAGTAATGTGGACTACCTGCCACATTGAAGGTCAGATCACTTTTAGGGAAACTGAGACGAGTGACACGGGAAGTCTCTCCTCTTTACTTTCCAATTAATTTCCTAGGAAAAAAAACTGCTGAGATAATGATAAGAGAAGAAAGGGTATAAAATTACTTTTGCAGCATGACCTCAGCGACACAGTCCCTTGTCTATATTTCCCGTTTCCTAGGAAAAAGTGAATGAGATAATGTTAAGAGGAGAAAGGGTATAAAATTATATTTGCAGTATGACCTCAGCTATGTAAATAAAACAGAAGCGTAAATATGACGTGAGAGAAATACATCAAAATGGAAGCAGTGTTTATCTCTGGGTGGTGATTTTATATACATTGCGCTGGCCACAGAGGCGTACACCTGAATCTCACAGCTTGGGAAGCTGAGGCAGGAGGATGCAAGTTTGAGGGCAGACTGGACAAATTACTGAGACCTTGTGTTAAAATTTAAAAAATAAATAAAAAGAACTGGGGACATAGCTCAGAGGTAGAGTGCCCCTTGATTCAATCCCCAGTACTAAGGGGGGGAAGTGTCCCCACACATTCCCTAATGGATATGCATTACTTTTAAAATCAGAAATGCATCATAAAAGTATATTTTGATAATATATTATCAAAGTGTCATGTTTTGAAATCCAAATAGGATACATTTATCAGTCAAAAAGGAAGTGCATAAACCAGGTGTGGTAGCACATGCCTGTGATCCCAGTGACTCAGGACACTTGAAGTAGGAGGATCCCAAGTTCAAGGCCAGCCTGGGCAATTTAGCAAAACCCTTTCTCAAAATAAAAAATAAAAAAGGTTGGGGGTGTATCTCAGTGGTAAAGCACCGCTGGGTTCAATCCCCAGTACCACAAAAAAAGAAGTATATAAATTCCATACAATAACCTTATTTTATTAATGACTTTCAGTTAAATATATTTAAATGCTGTTAATTTAGAACAAAGATCATCAATACTAATTAGCTTTAGTATTTATTTGGCATGGTTTGTTCTGGAAATTTAAGAAGCTCTTGCTGGAAGCTGGAATAGGCTAAGCAGTTGCATCTATGCTGTGAATTTGGGGGTGTCTTGGCTAAAACATCCTCTACTTAAAATATCTTGATCAGAGCAGAAACATCTACTTTTACATTACCAGTGAAACTCAGCATGTTCATGGCTCTGGGAGAAGTGTTTCATGAATCTAAATTCCTACAGTGAGGGCTTGGGTGGGGGAGAAATGGTCAGGCAAGGAGTTTCCGGGGCGTGTGAAGAGAATAAGAAAAAGAATGAGAAGGCTTTGAATGCAGGTGAGCCCAGGCCACAGAGAGGGAACATCCCCAAATCAGAAAGCACGTCTCATCGGTTTTAAGATAGACATAGCCCTAGGTCACCCATGAGTGTGAGAAAGTATGTGTGACAAACAAGCTTCATTAGGGAGTGTAACACCTCTGACTGAGTTATTTATCCTGTTACCAAGTGATAACTCCAACACAGAAGCTGTGGTAAGCTGTGGAAACAAAGACCCAGTATTCATATGACTCAGCTATTTGAAGAAAGCCAATAAAGTTCCTGACTTGTCAGACCCAAAACATGCCAAGAGAGATTGCCATTTCCAGAGCAGCCTTAGCACACCGTGTGGATCACTTATTCACTACACCACGTGGAACTGGGTGCTTACCGCCACATGTTTCCTTAAGGGTCTGACAATATGGTGTGAGACTCAGATAGTCCTAACGGCATGCCTCACTCCATTGTCTTTGTGGATTGTTTATGGATAAATGAATTATTTATATCAGTTAATTAACAAATCCTAATTTAATCTCTGTTCCATCTAGCATGTTTCTAGTTCCTCCCATCATGCTTAGAAAAAGTAGCACATTTCATATTAAAAGCAGCACTTTTGATGTTAACTTTCATAAAACATACTCAGAAGATAAATACATAATCAAATAAGGCCAGGATACAGTCCAAATACAGATGTCAATTATTTTTGTTTGACTCTTTGTGGCTTTCTGCCTCTCTTTTTATTAAGGGTAGATAAAAGACCTGACTATTCAATATTTGCTTCTGAAATACAAACATGACACACACACAGATTTTGGATTTGGTCCTCTATGGACTCACTGGGGGAATCCCTCGATTTCTAGGAAGGAAATGTCAAAGAGAAATTTTAATGAATTGTGAGGCAGTCATGCATTTTATTTTAGGGTTGGACCAGAGAATTTGCATCTCCTTGCATTCACTACAGCCTTATTTAGTCTTGAGTAAAAATGAGGAGGGAGAATAAATGATTACTCAGCTCTTCCCCTATTGATTAGTCACCGTGCACTAAGTACACAGGCAGGAAGATGAATGCGATGGAGGAAGAAAGGAAAGGCTCTGCAAATACTCTGCTGCTCTATCCCCAGTCTTGACCTCGCCCGCCATCTTGAAACTCCTCCGAGGAGTCTCCACTTACTGTCCCAGGCTACTCCAGTTCCCACTGTCCCAAGCTGGATACATTATGTCCCCAGCCTTTTCCCAGGCCTATTTCTCCTTATGTGCTTCCCAACTATCAATGAGTCACCTGGGCTAAAATCAAAGTGACTTACTTGATAGGTGGAGACAGGAGGAACACAAGTTCAAAGACAGCCTGGGACTCAAGATCAAAATAAAAAAGGTGGGGGCTGAGGCTATAGTTCAGTGTAAAGCACTCCTGGGTTCAATCCCCAGTACTGAAAAATGAAATGAAATGATGTACTAAAATTGAAGCAACAATCTTCACAATTTTTAATCCATTTTTATATCTACTCTTTATTTATCAAGTCCCACTGCTTTTTATTTCAAATATGTTTTGAGTCAGTGTACTCCTATTTTGTGCCTAACATTATTTCCCTGGCCCTAGTCTTCATCATCTTTGGCATAGTCTACAGATCTCTAGAGTGTTGGCCCTTAGTGCATAAATTTGATTTATTCACAGTGCAAATCTAACACAGCTCTGACTTATTAATATCCTTTAATATGTCATCATTAAATACAAGACGAAGGCTAAATTGGGTTCATTTGAGTCCAAGGCAATCTGTGAGCTGGCCTTTCTCCAATTTCATTAAATATTCCAGATAATCTAAAGTTTATATCATAATATCTGGAACATAGGAGACACTCAAAAATTGTTAGCCTTAATGATCACTATTACTTTTACCTATATTAATATATTTAGAAAAATGTATGCAAGTTTTTTAAAATATATTTATTTATTAATTTTTTTTATGTGGTGCTGAGGATCAAACCAGTAACTCACACATACTAGGTAAGTGCTCTGCCATTGAGCTACAGCCCCAGCCCTCAAGTTTTACTTTTACCTGTTTATTTCTTTGTTCCTCTGTAAGGAGCTGTATATTTCATATTTTTTAATCTTTATTTTATTTATTTTTATGTGGTGCTGAGGATGGAACCCAGTGTCTCATACATGTGAGGCAAGCACTCTGCCACTGAGCTACAATCCCAGTCTCCAAATTTCATGTTTTATGCCCAAAGACTTAAACACACCACATGCTCACTGGGCACACCTGCTTAATTTATTTTGAACTAAACTGAAAACAAATTTTTGTATCCCAGTTTTGATGCTCCCTCACACTACTGAGAGAGTCTCACAGCATGGCCTTCCTGCTCATCCCCTTTGCTATGAGGATAGAGGAATCTCTTCTTAGGACATGAAACAATTAAGGATGGGTCCCATAAACTAGCTGTGAAAGGAATGTTGAGATCTTGAGTCCGGAAGGCTCGGGGAGCATCAGGGGCAGATTCTGGGGTAGGACTTCCTCCTCAAAGGAACAAAAGTCTTAACTGTGGCTTGCTGCAATGGGCATGAGGGCCTCAGGCGGCAGCCGGGGACTCCAAGCAGTCTAAGCAGAGAGCAAGTCCTGAGGAAGGAGGCAGAGATGTTGATGGCAAGAGTCAAAGGCTCCTGAGGAGCTGTCACAGGGAGGAAGGCTCTTCCATGTGCCTTAATTTTCTAAGTTCTATATTGAACATGTGGCTACAGACAAAAGTAAATAAATATTTTATGGGAAAAGAAAGTTTAAAATGCTGCTAAACATCAGGTTCCAGGTAATAGGATTACATAGGATTTGTAAGATCATTAGCCTCAAAGAAAGAAATAGTGCAGATGATTTATTGGCTTGGCATTGAAGTGACTAGCTAATGAGATCGTGCAAAGATCAGAACATCTCAGATTCCAATCAGGTCAGGACTTGTGACAACTTTTTCTTTTTTCTTTTTAGCTGGTTCTGGATACTTAATCTCTCCCTTCAAAGCTCTTGTTTACTTGAAGTCTTAATCAAAGGAATGAATATCCCCAATGTGAATTATTTCTCGGGGATATTTGCTCTCAGCATCTTGGAACCCTGTTTCAACCCTATTTCTGGGTGATTTCACTATCCACACCCATATGCCTATTGCCTTGTGAAAGTGCTGCTCCCTCTTTTCACAAGCAGGCAAGGCACTTTACTGATATGATAGTTCAACATTTTTGCAGCAGTGACTTTGTGTTCAATGTCTCTTTGACTCATCAGAAATTACTACACATTGTTTTAGTCTCACCTATCTTCAAGCAGTGTTAAGAACCCCAAATGAGGGGGGAATTAGGGAATAATCAAAAATTAACTTCAGATGGGATGTAGATTTCCCCAGTGCTCAAGTCTGTACATTTCTTTGTGACCATCTCTTTGAGTCATGGATGCCTTACCACACTGACCTCACAATGAATTCCTATTGTCCTTGATGTGAGTGCAATAAAACCCACTTAAATATTTTTTTCCAGAAGACTTCAGCATCAATGGAGAACCTCTGGTCATCACATTTTTGTAATGAAATGTCATGGTCCCTTCCCCCGTGACTGTGACTTAAATTGAAACAGCATTGCCCAATTTCTAAGATGGCATCATAATACTGAAGTAAGATCCTCTTTCTTCTTATCATATTGATAACAGAAAGATAAGCACGCATACTGCATTTCCAAAATTTTGATATACCTTTTTAAAATATAACAGTGATCATGAGTTCCAGCAGCCTTGGATAAAATAATGGAGTAGGGCAGATTTGAAGAGTCTTATCCTACATATGTAAAACTGAAGCATTATTGTTATAAATTAAACAATGTAGGTACAGTGTTAATTAGAATATTTAATCATAATAAGCACTTGATATTATTACTTGTTAACATTATAAACATATTTCTGGTAATTACTTCCACTAGAGTGTTACACTGACATCTGGTAATAACCATATGCAGTCTCAGGGAGGTCACTTCAGTTCTTTGAATTTCCATTCTTTCCATTGTAATGGACCCCTCTAATTTATTAAAGACTCCAATGTGCATCATCTTATTTAATCTTCCCAACAATTATTTGAGTAAGATAAATGAATGTTTTACAGCTGAGAAAACAGTCAAAGGATTTGGCTCATTAGTAATGAATGGTGAAGGATCAAATTAAATCCACCTGCTTGAGGCCAACACTGTTTTCCCTGACAATACCTCTGATGCTCTTTCCAGTTTAGAAAGGGCTGCTTCTGTTTCTGTCGTTGCTCAAGGAATGGTTAGAACCTCAAGAACAGAAAGAACCATACTCCTGATTTTCCCAGACCCTAGCAATGGAATTAACAAGTGGCAGCCCTCAAAACATGTACTAAGCTGAATCTTCCCCTGAGTTTGCTGCCTCAGCCAAGTCATTATTCAACATCCCATCCCCACTATGGAAGAGCTTACTCTAGAAGAGGGAACTGCCAGAAAGTAGGGGTAACTCTTTAACTGGTTTCTCAATATACTTCATCTACAAAGAGAAAAGACTCCAACGAAGACAGAGTTGTAAGTGGAAAAGACGTAGCAGACAATCATTTCTGAGAGACAGAATAGGTGTTTGGTATTACATGGGAAGGCCAGTGAACTTGCTTTTATCTGTGCTTGGACAAGATTACGAAATGCACTTAGTCTTTGCAGCCATAAGATCTCTGTCACCCTTCCTCTACTCTGCCCTGTAGTAGGTTGGCAGGCAGATATCAAAAAGTCAGTGTGGCTAAGTCCAATACAATTTTACAAAAAACAGGAGTTGGACTACATGCTGTAGTTTGCTGGCTCCTCCTTCAGGGAAAATTAACATATGCACAAAAATGCAGAATTTTCTCCAGGCTATATACAAAACAACCAATTTTTGTTTGTTCATTATTTTGATTGAAGCCAGGACTCAGGCATGCCAGGCAAGCACTCTACCACTGAACCACATCCCAGTCCTGGTAAACTGTGTGTTACAGTTATGTAGTGTTCTGGATCTTGATCATTGCATTTTCTAATGTTTCTACTAAAATTCAACTGAGTTATTTCTTATAGGTATAGTTCATATCCATTTTTTTTATTTTAATTGGACGCAATACCTTTATTTTATTTATTTATTTTATGTGGTGCTGAGGATCCAACCCAGTGCCTCCCATGTGCTATGCATGTGCTCTACAGCTGAGCCACTACCCCAGCCCATAGTTCATATCTTCACTGATATTCTATTGGATGAACTAAAGTATCACAATGCATTTGCCCATGCTCTGTCTATGTATACTTAGGTTGTTTCTAACTTTCATTTTCAGATGTGGTTTTTCAAATATATATTCCCACCAACAATATAGAAAGACATCCCTAATATATACCTTGCCAGCACTTGATATTGTCAAATTTCTTAGTTTTTAAGAATCTAGTACATATAAAATGATTTCTCATAATCTGCTTTTCCCTGATTACTGAAAAGATCTAACATCCTTCCACAATGTACGGTGATGTGATGTGGATTTCCTTTTCTGTGAAATGTTTATTTGGATATGTGAATACTCATTCATACAGTTTATTTCTGAGAAGCTGTAGAGAAATAGAGACCCTGAAACAGTTCTTCAGAAACAAAAAGGAATCTGCCTACGGGTTTATTCTAATCTCCTATGTCTCATGTGTCCAGGTTTATTCTGCAGTAACTAATCTTTCCCCGCTTGCTTCTGCCTTTCATTTCCCAGCCCCTTTGTGTAGCTGCTAGTAGGAGCCTCTCTCACTGGAAAACTATTTCCATGTCCTTCTTGCATCTTAGATGTGTGCTGTCAGTGTCTGTGGACACTTGTCAGTGGATCCACATTTGTTCTAAGAGCACCAGAAAGCCATTTGCAAGTTCTTCTTGGAAGAGAGCCTAGGAGGAGGGGTGAAAAGTGTTGAATGAAGAATGACCTAGTTGGGCTGTTTCTTGGGGGTGACTGTAATCTAACCTGTGGCTCCAACCTCTGAAACACCTGCAAAGAAGCTTATGATCTTTTCCCCGAATGATAATAGCTGTTAAATTTCTAGGGCCCTACAGGGTTTATAAAATCAGAACTTGAACTTCTACTTCCCCCTCCTTTTTCATTGTGGCATCCCCGATCTTATCTATGTCTGGTAGACTGTCATCCAAAGGTTTACTCTGTCTTACTCTTTCCAAGGAATCAACCTTTAGTCACCTGCCTTCTTGGTGGGGTGGGGGCAGGATGCTGACTGTGTGTGCGGCGTTGGAGGGAACCTGAGAGTCCAGCTGCTTCCCCAACAGACCACCAACCTTTCTAATTTCTACTTGTTCTCTATCCTCCATTCCTAAACTACCAAGTCCAGATTCTTCAACTTTAGAGATGTTCTATAAGGAAATCAGGTTGAATCTCGTCTTTGCCAGAGCTCACTTTCTAAGCTTCAACCTTCTTAGTTCTGATAAGTCCATCCCCACTCATCATAATGGATCTACTTTTCAGCATCTGGAAAGTTAAGTGTTATACTCTCTTCAATTCCCTTTCTCTTCCTGAGATAATGTTGTAAAATAAGAGTGATAAGAATAAGAAAATTTCATTATGCTCTTGTGTAATTTTAGGAGGAACCCAGAGTTTGATGAGTGTGTTCAATCTGTCATCTTTAATCAGATGGTTATAAAAATTCCTCACAGCAGTCCTCACAAGACAATGATATTCCTGCTCACTGACTGGCCATGTCATGACTAATGTCTGGAATTTTCAACATTGTAGAAGACATTTTTGTACAGTTGGGGACCTTTTGGTAACCAAAGTATCTTACCCCAGAGGTTTCCGTTCATATATGAGTTGTGTCATGACTTCTTATGATGCATATCTGAATCAAATGATTTACCTGTGACTTTTCATAATGTTTCTCAAGCTCAAATTGTAGGGTCAACTCTGAATCTTGCCTTAATTGATATTTTCCTCTTCTATGCCTATGCCTCCTCATCTCTCTTTCTCCAGACCCTCATCCACCACTCACTACCCCAAAAGACTTCAGTGCCCAGTAAACTAATGGACACTGCAGAATCTGGGAATACGAGATCTGTAAACCCAGGCTGATAGCCCTGTGAAGGAAAGTGGGCCCACCCTGCTTTCAGGAGGTAATGTGTTCTTTCTTTAGTTCCACCCGCTGGGCCAAGGGGTCTGCACTGACACCTCCCAAATCCATCCCGCTGTAGCTCTCGTTTGCATGTTCGTTCTTCCTGCCAGTGCAGCAAGCCAACAAATCTTTTTTTTTTCCTATCAAACATCCCATGGGCTAACTTCTTAAAAATTAATGTGCATGCAAACCTCCAGGAAATCGTAATAGGCAGATTCTGAAAAACAAGGTCTTTGGTGAGGTCTGAGATTGTGTGTTTCTAGCAAACTCCTACACGATGGGTCACCATGAACCAGCTGCTGCCAGTCTGAGGAGCACATGTTGAGGAGTCGGTTCTGGGTATGCCACTCTTCTTTTTATCCTGCTACAACCTCCCACACCAGAAGCTGGTCGTGGACCCTCTTTGTGCCTTGCCCACATGCTCATCCCCCAGCTTCTGTCTGCTTTGCAGCTGGTGGCTTCAATCCATAGCACTCACACACTTTCCACTGGGTGCTTGAGTAAAACCTCCAGTAACGGAAGCTAGAGGTGCCTGTGAATAGTCCATCTGTCACTGTGAGCTCAAAGACAATGGTTGATGGTGTGAAGGTACAAAAGCCCATTTCCTTTGGTCTGGTTTGGTGCCAACCCAGAAGTATATTACCCTTCAGAGCTGGAGGATCCATGTCTGAACTTCACCTGAAATTACACACTTCTTTGGCTTCTTCTCCATCACATTCTGCCTCCTGTTCAGTCATCTGTTCTCCTTATGCCCTTCCTGGTTTCTCCTGGGGGCACTTTTTAACGAGTCACATGAATCCTTGGCATAAGGTCTGCTTCTGAGAGAAGTAAACCTAAAGCATGTGGCCAAAGTGATTCTTGAGTTTAGAGGAATGTAGGAAGAGAGGGAGTACAGAAGACAAATGCCACATTCAGAAGCTGTTTACTGCTGCTTCCCAGCCCCCAGTCTAGTGCCTAACACAGAGTAAGGGATTCATCAATTTTAGCCTAATTGGGCAGTGGAATCCAATTTCTTGATAGAATTGACTTAAACCCTGATCTGATTTCCATGGCAAGACCTGGGCCCTCATCAAATACCAGCCTAAGCGGAGCTGAGCCATTTGCTCCTTCACCACTCAATCACCCCAATATTATTTGGGGATTGCCAGGTGGTCCAGAAGGTTCAGGCTTAATGTTCCTGGGTCCCACTTCTTTACCCATAAGATCTGTGCTCCAGACATAAGCTGTAGGCACCCAGCACCTTCCCTATGACCTGCCTTCCACTCCTGCTTCCAGGAAGGAACAGCAGGACATCTAGTCATTGCCACATCAGTACAGAACTGCTGACCCAACACTCCTCCCTAACATTATGTTTTCCCAATTATGAGGAAAGACAGGAAGACCACTCCACACGCATACTCCACTTCCTGCCTATTTGTCATGGCAGCAGATCACGCTCCTGCCATGTCATGTGGCAATCCAATCCAGCACATATTCTTGCACCATTTTTTGGAATTGCAGACCCAGCACAGATGAATGTGGTGTGAAGTTTCATCATTGGAAGGGCAATACGTTCATATGGAGCATTATGAAGAAAACGTTCACAGCGTCATATTTTCTATGGTTTTGTTTCCTTCAAATTATTCCATATCAAGAAATGAAAGAGAAACCGAATATGCATTATGGTCCCTATGGACACATGCAAAATGACAGAATTATAGATGCAATTGATATCAGAAATACACAAATATAAGATATAAAAAGTGAAACAAAAGTTTTGCTCAAGCAACAATTTCTATCTGAGGAAGGCTTGATGCATCTTATTTTGTCTTTCAAAGAGTGAAACTGATGACAAAGGACATTTTCCTGAAACTCTTTCCTATGTACTTGAGTGGCAAGGGGGTCTTTTTGATGTTTTGTGTTGCTGTTTGCCTCTGGTGATTCTTCACACAGTTTTCTCTTGTTTCCTAGTTTGCCATAGCATTGGCCCACTCCAGCACATTTCTGTTTATTACTTCATGCTTTTATCACGGATTATGAAACTTCCTATGTGTAGAAATGAAAGCTGACACTTATCTTTGCTTCTCATATGGTTAAGCATTTTACATACAGGGGAAAATTTTGCATGCTGATATAATTAATAACATGGTCATCAGATCTAGTTATGGTCCTTCAAATAATAAAACTTTGAATAAACCTGGATTTCCCAATAGAAACAATTGTATTTTTGACTTTTGCTTTATTGACAGCTGAAGCTATGTAATGCTCTGTGAACTTGACAATGGTCCATGGAAGTTATTTTTCCACCATGAAAGGATGAATGTAAATTTAGAAACCTTGGTAATTTTGTACATGTGTTTTTTTTCTTTCCGAAGTCTGAAATTAACGTTTTATGTCCTTTTCCAAAAGTTTTTATCTCTGGGTCTTTCTTTGACACCTATTTCCCCTGATCCTACCATACAGAGCCCAGCTGAGCTCTACTGTTAACACCGACAGAAATATACAGCCTATACTGCACCTTGTTGGGATAGTCCAACAAATCAGAAATAATCAGAAAGCAATCCCCCATCTTGATTTTCATCTCTTGTAAGAAAACTGAAGGGTGTCCAGTTGGGAATCCACAATATGCTACCTCTACATCCCATTGCAAGTCTAACTCTCTCACCGCTATTCCACCCACCCATCTCGGACTCTCACTCTTTGACCTCTGCTTTCCCACTCTCTGACGAGGGAGTGCCTCACCCTACACCAATGCCTCCTGCCTGCCTCCTCCCTCCTCCTTATCAGCTCTTCATTGTCAGTTGATTTTCCTTCTGGTTTGTTGTAATGTCCTCTTTGTCATATGCATTTCACAGCTTCTGTCCTCCCACAGGACAGGAGCAAAGAGAACAGAGAGACAGAGGTTTGGTGGACATCATGAACATTCATTCATTTATCAATCATTTATTAATTTAATTTATTCATTCAATGTCATAAAATAATAAATTTTAATTTGATTTAAAGTGAAGATTGACATTGTCTTAATTAAAAAGTGTTATGTAACTGTTATAAATCCATCCATGAGCACGCACTGTTCTGCAAAATATTTGCTCTCACTATTACTACCCCACCTAGTTACTGTTGAGTTGTTTCAACACGTTTTTATTCCTCACTCCCAGTTTCTGGTTTCACATCCCAGGTTTAAGAATTACTTTTAGTTAATCCTTAAGCTTTGGCAGTTCTTGTCTTTCATTTTAAGACAAGGTCATGCTAAATTGCCAAGGCTGGCATCGAACTTGTGATCGTCCTGCCTCAGCCTCCTGAGTTGCTGGGATCACAAGCTTGCAGGCATGTAACATATACCTGGCTTGAAAGCCCAATTCTAACTACTGCATCTTATGACCCCAACCAGGTTTAAATACCCCCTTTGACCTACCTGAGGAACCTATTAGTTACTTAACCAGTTATCTTTATTTGCACAATGGTCTTTAATATGAACCATCATATAGCTTTTGCATATGGAAATTAATTGGCATAATACATAGAGTGCCTATTCAGTGTCTGGCACAAGAAGTAGCTATATAAATGCAGTCATAATCTCGGGATTCTTCATCATCACAGTAACTTGCTACATTAATTAATTGCTAGGTGACCATCTCCTTGTTCATTTTAATCTCCTTAGAAGTTCGATGACTATATTCATTTTTGCATTTTTAGTGTACCTGAAACATGTAGTGTGGTGAACAATAAAAAAGATGATTCTTGATTAAATAGTGACTAAATTACAATAGTCAGAACTAGCAAAATCCTCAGTTAATAATTGATGGAATTACAAATCCTATTGGGAGTGTGCTTTAGGAAGAAAGCATTTTCCTTCCTACATTTCAAGTCATCTCAGCCACAGCTCCAAAAGAATGTGCCAGAATCCAGGTATTTATGTCTGTTGTGATGTCATTTAATGCCATAGCTGTTCCATATACTCCCTGTGGTGGAACATTTAGACTGTTTTCTGCCATTCCAAAACAGTGTTTAGGTAAAAATTCAGACACATAAGCTTATATCTTTAGGGTCAGACTCCTAAAAATGAAATTCCTAGATTAAAGGGTAAAAACTTTAAAATAATCTCTCCAGGCCTATTTTCAAATTTCCTTTCAGAAGTATTGTACAAAAATGCTTGTTTATAGCCAGTACACTGATTGATATTTTTTAAAAGTTTATTTAATAGTAAAGCACACGATTACCTTGCTCTAATGGAATTTATTGTGTGTTAAAATGATTAGCATTTTTCAAATTTATTCATTTTCCTTTTGTAAAGTATTCTTTCATGTCCACTGAACCTTTTTCCCTAATGTTTTAAAATACTGATTTGTCAGAGCTCCTTTTAGGTAAAGGACAGTAACTTTTGTCTGTTGGTTTTGATGCTATTTTTCTCTCACATTCCTCTTCAAAAATATTCTGAAGTTCTACCTTGTTTTTAGATTTTTAAGTATACACATTTTCTTCCTTTTGAGATTTCATCCACTGTCATAGGAACTTCTCTCCCATACAGATAGGAAACACATACTGACTGGAATCCTCTTTCAATAATTCAATAGTTCACTGAGCTGTTGAACTAACTGGCAGCTCATTTTGGTGATTTGAGTGGTTTTGAGTAATTCTTGAAGAATTGTGGTGAATGGGGGAATCCTAGATGCTCAAAGTTGAACCACCATGGTGAACACCATCACCGGGTAGCCCTATGAGTAGACAAAGGGCGATGTCAGGCCATACTTGGATAAGGTCCTCAGGCCTAATGGCACCTGAAGAGGAGCATTTCAGGGTGGGAACACAGGTGAAGTTGGCCAGAACCATAAAGGATGTGAAATGTATCCTACTGCCGCAGTCTGGCTGGGCACAAATCATGAGCCACTGAAGCAGGAACAAACTTTATTTCTGAACTCCACCAGCACACTCCACACACGCTCCCCCGCACGCCACGCTCTCCTCCAGGAACCACCAACTGGAAAAATCCCTCCTCCGGCACCTCCCCAACCAATGCAAACTCTTCAGGAATCCCCGCGGGAGCTCAACCGGAACTCAATGGGAACTCTGGGAGAACTCAAAAGTCATCATCTTAATGGCTTGCTGGTGTCACTTCTGGCAAAAATGCCATGCGTCATCCTGACTGGGCTGTGGCCCTCAACATCCTACAATGTGATATTTGGTCTAGAGAAGAGAAGACTCACAGGAACCAGATTAGCTACCCTTAAATATTAGAAATATTGACATGAAGAAGAAAGTATAGAACAAGGAGCCAAAGGAGAGCAAAAGAGAAGTTAGAGAAAAGCAGAATTTAGACAAATATGAAGAAGAACTTTCTAACTGTAGAATATTCTGCTTGGTCAAACCCCTTTACTGGATACATTTAGGTATTCAAAAATGCTGATCTACCTGATCTGGCCTCATCCTGCACCTTCAAACTGACCTTCTTTTACCACATCTGATAAATATGATCCCATAAGGGAAATAGATGCACACAGGAATCATCTGGAATGAATACACAAAAACGTTAGCAATGCATTGTCTGAGTGTTGGAAGATTATGATGAATTTTTATTTTCTTCTTTATAAAATTCTGAATTTTCCAAATTTTATATAGTGAACATCTATTGTTTTTATGAGCATAAAAAAGAAAAATGCTATTAACAATGTCATGACTCTTCAGACTAGCCTTCTTGTATCCCTCTTGTCAATGCCATCTACCTTTTTGCTTACTCTATCCCTATCCTTAGATTCTTATCTCCATCCTGTTCCTCTCTGTCTTTGACCTTGTCCCTTGTTGACACTTCCCGGGTGCTGACCTTGGCTCCTCTTCATTAGCTGCAATAGTGTCTAATAATTTATATATGATTAGCACCAACCTTGTATAATTCTTTTTTTTTTAAAGAAAGAGAGATAATTTTTTAATATTTATTTTTTAGTTTTCGGCGGACACAACGTCTTTGTTTGTATGTGGTGCTGAGGATGGAACCCGGGCCGCACACATGCCAGGCAAGCGTGCTACCGCTTGAGCCACATCCCCAGCCCTTGTATTATTCTTGACAGACAGAATGAGACATCCACATATGCTCTCAGTAGGATTAGTCTGCTATATTAGACAAATTGATGTCTCAAATCCTGCCATTTAACATGATCATTGTCTGCCTTTCTCGGAAATTCTGCATATGCATCTGTGGATGACTGTGCAGGGTAATGTATTACATTCTGAGTTAGGCTAGTAGCACATAGATAAGTCCATTCTTCTGTAAGAGGAGAGACAATCCTAATGGCCATGTCAGTCATTGGAAAGAAAAGGAGTTGTTAAGACAAACAATACAGTTCAGAAGGAGGCTGTGGGTAAAGCAGGGGAGGAAACTTTATTTCTCTCCAGGCCTATAGTTAATGCCTGGATTTTCGATCTTGATGGTAGACATTGTGACACTCCCATGGGGGAGAATGGCCAAAGATCAGTGTGACACCATACCTTCAACCCTAGAGAGCAAGCAGATTTTGTAAGACATCATTGAGTTTTGTGTTGCTCTGTTTGGTTGATTCCACTGCATTATTTCTTGTTAAACAGTTTCTACTTTGACTTGCTATTTCTCTGCATATTAAAAAGAAGATGAAGTTTGACAAACAAGAATTACCTTTAATCACCAACCTTGAAGGAGCCAGGCTTTATTTTAATTAAGGAAGGATGGCACTTTTTTTTTTTGAACTGGGGATTGAACTCAGGAATATCAACCACTGAGTCACATCCCCACCCTTATTCTGTATTTTATTTAGAGACAAGGTCTCATTGAGTTGCTTAGTACCTCACCATTGCTGAGGCTGGCTTCGAACTCATGATCCTCCTATGTCAGCCTCTTGAGCTGCTGGGATTACAGACATACGCCACTGCACCCGGCAGCATGGTACTTTTATACCTACTCTGGAGAGTATTACTTTGTTTATCCACTGTATTATTTGGTTATATTTCTTTTATTTGAAACTTTTAGTTTTTCTATTATTTTTGTAGTAACATTTAAATTGAGTGTTTTTTGTTTTTTCATTTTTTTCATCTCCCTTACTGGATTGGACACTACATGATAGCAGAAATCGTCCTCCTTCTGCTTAACATCCTGCACCCTCTCACTATTCTCAAATGATGTCAATGAATAATACTTTTCCATGTTTGTGCAAAGCAGGTCTCTCGACCTTAGTACTGTTGAAAGTCTGGCCAGCTCTTTGTTGTGGGGACCATTGTTTACACTGCAGGACGTTTGATGTCATCTTTGCCCTCTGATGTCTACATGGCAGTAGCGGCTCCCTCACCCCAAGGCTGTCTCTGGACCTTGCCAAATGTCACATGGGGCAAAATCACTCCTGGATGAAACCAGGATAAGAGCATTCAAAATGCTTTCACATAAAAAATGATCATTAAAAGTTGAATGTAACGAGCTCATATTAACTTCACATCAATCGGAGCCCATCAATTGCAAGTGCATCCGTAGTGAGACATAACCCCACTTCAGAGACATGAGAATATTCACTTAGCATTGCTCTGATAACTAATGATCTTGAGTCCCTTTCATATGCTTATTGGGCCCTTGTATATTTCCTTCTGTGAAGTGCCTGCACAAGCACTTGCCCATCTTTTTTTATTGAGTGTTTGTCTCTGAGGCTTTACTGTTTTGAATATAGGACCTTGATCTAATATATGTATGCAAATATTTTCTCCCAATCCGTGACTTGCCTGTTTGTTTTATTAACATTTTTTTCCCAAGGAGCAAATGTTTTCTATTTTGATAAAGTTCAGTTTTCTTTATTCCCTATTTGTCATCTGTGTTCTTAGTATTCTAAGGAATCTATTTTGTTTTTTCTGATGCTCAGTTTTGAATGCAGGACCTCACACATGCTAGGCAAGCGCTCTATCACTGAACTGCATCCCCATCCTAGTATTCTGAGAAATCTTTGCCTACTCAAAACTCCTGAAGTTTTTTCACTAGAAGTTTTTCCTTAATACAGTTAAAGCTGATGATGTTCAAGTGAAACAGATGTGGTATATCCAGGCAATGGAAAGTCTTCTTTTGTTGACTACTCAACAATAAAAAGAAACAAATTAATAAACTCAATTTAGATTAATCTCAAAATCACTAGGTTCAGTTAATGAAGCCAGACACCAAAGAATAATATTGTATAATTCTACTTATAACCATTCTAGAAAATGAGCACTCATGCAGAAAGCAGGTTAGTAGTTTCTGAGGAAGGAACCAGAAGCAGGATGATATGTTAAAGGGGACGAGGAAACCTCAGGGGGTGAAGGAAATATTTTCGTACTTAGCGTTAATGCATTTATAATGCACTAACGGTTAGATAAAAATATGTGCAGTTTGTTATATGTAATTTATATCTTCATAAAGTTGTAAAAATCCATTTGAAATCAAGAAGTTAAGGAATTTTCCTCTAGCCAGAATTAAGATCTTATGCCCACACCATGCCAACCTCAGCACCTGGCTGACTCTGCAGGCCCTAATGCTCCATAACCTGCCAGTAGCCCCAGGGTTGGCTCGTAATCAGTACCTACAACTCCTGTCCTCTAGGGGTCAGGCTTAGACAGGCAAATGATTCAGGAAGCTGGTGAAACATTGGTTCACCTTCATCTAAAAAGTAGCCTTACATGAATGGGACTGTGTGTGTGTGTGTGTGTGTGTGTGTGTGTTTAATTTGTATCAGGAACCAGTGTGTTTTATTATGAGATCCCCTCTCCCCCTCCATGAAAGAGCATGTCCCCAGAGTAAGGATGGTGACAGTGAATTTTGATGTGAGGAAAACAGTTTGAGAAATCTAAAGGGGATCTTACTGGGAAACGCTGGTTGCAAGCAGATTTTCAGCCAGAAGCACTTTACCAGAAATCAATCCCAAGTACCCGGGGAGCAGGGAGTAGAAGCATATACCCCTAACTATGCAGGGTTTTATCTGCCAGAAGGGAATGTTGGAACTTAATAAACCCTCTCACTCATGGAGGTTCTACTTTGTGCCTGGATACACATAATAGAACCTGCACGTCACCACATTGATCCTTACAATAACCTTTTGAGGCTAACACCAGTCTAATAATTTAGGAGGAAAGAAGCAGAGGTCCAAAGGGCCATATAGTCTTTGTATCCACATGGTGGTAGAACCTGGCTTCAAGACCAGCCCTTGCTGTCTCCAAAGCTTAAACTCTTCCCGCCACAAGATCCTACACTTTTATTTTAATAAGACTTTTCACACTTGAACCCAAAGTTGTAGTTTACTCATCTGTGCAATTTTCTGCCATGACTAAAGATTTTGGCAAAAGGATATTTTTTTTATTCTCCAATACTTCCCCTTTCCTTCCCCCTGGCCAGAGGACTTTTAAAACTACTTCTATCACACTCTGGGTCAAATAGAATCATTGGCTTTATTATTTAATGGCTTCATTGAAGACATAGACAACAAATCCTTTGGATTTGTAGGTGAAAAGAGGAAGCTAAGAGAAAAAAGTCTGTATAACAGAATATACCAAATCCAAAAATATTAAATCTAAGAGGCACAGATTTGAAAAAACCTGTAGAGGTTTGTGGGAAGGACTTGCAGAATGCCACCATCTGAAACTGGAGCAGCAGACTGCAGAGTGGAGTGTGAGGGTGTGATCCTTCACCCCACAGGTGCTGTCAGTCCAGAAAGGGATCATCCACGGCTCCCATTCAGGCTGTTTAGAGGAAGCAGAGGAGAAAGTAAGTCAAAGCAAAAACTCTATGATTTTCGTTCCACAGAAATTAGCACATTCAAGATGAGTGTTGGATGGAATTTGGAACCATTCAAGACACTGATGTCATCCAAATGGACCTAAAGGTTCTAATTATCAGGAATACCAGAATCTGGGGATACTGCTTCTTAGTCCTTTATGGAACCAAATGGATGTCTAATTGCTATACACTTTGAAAATCTGCTGATTTGATTTGAAAATCTGCAAAGGCCCCAAGAAAGTAAAAATGGCCCATATATTGCACATAATTCCTTCATTGTGATTAACTAAAAATTTAAGGCAAACCTATAGTTCAAAGGGCTCTAGCTGCCATAAATTTGTCCTATTATGTACAATTTGGGGAATAAATCTTATATCTCAAAGCATCTGAGACACAGCTATCCAAATGGGTAAAATTCAAACTTAGGAGTTTATTTGTCAATGATGGACCAACTAAATCTCTAACAGATCATCATCTCCAGGACTCAAAACATATTCCCAAGAAGACTTAGCTGAGGGACTGTTTCATTATATTACTACTCAGAGCTGATACTTGGCTGGTTTTCATACAACAGCATTCCTATCGAAGTCTGGCAATACTTCCATACCAGTACAATTCCTCAAAACCCCCTCTTCCACTACCCTGCCTCCACCCTGCTCCTGCCCTGACCTGTCCTTCCTTTGAGAATTCCTGGTCACTTTGTGACCTGGTAACTGTACAGTGTCACAGCAGGGGCCTCCTGGACTCGTTCCAGTTCTGCAGACTGGAATCATCTTGATGGGTAAATGCCTGTTGACCAAAGTTATTAAAAATTTAATTGAACAATTTGAATAACACCTCCCTTTACTTTACCTCTTTTTGTTTCAATCACTTATTTTAAATTATTTAAAATTTTTTGTCCACTAATTCAACATTAGATTTAAGTGAAGAAAGTTCCCGAGAATCTAATATAGCTGTTTTAACCACTTTTTCTGCAACCTTGCCCAGGATGGCTCCTGTGTTCAACATGTACTAAGAGACTGGCATAAAGATGGGTTGTGGGTTGTGCCAACTGCAGTTGGCAATTGTTGTTTCCAGCTCTTTCTGTCTTACATAAGTGGAGGTCACCAGTATGCCAGGACCCCAGGATTGAGAACTGCTAACCTAGAGATCATATTAGCTCCTTATCTATTTCCTCCACAGTCTTCTGCCACTCAATCTATAAAGGTCTTCATATTTGAATAGGTACCCACTCAAATGTCTTTTCCCTGTCCCAGAATGCATAGCACACCACGTTGTGCTGGGTATCAAAAGCCTTACAGTTGAGCTGATGGGATCCCCACTGTAGCCCTTTACATGTTCTCAGATGCAACCCTGTAACACCCATGTTCCAAACATGCTTGCTACACTCACATCCTTGGGTCTTTGTTCAAGGAGTTTCCTCTTTTTGTGGCCTTCCTCATCTACCATCTGCTTCTGCAAATGCCAC
The DNA here is from genome assembly GCF_021218885.2 of Marmota monax. Classification (NCBI taxonomy): domain Eukaryota; kingdom Metazoa; phylum Chordata; class Mammalia; order Rodentia; family Sciuridae; genus Marmota; species Marmota monax. The sequence continues at coordinate 2,034,088 of NW_026695150.1, read as the reverse complement.
TTGTCTATCACAGTTCAGCTCAGGCCCAGTGCTCCTATGACAAGTCCCCTTATTTTCACAGAGAGCCACCATCCCTCCAGGTTGCAAACATAGATCCAATCCCTCCTTCCCCCATGTCTCTGTTTCAATTTATAGCACATTGTAATGCCCATCTTCCCAAATAAACCATTAATTCAGGGAGTCAGGGATTCCCTCACTCATTCCAACACCCTCCTCATACTTCTCACAAGTATTTATTAATAAATGTTTCTTGAACTGAAGATAATATTCATGATTTATTATTCATGATATTATTCATAATTTCTACTTATTACTCACATATGTTACCTTGAGAGATCACAACTCCTACTTATCCGCTTTGGGTCAGGTAAGTAGTCTGTGTCATTCAGTTCCGGAGCTAAGAAGACAGTGTGAGTTCCTCTTGAATTTGTCCTTATATCATGACTCACTTATGTTTTTTTTTTTTTCCTTTGGAATTGGTTTATTTCACTTAGCACGATATTTTCGAGTTCTATCCATTTACTGGAAAATGCCATAATCTCATTCTTCCTTAAGGTGGAGTAACATTACATTGTGTATACATAACACATTTTCTTAATCATTCATCTGTTGAAGGACATCTAGGTTGGTTCCACAGTTTAGCTATTGTGAATTGAGCTACTAGATACATTGATATGTACAGTTTAGGAGTATGTGATCTGGATCATAGCATCTTTAGGCACCTGTTCTTTAAAACAAATTTCTTTTTTTTTTGCATGGTTAAAAATCTTTTATTTATTATAATCATTACTAATTTCTTTATTATAAATTTACTAATTTTAAAGGAAATTACTGAAAATTAGAGGGAAGAAAGTTTACTTAAAGGATCTTAGGTATATGTATTTTTGGATTATTCTAGCCGTTTTATTAATAGGCTTAGCTTAATAAGTTATATTTCTACCTGGAAGTATCTGATACCATCTATTTTTGAGCTCTGCTCAGAGATAGAAACAAAATTTGCTTTTACTTCATTTTAGGAGTAGGGAGAGGATAAGAAGTATGAGCAAATATTCTTTCCACTTTGTTTTATTTATTTATTTTTATTTTTTAATTTATTTTTTTTATTGGTTGTTCAAAACATTATAAAGCTATTGACATATCATATTTCATACAATAGATTCAAGTTGGTTATGAACTCCCAATTTTACCCCAAATACAGATTGCAGAATCACATTGGTTACACATCCACATTTTTACATGATGCCCTATTAGTAACTGTTGTATTCTGCTACCTTTCCTATCCTCTACTATCCCCCCTCCCTCCCCTCCCATCTTCTCTCACTACCCCATCCACTGTAATTCATTTCTCTCCTTGTTTATTTTCCCATTCCCCTCACAACCTCTTATATGTAACTTTGTATAACAATGAGGGTCTCCCTCCATTACCATGCAATTTCCCTTTCTCTCCCTTTCCATCCCACCTCATGTATCTGTTTAATGTTAATCTTTTCTTCCTGCTCTTCCTCCCTGCTCTGTTCTTAGTTGCTCTCATTATATCAAAGAAGACATTTGGTATTTGTTTTTTAGGGATTGGCTAGCTTCACTAAGCATAATCTGCTCTAGTGCCATCCATTTCCCTGCAAATTCTATGATTTTGTCATTTTTTAGTGCTGCGTAATACTCCATGGTGTATAAATGCCACATTTTTTTTTATCCATTCATCTATTGAAGGGCATCTGGGTTGGTTCCACAGTCTAGCAATTGTGAATTGTGCTGCTATGAACATCGATGTAGCAGTGTCCCTGTAGTACACTCTTTTAAGGTCTTCAGGGAATAGTCCAAGAAGGGCAATAGCTGGGTCAAATGGTGGTTCCATTCCCAGCTTTCCCAGTAATCTCCATACTGCTTTCCAGATTGGCCGCACCAGTTTGCAGTCCCACCAGCAATGTACAAGAGTACCCTTTTCCCCACATCCTCACCAGCACTTGTTGTTGTTTGACTTCATAATGGCTGCCAATCTTACTGGAGTGAGATGGTATCTTAGGGTGGTTTTGATTTGCATTTCTCTGACTGCTAGAGATGGTGAGCATTTTTTCATGTACTTGTTGATTGATTGTATGTCCTCCTCTGAGAAGTGTCTGTTCAGGTCTTTGGCCCATTTGTTGATTGGGTTATTTGTTTTCTTATTGTTTAATTTTTTGAGTTCTTTGTATACTCTGGATATTAGGGCTCTATCTGAAGTGTGAGGAGTAAAAATTTGTTCCCATGATGTAGGCTCCCTATTTACCTCTTTTATTGTTTCTCTTGCTGAGAGAAAACTTTTCAGTTTAAGTAAGTCCCATTTGTTGATTCTTGTTATCAACTTTTGTGCTATGGTTGTCCTATTAAGGAATTTGGAGCCCGACCCTACAATATGTAGATCGGCGCCAACTTTTTCTTCTATCAGACGCAGAGTCTCTGATTTGATATCTAGGTCCTTGATCCATTTTGAGTTAACTTTTGTACATGGCGAGAGGAGGGGATTCAGTTTCATTTTGTTGCATATGGATTTCCAGTTTTCCCAGCACCATTTGTTGAAGATGCTATCCTCCCTCCATTGCATGCTTTTAGCTCCTTTATCAAATATAAGATAGTTGTAGCTTTGTGGATTAGTCTCTGTGTCCTCTATTCTGTACCATTGGTCCACCCTCCTGTTTTGGTACCAGTACCATGCTGTTTTTGTTACTATTGCTCTGTAATATAGTTTTAAGTCTGGTATCGCTATACCGCCTGATTCGCACTTCCTGCTTAGAATTGCTTTTGCTATTCTGGGGCTTTTATTTTTCCATATTAATTTCATGATTGCTTTTTCCATTTCTACAAGAAATGCCGTTGGGATTTTGATTGGCATTGCATTAAACCTATAGAGAACTTTTGGTAATATCGCCATTTTGATGATGTTAGTTCTGCCTATCCATGAACAGGGTATATTTTTCCATCTTCTAAGATCTTCTTCTACTTCTCTTTTTAGGGTTTTGTAGTTTTCATTGTATAAATCTTTCACCTCTTTTGTTAGGTTGATTCCCAAGTATTTTATTTTTTTTTGAGGATATTGTGAATGGAGTGTTTTTCCTCATTTCCATTTCAGAGGTTTTGTCGCTGATATACAGAAATGCCTTTGATTTATGCGTGTTGATTTTATATCCTGCCACTTTGCTGAATTCATTTATTAGTTCTAGTAGTTTTTTTGTAGACCCTTTTGGGTCTTCTAGGTATAGAATCATGTATTCTGCAAATAGTGATAATTTAAGTTCTTCCTTTCCTATTTTTATGCCTTTAATTTCTTTCGTCTGTCTAATTGCTCTGGCCAGTGTTTCGAGAACTATGTTGAACAGAAGTGGTGAGAGAGGGCATCCCTGTCTTGTTCCAGATTTTAGAGGGAATGCCTTCAATTTTTCTCCATTCAGAATGATGCTAGCCTGAGGCTTAGCATAGATTGCTTTTACAGTATTGAGGTATGTTCCTATTATCCCTAGTTTTTCTAGAGTTTTGAGCATAAAGGGATGCTGTACTTTGTCGAATGCTTTTTCCACATCTATCGAGATGATCATATGGTTCTTATTTTTAAGTCTATTGATGTGGTGAATAACATTTATTGATTTCCGTGTATTGAACCAGCCTTGCATCCCAGGGATGAATCCTACTTGATCATGGTGCACAATTTTTTTGATGTGCCTTTGTATCCGATTCGCCAGAATTTTATTGAGGATTTTTGCATCTAGGTTCATCAGAGGTATTGGTCTGTAGTTTTCTTTCTTTGAGGTGTCTTTGTCTGGTTTCGGAATCAGGGTGATGTTGGCCTCATAGAATGAATTTGGCAGAGCTCCTTCTTTTTCTATTTCCTGAAATAACTTGAAAAGTATTGGTATTAATTCTTCCTTAAAGGTTTTGTAAAACTCCGCTGTATACCCATCCGGTCCTGAGCTTTTCTTGGTTGGAAGTCTTTTGATTGCTTCTTCTATTTCATCTATTGTTATTGGTCTGTTTAAGTTGTGAGAATCCTCCTGACTCAGTCTGGGCAAATCATATGACTTAAGGAATTTATCGATGTCTTCACTATCTTCTATTTTATTGGAATATAGGTTTTCAAAATAATTTCTAATTGTCTTCTGTATTTCTGTAGCGTCTGTTGTGATATTGCCTTTTTCATCCCATATGTTAGTAATTTGAGTTCTCTCTCTTCTTCTCTTCGTTAGCATGGCTAAGGGTCTGTCGATCTTATTTATTTTTTCAAAGAACCAACTTTTAGTTTTGTTAATTTTTTCAATGGTTTCTTTTGTTTCAATTTCGTTGATTTCCACTCTGATTTTAATTATTTCTTGCCTTCTGCTACATTTGCTGTTGTTTTGCTCTTCCTTTTCTAGGGCTTTGAGATGAAGTGTGAGCTCATTTATTTGTTGGTTTTTCCTTTTTTTGAGGAATGACCTCCAAGCGATGAATTTCCCTCTTAAAACTGCTTTCATTGTGTCCCATAGATTCCGATATGTTGTGTCTGTATTTTCATTTATCTCTAAGAATTTTTTGATTTCCTCCTTTATGTCTTCTGTAACCCATTGATCATTCAGTAACATATTGTTCATTTTCCATGTGATGTAGGATTTTTCCTTCCTTCTTTTATCATTGATTTCCAGTTTCATTCCATTATGATCAGATAAAATGCATGGTATTATCTCCACCCCTGTATATTTACTGAGGGTTGCCCTATGGCATAATATATGGTCTATTTTTGAGAAGGATCCATGTGCTGCTGAGAAAAAAGTATATCCACTTGATGATGGTTGATATATTCTATATATGTCAGTTAAGTCTAGGTTGTTGATTGTGATATTGAGTTCTATAGTTTCTTTATTCAGCTTTTGTTTGGAGGATCTGTCCAATTGTGAGAGAGGTGTGTTGAAGTCACCCATAATTATTGTGTTGTGGTCTATTTGATTCTTGAACTTGAGGAGAATTTATGAACGTCGCAGCACCATTATTTGGTGCATAAATATTGATAATTGTTATGTCTTGTTGGTGAATGGTTCCTTTTAACAGTATATAATATCCTTCCTTATCCCTTTTGATTAATTTAGTCTTGAAGTCAATTTTATTCGATATGAGGATGGCCACCCCTGCTTGCTTACGAGGACCGTGTGCGTGGTATATTTTTTCCCAACCTTTCACCTTCAGCCTGTGTATGTCTTTTCCAATCAGATGTGTCTCCTGGAGGCAGCATATTGTTGGATTTGTTTTTTTAATCCATGTTACCAGCCTATGTCGCTTTATTGGAGAGTTTAAGCCATTAACGTTTAGAGTTACTATGGATATATGGTTTGTACTTCCAGCCATGTTTGATTATTTATCTTCTTTTTTTTTTTAATTTAGTTTGTTTCTCCATGGTTAGCTTTCCCCCCGCCCTCTGTCTTTATAGAGGCACTTCCCACTGATGGTTTTGGTTATTGTTTTTCATTTCTTCCTCGTGTAGTGTTTTGCTCAAGATGCTTTGCAATGCTGGTTTTTTGGCTGCAAATTCTTTTAGCTTTTGTTTATCATGAAAGATTTTTATTTCGTTGTCGTACCTGAAGCTTAATTTTGCTGGATACAGAATTCTTGGTTGGCATCCATTGTCTTTCAGTGTTTGAAATACGTTGTTCCAGGATCTTCTCGCTTTCAGCGTCTGTGATGAAAAATCCGTTGTTAACCTTATTGGTTTACCCCTGAATGTAATCTGCCTCCTTTCTCTTGTAGCTTTTAATATTTTCTCTTTGTTCTGTATATTGGATATCTTCATAACAATGTGTCTTGGCGTTGGTCTACTGTGATTTTGTGTGCTCGGTGTCCTGTATGCATCTACAATTTGTATATCCGTTTCCTTTTTTATATCTGGAAAGTTTTCTGTAATTATTTCATTCAGCAGGCTACTCATTCCCTTGGTTTGAATCTCTGTACCTTCTTCTATCCCGATGACTCGTAGGTTTGATTTTTTTTATGTTATCCCATATCTCTTGGATGTTTTTCTCGTGGTTTTTAACCAGCCTTTCTGAGTTGGCTAGGCTCTTTTCAAGATGATATATTTTGTCTTCATTATCTGATGTTCTGGCTTCTACTTGCTCCACTCTGTTGGTGATACTCTCAATTGAGTTTTTAATTTGGTTTATCGTTTCCTTCATTTCTAGAATTATTGTTTGGTTTTTTTTTTTTTAATAATCTCTATCTCTGATAAAGATGCTTAACTTCTTCTTTTATCTGTTTATGTAATTCATTTTCAAAGTGTTCTTTCACTGTTTGGATTTGCTGTCTCGTATCTTCTTTAAGGTTCCATTCCATCTGTCTAAGGTATTCCTTGAGTTCTTTATATGACCATTTTTCTGCTGACTCTAGGTCCTCCTGAATATTTAGGCTGTCCTTCATTGTTTGTACTCCTTTTCTTCCTTGCTTTTTTATGCTGCTCATGTTACTTCTTGTTCTGTTTGACTGCTGAGTTTCTGTTTACTCTTATAAATTTATTTGATGCTTGAGAGGAAAGATATTAGAAGGGAAGGGAAGAAGTCACTAAAGAGAATGAGAGTAGGCAGGTAGAATTCAAGGAAGGGGGAATAAGAAAATTGAAAAGAAATGAAAAGACAAAAGAAACAAAAATAACAAAGATTAGATAATAAAGAAAGAAAGAAAAGACGAGAAAAAAATTTAACAAAAATAATAATGATAATAAAAAATGAAAATTAAAATTTAAAAAAAATAATAATAATAAAATAAAAAAATTAAAAAAAATTAGAAACATTGAAAAAAAGTTAAAAAACAACAACAAATAAAAATTGAAAATGAAAAAAAAGAAGAAAAGAAAAGAAAAAGAAAAAAATGATAATAATAATAATAAATGCAGTCCTAGAGTTCTATTAACTTCTCTTCCAGTAGGTGGAGCTGTGCCCACTGGGCCAAGCTTCTCCTCTCAATAGGTGGGAACCATTCACTGTGCAGCAGCTCTTTCTCCTAGACTGGGCTGGTCTCCAATCCTGAGTGTCTAGGGCCTTGTCTTTTGTTTCCTCAAGCCAGGCCGTGCTCACCTGTGGCGCTCACCACAATACTGGCTACACGCCAGGTCTGCTGCTCCTGGGAGCCCTGTTTTCATGAACACCTGGGCTCACTCTCCCTGTTTGCCTCCCTCAGACCCTAAGTTTGTAGAGCTTGGGGCTGAGATCCCCCAGCGAATTTGCTTGCCCTCCTGTAGCCACGCCCCCGGTAGCTGGTGCAAGAGCCCTCAGTTGTCAGCACTGGTGGGAGCGGTAGCCGGGAGTTCCGTGCTGCGAGTCCCGCGCCACTCCTGATTCCCTTGGTCTGGTTATTGCGTTCACAGGAGAGCTGGGAGTGGCCCTTAAGGTTTCCCCGCTGTGTGGAGAGAGATGACTAGGGGATTACACACCTGTCGCGCTGGTTTCACTGCAGTTATCTCCTCCGCCCGTGACGCCATTTCTCTGCCATGGTGGTTTCCCATGCAAATGGTGACCGTTCGTTCCCTTTGCCGGGTGACCAATGCAACGGGTGGGTCCTGACTGTCTCTCCCAATCCCCGTTTCAGTCCTGTGGCCACTGCCTATGAAGGCTCTGTTGGCTTTTACCTCTGTAGGTTCCTAAGGGCCGGCCAATTATTTCAGCGGGATCGTTAGTGCTGAGTCACACGAAGCAGGCGAACCGGAGCTTAATTGCCTCCGATTCGGGCTCTGTGTGTGTGTTCTGAGGGGCCCAGCCTGTACACCCCAGATCCACGTCAGCTCAGCATTGCCTAGTGATCCTGAGCAAACAGCATTTAGACAGTTTACGGCTCCCTATGCCCGCGCAGTTGAAGATGTCAGAGACTTGATCTCTCTGCGCCTGCCACCATGTTAGATCTCCTCAGTGATATTCATGTTGCCCTTATAGCTTCCTGGCATAAGCAAGTTCTTGGGATTATACAAACTGCTGCTTCTGTTTCCAGTCCAGATTTCTAGAAATGAAACCCTGCCGCTGTCGCCTCCGTCTCTGGGCCGCGCTGACGAGCGCCGCGCTTGTCTGAGACCGTAGCAGAGCCGCCCTGGCCTCCGCAGCTCTTCAGCCCGGTGCCCGGCCCCTGGGGCCCAAGTGGCTGCCGCCGCGGCTCTCCGTCCCCCTCCTCCGGAGCACGGGTCCCCTGGCAGGGGGGTGCAGAACGACCCCAGAGCAGGCTCTGCCCGAAGGTGCAGCGGCGAACAGGCCACCGAGGCGCTCGAGGCTGCAGTCCAGCCTTCGGAGGACAGGGCTCGGCACGCAGCCCAGCTCCAACCTCTAGGTGCGGCTGCCGGACAGTGTATACGGAGCCATCAAGACGGCAAGCAGAAAGCAAATGGCGGCTCCCGCGGAGTGGATTTTCGGCACAGAAACCACAGCCCCGCCAGCAATCCCAATCCACAAACTCTCCCTGTATAAAAAATATTCAAAAAAAAAAAAAGAAAAAAAGGCGGGGCGCACTGAGCTTTCTTTGCCTTGGGTACTTACAATCCACTGCTGATTACACACTCAACTTCTCTGCCCGGAGCGAAGCGAAAGAGACACTTATGTTTCTTGATGTGTGGTCTCTTCCAAGAACATTAGAATTCCTATAGCAAAGTGCAATAAAAATAAGTATGACCTGCTTCCAAACCAAGAAAGGAATTTTTGACATTTTCAAAATGGAGATCAGCCAAACTGATACTTGCAGAGAGATTATCAGTGATTGATCATATTTTCAGTGTAACAAAACCCAGTCCTGCATGGCCCACTTATCATTTGATGATGAAATGATACTTTCAGGGCATCATCATAATATGCATTTGTTTTTATTCTGTTTTATTTAAAATCGCATAGCAAATGATCAAACTCTAAAGTAACAAATCCTATAATCCTAGATACTTGGAAAACACTATGACAGAATCAACCTGAAAAACCCTAGTGATGATTTGTCTTCTTTATTGGAGAGTTAGATATTTATAGTCTGAAGGCATTTGTACTAACATTCCTTTCAACTGCAGGTCTAGGTAGAGCAGTGATTCCCAACCAGGGCAGTTTTGATCTTGGGGAGATGTTAGTCATGTCTGGGGGGGAGACATTTTTTGATGGTCACAACTGGGGAGCGCAGGGGCAGTGATATTAGATGCTCTGTGCATCTAATATGTAGAAAGAAAAAAATATTTCCAGAGACACTTTCGCACACAGGACAGCCCATCACAGCGGAGCCTCCAGTAAGAGAGGCTGAGAAAACCTGGTACAGAACAGGCAAACTTATTATGAATGACCATTTGAAAACTAGAAAAGCACAAAGTAAACACTAGGTGTCAGTATGGAGGCATGAAATGTCACTTTCTAAATAATTTTCCAACCATCAAAAGGAGTTCGGCGTTGTTTCTAAAACTTTTCTTATATGTCTTGTAGGAAACAAGTAAATATTCAGTAAAAAAAAATGGGACAGAGTGAGGAAGAACCTTTTGAGTTGTATTTGATTTGCAGATTTTTTTCAGTCTAAACACATGGATAATGCAATGTAACAGTGTTGTTGCACACAATATCACGTGATGCCATATATCAACTTCCTGTCTCTTTCCAGAGGTTCCCAAATGAAGATGCCTCTAAAGCAAGAAGCACTCCTGATACCCAACTCCTGCTTTCTAAATAATACTTTTCTCTACTAAAAGGAACTTGAGTTTCTCAGTGAAGTGGGTCATTCCAGGAACTAGACAGGAAGAAGTTGGGATAAATCCCTAAGCCAGAGAGTAAGAAAGTTCTTGAAACTGTAATGGAAAAGAACTTCAAAAGGACACAGGATTTGTTCTGAGGGGCTATAGTTGACACAATTAGTATATGAAAAAGAAAAAAATCTAATGGATGAAAATAAATACTTTTTGTTAAAATAAGTATTTTATTTTGTTAAAATAAATACTTTTAACAAAAATTATTTATTAATGAGAAACTATTATGTATTGAAGAATGCTGAATAAACATAGGAAGAAGGATAGAATCTTAAAATACATATGATTTTTTTTTTATCCCAAAGGAGTTGTTGCTTCCAACAAGGATCACTGACATGATAAAACTACTAGGTAAAAGTTTGGCAGGGAAGAATACATTCACTGTCTCAGAGATTCCCCTGGATTGCTTATTAAAACAAGGGGAATGTATCCTAAAATAGAGAGATCCAACAGTCAACAACACTGCAGCAGGTGGCCAAACAGTCCTTCAAAAGTGGACACCCTGACATCTTTTGTAACCTGATGTGATACTGAGGAAAACATGTCACCCACATAATCACCTTATGAAAGGTTTGACTTGATTCTAACCACCAGGTAACCATCAGATAAAACCAGGATGTGGAGCTATATAAAGACCACTCTCCTGGACCCTTCAAAAAGAGTCAAGTTCGGGAAAAAAAATACAAACCAAAAAAGTCGAGGATAGATCCAGGTCAAAGAAATAAATGAAATATAAAACCAAATATAATGTGCAAACTTTCATTGGATCCTGAGCAAACCCCCCCCCCCACAAAAAAACCTATAAATGGCATTTAAGGCAATTTAGAAATGTAATTATCATATATTATGCTTAATTAGGCTAATTTTCTCAAGTGTATTGCATTGTGGAATGATGGAAGGTGTCCTTATTTCGGGGAGAGATGTATTAAAGTCTTTAAAGAAAAGTATCCCTGTATTTATAGCTTACATTCTAATTGTTTAGAAGATGATAGATGATAGATAGATAGAAAGACAGACAGACAGACAGACAAGTAATAGAAAGCTAGCATATGTAACAAAATATTGCTGGTGAATCTGCACTGTGTGTGCAGATGTTTGCTCTACAATTCTTTCAACTCTTCTTCAATTTTGAAAAATTTTCAAAGTAAAAATGTGAAGTTTTTGTAAAAACCATAACAATTTAAAAAAAAAACCCTGAAGATAATTTTCACTTTTCATTACCACCATTACTTGCCTTGATCAATTTATTTTTTAAACTCCATCATCTTTTGAAGAACATGGATGTGTACATAAATGTATTTTTAATACACAGAACAGTGCCTTGCCCCCCAATTTGCAAAGATGACACATAAAGCAAGGTTTTCAAACACCTGGGCTTTAAGTAACTTTCTAAAGCTCCATCAAAGACATGCAGCAGATTCCTGTCAGTCACTGGTGGCTCTGGGTGAAGGGAGGTGACCTGTGGTGGCTTAACCAAAGGAAGGAGATGAACTCTCCCAGGAAGCACTGGATGATCCAGGCCTTCAGGTAGGAGCCAGTCAGCATGCATGCTCAGCAGGAGCTAGACACTGTCAACGCTTTGCTATCCATGGTTCCCTGAGGACACAGGTGGAGCAACTTCGTGGATGACATTGACATCCTCACAGTACAAGGCAGATGTTCACCCTGGTTGGGGTTCAATGCTAACTTGATTATTTTCCTCAGCGAGGCCTCCCTGAGAATTCACTCTGAGAAGACTCTCTCTTTGGTTTCTATTCTAACACACCACACTTATCTTTCCTAGTCCTCATCCAAATTTGCGATTGGACACACAATTCCCTATTGGCTTTTTAAAATGTTTCCAAGCTCCACAAGATCCCAGCGCTGGCCTTTCTGTTCCACTGTGTGTCTAGGCCCAGCCTGGCACCCAGAAGGGGTAAGCATCTGCTGATAGGATGATGGCTGAGGTTGGTCAGACTGCTCCTGGGTGTGCCCTGAGGAGAAGCACTGCCTCACACCCAGGGGACCTCGGGTGTGAATTCTATGACAAGGTTCTCTCGAAACCCAGATATGCACGGAGGCCACATTCAGAGCTTCAGGAAGCAGGTGAAACTGCTGAAATCAGGGATAGAAACCAAAAGATGAAGGACTAATAATAAACTTCCCCATGATTTTATTCAATATTCAAACCTGTGGCCCCCCGCCCCACTATCCCCAAAATGACTGTGTTTGTTAACCATTCCACAGCCAGCCTTTCATGGAACACACAATGGCAAAGGAGATGGTGCGTCAGGCAGAGGACCGGCAGCCTTGTTAAAAGAATCTCAGAAAGCAAACCAGTGAACAAACACGTTAAACCCATGAATAGAACCCAATCACTTCAATTTTTTCACCCAGAAATAAATACTTTTAACATTTTAGTGAATGTACAAGCAAATGCAAAGAAGAATTAAAAGAAGAACAACTCAAGGCAGCCAATTGTATTTAAATTCATTGCTGTTAAGTGATGAATTTGATGATTCTTAGGACATACAGTCACACAGTCATACTACATAGTCATATAACACAGTCGTATTTATATAGTCAAATGATATATAGTCATATAAATGTATTTAATATATAATGTATGTATGTGCATAAAGATATGCATAAATATTCATCAGTGTCAATTTTTTCAGAAGTGTATGTTAGAATAAATGCAGGTGGTGTTCCACAAAGATTATCATAATGTTCAGGTATCTGAGAGCTTCTGATATAAAAGTATATGCACTTATGTATCAGGACACCTTGGCCTGGGATCCATGAACAGTTTAGAGGTCTGGGAAGTGTGCTAGGACACCCCTCGAGGGCACAGCTCTATGGGTTTGTGCTAAGTGTGCATTTGCCACTTTAAGCACTTTGCTTCCTGAATGTGTGGATGAAAAATTTAATTCACATAAACTCTTGGAACAAAACAATGCTATTTGTTAAAATTAAATCATTGTGTCTTTTTGCTACACCTAAAATAGAAATATTTTAGAGTTTTATTCTGCATTTATCTTTCAGCCATCCCCTTGTAGATGGGGATTTTCAGTTGATTTGTGACTTTAAAGAGACAGCAGGCTCAGACTCACTGAAGAGTTCTCAGGGGCTCCTTTTGGGTTCCAAGGGCTCTACCTATTCTATGAACCTCAGACCATGAAAGAAAAACAAAACAAAACTTGTTTTATTTCTGTATTTGGCATTTCCAACCATGAAATCAATAAAATTCGTAGTTTTTATTTGATAGAATTGCTCTGATATCCCAAAGAAAAGTGAGTTAACAGCTTTGAATTTCCAGCTGCACTTCCTGTGCCTGCCTGTCCTGATGAGGATGGTGGGACAGCAGGACAGAATCGTGAGAAGAGGTGCAGATAGCTTACGCTTTTGGCTTTCTCCCATTCTGATCTAGAAGCCTTCAACAATACTTTACTAAGATGAAATCGAGTCTTTATTCAGAGTCGTCATTCATTGATCCCAAGCCCTCTTCATCTGGCCTGATTCTAGATTTGATGATGGTCAGTTTTTTAAAGGTCTGATCAGAAAGTAGGACTACAAAATTTAGGGCCTGAGTAAATCATGTATTTGAAGATTCTCTCCGTAATACAATAAAATCATATATATATGGCATGCATTTAATAATTTAGGTAACACAATAATATGTAATACTATCACCAAGAATCAGTATATGGCTTCTTATAGAGTCTAGTGAAGCCTGTTTTTAAAAGACCATTTATAAACCCAAATTATCTATGAAATCTGTATGCTGCAGGAATTATTATAATTTTAAACATCTTTCCTCACTTTATTAACTCATCTAGGATTTTAATGAAAAGAACATTATAAATTAAATAAAGATTCCTGGTCAAGTTGAAAATCGAATTCATGTGCCTGGGTTGTTCCTTTTGGAATAGCAGGAAAGGGAACCACCTTCCCCCATGACAGGCCACTGCAGGGAGTGCCTTCCGCTCCTCAGGGAGTTCCACGAATTCAAGCATTTGCCTCATTTTACTCTTCTCATTTGATTTCTTCTGTGTTTCTCCATAGATCCAAAGCTTTCCCCAGTTTTATAAATATGCATGCCCGCCTCCAATTTAAGTAAATCATGACCCAAATAAAATCATTCATTAAAATTAGAAGCAAATGCATGCCATTCATCTTATTGATTTTAATTTTTTCATTACTGTTCACTGATTACTATTATAATAACTAAGTTATTGCCTATATTTAAAATTGCTTATCAGTTGGATGAGAGCGTATGTGGCATGGGCTCTATAGAACAGTTCGGGGAATGGAGGCCTGGTTCTTTTCTAGAAAATTCTACAATTCAATAGAAAAAAAATGTTCATAGATTTTATGGTTTTCTGTTTCAGAAACAATCTTAGGTAGAAAGATTGATTCTAGACAATATATTTTTTATTATTTATATCTCAGATAATATTATGGAAATATATGATTTCTGTTCTGAACATTTAATTATTCCCATAAAAGGAACTACTTTACTCCTGATCCTTTGGACATCAAGTTCTCTTGGTCTGAGCTAGCACCAGGTGGAGCTCATTTTAAGAATTCAATTTAATGATTTATTCATTATTGGGGCATATTTTCTGCCCTCATTCCTTTTTCTCAAATTTTAAATGTCAAGATCAAGGAGATTAGTTCATAATATATTTCATTCCAAATTGTATCTTTTATCTTATGCCAACATTTTCTTCAGACAGACATGCAGTGATTCAGCATGTCTGCCAGGCCAGGGCTGCCCTGAGAGCCGCTGGCAGTCTCTGCACATCCCGCCCTGTAATGACAGCGGCGAGGAGAGCAAGCATCTTAAGCAATGCAGTGTCCTTATTGCTATGTTGAAGGCTGGGAATCTTTGGGTGGCACTGTGTTCCCAATGGATGGTCACACAACAGGCTTTTGTGACTGACACTCTGACTAACTTCTTCAATATTCTAATTTGCTTTCATAAAGATCCAAGGTCAGCCACCCATTAAGAGAGTGAGTGACCTGTATATAGCACCAGGCAGAAAAAGATGGAAATACTGGTGAAATATTTTTATTAACTACAAAATAAGAAATTTGTTTGAGCCAAGGCATGAACTAAAAGTTTCTTTAAGCTAAAGGCATGAACTAGAAACTTCATGCTATTATTCAACTTTAGGGTACGTGTATATTCCATATACATTCCCCATTTCAGACTCTAAAATATGTTTTTGTCTTTTTGGTTGGTTGGTTGGTTTTTGGATACTGGGAATTGAATCCAGGGGCGCTTTACCACTGAGCTTCATCCCAGCCACTTTTATTTTTCATTTTGAGACAGGGTCTCACTAAGTTGCATGAATGAAATGGAAGGGTGGCACCTACAGAAAGGTCAATGTGAGTTGAAGAGTATGGAAACATGGCCGTGAGGGGAGACGTGGCTTAGCCAGAGTGGGACCAGGCAGAGATACTTTGGGGATAATGTAAAGAGCATGAAGATTCAATCAGAAACCCACACTGTCCACTCAACACTGTCTTCCAAGGCTAGGAAGTCAGAATGCCTTGAATTTCAGAAGACAAGAAAACATTACTGAAACAGGGAACTGATCAGGCACCTAGAGACACAGTTCAATGTGAAATTCAGAAAGAAGATAATCAATCGAACCACATTCAGGGACAAATTCATGAATTTAGTGAATTCATTCATGAAATATATCCAAAATTTATTTCAGTACTAGTTTTTTTAGTCAGAATTGATCATTTTAATGTCCAAGGAGTCAAATTAATAAAAACAAAACTTTGTAAGGTTCTATTACAGCAAGCGAGCTCTATTAAAGAGACTATTAAGGATTCATCTCTCTGCTGCTGACTTACGGCCTTCAAGATAACAACAATCAGGAAACTGGGCATCTGTCCCTTTCTTATACCATAAAAACTTTATATATATATATATATATATATATATATATATATATAGAATGCATTACAATTCATATTACACATGTAGAGCACAATTTCTCATTTCTCTGGTTGTATATAAAGTATATTCACACCAGTTTGTGTCTTCATACATGTACTTTGGATAATAATGATCATCACATTCCACCATCATTTCTAACCCCATGCCCCCTCCCTTCCCCTCCCACCCCTCTGCCCTATCTAGAATCCATCTATATCAATACTCTTTCTTTCTATCAATGTCTTTTGTGTAACTGGAACCAAAAGCACTCCATAAAAAGTCAACTAAACTTTGTGCCTCTACTTGCCAGGAAGTGCCAGGGCAGAAGATCCATGACCAGCCATCTTCCCGTCAGCAGAGCTGGCAGCCACACCCAGAGCTGGCAGCCCCACCCTCCAGAAGCATGTCGCTGGCAATGAAAAGCCTTAGGGAGGGGTACGTTTTCTCCTCAGGTGTATCACTTTCAACAACATGCATTCTTGGGAAACTGCTTATTCATTTTTGTTCATTTATTCTGTTTTCATTCAAGAGAGGACTATGTAGTACTCGGCTTCTCTGTGTGCTATTTCAAATAACTATCAGACATTTAGACTCCTCTTCTCCTTTCTGGTTTTTTGTTTGTTTTTTTTAAATAGTTTCCATAAATATATATGTGTGTGTGTGTGTGTGTGTGTGTGTGTGTGTGTTTCTACTTCCCCTAATACCATTTTTCTTTATATTTTACCTTTCCTTCCCTACTGAACTGACCAGGGGCATAGTGTAAATTTTTAAGAAGGAGAAGAAGAAGAAAGAAGACCCTCAAAATAAAAACAGTTGAAATGCTTTGCTACATGGTACACTTTACCCTTGTTCCACAGCCCATTTCTTTTCTTACTGGGCTAACTGGCATTAATTGTCTCCTTATACCTCTTTGGCTGCTTCTGGAGCTACTTAATTTGAAAACCACAGTGACTCAGATGAAGCAAACACAGTGGAAGGTACTTACAGATTCTGGGAATGTGTTCTTAGAATGTAACAAGGCACTTGTGCAGCACAGGGCATGGTTAGTGGATGGGAAATGCTCTATGTAACCATCGAGCATTTCAGAGTGCAATATTGCCAACATTTCCTCAATTATACATCACAGACTTTTGCCAGTTCTGTCTAAATATAATTGTTATCCCACCTATGAAGCTATTAAAATTCAAATTGAAAGGCCTTGGGGTTGAGAGACAGTCTCATTGTACTGCAGAGGCTCCTGGGGTGATTCACCAGACCAACATGACCAATCAACTGAGTTAAGGGAAGTTGTTAATATTAGGTTTCTTGTATCTGAATATTCCATTTGAACAGTAGAAATGTTTTAAAAGTTCTGACATAAGCCAAGAGGTTGAACTAGCTGTGAGTTGGACTGTGTGCCCAACTCCTCCTCCTCCTTCTCCTTCTTTGTGAGGCAGAATTTACACTCAGGAAATGTTCAGATTTTAATGAGTATACTCAGGTATACCCACCTGTTTTTAACAAATGCGCATCAAGACATAGGCCATTTCTAGTACCCAGAGTTTCTTTGTGCCTGTCCCTAATCATCTGCTCCAAGGAATCACTGAATAAATTTCTATCATCATAGATTAGCTCTGTATATTCTAAAATTTCAAATAACTGGAATCATATAGCATGGAATTTTGTTTGTTCTGTAATTTTACACTCAATATATTATTTTTGAGACCAATCTATACCATTGAGAAAGGGAAAATATCTTAGCTCTGTTCTTATTTTTGATCTTGCTTTCAGCCCATGAATTAATCTGCATTCTGGCTTCTTCTATATTTAATACAAAATTTCAAGTTTCAGTTTGTATAATTGTTCAATGCAGTGTAAGTATTTCTATAAGGGGAACACAGAAAACAATAGACACAAAATAAACTATAATCAATACGTTTAGATCATATAAGGTAGGGATTATATGCAAATGGAGGCAGAAATGTATAAAATATCCTTATGAAGAACTAGGAAAAAATAATAAAAATGTGCACTTTTGTCATGTTTGAGGAAGACATTCAAGTAAACAAACATAAAGGCTGATAAACAAACATAAAGGCTGATAAATGAAGAACATTTATCTTTTTCTCAGTCTCTGAGATTGTACCTTATGCTCAATACTGCCCATATCTTGATGACCAATAGCAAAGATAATCAGGATAATTAGTCTCCTCAGACTGGAGTTCCAAGACATCAAGTCTTATTTTATTACTAATATCAAAATTTTTATTAATGTTATTGCTCTTAATCATAAACTATGTAAAATTTTGGGTTTTATGCAGTCTAAAATACAATTGAAATCATTACAAACTAGCATCTAAAAGTTAGAACCTAAACTCTTCATATTATTTAAGAAATGCAATGCACATATAAAATATTTTAAATGATATACAGCATATATGTGTATATGGATACACATATCCATCTGTTGACATATTTTATATTTCTCTACAGTTTTAATCATACAAACAATACTAGCATAGATTAAATAAAGAAACTAATTAGGAAAACATATTATTGTAACTCACCAGAAGAAATGAATAGGCTTCTTGTGCAAAAAGTCCATTTGCCACCTGGACTCTACTGTGGCCAGACTCGTTGAGTCCAGAGGGGAATGCTTGGATGTATGAACGAGACCCCTTGTTGTGTTCCTACTAAGATATAGTTTAAAAGATTTGAACCTGGGGATTGTGATATATAGCACTTTAGAATCAACCTTGGTTGACAAGAGGTTCTTGGGTATGGCATGCTATTTCAGAGTGAAATAGAATAAGAAGCTACTCATTCCACCACTTGTACTTACTGAAATTCTTGGCTTTCACCAAAATGTGTAGCCCAATAATCTGAACACAGGTAGAGAGCAGGCACGTGGTCAGGCAGTGAAGTCACACTCAGAGAAGCGAGGGGCCACTTGGCTTAGTCCACACCCCAGCCAGAACTCATCGTGTCTTCTCCACCAGCTGGCAGAGATGTGAATCTTAGTACAACTGGCATCAAGAAAAGTGTTTTTGCCATATGTTATGGTTTGGATATAAGGTGTCCCCCAAAAGCTCTTGTTTTAAACCAGGAATATTCATAAGTGAAATAATCGCAATGTGAGAGCTCTAACCTAATAAGTCCATCGCAGTTTGAATGGAGTAACTGGGTGCTAACTGCAGGCAGGAGGGGCATGGCTGGAGGAGCTAAGTCAGTGAGGGCATCCTCTCTCTCTGCTTCCTGACCCCACCATGAGCTGAGCAGCTCCCTTCTCCTGGGCCCTTATTCATGATTTGCTGCTTTACCTTTGGCCCAGAGCAATAGAGTCAGCCATTTATGGACACAGACCTCTGAAACCATAGGCTCCAAATAATTTTTCTTTCTCTAAGTTGTTCTTGTCAGGTATGTAAATCACAGTGAAAAAAAAAAAACTAAGATACTGTATGTTTTAATAAATCAGAATTTTGGACAATCAGGTTTAGTATTGGTAACCCCCCCCCACCCATTGGTAATAATAGGGAAGACAACAACTTCTAGGAAGCTTCAGACCACCTAGACTATTGAAGGTGTACCTTATATATACTGCCCCAGAAATTAACAATATGAAAATAAATCATCAGTGAAATTTATAAAGTTAAACCATCTTTACATAGTTATATTTTCAAAAATAACACTTATATTTTTACAGTTAGTATTCCCCTATTCACCTAAAGTTCCTTGATCCTCAATAACAGATTTAAAAAAAAAAAGTTTATAGTGACTGACCACTCCCTGTGGTCTGGACACTGTTGGAAGCTCTTCTTTTCTCTACAGAGCTTTTGAGGTTCTCTTGTGAAATGTCTGAGAAGAATCTCCTTCTACACTTAGTGCTCCTGTCAAGGAGAGCCCTTCTTCTTAAAGACCAATTGTGACAAGCTCAACTTTTTGAAAGTTTTTGTCACCTTTTGTTTCCAAATTTCAACTTGATTAATACTTTTAAAGCAGCATAGTAGGAATTGGAATGTTTAGATCCAATTCTAGGCTCAAAGGACAGATGAAATAAATGCCATCCCACGAATCTTTAGGCCTCAAAAGCTAACTATGGACTCCCCTAAAAGAAGAAGAAAGGAAAGCTGCAATAGTAACTACCTTTGCATTTAAAGAATTTGAAGTTCTTGTTCACTCACGTCCAGTGGAACACCTACAATGTGAAACAACCATTTTCAAAGACTTCACAAAGCCTACTCCAAAGGCTAGATGGTGACAGAGAAAACCATTTTTTATTGTAAGTGTTGCACTCTTTATATTTTATGAACTTTTAATTAATCACTTCTTAATTAATCTTAATTAACTACTTAATTAATCACTTTTCTCTTATCTGTCTCTTAATTTTGCTACCCATTTTTTAAAAAGTTATTTCAAAGAGAAAAATTTAGCTTGGAAAACAAAATCTTTCCACTGCTTTTAGGCAGGGGTCTGAGTGCCAGACAATGGAAGAGTGGGGTATGTGCACACCTCTACAACCCTCATGGTAGAATCCAAGCTGAAAGTTTGAAAGGAATTTTGAAATCATTTGGGGATTCCTCCTTCATGCTGTCACTTAAAAATATTTTGTTCATCCTTGTATTACCAGAAACACAGTAGGAAACCCACAAATATTTATCTGAGTATGGAGAGATACATGAATCTTAGTATCATTTGTGGGCAGTTAATATCACTGGTTAGCCACAGGGCATACAAAAATAATGGCTTGAATTCATTTAATAGTTAATACTTTCACAAACATTGTCTGATTTGGTGCTCATAGTATTTTCCTGATATTCCAGTAGCTTGCATCATTTTCTCTGCTACTGGTTAGTAGGGTTCCTATAGGTCTCCAGTTACAAGGCAATCTATTGACTTAGTTGAGACATAGCTAGAATGTCCTAAGTCCTCTGACAGAGGACAACTGAAATAAAACATTACCAATTATCTGCAAAGATTTAAAGGCTTAATGTTTTAAACATATTTTGTATGGTTCCTGAGAGTAGAAATGGGACAAGAGGCAGTGGAAGATATTGTTATGGCAAGATTGTAATAAATCACTGAGTCGATCTTGAATCAGGAGACGGAAACTTTATTCAACAGCTGGCGGTCTGGACCCACCAGCTGGCGAGCCAAGGAGTAGGCGGCAAGTCTACACCCTTTGACCCCCTCCCAGGGTTTGAATACACCTCTTATAGTCCAAAACCATATTATAAATGAAGGTTGCTATGATTCAAAACCATAAACAAACGTCATGAGATCTAAAATCATAAGCAGAAAAGGACTGGACCAAAACGTCCCTAGTTAAGTGCAAGTTGAAGAATGGTTACTAACATCTAGACAATCAATCTGTGACAGGATGCATTGTCCAAGAAAAATGGGAACCAAAGAGAGAGAGCAATTTTACATTGCATAAGAATTGTCATTTTGTGTTGCCGAACATGCTATGCTAAGCAACTGTTGATGGGTACAGAGGCCGGGCTTTCCCTGAGAGAAGCAGTATTTACGTGACACGAAGTCTCAGGGTAAGATGGAGTCTGTTTGGTCATTGCCCATATAGCCTGGGCCATAACAATATTATAACTTGATTAATATAAAAATGGAAGAAGGTGGGTTGGGGTTGTGGCTCAGTGGTTGAGTGCTCACCTAGCACATGTGAGACACTGGGTTTGGTCCTCAACACCACATAAAAATAAATAAATAAAATAAAGTCATTTTGTCCATCTACAACTAAAGAAGAATATTTTTTTAAAAAATGGAAGGACTATTTTTGGTACATGTGTATTTTATGAAGAGAAAATTATAATGGAGCAATGATTATTAAAAGGTAGATTTCAACTCAAGGAAGAACTTTTTAACATTTAGAGTTGTCTGGATGCTTATTAATGGGCTCCTTTGTGACCTTAAGTTCTGCCTTTTTGAAGAAGTTCAGACAAGCTGAACAAACTCTTGCCTGCTGAGCTACAGTGGAGATTCAAGCATGGAGAGTTTGAATTGCATGAGTTTTTCCATTTCTGAGATTGTCTAATGGTCTTCTGTATCACAAGAGGTCCTATAGCTTCATAATCCAGGGATGGCACAAATGCTACTCTTGGTGTCACTTCCTTCATTGTAACCACCACAATCAAAATAAAAAACAATGATTCAACCTGTAACTCTCAGCATTCTGCTCAGTCTTTGAAGACATGCATTAACAAGATGAAAATGCAAGGATTTATCTCCATTATATGTGGAAAACAATGAAGGTAATTGTTGAATTTTTTGGCTCTCCTATAACTAAGGTTGCTTGGTTGTCAGTGAGACAAAGAATTATTTCCAGTCCAAACTCTCACTGCCTGCCTTGTGTCTGCAGCCCTATGGGACATGCCATCTCCCTGGGTGCACAACCTGAAGCAGGCACATGGGTAGATGGAGCCACCAGATGCTCTCTCACATTGAAGAGAGGGGGTGAGGGAGGAGTGCCTCCACCTCATCCACATCCCAAAACAACTTGTAGAGATTCCCACAACTTCCATGTTTCCAACTACATCTCCTTCTCCACAAGTGTGTATTTATGGAACACCTACTCCAGGTAAGTCACTTGGAAGCTACTCTTCCAATGCATGGACAAAGAAACAAATAGAACACAGGAGCTTTTACATTTCATTTTTTCTCATGCTTAAAAATTTTAAATTCTAGCCTTTCAAATTAATTTCCAAATTAATCAGGAGAAACTTTGTTCCATTTGTTAATCATTCCCTCTCACCTAAGCAGGGAGATGGACAATGTTGAAAGATCCTTACTAAAAAACACTTCTTGCACTCATTTGCAGTTAAGTTAAAGTACTCATGATTCCCTTGAAAATGCAATTGTGTAGAATACAAATTCTTCCCCTGGATTATAAACTCCTTGAGGGAATAAGACTTGTTTTTTTTTTTTAAAGCCCTTTATGTGATCCATAGTCATTTATTTATTCAACTACCAATTATTTCAGCAGTCAACAATCAAAACAGCTTTTGAAAGGCTCCATGAGTGTTGGGTGCTGGAGGCATCTGCTATGCACAAGAGTCAATTTAGCACAATCTTGAGCAAGTTATCTATTTGTATCTTAAAATATTACATTTAGTTCACTTAGCACACCATTGTGTTTTGAGCAAATAGGACACATAGAAACAATCGGTAGGATGCTAAAAGTTCCTGAATTTGGAAAGCATTTTGGGATGCTGACCTATGGCAAGATGGCTCTGGGAAGTTAACAATGCACAGGGTTGGGTGGAGTAAGACTTCCAATTCCCATGGTCAGGTTGACCTCACTGAGTGCATCTATCTGCTCAGTGTTCTGCTATGTCCCTTCTTCCCCTGCTCCTCAGGACAGAACTATGGGAACCCTTACCTCTTGTATCCCTTTATAAAGAAGGTGATTTTCTAGAAACCCTTCAGTGTTCACAGAGTTGGGTACCTATGAAAGCTTTGTAATGAAACTGGAATCATCACTTGATTGTCTTCTAGACATGGATGTAAGTGTACTTGAGATGCACTGTCACCTCTGGCCCCAAAGAACACCACAGCTAGTGCATATACGAGAGCTAAGGGAGAAAAGAAGAGCTTCTCAGGCCATAGACAATGATCATCGCTCATTTCTTTGAAGGTATCAAAACAGAACTGTGCATTTGCTGCACTCAGCCCATTCCTGCACCTGGGGAATGGAACACACAGACACCAATACCACCAACAACAGGTCGAAGTTCCATCATTTAGACCTTTACTTCAAATTAAGGCAAGCACCAATTCTACCTACCAGTCCGAATGCTCCATGAGGGGCTCTTTGGAAGCCAAAAAAAAAAAAAACGTAGATATTGGAATCAAAAGCATTTTCAGCTCTGCCACACTCTAACTTTAGGACCAGTATCTTAAGTTCTCCTGGCTTCTGTTTACTCTTCTGTGATGGTGGTTAAATACCAGCTTCTTTAAGAATTAGTGTGCTGGTGAAATGAAGCCGTGTTTGTAGAGTTCCCAGGACAGTCCCTGTCTATAGTGGGTGGTCAAGGGTAGCAGTGAAGAGTGTTACTATTGTTGTTACTCTTAGCTCACTTTAGCTCACTAGGTCAGGCTAATGACAAAGAGGGCAAGGTAATAGTTTTGAGCCCAATATCCATATGACCTCACCAAGTCTTGCAAAAGTACACAAAAGTGCCAGGTGTTGTCCTGCACACCTGTAATCCTAGCAACTCAGGAAGCTGAGACAGAAGGATCACAAGTTCAAGGACAGGCTGGGAAACTTAGTGTGACCTTGTCTCAAAATAAAAATAAAATAAAATAAAAAGTGGGGATATAGCTCAGTGATAGAGCACCCCTGAGTACAATCCCCAGTACCACAAAGTAAACAAGTAAATAAATAAATAAAATTGGTTAAAGGAAAGTGTGTGGTTGCAGGGTTTGGGTGAGAATATTAATAGGAAACTCATACTCCTTGCTTCTGGAATATTTATTTTATGTCACGTTATGCCAATATCTGAACTCCCAACAGGAACCATCCCAGCCAGGGGTGTGGTTCCAGTAAAACAGCTTTAAAAACTCCTACACAAGGGAGAGCCACCTTAAGCAATTTGTGTGGCTGCCTGGTTGATATTCATAGGAATTGGCAAGTATATCACTTGATTGGAAAGCTACAACTCTTCAAGTCAACACAGAAGTAAAAGCCTCAGAGACCTATTTCTTAACTAAATACTGATAGAAATCCACTAAATTGTTTGTATAACCCATTAAGAGATACCATTCCATAGTTGAAAAACACTGATATAGCCTAGTTGACTAATTTTTTACAAAAGGAGAAATTAAGCAATGGGTAAGTCATTTAACACAGTACATAGACTAGCAAGGATTAGTCTCCTGGAATTGTTGAGTAGACAGAGGAAATTTATATGCAGGATAATTTTGTATGCTTTTGTTCAATCCACTAGCAGAAATATTTATCTGTATGTTGATAGCAAATATCCTGGTTGACTTAAGTAATTTCATCTGGATTCCCTGAGAATCTTTGCTTTCATTTTACCCCCTGTTCCTTAAACTACCGCACTTTGAAGATTCAAGATGGCGGATTAGAGGAAGGCTGCCTTTCCAATTGCTCCATGAATTGGGATTTAAGCAGTAGGAACGCCACTTCTCAGTGACGTGGGTGAAAGAGAGAATTCACGGAAAGTTAGTGTCAGAGACTCTTAGAGACTCAGGAAGTTGCCTGCATTGCATGAAAGACAAAAATAAAAAGAGTGCGTTGGAGCCAAGTTGGCTGCAGCAGCAGTGGCTCCAGTCCACCAGAAAGGGAAGGGATGACACACAGAGGGAGACACAATGGACACATCTGGCATGGAAAGGCCTGTGAAACAGAAAGCAGCCTGAACTTACGGGTCGCAGAGCCTGGACAGTGAACTGGAGTTTGAAAAGTGCCCTTTCTTAACTGGCAAGCAGAGAGCTGAGGCTCGGAGCTGAGGCCATGCTACAGCGTGCTTCTGTGGAAGTCCAAGAGATCATAGAAAATGTGGCCACACTGTCCCAGTAAGCACCTACCACGTGGCCAAGGGTGTTCCTCGCAGAATGAATGAAACAGGCACAGAGAAGTTTGTACCCAGGGGATGCAAGGCGGAGATATGGAGGGGCGTTCAACTCACTTTCCCCTTGAGCCTTTGAGCTGGTCTCTCACAAGACCAGATGAAGAGGATTGGGACATTGAATAGGTGGGTGTGAAAACACTCAGGGATGGAACCCGGGAAGGGTGTACTCATGAGCAATGGAGTGTGGAGGGTTGGCTCCCCTGTTCTATGCGTAAAATTCTTGGGAGTTTCCTGAGATCCAAACTTCCATCAGGGATCATCCTCTGCCCAACCTTAGGGATGCATTGATCTAATTTCCCCAGAGCAAATATCACCCAAGAAAGTCCCCAAGGCCTAATTATACCTAAGCCTCAGCCCCTGAACTTCCCACTTAGAACCCTGCAGCAGCCCCACCCTGGAAATGCATTGATCTAGTCTGTCTGGACAAAACTCCAACCCACAGTACTTCCCACTCCATCCTGCCTCATGCTAGTGAGAACAAAAGCTGAGAGCTATGTCAATCAGTTTCAGTTTCAGGACACTTCAGCTGGCAGCTCTGTGAGCAACACTAAAAGAAGAAGAGTTTAACAACCCCCATCCCTTACTCTCTCTAAGGGGTTCATACCCAACAAGAAATGGGAAGAACAGTAAGGCCCATAGGACTGACCACCCATCCTCATCGATAGTTTTGACCACAGCCACAGATACAATTTTTCATTTTTTATGATGAATTTTTCTCTATTTATTTATTTATTTATTTATTGAGGGATGGTTCCTTGCTGTGCTGATTGGTTCATACTTTATGTGTGTGGGGGGGGGGGTGGGGGGGTGTGTGGGGGGGTGTTTATTTCTTTTTCTCAATTTTAGCATTTTAATGTTTTTTTTCTTTGTCTTGCCTTTTGAGATTTAGAGGTTTTAATTTGTTTACTTTGTTTTTGTTTGTCTCTTTTATTATTTTTCTCATCTTTCCTCTCCAATAGCCAATTCTCTTGCGTGCGCTCGCTCTCTCTCTCTTTCTCCCTCTCTCTCTCCCTCTCTCTACTTGTTTCTTTAATTTATTTGTCCTCCTCATTTATAGCTGTCATTTATAATATCTTCTATGCATTCTCTCTGATTGCATTTTGAATATTTTGAACTTCATTTTACCTTCCTATCACATTTTATTTTCTTTTAATGAATAGTATTTTTGTCATCTTTTAGAACTGTTAGGTTTATATAATCCTGCCATCATAATTCATGTTTTAATAGATATTAGTACTGAAGATGGCAGAGTTGATATCTGTTGTTTACTTTAATGCTGGATATAGTTCTTGGAAATTTTTGGTTTTAGCTGTTGGCAATTGCTGACCCCACCAATTATGTTTTGGGGTAATCAGTGTTGTTGATATCACAGTGAGCACCAGGTATTTACTTTAATCATGTACATTGTTTTCTGAAGTTGTTGATATTTTTTCCACATTTTTTGCGAGGTAGTGGGAATCTACTAGAATACTTCAGGTTTTGCTGCTGAGCTAAATCCAGCCAAGAGTTAATACACTTTGCTCCACACACAAACTAATCATGCTAAAACTTCAGTAATACTTTAATACAAAGAATGTAAGAGAAAAACCCCCAAACAAATGACCAGTCCTCAAGTAGAAATGGGTAAGTGGGGCCCTCAGATCCCACACGTGGGCATCCACTCCTACAACAAAAGCATACAGTTTATGGATACCTACAAGGGGTCTCAATCTCTGTTCATGCCCATAACTTGCTAGAATATACAGAGGTTTTGTATAAAGAAAGCAAACACAGAGAGTGTACCTCATATACCCTGCTGTATACAACACAATTGCCAAATCTACAAGAAATACCTCACAATTTTGAGACTTACAGGAAAGTAGGATCCTCAAGCTATGACATAATGCACACTGTATCAAAATACACTAATCATCATCAACGAACTAGCAGGTAAACTGTACTACAAACTTATTTGGAAATATACTTAAAAGTTCACAATACCCTGATATTCCAGAACACTTTGTCAGGAGAAGACTGTGCCCTACAAAGGCCCCCAGCATAAAACACAACAAAGTAATACAAGAAATATGAAAAAAAATAAGGTAACACGACACCTACTAAAGTTCACCAGCAATGGATTCCAAAGATACATAAGTGTATTAAATAAATGCCAAATAAAGAATTATTATAAAATGATCAACGAATTCCAAGAAATCAGAAAAACAACCGAATAAATTAAGGAAGTCAGTATAGGATATGCATGAGAAAATCAATAAGGAGATATCAATATTGAAAAAGAACCAAAAAAAATCTTGGAAATGAAAAACCAAATAAATCAAATAAAATGTTCAGTTGAAAGTCTGTTTAATAGACTATACCAGGGTAAAGACAGAATCTTAGAGTGGGAAGACAATGTAGCCAACCTTGAACAGACAGTATTAAAGAAAATGAAATAAGTAACAATGACCAACACTAAGATAAAATTAAGAGAACAAATTTGAGAATAGTTAAAATTGAAGAAAATTATAAAATGTAGGCTAATGGCATGGATAATCTCTTTCGGGAAATAATAACAGAGAAATTTCCAAATCTTGAGAATGAAATGACATCCAAATACATTCAGAATCCCAAACAGACAAGGTCAAAAAAGATCCTCTCCACAACACATTATAATTTAATTCATATAATTAAATGTATAATCATAATTAACATACAGAAAAAGGATAGAATTTTTAAAACTTCAAGAGGAAAAATGTCAGGTCACATTTAGAGGCAAGAAAATCAGAATCATGTCTGATTTCTCAGCACAAACTCTGAAATCCATGAGTGCTTGAAATGATGAGTTCCAAGCCCTGGAAGAAAATAACTTTCAACCAATATTGCTATATTCAGCAAAGTAATCTTTTGGAATCAAAAAATTTAAAACTTCAAAGATAAGCAGAAACTTAAACAATTCCTATGAAGCTGTCACTATAGAAAATATGTAAAAAAATAATACACATAGAAGAAATCAAAAACAAATTCCAGAGCCCACAAATGGACAGATCTCATTTGAAGAGTATCTAAGCAAATGCGAAACAGGACCAAATAAACATTAGAAATAAAAAAAAAATATCAGGACTAATAAACATTTCTCTCTCTCTCTCTCTCTCTCTGATAACTGATAACTTTGAATTTATTGACTTCAACTCTCAAATTAAAGACATAGGCTGGAAGAATGGATTAAAAACAGATTCAACTATATGGTGTTTGCAAGAGACTCACCTTATGGGCAGAACAACCACAGACTGAAAGTGAAAGGAGAGAAATTGATATACCATGCAAATAGAGCCCAGAAAAAAACACGAGTATCTATTCCATACTCAACAAAGCAGACTTCAAACCAAAATTAATCAGAAAGGACAAAAGTTAATTTTTACTAGTAAAGTGTACAATCAAACAAGAAGATATAATGATAATAAATATTTATACCCCAAATGTCAGTCCACCTAATTATATAAAACCAACACTGCTCAAAGACTCAGACAGACCCCATTAGAATAATACTGAGTGAATTCGACATGCCTCTCACCAATAGAGGCATGTTGAATTCACTCAATGTTGATAGGTGGAATAACTCTTTAGACTTAATATTATAAATCAAATGGACTTCACAGATGTCTATAGAATATTTCACACAACAAAAGATTAATTAATTTTCTTTCCAGTAGCTAATGAAAACTTTCTTCAGAATAGACCATATTTTTGATTGCAAAGCAACTCCTAGCAAATATAGAAAAATCAATGTAATTCCTTGCATTTTATTTGATCACAATGAAATTAAATCAGAAACCAACACCAAACTATATAGACACATAGCATTAAACAATGCAATTTGAAGTAATGAATGGGTGGTCAAAAGCAAGGAAAAAACTAAAAAATACTTAGAATCAAATGATCATAGTGACATAAGATATTAGGACATAAGATATTAGAACCTGTGGTACACTAGGAAGAAATTTTATAGTTATGAGTGCTTATAAAAGAAATCTAGGAGCCGGGCACAGTGGTGCACACCTGTAATCCCAACAGCTCAGGAGGCTGAGGGAGGCCACAAGATCAAAGCCAGCCTCAACAACTTACTGAGGGCCCAAGCAACTTAGTGAGACCCTGTCACAAAATTTAAAACATAAAAATAAAAAGGGCTGGGGATGTTGCTCAGTGGGTAAGCACCCCTGCATTCAAACTCTGGTTTACAAAACAAGAGAAAGAAAAAAGAAAGGGAGGGGGGAAGGAAGGAAACCAGAAATATCCTAAATAAGCCAATGATTCATTTTGAGATACATGAAAAACAAGAGCAAGCTAATTTCAAAGCTGAAGTCAATAAAGTAGAGAATAAAAAAATACAAAGGATTAGTGAAATGAAGAATTGGTTCTTTGAAAATAAATTGGAAAACCCTTAGCCAAGAAGGAAAAACACTCAAAAAAAAAAGGGGAAGACCTAAATTAATAAATTTTGAGATGAAAAAGGAAAGATCACCACAGATCTCACAGAAATCCATGGGATTATTAGGGACTATTTTGAAAACCTATATTCCAATAAACTGGAAAATCTAAAATAAGTGGATACATTTCTAGAAACATCTGTGAGTAGAATCTTCAGTCATTAGGACTATAGAATATTCCAGAGAGGAATTATAAAAGAAACTTAAGATAACTGTCCCTTCTCTCAAAGAGTTAATAATAAGGAGACCTTATTATTAAATTCATTACTGTTATCATTATTATTATATAAAGTCTCAGAAAGTTTGTTATTATAAATAATATCTAGCCAAGTGAAATCACCTAAATTGCAAATGACCCAAACATAAGAACACAAAGTAATTATGGACTCCATCAAACTTGTAAGAGGTGTAGTGTCCCAGGAAAGCCTGAGGTCATCAGAGGTGCTTGTCCGTCATAGACACACGCCAAGGGAGGAGTGAGCCGGCTGAGGTGCTGGGGCATGAGAGAGGACCCTGAGCTCAGCCGAGGCACAGGCAAGACTTGGAATGAAATTCAAGCTGCGTGTTCTGAGGAAAAGAGCACACAAGAATTGGGGCAGTTGCCAACTGCTCTGACCTTTATTTTTCTTATAAAGTGGGAACAACAATCACAATTATAATAATTTCCACTTTACAGGAGTATGATGACAATTGGGACGGGGTCTGTGAACCTGTCTTAGGATGGTGAAGATGATGGTGCTGAAGGTGATGTTTCCCCTTTGCTGTGAAATTCACTTCTTCCTGTTGCAGAAACAGATCCTCCCTGCTCATTGCCCCTCCTCAGAGCTCATGCCTTTACACAGCCTTCGGCTTGTGAGCAGCAGAGCGCAGAGTTTCCAAGGAGCCCCTGGTGGAGCTGGGAGGAGTGCTGGCAATCGAGCCTGCTATCTGGCCAACCAGGGTCTGCATTTGCAATCTGTTTGATTTTGTTTCCTTCTTGGAGCCATAAGGAAATGTATTTATTTAAAATGTGGAATCCGTCCTTTCCATATGCCCTTCTCTTCCCTCTAAGGGTTTATAATCTAGCCTCACACATACAAACACATATGCAAATACACATGTACACAAACACAGACCAAACATGGCGAAAAGTCAGAACACGGCTCTCATGTCACATTTAGGCCATATTCATGGATTCCACAACATCTGTTGAAAATCAAGTATCTGCCAGGCCTGGCACTGAGCACCACAGCGCTGTGCAGCAGGCTACTCTGATTTATTAGTTTCTAATCAGGTGACAGTATTATGCAGTAAAAACACAATGCAATCAGCTGGCCTTATCTATCAGCTGTTAAATAAGTTCATCCTGGTCTACCGGGTTCAACTCGTTATTAATCTATTTGTGAAGTCACTTTATCTATTTACATAGGGCATATCTTTGATGTCACAGGCACGATTATACTAGAAACCAATTGGATATTCAAGGGCAAGCAGCTTTGCCACCAAATAAGATGATGTCATTCTTCCTGATGACAAACAGGAAGGGGTGATCAGCTCTAAACACTTAATGGCTTATAGTCATATTTATGAATCATTTTCTCATGAATTTAAATACTAGTACTTATGATTAGCTCATCAGTCTGTAGAATTGTAAAAGTGACTTTATGTGTCATAAATTAGTGAAATTGAACCAAATCAGACTTATTTTACAAAAAAACACTTTTTTTCCTTTCATAGAATTTTTGTTTGGGCGAGGAAAAAAAAAAGAAAGTTCTGATAGTGTCACAACTGGTTAGAGGAAAACAATCACACTATACAGATGTGGTATTTTCTTTATTTTGATAAATAAAGGAAAAACGTGTGAACTTTACAACATATGAACCAACAGGTGAAGGTGCTTAATATCTGAAAAACTATGTACATACATATTAAGTCTATTAAGGAAAGCCCAAAGGTGACAACTTAAAATCATTAATAAAATATTTTGTTGGTCCCCAATCCCAATTCCATAGTTTTTTAGCATATAGACTATACATTGAGTTAAAATCAAATGCATTAAAGTCAGCTTTCATGTCTTCTAAGGTCAGCCAGGAAGTTTTCCTTCACACTGATTTCTAGGAAACACCAGTCTTAGTTCCCAGATCATTCAGAACCAAGCTAGAAAATCTGCAGTGTCTAGAGTTTCAAAAAGGATTCCTAGTGCTGCTTCTACCTTCTCACTGCCTGTAAGCAAGCTCCATCATCCCTAGATAGGCTATAGAGGAGAATGGCAGGAAGGAGTGTGGGTGGAAAGCCAATGAAATTAGAAACCAGGGACCAGATAGAAGTAGAAAGGCTAAGCTCAGGGATCAAGACAACCAACCAGGCATCTGAGAGGGGTTGGGTCACCGAAATTATCTGCTGGCCAATGTTAGGAAGAAATAAAGTTAAAGGAACACCACACGATTCCAACTCAGCAAATCTATTTACATAGGGCATATCATTGATGTCACAGGGACGATTATACTAGAAACCAATTGGATATTCAAGGGCAAGCAACTTTGCCACCAAATAAGATGATGTCATTCTTCCTGATGACAAACAGGAAGGGGTGATCAGCTTTAAACACCGTCGAGTCAGGGAGCTGCTTTTCCACAATGTTATTTTCTGTGGCAGCAGTTGCCTCTGAGCCCTCCTCGGTGACCTCTATGTAAGACTTGTGCATTAGTTTTGATATATAGAGGCGACCTCCTGAAGCTATTCCAGAGAGATCAGCTCTGGACTCATCAAAGATATCCTTCAGCCCCAGGGTGCTCAAATGCCCTTTCATTTCATAGTTCTTCTCTATCTTGAACTTCGGAAGAAACACCTCCACATACTGAGAGGTCATTTTTCTTGGATTGGTCCACTTCATTAGATTCCGAAAGGACAGTTTGTTCTCAACCTGTAGGAATATTGTAAATGCCATTTAGAATCTTATGGTTAAGAAAATATGAAGCAATAGCTGCCAAGACAAACAGTTTTCCATTATTACCCACTCTTGAATTTGTGAATTTAGGTATATGAATGGGAACTGGAGGAGCCTGGGAAGGGAATGTGATTTAAATGATAGTTCAAGTACATTTAAAAAAATAAACCCCATGTTTAATTTCTCCCCTATGATGAGGCCTGACTTGCAAGCACTTCCTATCTTCTCTGTTCTCTGCCCACATAGGAACAAATACAGCCAAAGTGAAATATGGCTGGATGAAGGATCCAATTGAAACAAGAGCTCAGCAGTCATTTAAACCAGAGTTTTGTAATCATTTACCTTTCACAAAAGACAGAAAATAATAATGTTTGCACAACTTACAGGAGCAAATCAATGAAAACCAAGGTGGCTTGAAAAAAAAGATCCAGAGCCGCAGCCCTGGGAGCTTGGTGACCAATATCCACAACCCCAGGGAGGTCTGGATCCAATAACTCTCTTGGCCAACACATGAGAAGATGGAATCTCAAGGGACGTAGGGAGGTGTGCTCGGGGTGCACAGTGCACAACCTCAGTTACACAACCAGGAGCCCACCCTTCCCTCCAATGCCGTTGCTGCCCCAAACGACAACTCACAAATTGAATTTGCCGGCTCTTGGATACTAAGAATTGATCATAGATTCTTCCAGATTTAGAATGGGGAGATTTTTCATGAACATTTTCAGAAATCTCATATATGGGCATTCTTTTCAAATTTAGATTCACTGAAATGTTTACATACCTTTTCATATACATTAAGCTTCACTTGTATTTTTATTAAGAACATTGATTCATATAATCAAGTTTAGTACATTTGAAAATTCTGTGTGTAAATTTTCCAGTTTGTGGCTAATCTATAATGATTTTTTATTCTAAACTGAGTTTTTTCTCAGCTTACTAAGTGCCCACTTCCTTATCATTATCTGATTATGCAGAAATATAAGTATTTGAGCTTTTGTAGTGTGAGAAATTTTATGAATCTAATTCACATGTTATTAGGTAAATTATTATAGGAAAAATCTCAGACAATAAGTACAAGAACAAATTTTCTCTTCTGCCAATTTTTGTTTCATATGGGCTACTTTCTGCACTAATGCCAATATTTTAAGGTAAAACAATTATGTGTGGTAAAATATAATTGTTATGAAGCTTATCAAGTGAATTGTTCAATTAATCTGAGTATCACTATTTTATATTATCATGTTTTAGATTTTAATCTTCATTTTTCTCTGTGGTTCCTTACTAAAAAGAATATTAAGATAAAAAAAAAACTAAAGAAAGTCATTACAATAATTCAGGGGTCTTCTATGTAGAAACTGAATTTCCAAAGCTATAAAGTTTTGTTTTTGAATCATAGGAAAAAGATGGACTGGAGAGTGGACGCATTGGTTTTTTTACACTGTTCCTACTTTCCAATTATATTACAATGAATTTTCCTTGTTTTCCAGATCAAAACATAGCCAATATTTTAAATTGCATTTGTAACTTTTTACTGTAGTTGACATGCGCATACACACACACACACACATATATTTGCACATATGCAGCTGTGAGACAAATTAAATCCCACGAGCCTCTTTTCCCTTTCTCACACAGTTGCTGTTAGAATCAAATGAAATAGTAGAAATGAAATGGAGAGCCCATGGCCTGCAATGTAGGAGGTATTCAATTAATGGTGTCAGATTATTTATTTTTATTGAGAGAGCAGGGAAGGGAGAGGTGACCAACCAAGGCCTCTGGGATGGCAGGTCACAAACAGAAAGAGCCAAGTTCAGGCGGAGGATAAATGGAAGAAGGGCTGGAAGAAAAGCAAGATCTGAGATAGAGTGACGACACCTGGTTTGCTCAGCCACCACCGTCTGTTCCTGCACTGTGCTGGTCTGTTTCTCCTGTGACATCCCTAATCACCACTTGGCACCAGAGACACGGCGGCACAGTCTGATGCTATACATTTTCATTCTCCAAAGGCTCATGATGCCAGTATTTCCTGCCAACTGAAGGTGGTTGGCCAAACAAAAATTTCATAACATTAAAGACTCTTCATAACCAAGAGTTAAAAAGACCTAAGCTCATGTGTTTTGAACTCCATGGCTAGATCTGAGAGTGTCCAAAGTTTATAGCTATTCAACCACTGTTGTGATAAACTGAGATATTTCAGTCTCATCATCTGTAATGGTGTTTGGCACATTCGTAGGTACTCCTTAAATATTTGTCAAATAAATAGGTAAGTATCTAACAGCCTAACCTGAAATCTTAAAATTGATGGATAAAAACACAACCAAGAGTTTCCTAAAGGTCTTAATATTCCCCAGGAGTGGAAGTGACCAGTCACTTACTTGAGATAGGTCGTTCTCGGGCAGCAGAATGTACATGCTTATGCCACTGTGATACCTGAGCTGGAGAACCTGCATGGATGGATCCTGAATAGTGGACAAGTTGAACTTCCGCTCTTGATGCATCATGGCAACTGGCTTCCCAGGACACTGCAAGTCAAGTCACAAAAAGTAATTCATAATCCCACTTACTTTATTTACTGGCTGAGTGCATATGAAAAATATTATACTTCTTAGTCAAAGCTGTAGACTTTTTCTGACATGCTGCTTTCATTGGGGCACAGCCTAGTTGTAAAAGCACAGGCTTTGAGTTTACCCTCTGGTCTCAACTGTGTGACTTGGATAAGCTACTTCTTACCTGTATCTCCATTTCCACACCTACATGATGGAGATGGCAAGAATTCTTGCTGCAGTGGATTATGAGGACTGTGTCAGCTAATGTATTAGCAGCTAGAACTTGGCCTTGCACTTACTGTTATAACTGAAAAGTCTAACAGGCAATGGATAATTACTAAATAGCAATACAGTGAAAATGAATGCTATGGATGTTCTCTCTTATCAGAATAAACTACGGACTAGGATTATCAAAATTACACAGTTTAAAGATGAAGTCTTGGAAAATTAAAAATTCCTGCAAAAGATTTGATAGTATCCCTTAAGTTCACTTGAAGAAGCACAATAGCTATTGTCTCAAAGATGCTGTTCATAGATTTAGGAACACCAGAGAGATGTAATGGACTGTCTTTTTGCTAATGATATTATAATCTGCAAACTTGTCAACATTTCTTACAATACCTCCTTTCAGGACAAATGGTTTTACATGGGGAGGTCATTTCTCTGTCCTTGAACCAAAGATCCTTCTCCCTCAGGAAATTTGCCTCTTTTGACTTACAGTCTGATCCTTAGAAAGGACACACATAAGCAGTGAACAGGTAGCATTTGCCCAGTGAGTCAGGTCAAAATAATTGAGCTTGGTATAAGTGGGATAAGGATTTCATACCATAACATTATATTTTCTATACTGGGGCAGGGAAAGAATTACACATGCTAAAGGGGTGATTTCACCAATTTTTAATTTGGTGCAACCAACATTAATGCCATTAATCAAGATTCCATAGCCTAGTCCATGATAGAACACACAGTCTCTCTCTCTCTCTCTCTCTCTCTCTCTATATATATATATATATATATATATATATATATATGAATATATATATATATATATATGAATACTTTAAAAAACAAAACTCTATTAGAAGCAAAAAAAATCCAGGAGACAGGAATGTTTTGTGCTTTGCCTTCACTGTTGGAAAGGAGGAAACAAATGGAATTTACTATAGAACTATACCATCAACTGGGGAAAAGGCTGAGGAAAGAGTGGGAAACTCAGTCACTGAAATTCTAATACTCCCTAGTGTGCTTCATATTACTATTATCCAGTTAATATCTTTAGAAGACAGAGCTGTATTTTGTTAGGATTTATTATATTTATTATTTTGTCATATGCAATTTTCAAAATATATCTGTGCCAAACTCTTTCTTCTCATAGAGACACACACACCATGAATTTGCTCCACTAGGCTCTGACTTAGGACCCCAGGTCGGGGACACAGAGCAGGCCTGGCCTGCAGTCCAGGCAGCCAACGCAGGGTGCAGTCTAGTCCCAGTTCTGCTCTGCACTGGTGTCTCTCCTGGCTCTCCCTGGAGTTACCATACCTGCACACAGCGCCTGCTTAGATTGCCTTTTACTTCCCTCCTCCTGACTCATTCACTTATCTTTAATTGCTATCAGCTCCCAGCATTTCCCGGTCCATAACTTCCAATAGAAGGTGCAGACAGACTATACCAAAGAGAAATACCAAAATACCACTTGGAAAATAAAACTAAATTTAAAAGTTAAATCTGAGTTTCTCTGCTTCAACATAAAAGGCTGAGTGATTGAAAAGAATCTTGAATGTCAACTAAACAAATCACTTTGTTTTGCGTAGGAAGAGGTGGTCCACCACAGTTCACTTGCCTCGGCCAACACAGCTTCAGTAAAGCTAGGCAGGGACCCCAACATGGGTGATTCCAAGGCTTCTGATGTTTCCCCTATACTATTACAAACTAAATACTGAACCAAGAGTCTATGCTTAAGCTTTGTAATAAGATGCTTTATGTTAAAAAAATAACTATTTAAAGAAATAGGTATATTTGTAAAGACATAAGTTTACTAAATATAACTTCATCCTTTATCAAAAGAAATATATCCTTTCTTTGACTCAGGAAAATTATTGATGATAAATGAGTGTTGGAGCCCACACTTTAAAAACACATAAAATAACATACACTTTTGTTGTGTTTTCTTTTCCATAGTCTTCCAATTGGAATATCTTAAAATAAATTCATACTTTAATACTTGTTTCAATAGGGAATATGTCTAAAGATATATCAGTTTACAAAGATCCCTTCAGTGTGTTTTGTAACCTATACTAGCATTTGCTTTATAAAGCATTGCTTGGTAATGCAGAAGAAATGGAAAGCCGACCGTTTGCCTGTGTAAATACCACAATTTCCTGCAAAGAAATACTAGTGGGGGAAAGCCTCCTGTGTAATGCAGGAGATGTACAAACCTTGGGAGAGTTGAACCGGCAATTTAAGGTCTCGTTCTTGGTGAAGGCCGACTCCCACTGGCCCTTGAAGTACACCGCATTTATCAGCACCATGACCGCGGAGGAGCTGATGCTGCCATCGCTAAACACCTTCTTTATTTTGCCTTTTAAAAAATAAATTGAGGGAAAAAAATTAATTCTTAATGTAAATGTAAAAACTGCTTTCAAAGATCATTAATGGGCATGAAGTCTTTCTCCAACCAAGTAATAATCACACTGATAACCATGATTATTAGTGATAACCTATAGGTAATTAATGGGTCTAGCACTTTCTAAATGCTTCAAGTGCAATATTGGTTGAATCTTTCTAAAATCTCTATGAGGCAGGCATTATTATTATTTGTTTTCTGTTAGAAAACTGGGACACGGAGAGATTAAGGAACTAATATAAAGTCACACCGCAAGAAAGCAATGGCAATAGGATTTCCTACCTGGGATGAAAATTTGCAGAGCCCCTGTTCATAAGCACCAAATGGCCTTTACTGCACTGATAGGGCCACCTGGGCTACTGCGGCACTTCAAGTATAGATAACTTCATTCAGCTGAAAGGGCTGATTCTTTCCTCATTCCTTATTAATGAGATTTTTGCTAGATGCCATCCACTATTCTGGGTACTTGAATTGAAACCATGAAAGTCATAGCCCATGCAACCTTCCAGCCCATAGTTTAAACACAGGGGATTTAACAACCTGACCAAGCAGCTGGGACATTCCAGTGGCACACAGGTGGGATCCGTGAGCTACAGGGGTGCAGGTTAGGATTCATCACCATGGAAAGGGCTGTCTGCTTGAGTCTGAGGGCACTTTAAGGGGGCAAGGGGAGCTTCCATAAAGCAAGACTGATTGTTCAAAGATATGGAATCCTGGAGGGGAAGTGTATTTGGAGGAAACCCTAATTCATCCCTATGTGTCAGGGAGAAGGAGAAGCTGGAAAGGTTGAAGGAAGGTCTGGTAAGAATTCTGGATTATCCTGAAGGTGATGGGGGCCATTCAGATTTCACTGAAAGACAAGGAGAGGCAGGTCATGATGGATGAGATCGACTTCTCAAACAGATGGCTCTGGTGTTGTGAAGAGAGAGGGGCAGTAAGACGCGGGTGGGTTGTTTAGGGTATTGGCAAGGGTATGAAGTTTCTTTCCCGAATAAGTGTTGAGGACATATGCTTATACAAATGATAATCACATATAGGTTTGTATGAGAAAGAGAAATAAATAACTGAGACAAAGGGGAAAAGATACTATCAATGTGATACCTTTAAATATTTAATATTACATAGAATAACTGAATAATAAATCTAGAGGAACTATGTAATTGTAATGGAATTCAGTTATTGGAAAAGTAACAATTACATAGTTCTTCTAGCTTTATTATTCACTTGTGCTAGCTAAGGACCAAAGTAATTCAATACTGATATAATGATGAATGAACAAACAAAAAGGAAATTGAGACATTGTATTCTTATTGCCAGGGTTAACTATATGCTGCTAAATCTTTGCTTTAAGAGTGTTAAATTATATGTCTCACATTTCTGAAGCAAAGAGACTCAATAAATACAGTTTTAATGCTCAGAGTACAAATCAATTCTTAAGTAAAGAAATAACTACTATCTTTTAAATCGGTTGATTAACAAATGATGCTAAATTTCCTTATTTGTTTTGCAATAAACAAAAACATTAAATAGAATTTAATTTTTAGTTGTGAAAAAGATTTACCAATAAAGAGTTGTACTTTTTCTGGAAGATAACTCCTTTGCCAAATATGTTATTTTGATAAATAAAGCAAATTTTAAAAGTAAAGATAAACTGTACATCCTTTAGAGAAAGCAATGACATGAAGATATATTTCTGTGACAGTAGAACATTATCACTTTAATAAAATCCAGACCAAGAAGGAGCAGTCACGTATGAAAATTAACCCAACCCTAAAAGGGGTGCACTATTAGAATGAAATGCTATGTTGTGGTCATGGAAAAGTGCTGTAAACAAATCTTAGGTCTTGTTCTCTAACTAGTGAAGATTGAGATTGATTCCATAGATTACATCCGGTTATTGTTGGTTTATAAAAAGGTCATAATAATATGTTTGTCTCACAAGTTTATTTCCCAGTCAAAAGAGATATTACACAAAACAAGATTTCTGAAAAGTAGAAAGCATTCAAAATATTAAGGGTTACTCAAAACCATATTGCAGAAAAATATTAAGGAAGTTTTAAAGAACAATAACCATGACTCGGTATTGACAGGAGCCATTCCTTATATACACAGAAACTCCCAGCTTTAACGTTGACAGTCCTCAATGTTCACATATAACTGACATATCTTGTAGAAAATTAAGACATTGCACTCACCATGTGTCTCATTTTCGATCCATTTATTAATCTTGTTTCTGGTATCTTCTACATCATTTGTAAAGTCCACCCGTTCTACTTTGGCATCGTATAATTTTTTAGCACATGCAATGTAGTTCTATAAATAAGAACACAGAGCTTGTAGTTACAAATCACCACTAAGTACATGAGAAATGTATCTTTGAACCTGTATCATGATTTCTACTGCTTTATTCACAGCCCCATCCACACCTCAAACATGAGTAAACGTAGCCGGATACATAACAAGATGGCTGTAGAGGGTCTGGTGAACGTGAAGTTGAATTTGTACAGCAGACTTGCTCTTTGGACTTCATTTTATCTCAAAAGATTGCAGAGGCTAATGGAGAATATACCTAAGGCCCACCCCCTTGGTTTACCCACTGCTGCCTCATTAAAAACCCCCAACAGCCGCCTAACCCGCCCCATCCAGGCTAATTATTGCACATAAGAGAAAACCAAGCCCTTGGACTCAGCCCTCCAGACTCTGACCTGTGCCCAACTTGCCTCATTGCCAGTCACGTTCCCCTTCATCCTCTGCCCTCTCTCCATCCCCAGTTCCTTACAGTCCCTCAAAAGGGCATCTGTGTGCCCTCTGTCCCTTGAAGTCTTTGAACAACATTCCTTCTTCCTGGAATGTCCCACATTTCTCATGGTTTTCTTGCTCATTTTCCCAATGTCACTGCCTCTCTTTGACAAATGTCTTTCCAAGATCCCTTCTATGTCTCATAACAGTCACTTTACCTTCTGTTTCTTTTCTTTTTTAATTGGGAAGAACATTTATAAATCTTTATGGGGGATATTGTGATAATATAACACTTACATTCAATGTGTAATGATCAAATCAGAGTAATGAGCACTTCCATCTCTTTAGACATTGATCACAGCTATTATAATACATCTTATTTGCATTTGAGCCCTTAACATGAAGTAAGGACCCTATATGCCTTGCTTATTATTATACTCCTACCACCCAGCATGTTGTCTTGCACGAAATACATGCTCAGAATTACTTGTTTTTAATAAAAGCATGATGACTTGATTTATCAGTATAATTTCCCCCAAAATGTATGTATATATATTTAATATATATTTAATATATACACATGTGTATAATATGTATATAATTTAATATATATATATATATATAATGTGTATATATATAATAATGAGTGTATATATTTAACATATATATACACACACATTTTGGGAAAATTTTTTCATAATTGGAAGAGAAAAGATTTAATGCAAATTATAGGTATTGCCAGTGGGTATACTGACAAATTACATAGGATTTTCAATTCTAATAAGGATCATCTGGTTATTCATGATCTACCTACAGGATGAGATGAGCTCTATGACGCAAGCTTTGTGTACCATATCCACGGATAGGGCTCTTTCCATCTACTGATTAATTCATCCATCCACCCATCCATCCACTCAGATACTGGTTACAAAGAGCAGTTTTAAAGAGCCAGTCTACTGCCGAGATAAGTTGATAAGTGCAAGATATCAGCAAGGAATGAGGTTGCTCAAGAAGAAGGGCTGGGAATTACATAGAGGCTATTCTTTACCACTCCCAGAAAACCCTGGAAAAGCTACAGGCCACTACATGCATTTATACCTTTTATACATCCTTAACCTTCTTCAGAGACTATTGCTTATGTCCTTAAAAGCAGACATAAATAGACATAAACTTAAATGACGCAAAGAGTAGAATTCATGGTAATTTACAAGAGCTCAATTCCACCTCAAGAATTTGGTGTTTTAAAGCATCTACAATGAGTGACTTCACAACTAACTCAAGCATTACCTGGTCCTATCTGAGATCATAATGCTGCTGGTCAATTCTTCTCTCACACCTCAATGACCCTCTCCCCTATTCTCTACTTCAGTTGTTCCAATAAACTAGTCATTTTCTTCAGATATGTAACCCCTCTGCATCTCTATCAGCTAATAGTGTTATATTCTACTTCTCTGTGGTCAAGGTCATTTTAGATTACTATCTCTATCTCTGAGAAATAAGTATCCCTCTCTTTCAAGGAAAAACCTGGGCCATTAATATTATCTGTGATTGTTAATTGTATGTGTCAATTTGACTGGGCCATGGGGTACTCACACAATTGACCGAACATTATTGTGCATGTATCTGTGAAGATGCTTCCAGATAAGATTAACATCTGTATCAGCAGACTGAGTAAAGCAGAATTTCTCCATGTAATGGGTATTGATGGGCCTTTGTTTTGTTTTGTTGTCTTTTGGAAGAATTTCAGAAAGATTAGTATTAGTTCTTTAAAAGTTTGGTAGAATTCAGCATTGAAACCATCAGGTCCTGGACTTTTCTTTGATGGAATACACCTGATTTATAATTCAATCCCTTTACTCATTATTGCTCTGCTCAGATTTTCTATTTCTTCATAATTTAGTCTTCCCAGGTTATATGTTTACAGGAATTTATCCATTTCTTTTAGATCATTCATTTGTTGGCACCTAATTGTTCATATCAGTCTCTTAAGATCATTTATATTTCTGTGGCATCAATTGCAACATCTTCTTTTTCATTTCTCAGTGTTTCTTTTTCCTTAATAGTCTAGTAGAGGTTTGTCAGTTTAGTTTATTTCTATCAAAAAGTCAACTCTTAGTTTCATTGATCTTTTTGGTTGTTTTCTAGTATCTATTTCATTTGTATCTGCTCTGGGGTTTAGTATTGCCTTCCTTCAGCTAATTTGTGGCTTAGTTTGCTCTTTCTCTAATTCATTGAGATGTAGTATGAGGTTTTTTTTTTTTTTTTTTTTTTTTTTTGCCTTTTCTTCCTATCTGATTTAGGCATTTACTGTTATAACCTTCCTCCCATGACCACCTTTCTGCATCTCATAAAATTTGGTGTGTTGTGTGTCCAGTTTACTTTATCTCAAGCTATTAAAAATTTATCTTTCTAAACTCTCTATAGACCTAACCATTGGTGGTTCAGAGGGAAAATGTTTTTGTTTTTGCTTTTCTCTAAGACCTGAAATTTTTCTGTTACTTTGAAAGTATTTTAAATAAGTGTTTTGGTTTTTTGTTTGTTTGTTTTGTTTTGTTTTGTTTTGTTTTGTTTTGTTTTTAAGTGGAAAGAAGCACTACAAAGCTTAGGAAAACAAGAGCAGTCAGAGGTGACCTGATACCCAATGGGTCACTCATTAAAAGAGAACAAGGAGAGACAGAAGGTACGGGATCAGGAGATTTGCTGTGTTTAGGAACCTGCAGATGCCAACTTGAGGACTTACATGGGGCAGGGATACAGTTGAGCCTGGCATTAAGGAATAAGTGACGGCTTGTCACATGACTGTGGAGAGATGCAAAAATACAGAGGACAGCCTCCAGAAACTCTATACTGTATTCATAGATCACCTCTCCCTATGTAAGAAGGTGGATCAAAAGTGGAAGATGACCAAGTCAAACCCCTAAAGAACATTCACATTTTAAGAATTATTAGAGAAAAGATGATAAGCTGAGGAGATTGAGATGAAGCGACTGGAGGAGAAAGTAGAAAAGCTGGGAGAAATTAATGTTATAGAAATGATGAGAGGAGGGCTGGAGATGTGGCTCAAGTGGTAGCGTGCGCTTGCCTGGCATGCATGCAGCCCGGGTTCGATCCTCAGTACCACATACAAAGATGTTGTGTCCGCCGAAAACTAAAAAATAAATATTAAAATTTTCTCTCTCTCTCTCTCTCTCTCTCTCTCTCTCTTAAAAAAATGATGAGAGGAGAAATTTCCAGGGTTATCAACAGGGTTGCCAAGAGTCTATCTGGGATGGGAGACTGTGGCACAGTAGTGGCAACCGCATACTTCGAGGCTTTCCCAGGAAAACTTGCTGAGGAAATTTGTGGCATTGGTATGAATTTGGAGGTTTGCTGGAGAAGGAGGGAGTTGGGAAGAGAGTGGTTAAGGAATGGATCCATGAGAAATTTGGTATAATGGTGAATATGTTCAGAAAAATTGGAGAAGTTAAGAGACTGAGTAACAATCAAAACAGCTGAAGAACAGGTAGAGCGGAAGTGAAAGAACAAGAAGCCTGGGATCCTATGGATACAGAGATGATCACCTTTGAAAACAGTAAGGAGAGAGGATCAGGGAACAGAAGCCAGCAAGTAGGGCCGACTATCCACTTGCGTGGTTGTCCCAATCCACAGCCACAATGAAGTTAGCCAGACAGTGGCAGCAGTTGAGGGAACATGGAATGGCATTTATAGAAGTGTGGCCCAAGTCATATTCAGAACAGATTGGGAACAAAAGGGAGAAGAAGATATCAGATATGACAGTTGAGTCTTCTATGAG
The DNA here is from genome assembly GCF_021218885.2 of Marmota monax. Classification (NCBI taxonomy): domain Eukaryota; kingdom Metazoa; phylum Chordata; class Mammalia; order Rodentia; family Sciuridae; genus Marmota; species Marmota monax. The sequence continues at coordinate 1,989,746 of NW_026695150.1, read as the reverse complement.
TGGAAAAGGCATTATGGATCAAAATCTAAATAGCTTGGCAGTTATTGAAGTTTTTGCTGATTTAAAAATGATTAAAATGTTGTGATTCATTACATTTAAAATAAAAAGTACTTTTTAGAATAACTAATGGCATTGCTTCCCTTTACAACCTCTCTGCCCAGTATTGTGGATTGAACCCTGTGGTGCTTTACCGCTGAGCTACATCCCCAGACCTTTTTAATTTTTCATTTAGAGAGAGGGTCTCATTAAGTTTCTGAGACTGGTCTCAAATTTGTGATTCTCCTGCCTCAATCTTCTGAGTAGATGGCACTATAGGCATGCACAAACTCACCCACTTGCATTGCTTTTTACATACCATGTGTACAGAAAAAAACATGGAAATCTGCTATAAATAGTAGCATGATAGCCAGGCATGGTGGCAGATGACTGTAATTCTAGCGGCTCAGGAGGCTGAGGCAGGAGGATTGTGAATTCAAAGCCAGCCTCAGCAATTTAGCAAGGTGCTAAGCAATTCATTGAGACCCTGTCTCTAAATAAAGTACAAAAAAGCATTGGGGATGTGGTTCAAAGTGGTTGAACTTCCCTGTGTTCAATCCCCAGTACCCCCCAAAAATAGTAGCATGATAGACAGATCAACACCCAGTTTAAAGGAGTTAGTAGTCCCTCATGGGGACAGCAGTGGATATAAGAAAAGAGAAATCAGATGTTGAACATATGAAGAGACCCAGTAAAAAATTGTGCAGAAATCTTTTATGAAGAGTCAGAAGGTGACCTGATGCTTCATAATTGGCCAGAAACCAAAGATTGGAAGTTTTATTGGGAGGGGCAAAGAATTTGAGTGGGTGACAAACAGAGAAAACAATAATGATTGGGTGGAACAGAGAGAGCTGGCAAAGATGAAGACAGAGATTAGCCCAGCAATGTCTGAGGCAGAGTTTTATAGATAGTTGTCTGAGGAGTGGAGAATTAAGAGGGAGAGAAAATATGTACAGAAAAACTATAGGCAGTACATCAGCTTAACTGTCCAAACCAAGTAAGCAGTTTCTGGTAGTCATAGCAACCAGAGCATGGATTGGGCATAGCAACCAGGAGAGAGTCTTCTGTGCCTAACAGGCCTATGGGTAGGCAGGATGCTACAATGAATGCATCCATTACCAACATTATACAGAAGTACAAAAAATTAGTCTGTGACCCCCTTTTCCAACTCTGTGTTAGATTTGAGCTTCTCTTCTATCAATGGCTGGTCTTATCTGGCCATATCTCCCAAGAGGGACTCGTTTATAAACAGTCTCACAGTAATATAAGAAAATTCTGGAAGGAGAGGTGAAAAGCACGGCTGAAAAAAAGAAGAAGAGCTCACACAAAGGATGCCAACGATGTCTCACTAGACCCAAAGTGCAAAGGAACACTGATGGACACTTCCTATGGGCCCTGGACTCCCCTAAATGTGCTGAATGCCCTCCAAATACAGCTCAAAGTCTCTGCTAATGCAGAAGGTCTCTTCTACTTAGAGCCCATCAGTGCAGAGACTCTGAATATGTGGATTCATAGCATGAAGAGTTGAACTCTGGACACAGTGATGATATTTTGAAGATATTTGGCAATGTGATTAGCCATAAGAAAAAAAAATCACTTTTGTATGGCTAAGTAGAAAGGCATAATCCTTTCTTCTCACACACACACACACACACAACTGAGCAATATTCCAGATCCAGAGTGGAATTAATCTTCTCAAATAAGCAGTTTTCACCTACCTCATGAATGTCAAATATTTTTTCTGCAAAAAGACCATTGGCAATGCTGAGTTCATAATCCTTGTGGGATGAATTTATATCAGAAAGAACTCTTTTCAACTGATACTGGAGTCCTGGCTGCTATTAAAAGATGTGTTAAAAAAAGTTGTTTAAAAATTTATTCTTGAACTTTAGGTATATGCATAATCTTAAGTACCTGTGAAATAAAACATGTACATTATACTATAAAAGAACTCAAAATGATGCTATAAAAGCAGCAAGTGATGCCATATTCATATCCAATGTTTCACCCTTCCTCATAATAATGTCTGTTATCAGATTTGAAAATTTACTGAAATGGACTTAGAATAAAACTGTTCATACGAAGCAGTTTGTTTAACATGTGTACCAAATAATTGATTTTACCAACATGTTAACTGTGATAACGTAGGAGAAAGGCATATAATTTAGATTCATTTGAACTTAACAAAATCTGGCCAAAACACAAGTAAAATATTTGTAAATTAATAATTAACAAGTAACTTTTCAAAAATTTTATTTGAAATATCTGGGGATCTAGAACAGGCTTCATTGTTTAAAAAAAGAGAGAGAGAACATATTAAAATATATTCATTAAACAATAATTCTTCTCAATTTAGTCTCATTCTCTTTTTTAAAAGATCATATTGTCTTTACCTGGTTGTTGGAAGAGTTTCCACGTCCTATGTTATAGTAAAGGGTCTACAAACAGAACAAAGGAGAGTGGTTGTCAGAATCAGAGATTACCAGGGAAATGGCTGACAAGAGACCTTATAGATAAAAGTATGTCTTTCCCAATACATTTGTCTAATTGCTATTCCAAGTTCACCAGTATCCTAGAGTAATGCTCACCATCACTAGTGAGCTGAGAAGGAGAGAAGCATGTTATAGCTTTATTTTTCATTTCATTTTTTTTCTTTCTGCACATGATGATTTCTCTCAGCGTCACCAGGATTTTGGAATTCATGTTAATACACATAAACACTACAGTGACTGGCTTCCAGAAAAATATGCTCATGGGTGGTGCATTCACACTGGGTGCTATGTTGCCCACTGGGCCTAGCGTCACACTGAACAGAAAGCATATTAGAACATTTGAACCTGAACCCAACAGTTTACCATATAGTCAACGAACTCTGCCAAAGTCCTTACGAAATAACTCAAGATACCTGTGAACTGTTTTATGATCTGTTGAATGACTCAGCCTCTTTTTAAAATGACCTTGTAGTTATACTTTTAGCATTTAAGTCAATATAAATTAGGTCCTCCACTCATGAGTTTGTTTAACATTTATTTATGTTTTACCTACTAGATTCCCACACAACTTATTTTTAAGTAATTCTTGAAACATATAACCCATCAGCATTTCCTACTGATTATTATCTCTAAATTTCTTGAAATTTCATTTTATAAAATAACCTTAATCTTTGCTTTTATTGGCTAGGTCCTAAAACACTGTGTCCTTCCCATTTGAACACTTGAAGGACTTTCTCTCTTCCTTTTCTTCCTGCCCCCAATCTTACAGAAGTCTCAATATGTGTAACTTCCCCTAATTTTCAAGTTACTAGTAATACAAAACTCAGCACTGTGTGAATACATGCCTTACTTTATCCAATAGATTTCAGCACAGATTGCTAACACTTTAGTGTTGTTCGTTTTACCCACACATTGTCTCAAACAATGCACAAAACAAATTTAGTTAAGGTAGTCACTTGTATTGACCAAATTTTAAAGCTACATTTTGTGTATCAGGTATGATTTTGATTATGAAAAGAACATTTCAGTCTGATAGAGCGTTTCCTCATCTATTCTCTGCACAGAGAACAGTCAAAACTGTTTTCAATAAAACCCACCATCACTGCTGTCACCTCCCCCAGCAGCCCTGCCCTCTGGGCCATTGTGGAAGCTTGACTCAAGGTCACACTATGGTGGCTTCAGACAAAAGAAGAGAATTTTTTAGACTCTATCAAGATTATGCTTACAGAGGTTTGTCAAATATAAAATGTTATAAATCTGCAGTTTTATATTAAATGAGTTTATTGTTTTTTAAAAGATATGTTATATTCATGATAAAATAGAACTAGAAAACAATTTTTTTCAGTTTAAAAACTTCCTTACTTACACTAGTAAGTATAAACATCACTCCTGCATTAAGGTATAGTTTTGACAAGCATTAATTATTTTTTTATTAATATATTTATTCTAATATGGTATATATGACAGCAGAATGCATTTTGATTCATTGTACACAGTTGCAGCACAACCTTTCATTTCTCTGGTTTTACATGATGTAGCATCACACCATATGTGCAGTCATACATGTACCTAGGTAATGATGTTCATCTCATTCCACCATGTTTCCTGCTCCCACAGCATTAATTCATTGCAAGTGGATTTTGTTCCAATTGTGAGTGATTAACATATCACATATTCATCTGCAGAAAGACTCAAAATTTTGAACTAGAACCTTAAGTGACCATGTACCAGAGGCCCTTGGACAGTTCTGGGCTGGCAGTGCACAGCAACACCAGTACTTTATGAAGGAAAAAGCTTCCTTCATAAATCTGTAGGTTTGGTAAACTGACATTGTGAGGCCGCAGAACTGAAAGCCACAAGTCAACGCAGTCCACAAGAAAACGTGTGTGTGTGTTATGATGAAGAAAATATGTAAAAGTAAGATATCATTTTAATCTTAAACTTTCACTATATTATGAGAATCTTACTCCTTTCCAACATTTCTACTAGATAAAAGAATAATTCACCCTCACTGCCTATATCAGAAAGGAAGAACACAATTGGCTGCTCTCGCTGTCAATCATCAAGTTTAAGAGGCTGGCCAGTCACTTCAAAGGAGAGCAGCAGAGGCCACAGCACATCCACTGAGCTTTTCAGTAAACAAAAATTCCCTGGATTCCCTTTAAATGGAAGAGCAGAGAGGTATCCAGGTACACTCAAAATATTTATGAACTTTTTTGATGGATGCTGAATATATGAATTTTTGGAGATCTTGGGGTTCTGAAATGTTCATTCTCTGTCTCAGAGAAAAGAAAATCACATCATAATTTGAAGTCCAGCAAAAATAAGAGCTTTCCTGCCTCTTTTGGCAAAAGCAAAATAAAACAAAACAAAAAAAGCTTTCTAAAACATACTGGTGGCCACACGAAACAATGAATTTAAATTTTAATGTACTGTTGAGTAAAGGCAAGGATTCCCCTCTTATAATAGCTTATATGTTGAAAATGGTTTACTGATTTGATAGTTCCTCATTCCCCCCACCCCCAGGAAATTTTACTCATAATAGGATTAGTGATCCAAAATTCTCAAAGAACAATGAATTTTGTCCTTCAAATAGAAAAGGGTTTCCCTTAGGCAATGTCCTAAAACATCATTGTTAGCCTGCCTTGTGGCCATCATGGTATTAGCTCCTGGAGCTGGAAATCTGTGATGTTTCCACATTACTAAAACTAGGGCTGAGGTTGTGGCTCAATGGTAGAGTGTTCGCCTCACATGTTTGAGACCTTGGGTTCGATCCTCAGCACCACATAAGGATAAATAAGTGAAATAAAGGTATTTAAAACAGAGATAAAAAGTAGAAAAATATCATCTGAAGAATATAATAAAGTAGAGGATAAAAAAAAAACGTTGTACACTCAAAACGGCAGTCTTTTATAAAGAATGTCAAAAGAAGTAAACGATCTACCAGCCTTTTATAAATTTACGTAAAGAGTTAATACCCACAACAATAATTGGAATAATATTTCAAGTCATCTTTGAAAAGAAAAGGGTATGCAATGTTGACAAGATCCTGACATATCAACACACAAGATGATTTTAGAAAGGACTGCGTTTGAAACCCGGGAAGGACTTCTTAGCCACAGTGACCCAGGTAATTTTTTCCAGATTCCAGAAAAAGTCAGAGTGGGTTTGGAGGAGCAATCAATAGCCTCATCCCCAGCCCAGAAAGATCCTCTCGGCTGGTCTTCCCAGTCCTTTGCTTTAGGGAATAAATGCTGTTGATCTTTAACAAAATCAACTCAGACACATCCACAAATACTAGAGAGGCAGAGACCAACCTGTGGGAGGAGGCAGCAGAGGCCACGAACATGGGCCTTCCACCTGTCTGCCTCCCCTCGCAGCAGGTGCAGCAGGACCATGTCCCAGCACAGGGTCTTCACCATCATGAACTTCTAACAGGACGGTTTAAATCTCAACTATTGCCCCCTTGGAGGTGCCAAACAGCTCATTCAGAGACCACAGAGGGGACAGTACTGACAGATGGGTAACAATAAAGTGGGTCAGACTTCTAGCCTGTATTTCATCACTGAACAAGAAAAGACCTGGTGAACAACAGCAACAACAGTGACAACAGGTTGGTGAGGAGATGAATATGTTAACTGGCTTGATTTAATCTTTCTACAGGTATGCATCAACCAAAACAACAATTTTTATTTGTCAATTAAAATTAATTCACTTTAAAAATAAAAAAAAATAAAAAGTTGACTTTTAAAAAAAAGGTAGTAGTGAAATAAAATAAGGAGTGGAGACTTTGTTGTTGGTGGTTGTGTTGATGGGTTAGTTGGCTGGTGTGTATGGCAGGAAGTAAAAGTACATAGCCTGACTGACGTGGTAAAACAGACTATTCATCAAGAAAACATAAACTGGAAGAGTCAATTCAGTGGCTGCAAAATTAGAAGTGCTTAATTGTTTTTGTTTGTACATTCTGAGGAGCAATTTAATGATTACTTCATGATTCAACCTGGACAATATTGAAAAGAATAAAATAAAAAATGGAAAATTTCATCAATTGGGAGGCAGGGATAGGATTAATTATATAGATATTAAAGTCAAAAATAGTCATTGAATATCTAGGAAATATAAGATAAATCTCAATCAGGACTTGAGAGATAAAATTTAAGATCCTACCATTACTTAAAATTAGGCAATTTTAGATTTTCTTTTTTCAATGTGGCTCATATTATAACCCATTTTTCTAATAGTGGCTACTATGCCCAAGTGTGATTTCCTTTTGGGCTTTGTTTGAGTTTTCCCTGGGTCCTCCAGGCTATGAGATCTGAAATGCAAAGGGTCACTATACTAGGAAGTGATAAAATGTACTGTACCTGGGGTAACAAGTCATGGAATTATTGAGACAGAATGAACATGTGTCACCCCAGACATGGATGAACCATACCCAGGGGCAGCCATGGACTCATTCCACTTCTGTCCCTCCAACCAACTGTAGGAAAGGTCTAAATAACTGCTAGGCAAAGGTGGATATGTCCTGCTGCACCAGTTTATAACTGCTGGAATCTTGATCATGTTTCTGTAAAAACAAAAAAAGTGTGGGTTTTCTTAATGTGGTCATATGTGCTTTGTTTGACCACATCTCTAGTTTGAGAGGGTAGATTTGGGGTAGGAAGGACCATTCTGATGCTGGGGTAAATAAATTTTGTACACTACCAACTAAATTAGCCAGTCTCTCTGGGAAGGTTTTCAACTAAAAGACATCAGACACCCAATAAACAATATCACCTTATTGACTAGGGGGAAAGTGGAATCACTCAGAAAGAGGTATGAAAACTTTAAAAGGCTATGATTGTCCACCTTAGTCTTAATAGGCTACAGAGAATCTGAACCTACCTTAATTTCTACTTCATCTTAATCTAGAATGATAATATGAGAAGGCGAACTTGATACACAAATTAGTCACTTAAAATTCAGAAGTAAGAGGGCTGGGGATATAGCTCACTTGGTAGAGTGCTTACCTCTAATAGCTCACTTGGTAGAGTGCTTCCTCTAATGCACAAGGCCCTGGGTTCAATCCCCAGCGCCACAAAGAAAGAAAGAAATTCAGAAGTAAAGTCTCTTCAGACATCACAATGGCAGTCTGGAGTTCTCGTATCCCCTGGGGTCCCTTATCCCCTAGTTCTACTGTTGTGGAGCATGAAGAACATCAGTCTCCTTTCCGATTTTGCCTTGGCCAGATACATGGATTTTCAATGCCTTAAAAAATATGGTCATCATCTTTTCCCAATGGATAGAAATATTAGGGGTAGAATATGTTTAAAGACTCTGGGTTCTTAAACAACCCTTCCTTTGTTTTATAGTCAACGTCATCATGACTGTGACTCCAACAGAGTTGGCAACCTATCATTAGGACAAGAAGGTTCAAACAAGGACCTTACTCCTCCATGGAATTGTTTATTTTTTGCTACACCAAGGGAGGAAATAAAAACATGAATCTGTATAACTTGGACTGTGTCATTATAATTGTTTCATTCTTGTGGCTTTGTGACATCTGTCTTAGAAAATAAATATTTTTGCTCCCAAAATGTAAACTCTCTATTCACCTCACAGATTGTTTCTTATGCCGAATGTTTTCTTTGATATAAGGAGGCTGATTCATAGTGGGATAAGGAGATGGAGCGTGGGAGGAATAGACAAACTCTATAAAGGGCAGGGGGTTGGAGGGGAAGGGAGGGGCATCGGATAATTAATGATGGTTGAATGTGATGATCATTGTTATCCAAAGTACCTGTATGAAGACAGAAATTGGTGTGAAAATACTATGTATACAACCAGAGATATGAAAAATTGTGCTCTCTATATATGTAATAAGAATTATAATGCATTCCACTATTATATATAAATAAAAAAAGAAGAAGAAAATAAATGAAGTTTGCCTCTCAGTACGCCCAAAATGAAAAGGAAATGTTGCAACTGGAAGTCATTGCTGTCAATCATCACAGTTAAAAAAGGAAAGGGAAAGAAAGTCTCTCCAATTTGCATCTACCAACCTTGAACATGAGTAGTCCCTTTGTACCTTTCTCTCTTAAAATGAGGGGACAGGAATAGGAGGGTCCAGTTTCATGATCTTTGAAACAGTTCAGGGAGAAACATGAGAACACAGTGGGAACTATATTTGGTTTTCACTTAATAATGTCTTGATTAAACTACAAATGCTTTGTAAATTCATATAAATATAATTATAAAGCATAATTTGATGCTAATTTATGTCATAATTTATGTCTACTCTTCAGAATTTTAAGCCTTTACTCATTACTTTCTAAAAAGAACCCAGTAATTATGTGAAGGGAGAATGAAAAGAATCAGAGGTGTGGTTGTAGGAGTATTCTTGCTGTCTCCTGGCTCAAAAACAAAGTTGGGGCCTGAAGGGGGCAGGGGTATAGCTCCAGGGCAAAGTTCTTGCTTGGTATTCACAAGGCCCTGAGTTCACTCCACAGCACCTAAAAAAATGAATGCTACAACCTGCAGAGGGATCCTGGAGGTGTGTGAGGATGTGACACCCTGTACTCTCACAATGCCGCCCATTAATATGGGCATCACTGTAGTGAAATATTCTCTCGGGGCAAACAATTTGTTCCCGTGATTAATTGCAAAAGCTGAGACTGACCTTATCAATTTGCCGTGCACAATCTCCTTGAGCACCCAAACGGACCAGGCTCAGGGCAGTGAAGATGCTCAGAAAGGACAAGAACACATTTTCATTTCCCTGACTGTGGTCCATCTCTTTGAAGAGGTCAAAGCCAAATTCTGCATTTGCTGCAGCAAGGGAGGCCATTGTGAAATGGAGGGCAGCCTAGGAGACAGCAGAATTTCAGTTAGTTCAGAGATCATTTTCTACGAGCATTGAGATTTTTGTATGCATTTGTTGTTTAAATTCAAAGCTTCGTCTCTTCGGACTTAAATGCAATAATCTAAAAGCTTATAACAGAGAGCAAAATTTCCTTTGGCTCAACATTCTTGTTGTCAATACTCTACAACTCTATCCTCAGGCAAAAATATTATGATACACTAATTTTTCTCACATTGATATTCTTCAGTGCAGCATTTCTACCTGTGCTCTCCTATTGTCTTATACAGGTAATATTCTTGATTCTCCTTGAGGGGACATTTCTACCCTCAAGTAGCCTTGAGCTACCTGAGCATTTCTATCCTTTTAAGTAGCCTCTGGTTTCAAGTCCCAAGCAGATGCATTCAGGGAATCACAATTTCTCACATCACCCAGTTTGTACTGAAATAGAGCAAAAGTTCTGTTTGAAGTAAACATTACATTATTCCATAGTCTAGCCAAGGTGCTATAGCCTTTGCTTTCTAAAGCACCTGTAACTTAATAGTGTTAAAATTTGGAGGTTAATACATCACTTCCTTATCCCTTCTCTCTACTATGGCCTCCATACACATTGTTAGAGCAATCATTTGTTACAAATTTTTTTCAGGACCACCTTAATTTAAAATATTACACATTCTTAGTCCCATAAGTGCATTTATTCTTTTAAGACAATTTTCTGATTCTCAGTGAATTATGTGGTTACTATAGTATTTATCATGGACATAAAAATGTTTTAACACACAGATCTATCACTCAGTAGAAAACCAGGTCTGCAGTAGCAAATTTGGAATAGAGAATGAAAATCAGATTATCTTTAAATTCTGGAAAGTGTTGTTTCTAAAACACAGAAGACTGACACCCCCGTGACATTTTCAGGAATCTATGTTGGTATTTCTTCGAAGAATTTTTCCACAGCTCAATGATCTTAATACCACAGTTCTGGTTGTCTCAGACTAAATGAACTTGCATGGATGCTCCTAATTATTCCCTTTGAATATGCCATGATATTACATCTAGTGACATTTCTAAGAGTCATAAACCTTAGGAGGCCCAGTCCTACTCTCAATCTTGCTGTTTGAAGTTGTGTGACGTTGGTCAAGTCCTTCATTTCTCTGAGCTTCTAAGATGCATCATACCTCATGAGATGATCTGTTTACAGGATCTAGCTTAGCTGTGCTCAACAGAACATCATACATTTATCTATCTTCTACCCAATAAGAGGGGAACATCATAATAGTTGGTATCTGATGGGGGAAAGTATGGTGTGGGAGGAAAAAAAAGGAGGAGATAAATGGCATTTGAAAAATGGAGTGTTCTAGAATTGCCATTGTGTTGACTTGGTTGCAATAATAAATAATGCCTTTAAAGTTACAAGTGAGAGAATTTTGTTTTATTTTTATCAATTGAGACCTTGAGTTTTTTTTTAATTAACAATACCTATACTAGTAGTAGACAGCCAATAAATCAAAAATGGTAAAAGAGCAATAACCTAATCAGTACTAAAAGACAACAAATGATATTTTTCTGGAAAAAGCATTCCTGAGGAATTCATACCATATGCTTTGGAATACCAAGCTCAGAGAACATTGTTGAGGCAAGAGGCCATAAATAATGGTTTCTTAGGGTCAAGTTCAGCTGTTCGCCATTCATTGTACATCCCATTCCTCAGATGCACTCCAGGATCATAAGGTAAGAACATCATTTATATCCCACTTGCCCTTTATTCTAAGAAAGATCATCTACATATTCTAAAAGTTATCCAGGGCTGGGAGCAGTTCAGTGGTAGAGTGCTCTCCTAGAACGCATGAGCCCCTCGGTTTAATCTCCCCACTACCACCAAAGAGTTAAAAAATAAAATAAAAATTATCCAGAAAAATATTAAATTGATTCCATCTCTAATGCAAGTACTCCAGGGTGAGGAACTGTGGCGGCTGTCACTGACACTACGGGAGAAACCTTGCAGCAAAGGAAGGGAGAAAACTGAAAGCTGTAGGCACAGTGAGGGGCACCGGTAGGGCTTAAGGGCCCCAAACAATCAGGGATTCTAATCATATTTTAGACCTAAAATAGGAGTATTGCTTCTTAAATATGAAACAAATAAGATTGACATTAACAAATATGCAATTAAGTCTATGAAAACGAAACAATGATTTTTATATTAAAGTAAGTAGGCATAAGAGTCTCATTTCTTTCCTGGGGAAAAGTATGCTAAATTCTCTCCCTTCAAAAGAGTTTCCGAGACTTCATGCTGATTGCTGAAAATCAGAGACAGCACTAAATGAAATGAATCACTCTTAGAAAGTAACTTCCAGGGCAAAAGCTCAATAATCTTTTCCAGATATTGACTGCGAAAATTAGGTTTGGTAGAGGATTGTGGGTCTATTTCAACACATTGAAATAATGTGGGTAAGATACTTTAAAATAAGACCTGAAAGATTTTAATGACCCTGTATGGGGACCTGCTTGCACAGTCCCATAGGGGTCTGCAAGCTTCCTGGTACCATATCCCAAAATGCATTTTTCCTTGCTCAAGCCCCAGTTTTTCCGGTTGCTTTGCAAAGTACTACTTTATTCCTTGGAGAAGAAATGCATTTTCCTATTTTTCAACATTATTTTTCAATTACTCTCTAAGCAATAACCACAGATATTCAAGTTTGAATTTTTCAGTCATCCTGGTAACTTGCCACAAAACTGTCATACCAAAGAGAAGAAAAGCAACACAGGAATTAGTTCATTCAAGAAACAGATTACATAATTTTCTTGGCTAAGTTAATCTTATGGGAGAGAAATCATACTAGATTAAAGAATAATTACCGGAAAACAAGAGCCAAGACATTCCTGGACAATTATAAATTCTCAAGTAATAACTTTTAGAGTGACAGGTAGCACTAAACAGGATGTACTTAAACACCTTTGTACAGACATGTTCACGAATGCTGAAAACAAATTCCAAAAATGTTCTTCCCATAATTGCTTTTATTATCTTTTTTTAAAATGCAGATGCACTACAGTTTCTAGAAATGAAAGCAAGATTCTATGCTCTTCATCTGAGATCAAGTCTGAGTCTCAGTGGCAAGCAGGTAATTTTATTTAAGGCTGAACTAAGGCTCTATGCCCCAAGCGTCCATCAGGGATGGAAGAATCAAAATTAGCATGGGGCCAGAACTGTGATTTTCCTTCCTCCCTTAATTACTTTCACAGCAACTTAAAAACTAATAATTAAAGCACGAATTAAAAAAAAAATTCTGAAAGCCTCAAAGAAGTGCCAAATGACTTGGATGGCAGTTAAATAACCAAGACTACTGAAAAGAAAATAGATTACATTAAAGCTGCAGAAGATGTCAGTGTGGCATTCCCCAGAATGCCACTGTGCAGAGAGAGCAGTAAAGCGATTCCTTTCAAATCATAAGAAAACATGGCTTTAAAAGACTAGTTTTTCTTCTCCAAAACAAACCATATTTTGATGTTTCTTGTGTAAATACCTTAGCTTAATATACAACTAGGTAATTAATTTGGAACTTTCAAGTTAATGCAAATTAGCCAATACTCATGAAAGTTCTTCAATCCCAAACTTCAGACTTGAGGCCCTCAAACCCTATAGCAGACTGAGACTTATTTGATTACATACAGTGTATTTCAATCCAAGAACTTTTTACCTTTCATTCCTATAGTCAAGTTGCTATTGGTGTTAAAACAATACTGAAGCTTTGTTTTAAAAGTCTAATTTTTTAAAAAAGAAAAATAATTTTTAAAATAAAGCAAAAGAAAAACAGTCACAAAATAAATTCAATAAAGCATGAAATTATAATGACAATATTTCTTAGACCTAGACTTATTGTATCTAATTGATCAATTATCTGCATTAAATGCTTGTTAAAAAACATTATATAACCTTAGGATAATTTTGGCCATACACAGAAAATTAATCCTAGTTCATGGTGCCTTATTGAAAAGAAGCCTTCATATTTACTAAACTAAAATATACATATCAGAAGGTAATGAATAACTATTAAACATGCTGAGCTTTAAATCTTATAAGTTATATAAGTCAAAGGTGATGCTACAAAAAGTTATTACTCTACAAAAGTCTTTTTGAATCTTTCCATAGATTCAAATTTTGATAAATGTCTCATCAGATGAGTAACTCATTACACTATTAAAACAGACTTCAATACTATTCTCAAAAATCCGTACATTCCAACACGTAATGCCTTAAGTAAGAACACTAGAAATATAGAATCTGGATCGTACTTAATTCCCTATTTATCTCTTTAGAGATGGGACAAAGTTCTCCACTGGAGCTGATCCACTCCATGTCACCACTGAAAACCAGGCACCAACAGGCCGTGAAGGAGAGAAGTGAACAGATGAGATAGTTTGATAGTTTGATGAGTTTAGTGTCTCAGATACCAAGAAGCAGCCAAGATTCGCTCATTTCTCCAATCTCTCTCTCCCTCTCTTCCTCCCTCCCTCCCTCTCTACCTAGCCAGATTTAAGGGTGAACTTTGGAAATATTTACCTTACTGTCTTCATAGAGGAGGTTGGGAGCTGGTTGGGCGAGTCTGAAAGACTTCCCTGCACAACTTTGAAATATAAAGCCTCTGACTCAGACACTCCCTGCTTGCTTTTGTGATGACCATGATAGGTTTAAATAATGCTATTAAAATGAAATTATGTTCAGGCCCTTTGTACAATGAACTAAAAGAAGTTTGTAGAGTATAAGCTACAGCTCCTATTCAAAATAGTCAAAACGGATACTTTCAACAAATGAACTTTTGGTATGAAATTGTATTTAATTTGATACTTAACATCACATGGTATTTTTGTATAGGATATGTAGTTATCCATACTCTAGGCAGGGTTGGGAATTCAATCACTGATATTTGTTATTGCTATTTTTTTTATCCTTCCCCCTCCAGTTTTTGTATCGAACAAGAGACACAACAAAGCCCCTCCTTTCTCCTTTGAGATTCATATTCTGGAAACTGCAAGTTTACTATTACAAAGGAACACAAGTGCAATATAAGAGATTTGAAGAAAACAAAGATCTGGAGAACAGAGCATGTGCATTTTTTCATCCATAAAACAAGAATTCAGATCAATCACATTTTAAATACATATGTATATATTATATATATGTGTATATTATATGTATATCATATATATGTATATTATATGTGTATCATATATATAGTATATATGTATCATATGATACATATATGTGATACCTCTGTTGGAATTGGGGAATACTGCATTTTGGGGGTAAGTGAGTTGACCCCTTTGAGAGGAGTAATATTGTCCTTAGTGTCTGACATTACCTTATACATTCATTATTCCTACAAGCATTTGCCCACAGTCTTCATTTTTTAATTATATGATTTATTGTTAAAATTGAATATCTCAATAATCTGAAACTCTCTAGGGTGAATATCATATCAGACAGCTAGATGTGTTTGAATATATTGAACACATGGGAGAAATAGCTGCCTCCATCAGAAGAGTATTACATTAGGGATAAGAGAATAGAAAAGTAACCACACACACAAAAAAAAATGAGAAAATATGATTAACTCCAGAAAAAAAAAAGACAGATTATACTTTGAAGCATATATCACAGTGCACTTGATTTGGGCAGAGGCACTACTGGGGATTGAATACAGGGATGCTTTACCACAAGCTTCTTCCCTAGTTCGTTTTGTTGCTTATTTTGAGAGAGGATCATACTAAGTTGCTGAAGCTGGCCTGAAATTTGCCATCCTCCTGCCTCAGCCTCCTAGGTCACTGGGATTACAGATGTGCACCATCACATCCAGCTCCTGGTACACTGTGGATAAAATTCTCTTCGTTGTAAAATTTACAAGTTGAATGTTGGGCTATACAAACCTTATGATGTATTTCTCAGGGAAATTAAGAGGAGATTTTAAAGGGTGAGGTGGAACAAAGTTTTGAAGTAGTACATCATCTTTCCATGAATGTAAGTTTATAGATAGTCTTCAAAAGTCAAAGTACAAAAAGGCAGCATTAGCTTGCTATTTAGACATTCAGAAGAAGATACGAGAAGTAGCCTTAAAAGTGTTTGAGCATGTTGTTCCTACTAAGTGGAAAGCCGAGTGGGAGGTAAAGGGCCAGCAGATACTGTTGATTGACATGATAAGTGTTGTGATCTCATGTGGACTGCTCATCACTTAGTTCATATGTAAACCAAATGTAAAATAATGAACAAATTATTAGATCTAGGGTTAAATCTCAACTTGGCAACTCTAACTGTGTGATCTGGAAGTAACTTAATTTCTCTATGCTTCATTTTTTTAATTCACAAAATAAGAATTTAGATCAATATTCATGGTAATCAACATGGCACTTGTTGTAGGACAGACCCTCAACAGTGTTAGTTCCCCCTTTCTACCTCTTCTCTACCACCACTTTGACCTTCTTATAGTATATCATATGTCATTACTATGCAACATTAAAAGAACTTGGTTATGCAGTATTTTACTTGCCGAAATCTGGGGTTTGCCCCTAGTATCCCTCTGATATGATACTTCTGTCCCTTTCAGGAAAATAATGCAATGGCTTCTACTAGGGACTTTAATCATAGGAGGACTAGGCAGGATTGGGTGGCTGGGAGTGAAAGTTCAGAGCTAACAGCAGGGAGAAGTAACTGAACTGAGTGGACAATGATTGTGGAGGAAAGAGTGAGGGTCACCAGCTTATCCCAGATTTCCTGGGACTTCTTGAACTTGGCATCCTGGAACTCCCTCAGTCTTGGTTGAACATGGAGACCTACCTTCTTCCTTCAGGTACTGTTTCCAGAACTCTCACAAGACCTGCTTATCTGATGCACCCAACCATTGGGTCAACTCTCACCAGAAGGCATTTCTGCCACCAAATTTGCCATCATCTGCTCACCAGTGCCTGATATTTTCATGACAGGAGACATGGGCTCCCATTCTACTGTCAGAAGTCAATTTTAGAAACCAAATGAATCAAAAAAGAAAAAGAAACCAAATAAATCATCCCCCAAAGAATGCACACAGCATGAATCCTTTTTGAAAAGATCAAGCCAAGCAAAAGTGTATTTTTAAGAATGCTTCTCTGAGTGGATAAGACATGCCAAAGGGGTGATCGCCATAGTTCCCTCTAGTGCAGGAGAGGTTCTTTAGGTTATGGAATACAAAAGGGGGCTTCGGGGGTCCTGACAATGTTCTGTTACATTGCATGTACATATTGAGTACACCTTTATGTAAATGAGTTATATTTTGTAAATTTCAAATTCATAAGGAAATAAAGACATCAAAGTCTTCAGAGATAAGAAGACCATGGCACATTGACTGTAACTGATCATTTATCTGATCCTGAGAGCAAATTTTGATGGAAGATGGGCTGGGATCCTGAACCACGAACAAACAAGTAAGAATTAAATGCTGGCAAGACTGGTTTATAGCAGAGACCAGGGATCATGGTCTCTGGTCCCCAAACCAAGCCGATTTGCTAGTGGTGATGCAGGCTGGCCCACCAGAAGAGGAATCCTTTCAATAAAGTAATCTAAAGAGATTTCAGGCCTCTGTGCAGGATCATTGGCCATCTATACAGTTCTCCAGATCCAGTAGTAAACCTGAGTCATCTACAACAGCAGCAGGGAAAAACACATTTGCATATCAACAATGTATTCACACCAGTATCCTGATACACAGAAGCAGTGATGAGAATCTGATACTCTTTCTGTCTAAAGTCTCACTCCCAAAACATTTCCACACTGCTGTGGACTATTTGGTCCTAAATGTTTTCCACATGCCCTAAGGTGGCAAAGAAGGGCTGACAGATTGATTTACCATTATTTAATGAACCAAAGTAAGGATAACTAAACAAAACTTTGTTCTAAAAATCTTAGAATCAGGTTTTAAAGCCTTTCCATAAGTGCAGTCTGCACCCAGTCCAGGCACCTGCTTATTGATGTTTGAACTTCGCTTCTGGGATTGTTTCTCTGTGACTCAGAGCACAGCCCTGACCCTAAAGAAACTTACATACATTTAGCTTTCCACCAGGTTTCAAAATAGCATCTGACCAAGGCAGTCATTATGTGGTTCATTCAGCTTGTATGTGATCAGATTTGAATAGGTAGTTTTCCAATCTCTACTCTTTATAGTGACAATAGTTTTACTGTAACCATGCAAACAAATCAAGGATCCACAGTACTTATTAGCCTGTCTCAAAACATAACCCTCTGGAAGAGGATGCATCAGTTGATTAAATGGACATCAAAAGACTAAAGCACAAGAGCTACAACTCTGTGTTTTTGGTATTCATTTGTATTGCAATTTGTCATTGATCTCTTGTAGCCCAATTTTTTCACCCTATCTTGTGCAAATTTGCCTGACATAATGAGCTTAAATAAAATTTATACAACATACTTCTTATTACTCCTCTGGACCCCTAAGTGGCTTCTGTTTGTTCTGTTTTCCATCCTTTCTTGCTCCTCCTTCTCCCCAGTTGGCCTTGGATTGGAATTTTCCAGAGATGCATCTGTTGTGTTAGTTATCTCATTTGGCCTCTCTACCTGAACTCAGCAGCTTCAGATAGCAGCTGAAACTCGGGGTGTTAGTTCATTCTTGTCTCCCTGCCAGCTTCTCCTACACCCTTATGACCTGGCAATGGAAAGCCACATCTGCACCACCCAGCTCCTCCCTGCAGTAATGCAGGCTTGGTTCACTGAGGTGGTTTTGCCCCATGAAGAGTGGCCAGGTACAGGGAAAGGTAGATTGGAGCCATGGGTGGTTCATGCCTTTCCCATCAGAACATGCCGCACAGGGGCAGCAGCACATCCCAGTCCTGGCTTCAGCATCACAGTGTCACACTGTGTATTGTGTCCCCCTCACCTGCTATGCACAAAAGGTTTACAATCCTGATTTTTTCCAGCTGAATTTTTTCCAAAGTACAATGTTCACCAAAATGACTATTCCTGTGTTGTGAAAAGCTGTTGGAATTAGAAGGTACCATCGAATTACTGTTGCATAGCTGTCAATTTTGTCTACTTTTACTCCTTCCCATGTAGAAGGAGGTCTTGGTAGATTTTCCATAATCAAATAGAACAGTTACTGTTCACCTCTGTGATGGCTTGTGAGTACAGAGGAATAACAGATCATTTCTGAAACTAATTTTTGATTTAGCCATTGCTTTCTGATGGAGAAGTTGTTGATATGGAAAATATAAGCATACAAATGGATCTCCTATTTTCTATATTCTCACTGTCATGATAACTGGGTAGAGTGAACCAAAATACTTTTAACCTCACTTCCTATTCTCTATCTATTGTAGAGGTAAAGTACTTTCAGGTCATGAAATTGTTGGCAAGTTATGAGCAAGGGACGCAAATGACACACGAACTAGATAATCCTCCTGGGATTACTCAGAGTCGACCATAATTAAAGGTCTATTCGCCATTGTTTTCTTCTCCACTTTAACTCATAAATTCCTCCCACTACCATGTGCAACAGTTTATTTACAACTAGCCAATCCCCAAATGACTTAAGTCCCAGAAGGAAACAGGCGTGGGAACTGGTAGGTCATGTCAATTCTCCCTGGCCATACAATGATAACCCAAATTCCTATAGGCCTTACCAGCTCACAGTACCAATGATGTCACACTGAATTGTATTAACTTAAGTTTTACTGTCTCCTGTCCTCACTTACTTACCCAGGGCTGAAGCCTACGATGATGTTTGAAGCCCCCAAGGAAACAAGTCTACCTATCAACTTCAGCTACCACATGGGTCTCCCATGATTTTCTGTGTCCCCTCTGGCTGCGCATCCATTTTCTCAGTCTCCGGGAAGCACCAGTGATCTCTTCATGCCCTCATGGGTGCCTACTTAGGGGGGCAGCACAATTGCGTGGTCATATGAATAACTGAGAAGGGCCCTACCTCACTCTTACCACACTTTGTTGCCAGGCACCTAGCAGAGATGCTTACTGTACTGGGGTCTTCTGGAACTTGTCTTCCAAACAGTTCCTTTGGTTGATGCTTAACTTTGTGACCAGATGAATAACAGACATTTTTTTTCTGTGCTTTTCATTCACCCACTGTACCCATAGTTACCCACACATAAACATCCTTTCTGTGGTTCCTTGTCTCAGTTAAAATTAATTGTTACAAGTGGGCACTTAGGGAGATAATCAAATCATCATATGACCCAAATATGCTTTAATTTTCTCTATTCTTACCACTGAATTCTCTATCTTTGAAATTATCTGAATTATATTTTGATATATTTCCAAATAAACCACTATCCATACTTTCTCTTTAAGTACATATGAATACAGAATAATCACTTTTTCCGATACAAGTCTTGATTATAAGGCAAAGTGCTCTATCTGGATCCAAAGTCATTCTCCCAAACTGAGAGTCATATTATACAGAGTTAGGAGAAGGTACAGCCTTCTCATAGTCATCCTCAGGCTAACTTCACAAGAAAAGAGAGGATTTTTCCATGTATCTTTGATATTGTGACTGCCAATCTTAGAAAGTTTTTATTCATAGTAGTTTTACAGCTACTTAAATGACTTTTTTCCATATTTTTAAGATTGAAAAAATAAAAGCTCAAATTCAACACTTGGATACCCATCATGGTAAAGTTATACTCTAGGTATTGGAAAGCAAACTTATTCAGGCCAGAAACCAAGACTTCCTTCTCTTTCTTCCCTCATGTATATTATAGCTAATGAATAAAAGATATTGCATTAATAGCATGATCCAGGGTAAGTATTAGAAAAGAAAGTGTAATCACTGAGGAAGAAATCATCAATTAGAAGTGGGAATCTTAATGAACTGTCATTTGATCTGGATGTTGGGAAATGAAGATGAGAAGTATTTCAGGAAGAAAACAGAATGAGTAAAAGCCCATGGGAGTCAGTGTGCATGAGCTTTGTGTGTAGACAGCAAATAATAGTAACCTAGTGCTGAGGGGTGTACGCACTTCAGACTCTGCTGACTGGATGGATGATGATATCATTAACAGGGAGAGAAAATTCATCAGGCGGAGTGTGTATGATGGAGGGAGGGGGAATCATTTGATCTGCTTAGAATACAGCAAATTTAAGTTGCCCATAGACATCTAGTTGAAAATTCAAGTCTGTGAAATTCAAGTCTATGAAAGAAGTGCTTAGTGATATGAATGGGTCTTTGACACATAGATGGTTAAAACCATGGGTGAGACTCCTAGACAATGGATAAAAACAAAAAGAAGAAAAAACAGATAAGGAAGAACCCTTGAGAAATTCCTGAATGATAACCATAATAAGGATTCAGAGTCTAAAAGAAACTTAGACTGACTAGCCAACTAATCATGACTAGGAATTAAATACTTCTGGGATCCAAGTAACACAGTGATATGATTTTGCTGCAGTAAAAGTTGGCAGCCCAAGAACAGGGCAGAGAAGATGGATGGTTGTCTGTGGACTATGAAAGGAGATGTGATAGTGAGAGTGTAGTTGAAATGCTGGACCATGAAGTTCAGATTAGACACAACACAATAAAGAGAAAACTTTTCCTAAGTACAGAGATTGTTTCAGGACCATGGACATCAACCCATGGGGCTCCCACTTCAAACTATTATAATTGATGAGCACTGTAAATCTTTACAGGATGAACAGAAGGGAAACTAAGAGGCTTGATGGAGTATAAGGTTTTGGACATCAATGCACTAGAATACAAGACATTAAGCATGTTTAAGAGGAATGTGGAATATACAAAAGTCGGTAAGATAAGATTATCTTCAAAGATTATTAAGGATAGTTTAAGAGTTGGGCAGATGGTCACAACAACAAGAAACAAAAGGAATCCATGTAGATATTCAGAGCTTTAAAGAAAGAAGGGCAGTAAAAGAGGATTCTTAAAAAACTGAAATTGATGATGGAGAGTCAGAAAGAAGGTCTCACTTTCTCTTGGCCTGAGTTAAGGGACACAAGGGAGATGAGCAGCTTCCACTTGAGAGACATTTGAGGACAGCCCTAGGGAGAAATTGAAGATTACAGGAGGCATTAGAAGAGGAAGTTGTGGACTCTGTTTGAAATACAAAAATACTCTGGTGATGGCAGACTAATGGAAATGGTGTGCCAGTGAGTGCTAGATTTAGAGTGGTACTCTGGAAAGAGAAACTACCTGGGTGTGGTAGTATTTCCAAACTAAGGAAAATTCCCTGCACATCCTAAAATATTTCAGCCAATTTCAGTTTCCAGTCTGGAAGCTGGTGCCATTTGTGTTTTATTTGTTTGTTTTATATTTTGTTTGTTTGTTCCAAATTTCAGGCACTGAAATTTTAAATAAACTATGCTTACCATATCAAATCCTTCCAATCTATCTAAGCTATCTATTTGAATAAAATCTTGTAGTAGCAAGTCCCAGGCTTTAATTGTGTGTTGTATCTAAGGTAACTCATTCTAAGGGATTGCTTGTTAGGTCTATTTTTTTTTGTTAGGTCTATTTTTATTTCTCGGTATATTCTTTGTTGCTTTACTATGGACAGGCACAAAATATTCAATAAGTCTATGTGTCTTGTTTACATGTAAATATTGATTCCATTCTCCTTTTGCTCTACTTCCCCCACATTCTTCTCTTCTACTTGTGAAATGAATAATCTTAGCTTTCATGTGGCAGTAAATACCATGATATATTGTTCTTCTCAGACACTTAAATGCAGGCAACCATTCAACTTTTCTCACCAGAATTCTAAATACCAAGACCTTCTTGGCTTCCACTTATATGTGCCTCGTTACATTGTTATAGTCACAACCAACAGAAATATGAATGCTAATATCA